>NC_066585.1:301955820-302583875 GCF_024323335.1 Lathyrus oleraceus | reverse complement strand
TGCTGTCAACAGCGCATGTCCCCAAAAGGAGTTTGGAAGATCGGCGTGACTCATCATGGATCGGACCATGTCCAACAGGGTTCACATACATCAGTATGTATGAGGGCCAAAAGATCATTATCTCTTTCACCTTTTTCCTGTGAATGGAGACTTTGTCATCTTTCCAATTAAACAAGATCTGCATGTCTCATATGATTCATAATCAAAAGAGTCCAACAGTCCATCTTTATGGAGTTTGGAAATGCGTTTCTCATTTATGTGGCCTCATCGACAATGCCAAAGTGTAACACCTCAAAATTTGCCCTCCTCTCTTGGGACTAGCATAACATATTGCATATCATTTTTAGGTCATTAGGCATTGCATATTGCATATCAGGTGGTTACATTGTGCAAATCATCCTCACAAGTCTTGATCAGAAGATAGGAGGTCATGGTGCAAGCTAGGGTTTCATTGGACTGATCATTAATCATCTGAGGATGTGGAGGTCCAAATTAGGGTTTTGTGGTTCTCAAGGAGATTGGTCTGCATCTTGTTTGAAAGGATACATCATCATTATCATGGGCTTGATATCATCCAGAGGATTCAGAAGATTGATCAGCTACCTTGAGATTAGGGTTTTGACCACTGGTCAACCCTAATCAGTTGTATTGGGCCAATTAGGGCATAGCAAGGAGATGGGGTCTACAATGGATATGGGGATCATTTCATGATTGTATGGAGCTTATTGAGGCTAGGGGTTCATCCTTGAGCCATTTCATCAGGGGATTGGGGCTCAAATTGATCAGTGCATGGCCAAATTCATCTATCAGTTGAAAAAGTCAACTGTGGTCAACTGTGCATGATTTAATGGATTTGGAGGTGGAAATGAGTTGGATACACTTCATTCATGTTAGAACAAGTGTTATTTGACATTTCAAAGCTTAAGAATGAAGAAAATAAAGTCAGGACAAAAATTGCCAAAAATAGAAAGTGACTTGTAATGGAAGTTTCCAGAAATGGAAAGTTTTTGACCTCAAAATTACATGTCCAAGGAAGCTTCAAATGAAAATTTGTTCAACATGAAAGTTGTAGATCTTGGTCTCACCTTTCCAAAAAGTCCAAGAACATGAAATTCCCATGTATGGTTGGCAAGTTATGGTCCATTCAATTTCAAAAATGACCCATAATCAAAGTGACGTAACTTCCACATGGAGTGTCCAAATTGAATGATCTTTTTATGTGCAAACTCCATTTGACATGTACTTTCATGGTGCATAATTGGAATTCCTCAAAAATGGTCAATGCAAAAAGTCAATTTTCAAGTGTACAGTTAAAGATCCAAGGGCAAAATGGTCCAAGTTGAGAAATAATGAGAATTTTGGAATGGGGATTTTTGCAACACCTCACAAATGCCAATTAGAGATGGTTTGAATGGTCATAAACTTCCAAGGTGCAATATTTGACCAATTCATTTTTGAAGTGTATTTGAAATTGTACAAAGTGCCATGACATGGTGAAAATGAGAATTACAAGTCCAATGACCATGAGACCAACGCCAACTCATCACAAATGGAATTTGGAGAGTGTGTGAGCTGTCATACAGCTGTCACAGGGCCTATATGAAAAGTCCATTTTGCCCTTGCTTAGTAAAATGCATTTTTGCTAATTACATGTGTTTTGGCTAATTGGTGATTAATGAGGTGAGTAGAGCTGGAGTATATATCACTAATTGTAACAGAATTTTGATCAGAATCACAAATCTCAAGAACCTAACTGTTTTTCCCTCCATTTTCTCCCAAATTCATCAAAAACCTTCATCACTTTTTTGACAAAATCTTCACCAATTCTCAATCATTTTGAGAAATTCTTTTTGATTCAATCTCCATAAGCCATAAGCTTGGACTGTTTTGATGATTTGGAGCCAAAAAGCATTGGAATCGCAACTGTTCATCCTTGGTGCAACAATGGCAATTGGCAATTTCTTCCACTAGAAGCAATTTCGAGCGAACCTAACATCTCCAGTCAACATCCTGAAGCTTCTCTTGCATCTGTTTTGGATCAACACGCGCCAAGGCTTCAAGATTCATCACTGCTCCATTCAAGGTACCTAAAATCGAATCTCATGGTTTCTTGAATTGTGATATGCTTATTGTAGTTCATCCAACGTAGATCAACATGCTAGGTTCAGTTTTTGATTTGGTGAACTGCTGAAGAAGTAATCGTGATTTTTAGTTTTGATGTTGTTTCTTTAAATGCTCGATCCGGATTATGTAGTGAGAATTAGGCAATTTAGGTTACATATTTATGATCCACGCACTTAGACCTTTCCAATGACTATAGGCTTGTGAATTTTCATGGAGTTTGGATGTTCATGTGTTCTTGCATTTCTGGAAAAAAACTGATGGTGATGATGATGAAATCTGGAAAAAAACGCGTGTTGATCCAGTTTCTTTCGCTTGGCAATTTGAAATCTGTTTCCCTCCACGCGCGACTAATTACACAGTGCCACTGGATTAATGAAAACGCAGAGTTTTGAGCATCTGAGCGAGATTTACAACTATGCCATTGGATTTATTTAATTCACTAAAACACTTTAAATAATTATTTCAACAATTAACAAAACTTAGAAAAATCATAAAAAATTAATTACTAATCCAAAAATAGTGAGACTTTTTTTGATAGATTCCAAATTCTCTCTAGTTTTTTATAGGCATGATACCATAAGTTGTGCATGGAGAAATGTTGACCTGGCCTATTGATCTTTGACTTGTGTATATTTTTTGCATGTTTTGCCATTTTCATCATGAAATGCTCATACATTTAAAGAAATGATTGAAATTTTTTGTGCTCATTCTGGACATGTTGATGGTGATTTCCATGTAAAGTTTATGATTTTTTGATACCTGGTGTTTGAGATATGATTTTTTGAATCTAGGTGTGACAATTTGTGTCACACCTAGCTAGGTCAACTTCATGAATTTATTTGCATGACCTAGGATTGTTTGATTGCTCCAATTTTTTGCATGAATGATCATTGATGTGTCAGTATAACATGTGAATTGTTCTGGATTTTTCTATGGCATTTTCCAATTAATTGATAATTTTCTTCACTGTATACTCATTTTGCAACATTGTGTGACACATGTTTGTATATTGTTTGTGAAATTCTCATATGGTTTTGGATGAAGATGAAATTTGGTATGCTGATTGTAGACACATTGTAGGACATCATGCTTTTGGTCCCATTCATTTCTTAGTTGTTCTCACTGTTTTATGAATTTTTGAAGTGAATGCTTGTGTTGATGCTATGAATTGGCTTGAATAATTGTGTCTGGATTTCTTGATTTTTATTGACCTAGTTTATTTTGTCCAATTGAGCTGAAAATTGACATGCTACTTGTTGATTGTGTCCTGTTTAGGTGTGAATTATTTGAGGATTTTTGGAATTGTTTTGGTATGCTTTTGAGTGAAATAGTTCTGTTTGGTCAATTGAAGTTGCAAATTACATGATTGATGTTAAATTGTGCATGAATTGATATTGGTGAATGGTATAAGCATGGGATCAATTGCATTTGCTTTTGAATTGTTTTAATTTGATTTTGGTTGAGAATTACTTGCTGTTTAGAATTTTTTCTCCCTTTTGGACCCTAGGCTTGGCCTAGTGGTCTAGTTTCTCACATTTGGTGTGGATTTTCAGGTTGAAAGGAAAAAGGCTTAAAGAGATAAATGCAAGTTGCAAAAATTGAATTTGTTTGATGTTGTCCACTAACATGACTTTGTGTTGTAGGTTGTGAAGCTTGAGCTCGAGCTTATAGCTTGCGTTTGTGTGCATTAACTTGTGTTGCTTGTACAGATTAACTGATTAACCATTTGCTGTTTACTATTGGTTTGTCTGAGTACTGATGATACTTGATTGATTTCAGGTACATTTAGTCGCTTACAGTTCTTTAAGAACTTGCTTGCTGCTGCTTGGTTTTTAAACCACTTGAGGTAGGACTTCTATTCTTCATGTAGTCTAGAAGACCTGGCCTGTTACCTGGCCAGGCAACTGTCTGAAGTCCTCCTTAAGAGGCAATGTTTGTGGTTGTTTACATTTGTGCCCAAGCAGGTGAAGTCCTTGATTAAGGCAATTGGTGGAAGCCAAGGGATATGCAATCTATCCCCCACTATTCTGTGAGTCGTCCCTCTGCTCACACTGCTGTGTGTTGATGCATTGGGACACAAACCCAAGATCTTGTGCTGTTGCACAATCGAGTCAGAGTCTTTGAGTGTAGAAGGGTCCCTCCATTCTGGACCCACGCTCCTTTGTATGAAGCTCTCCCTGGTCAGGGATAAGAGCTGTGAAGTCTAATCTTCACTCACCTCTCATCTGCTTCACCTTAGCCTCGCAATGGCAAGGTTAAGAGCGAATACTACCCATGTACAGATGACTTGCTTCGGCAGTCAAACCCATTGTTTGAGCCCACTTGATTGGCTATAGTGTGTGCTTTGTGAATATTTGTTTGATCTGTTGATGCTTGTATGCTTGCTTCTTTCCTGGATAGGATTAGCTTGCTGTTGTGCAAGTAGGTAGAAACCTGAACTTAGGGCAATGATGCATGACAACACTAGGCTCGAGTGCAGCTCCCTGGTAGTGTGTCTTCCCCTTGGTTTCTGGCTAAAATTTCTTTCCCTTTCAGAGGGGAACTACATCGCCCTGATCCTCGTTCCAGACGAGGTATGTAGGCAGGAGACCGTGCGAGGTCTCTCCGGGCACTTTTTTTCTTTTTGTGTGTGTTCGCTTGTTAACCCTGCTTGTGTGCGTTTTGGTTCGGATGCCGATGTAAGTCCAGTGATTGGAAGTCGGGCTCCACGTTTGCCGTTTTGTGCGTGTTTTGGTTCGGATGTTGATGTAAGCCCAGTGATTGGCATTCAGGCTCCATGTTTGCCTGTGTGTTGGTTTGTTTGTTTGGCGTGCGTGAGCCGAACTACGGCAGCTCTGATTCTCGTTCCAGACGAGATACGTAGGCATAGGATGCGATGTCCTATCGAGCTCTCTTCTTCTTAACCCCACCTGTGTTGTCTTAGCGTGTGTGTATGATGTTTGTCTGTTTATTTTAGCAACCTATTCTTTCTTTTAGAACGTGGATCCCGTCGAGTACGACGGACGTGAGGGGTGCTAATACCTTCCCCTTGCGTAACCGACTCCCTTACCCTTTCTCTTTGGTCGCAAGACCATTTCCTTTCCAGGTTTCTCTGAGCGTTTCCTTTCCCTATCCTGGGATAAATAACGCGCAGTGGCGGCTCTGTGTTGTGTTTTTGTTTCAGCCCGCCGGTTGTTTTTCGCGGATGCGACACAAAGGTAAGTTGGACTTAACTCATTAGGTTTCCTCCTTTTAGTATTAATGTTATAAATTGGCATTTCAAGATCAAGGACATACAGTCCATTGTTCATTTGTATAGTAACATAGAATATCTCATTCAAATAAATTGAGCAACAATTGTTCTTTATTATGAATGAAAAACCAAACTTGTCCAAACAAGAAACAGAAATAATATTCCTGTTAATTGCAGGTGCATAATAACAGTTCTCTAACTGAATTATTAAACCACTAGGTAAAGTCAATACATAAGTTCCTACGGCTAAAACAACAACCTTTGCTCCATAACCATCTTGTAGGTCGACTTCACCTTTTGCCAATTTTCTACTTCTTTTTAGTCCCTGCATATTTGTACAAATGTGAGAACTGCATCCAGTATCTAATACTCATGATGCAGAAGTAGATAAATTAATAACAAAATTACCTGAAGTTGAAGTCTCTACTCCATTCTTCTTATCTTTCAGGTACTTTGGGCAGTTTCTCTTCCAGTGTCCGGTCTTACCGCAATGGAAGCAGGTGCCTTATTTTGCTATGCCTCCACTAGGCTTCAAAGCAGCAGTGGGTTTGGGGTTGGCAACTTCCTTGCCTTTCCCCTTATCACTCTGCTTGGTGGGCCTTTTGTTCTGTCTCTTTCCATTTTCGATCATCAGAATGGATTTCCCTTTTGACTTCAGATTCTGCTCGGCAGTTTTTAACATGGTGAGCAGTTCAGGAAGCGATTTGTCCATATCATTCATATTGAAATTTAGAACAAATTGATTGAACCCATCTGGCAACGATTGCAAGATCAAATCAGTCGCAAGTTCCTTTTCGAGGGGAAAACCCAATCTCTCAAGGTTTTCCACATACCCAATCATCTTGAGTACATGAGGACCTACAAGGGCTCCCTCTGCTAACTTGCCTTGAAAAAGGGCTTTTTAAACTTCAAACCTCTCATGCCTTTCTTGCTCTTGATAGAGCAACTTCAGGTGTTCGATCATATCGAACGCTGACATGTTCTCATGTTGCTTTTGCAATTCTGAGTTCATGGTAGCCAACATGAGACAAGCAGTTTCATTGGCATCATCGACATGCTTCTTATAAGCATCTCTTTCTGCCTTAGGTGCAGAACTAGGAGGTTCCTCTTCAGGAACAGGTGTCTCCAAGACATACATCTTTTTATCATGTTTGAGGACAACCCTCAGGTTTCGGTGCCAATCCAAAAAAATTGTCCCAAACAATTTTTCCTTATCAAGGATTGATCGCAAAATGTTGTTAGAGGTGTTTGCTGCCATGGTTATCTACATAAGGATTAATGAAAATGTAAGTATCATTTACATAAGGATTAATGAAAATGTAAGTTTGACCCATTGTTTTAACAGTTGGATATTACAATTATCCCATCGCACCTTACTAATATAGAACATGCACCTCGCGTAGGCGAAACCTACATTATTCGATACTAGTCTTGATGAGTGTTAAAACTTGGAAAGCATAAACTTAATATTTAATTTGAGGGAATTGCAATTTTTCTGATCTCACCGGCTTGTTTATCATATAAACCGTCTCTCACATGCATCAACATACATTCACATGCATCAACATACATACAAGCATAATGAAACAGTTATGGCCCCTAGCGCAATTGTTCTCCTAAGCCAATGAGAGAACCTAAGCTAACCTACAACGATCTAAGCTTCTCCAAGCAAGATCTTCAAGGTTGTCCTCCTTTGGCACTGACTTCTTTGCTTTCTTCACATCATTACATTACAAAAAGAAACTCGTTTTACATACGAGGGAGTGAGATGAGAAAAGAAGTTACATTTGGGAGATAAAGAGAGAGGCACGACACGCAAGTCGTATTTTAAAACCCAAAGCAGAATAAAGGAAAACTAAGGCCATAACCAATCACCACAAGACAATAATAAACACTTTATTATTATTATAAATTCCTTTAATTAATTAAAACCAAATTAAATTTCGACGACCGATCACCATATTTTAATGAACAATTCATTTAAAATCGATGTCGCTTTTCGTATCAACACTTGATACTTTTAAAGCACTGAGTTAGCCGAACGGGTGAAAATTTCATTGCGTTAACCGGTTAACCATATGCGTTAACCGGTTAACATTGTTTGAAATCTGAAAAAAATTGTTTTCTGCCTTGCGTTAACCGGTTAACACTGTTTGAAAATGTCTTGGAAAACTGTTTTCCGCCTTGCGTTAACCGGTTAACCAAATGCGTTAACCGGTTAACACTGTTGAAAAAACTCAAAAAAATTTATTTCGTATTTCGTTAACCGGTTAACCATACGCGTTAACCGGTTAACACTGTTCCAAAAAGTGTTTAGGAAACACAACTCTTGTGCAGTCAAACCCCAATCGCATAACTCTCTGACAACATAACCCTTGTGCCGTCACTAACCCTGATGCACCAATTTCAGACCGTCAAACACATCTCGATTGTTAATTCAGTATGATTGATCAACACGTCATTGCTTCACCATACTAATGTCAGATCAAGAAGAAAATGACCATTGATCGCTCAAAGGAAAACAATCATTGAGTGTTTGAATGAACGAAACGAGAACACTATATCATATATAATGTATTTTACATCAGGATTACATATATCACATATATGTAACTTGATCGATCTCAATTTAATCTTTGATTCATTCTGTCTTTAATCATATTATTACAGAACAAAAACAGTTATCAGATTCATGGTTTCGTAAGTGGCTCTGATACCACTGAAGGAGAATTGCCATCCAAGGCGCAGCGGAATTTAAAAATTTCTCCATTTAGTGATCCTTACGAATGGGCATGATCAGTGATAGAATCGTTACCTCTTGTGGCAATTCAAACCTTTAGTGCAGATCTCTTGTAACGATCAAAACCTTGGATACAAATCCACGGGGCAATCACGAACGTTGAACGAAGACAACGTCTCTACTCAGTCCACACGAACGGATTCCTTCAATCGCAGTGCTAGCTGTTATGAATGAAGGCTTTGAGTGAGAGAAAGAGGGAAACGAAATTCCAAGTCTTCACTTGAATTTCAGTCTCAGTGGAGTCACAATGCTTCTACCCAAGGGGTTCTATTTATAGAACCACTTGTGTGGGCTTCAAGCTAAAAAGCCCACTTAAGTGTATTTTGGCCCATATCTCATAATATGCCAAAATCACTTAAGTATTTGGTACCTTACCATATTTCGTCTCCCACTTAAGTGAACTGTACCTTACGGTGTTCCTTAGTTACTCTATTTCTCATTAATCCGTCCTTTGTGTGTGACCCTGTAGGTTTTCGTGACGTTGACAATTATATTAAATCACGTATTTAACATAATAAACAGTGAGCGGTATCTAGCAACACATCATTGCTACCCAAGACACAAAAATATCATGTGATCTGACAAAACCTCCTGTGATAATAATTACGTGTATAATTACCCCTTTGCCCTTATGTCTATATTGAACACAAGGTATAGACCATGTCACCCTTGTCCAGTTCAATATTGGGCCCATAAACATTTATCCTGTTACGCAGAATGGGCAAATTCCATCTAGGACACTCATGTCCCTCAGCATGCTTCGTGGAGTACCCATCAACTGTCTTTATGGTTATCCAGTTACGGATAATGTTGGATCAGCAATAAAGCACTCGACTCTACATCTAGGATCCATAGTGGTTTCAGGTCGAAGAGTGGTATACACTATTATCACCATGAGAATAACTTATGACACTTTGCATAACTTTTTATATATTATTCTCATAGCGGGTCAATCCGGTATAAATATTACTCCTAATATTCATACCTATGTTTAAGACTTGATAACTCTTTATCCATGATCCATGAGATGTGATCATCAGTCTACAAACATAATAGTCTTAATGCTTTAATGTTATCCCACTTCACACTAAAGCTCGACTATGGATACTTTAAGAATAGTTTCCTTATGTTTAATGTGTTCTCATGATTAAGTCACACTTAATACATTAAACGGATTATCTATTCCAGGGACTTTATTAATCAACCATAATAAAGAAAATGCCTTTTATTATTAATAAATAATTCGATACAAGTACCAAAAGTATTGGCCTCTAGGGCTTACACCAACATTCATGACCCTTCAATCTTTACCCTTTGTCATTTTTCTTGGCTTAATCCTTCTTGGAGTATTAGTTTTGGTCCCAAGTCCTTGATTATATCATATGGTTGTGGATATGCCTTTGGTCCTGATCATCTAGATATCCAAATTCCTTGTGTTTCAAGCCACTTGTTGGTCATGCCATTGGTTCATGGACACTATGTCAAAACCCTAACCTTATGGTCTCATGTGATGGCTTTGGTCATGTACATTATCAGTCAAGTTATTTTCCAAAAGTCCAACATCCAAGTCATAAAATAAAACAATTTGGAAACCAACTTCAAACCATTTGTTAATCTATTTCAATTTATTCCATTTCATTTTAAACCATTACATGTGATTCTACATAAGGAAATACAAAAATTGACATTTTTGACCAATTGTTGACTTTTTGGTCAACTTTGACCAAAGTCAACCCAAGACCCTAATACCCTAAATTTCACCATGATCATGAATACATTGTCCATTTACAAAGAAAATACCAAAAAAATGAAGTTTTGACCTATTGTTGACTTTGGTCAACAATTAACTTTTTGGTCAACAGTTGACTTTTGGGGCAACTTTGACCAAAGAACCTAATCTGCCTTGATTTTTCATCCAAGCTTCACTTGGTGATGTCCTTTTTCTTGATTACTTCCATTACAAGCAAGTGACTTTGCACACCTTGTCATTTTGGCATTTTGGAACTAATGACCATGAGCCTTGGTTTGTCCCTAATCAATTTCCAAGGGGTCCTTTAACAACCCAACATTTGTTCATTTACTTATCAGTCTTGGCTTTAACCTAAAACAGTACATCAAACCATGGAAGTGCAAGATCAAGCCAATGGAAATATATGATTTGCTAGCCCTACTGCTACAACATCCTGTCACTGAATTCCTGCAAAGCCATGATTATGCCTCCAAGTGGTAGTTGCAGCCTGCAAAACCAGTGCACCATAAATCAACAGGTTATGGTGCAAGGATCCATTCAATTAAGCTAACATTGCTCAAGGGTTTGCTAAAGGGCCAACCTGCACAAAATGACCAAGGCAATAATGTCCCTTTAAACCAGACTAAAGGTCCTACTGCAACACATCCAGTCACAAGGCAAACTTCAGGTGAGCCTTATGGAAGCCAGAACTTATCTGCAAAAGCACAACATCATACAATTGCATCACCATGGAAGAACACAACAGAATAATTCATCAAGGGAACAAGTGCCAAACATACAAGGTGTGAAGCTTTGAATCCATACCATGCACACTTGAAACCACTGGCTGCATGACGGTCTGAAGCCTGAACTAAAATACCTGTTGTACTCACCTTCCATCCAGTGCCAAGACTAAGACAACTTGCAAGCAACAATGTAACAAATGATAGACAAAACCTAAACCAGGCCATATCAAACTGAGTGGCTAACAAGGCTGCAAATCAAACTGCATACCTGATTGCAGGATAGGACCCTTGAGACAGTCTACGAGCCATGACTCAATCTTGCAGGTGTTCTGCATCAACTTGCATCAGCCTCCGCAAACATATGATGTACTAAGACCATAACCTACATGAGCATAATCCAAATCAGAAGTGTGGATGGATAGGAGTAGGCCTCACCCTGCAGCAACATTGCAAGACCAAGCTAAGGCTTACCATGTCTAGCTTACAATGGCAGATGGAACATGTGACAGATGACTTCATACATGTATATCCTTATTCATTAATTGGATAGTGCTAATAGTGGTCTCCTCACCATTAGCATCAAGTCTTCAGTGCAGTCCACTTGTCAAGTTCACATGACATACCACTGACCCATCATCATGCCAGGATCCCTCCAACTAAGTTCCTAAAACCTGCAACTTGAAACATCACCAATGTCAAGGTAATTCAGTAACAGGACAACAATCAACATGACGCCAGCTAATTCATTAACCCAGTTTTTAGAGCCAATGCTCATTTATGAAGGTCCACATTTAATGTTTCCAAGCTAACATCAAAACATGAGCCCAAAATAGAGAAAGCCACACCATGATACTAGTACAAACACTTGCTAGACATTACCAGCACAAATCAATACAAGAAGAGAGTTACCTACATGATGATAATCTCCAACACAACACGCACATTAGATTCCAGCTGGTGGATAGAAAATACATCTTGTTCCCTAGAAGCAACAACTGTTAAGCCTCATGTTCATGATCCATAGGACAAAAAGAATAAGCAATGGGACAGAGGGCACAATAGACCAAGGAGAATGCAATCATGTGCAAGGAAACATCTATTATGAGGTATCTCACTTTCCTACATCAACCATACATCATGCAGTCAAATGAAGTTCATGTTGAAATTAGAGTATGCATATGGAAGATGATGGAGACCTAAACATCCATTAACAAGAAGCTCAACCTAGCACAGCAACCAACACCTATCCACATCAGTGCAAGTAAGACCTGCAGTGAAGAAACCAAGTTAAAACCATTCACCAAGCCATTGATCCACCTGCTGCACTATCCAACCAGATGAGCCATGAAATACATAATGTAATCTACAACAAATCAATAGCTTCATAAAATAACAAGTCACCAACTCAGTCAACCACATCACTAATCATAACTCAATTTAACAGAGGTTGATTCATCTCACTAACCTAATGCCATGTTGTTTAACTGAAACCAACTCATTAGTCACTGAGAGAAAAACCTGCTCAGCAGGTCATCATTCATATTAAGTTCAACTCCACTTAAACCAACCTATGATAACCAGTAAGAGGGAAACAAATTCAAGTTATTAACAACTCATAACTAACTGAGTCAAACATAATTAACTGAGTTAACTACTAACTCAGTGAGCCAATTCTAACCAACTCCAAGCCTCATCTAACTAACTTCAGACCTCAATCCAAAGCTACCAAATTCCCAAACCTAAGCTCTATTTAAGAAACTCACCTCTCTCAGTTTCAGCACCCTTGGAACCTTGTGAATCTGTGCGAATTCTCTCTGCAATCTCTCCCCTCACCCTCACCAAAGCTCTCCCACTCTCTCACAAAAAGCCATTGAAGCTTCACATTGAAGATTCAATTTAGCTTGAGCTAAACCACCTCACTCTCACTCTGCATCGATCCAGTTCAGAAGAAGAAAGAGACGAAAAGAAGAAGAAGAAGAAAGAATCAAGGTCAGAAAGCTTACCGGTGGATTCTCCGATCATCTTCTCTTGTATGTCATTTATCATTCAGTATCGTTTTCTTGTTCTGAGTTCACCAAGACGTAGCACTTAGGTTAGGGAACAGAACCCCCATAGTATTAGGGATTGATCTCCATCGAGCACCATTTAATTCGAATTTTGGATGTTAGGGTTTCTTCATGTTTAGATTCGATTCCACCAACTCGAAGACTGTTTCACAATTCTATTCCCATATTCATGCTTAGCTTGGTTTGACGCATCCAGTGGCGGTAGTGGTTAGATGTAAGCCGCTACCGGCACCGGCGACGGACGCCGACATGGTGATCCGCGGTGAGCCACAGAGAACAGAGAGACGAACACGCGCGCATAGAGTTTGTTTGAATATGTTGACTTAGGCAAGTCAACAGAAGAGATAGGAGTGGGCTTGGATCATTAGGCCCATGAAATTACCTTTAACACACCACTTCTGCTAGTGCACCCCCAAGGGTTTAAAAAAGAAAATGAATCTTGGGCTTAACCAAGCCTATTAACATCGTTACTAATTCCCCCATGCAATTTCAACCTGCACCCCCCTGGTTGGAGTGTTGAGACATTGGTTGGGCTCAAGAAGCCCATTTTCGCTTTTACTGTGCATACCCCAAATTTTGGACCTTCTTGCTGAATTTACAAAAACCATCGTTGGGCTTATCTGGCAGCCCATCAACCTGACTTTGGATTCACCCCCCCCCCCCCCCAGTTTTTGGATTCTCTTGTGGAACAAAAAACAGCTTTGGGCTCATCCTGAAGTCCATTAACCCAGTTCTGTTTTACACTCCCATTTTCAATTCACACCTCCATTTTAATTGCTTTTTCTTTTATTTTCTTAATTAGTTTTTTGCAATATAATTAGGTTAATTAGGATAATATTAGATTAATTTGGTAATTTTGACAATTAGGAATAAAATCTTGATTTTTAGGATTTTAGTAGAATTAAGACTTTTTTATTAGAATTTTAGTTAGGACCTTGATTAGATTTTAATTGGTCTTTGATTGAATTCGGAATCATCCCATTTTCAACATTAGGATTAGAATTCAATCTTTAGGATTTAATCAACTTTAAACCATGGTTAGAATTTGATACATTTTACAAATGACCTTTTTGCTCTTATGGACTTTATTTTGGTATTTTAGTGATATAATGACATGATCCCATTATGATTAGAATTTGACATAGAACTTTAATCATTTCCTAATAATTGTAGAAATTAACATAGAATTTTAATCATGAGTTTGACCAATTTTGACATGCTCCCTTAGGACTTCTAACTTCTAACTTAGAATGTTCAATCAATTTCTAATGCATGATCCCTTAAGATAGTTTCTAACAATTACTAACCTTGATTAGTGTAACAACCCAATTTTAGTAATTATTTATTATATTATTATTACTATATTTTATTTTATTTATTTGGAGTGTTAATTAATAAATTGGTTGTTAGGTAGTATAATAATCGATTATATTAACTAATTTGATGTGTTAATTAATTATTTAGTTGATATGAGTTATCGTGAATAATTGAATTAATTAACTTGGTGTGCATATTATGTTAGTTTAATTTAATTGAACTAATTAGAGATATTTAAATATTAGGTCTTATTGGGCCTATTAATTAAATTAGAAGTATCATGATTTAAGCCCAAATAGAATACTAGTATATAAAAGGGAGGAGAGTGAGAATTAGGATTTACTTGATCATTTGACAACAATAGAGAAAGAGAAGAGGAAAAGTGAGAAGAAGAGGGGAAGATCAACAGAGGAGCTAGGATTTCCAGAAAATTGAAGAGGTAAGGGGGGAATCCTTATTATTATGGGTTAGTATGATCGGGTCAATGGGTAGATGTATGTTTAGGTTAAAATCCCTAATTTTGTATGGTTGTTTGGAATTGTTAGGTTTTGATGAGTATGCTTGATTGTGGTGATTGATTGTGTTAAAACTGCAAATTAACGTTATATATTTAGAGTATTGTGTGAGTTATAATTTTCTGAACGTGTGGCTTTTTACGGAATCGAAATCGGAGGTCCGAAAGTCCTCCAACGATGAAAATCGTAGAAAATTCTGCATTCTGTCCGTCGCAATCGCGAGCACTTTTTATGTTTTTCGGTCGGAATCGTTTTGGTCATAACTTTTGATCCGTAAGTCCAAATCGAGTGCTGTTTGAAGCGTTGGATAGGTGAAACAGAAGGCTATAACTTTGTTTCAAGAATAAAATAATTTTGGAGATTATTTCACGGATGTTTTTGGGGTTGAAGAAGATGAAAATTATGTTGGAAAATTTAGAAAATAACAACTTTTTAGTAACGCCTTCGTGCACGGTTTTATTCATAACTTTCAACTCGTGAATCATTTTGGGTTGTGGTTCAAAGCATTAGAAAGGTGACTCTAATAGATATTATGTGAATGTTGTATTTGTTATGAATATTAAGATGGTAGAGATGATCTTAATTGCATATTATGTGAATGGTGTATTTGTTATGAATGTTAAGATGGTAGAGATGATCTTAATTGCATATTATGTGAATGGTGTATTTGTTATGAATGTGTATATGTACCATTGGTGGATAATTCATAAAGTTGAATTATGGTGATATGTGGAATGTTAAGATGGTAGAGATGATCTTAATTGCATATGTTGTTGGTATTTGTACATTCATTCATGGCATGGTCGGCTTCATGGTGGAAGCGGTGAAACTGGGGGTTCACATGGTAGCACACGTTGATCCTAAATTGGAAATAGGAGTAGTAGATGTAGCACATGTTGATCCTTAATTGGAAATAGGCGTGGTAGATGTAGCACATATTGATCCTTAATTGGAAATAGGCGTGGTAGATGTAGCACACGTTGATCCTTAATTGGAAATAGGCGTGGTAGATGTAGCACACGTTGATCCTTAATTAGAAATAGGCGTGGTAGTGGCTTTGATCTTGTCCGGATCGGAAGCGTGGCTTGGATTCTAGATATTGAATCGGAAAGCGGTGAAACGTTGGGTTCACATTGAGGTACCGCATGCATAGAGTCACATGTCTTGCATTGAGTCACATTAGAGTTATGTGATCATCGAGTGTATGCATTGTTGTGATTGTGATGTGTGTATGAGATATGGTAATTGAATTTGGTGATGTTTGCGTATATAACTTGATGTGATTGTGATGTGTGTATGAGATATGGTAATTGAATTTGGTGATGTTTGGATACATAACTTGGAAAAATATGTGATTATATGATGATTGTAGTTATGTGTATTTTTGGGAATATAGTATTGGATTTTAATATTGTACTCCTTGAGTTTGATGGATGTTTGAAACATGTGAAATAAATGTTGATGAATATTATTTACATGGTTATACGAAGTGTGATGAATTCCTTTAATTATTGATTTAGTCATTGTGCTTGATTATACTTTTTCATAATGATTTGAATTCTCACCCTTTCTGTTTGAATGTTACCTTTACATGGGTATCATGCAGATACTCCAGAGTAGTATCGCTGAAGTAAGTGGACAGTAGCTCGCTCGAGATTAGCCGGAGAGTTCCGTATTTTAGTTGAGGACTAGGTAATGAGTCAATGCTCTGGTCATGTAACACTAGGTAGATTAGTAGTATTGAACTCGTTGCGAACATGCTTAATTGCAATTGCTGTTGAGAGGCCATAGTGCCAAATATTCTGACTATGGTTTCAGTTTATTTTGAAGAGATTATTGAGGGATGATCATGGTATGGGACATGGATCATTTTATGAAATACATGAGTATTCATTATTTTCCGCTGCGAACGCATATTCTTGAATATTCATGATAATTGGAATGTGTTATTTGAAATGACCAGGTGTATTATATATTGATGATGAATGATGTTGGTTTTTGAAAGCTTTTAGTTTTTGAAAACATCGATGTGACACCCTTTTGTTTATATGCGTGCTTATTTACTCTGATTATATGTTAAGTATTTAGGGGTAGAAAAAGGGGTGTTACAATTAGATCCAAACTTAGTTCCCCAAAAAAAAATCATGATTAAATTGATCAAAAGAAATTTTGATTAATTAAATCTTTTGAACTTGTATAATCCCACAGTCTAAATTAAGTGACCAAAAGACCCTTGGTCACTTGATAAGACTTTCCTTCCAAGTTGTGGAGCTCAAGGCCTTAAGACAAGATCTTCAATCAAGGCATCCTCAGTCATACCAAGCAGCAGATTATTCAAGCACATCAAAGGTGTAAGAGTGTGACACGAGCCTTAAGCAATAGAGAAGGAGTGGGACTGGAGTATTCCTTACCCCATTCTGAGTATCTTTGGGTATGGGACGTATGACCCAACGCTCATCGTATTCACCTCTATTCATAGACTTTAGCACAATTCTAACCATACGATTAACAAGTCTATCTTCACAAAGCAAAAACAAGCAAAAGCAGGGACTACGTCAATAACTTATCAATCATGAATCAAGTTGTACGATACGAGCCTTATGTAATGGAGAAGGAGTGGGACTGGAGTATTCCTACCCCTATTCTGAGTATCTTTGGGTATGGGACGTATAACCCAATGCTCATTGTATTCACCTCCGCTCATAGACTTTAGTGCAATTCGAATCTAACGATTGATAAAGTCTTCATCTTCCATGCAAGAAACCACTACAAAGACTCTTCTCCCTCCACTTGAAAGTTAGTGTGATTCTCATCATCCAGTAACTATCAAGTCTCTCCATTCTTCATTCTATTCAATTCAAATCACTTCAATTCTCAATCCTCCATTCTAATCATTTCAATTTCAACCATCCATTTCTTTTGCCTCCAATCAATTTCTTTTTAGCCCTAGTGGGCTGAACTACGAAAGCTTTGATTTCCTTATTGCACTATAAGGGTACGTAGGCAGGAGAACCCAGTTTCTTCGGGAGCTATCTTATTTATCAATCTATCTTCTCTATCCCATGGATTATTCTCCACTCATGCAATCTCACCATCTTTTTGAGATCAATCATACTTCTCCTTGGACTCCTTGTATATCCTTTTAGGACGATAACGACAGCCCACCTCCTCAAACGAGAGTTGTTTGGCTCTCATCCCAAACACTTAATCCAGTCTTTCTTTTTGGCTTTACCTTATAGTGGTGGCCTGCTAGTCCACGTATTGGTCAATGCCTACCTTGCTCTTCGATTAAGAGTCTATCTCTCCCTTGGATCCAAGATACTGTCTCGATTTGATCTCGAATTGCCAATTCCCCAACAAGTGACACACAACTCCTTGAATTCCAATAATACAATCCTTCCTTGACTTAGTGTTTGTCTTGTGAGTCCCTGTTGCTTAGACAAACATCCCTCTCCCTCTATTCTCGTAGTTCCGAACTACGATTGCTCTGACTTTCTCATTTCACAATGAGAATACGTAGGCACGAGGATGCGAATCCTTGGCGAGCATACTTCTAATTATTCCTCCTTCGTCTTAGGGCATCATCCATATCTCCCACTATTCGCTATCTACCTTCGATTATAAATCGCTCACTCGGTGACATACTGTCTCTTTGACATCGAAATACACTTTCCTTGGAATTCCATACATACCCTTTTAGGACGCCTAACGAATAGTTCACATTTCATGCCTAGAGTTATTTGGCTCTCATCCCAAACATTTAATTCCTTCTTTTTTAGCCAAAACCTTACAGTGGCGGCCTGCTAGTCCACGTATTGGTTAACGTTGTTTCTCTCTATGGTAGAAATATCATTTCTCTTATGGATTCCAATACACTTTCACCTTTTGATTTCAAACAATACTTATTCAGTCACTTGTTACCAAGTTCTTCTATTCTGTGACTTCGGTCACTTCATCCCGTTCATCCCATGATACATTGGTATACTACCTTCCTTCACTCCACGTGATATACCTGTAGCGGTGTATTCGTCGCTATATGATCTATCGATTAAATCATAAGATAAGAGATACATTGAAATTTTCGAGTCGCCACCGCACTTTTATTTATCCAAAGGACTGGCTAAAAAGCGAACAAAAGCCTAAGAAGTTTTACACGTAGAAAACTAATAAAAAGATCAGAGATTCTGGGTAAGGGGTAAATTACGCAATGGGAAGGTGTTAGGCACCCACTACGTCCTAGGTACTCCTAGGGAGCCCTTTTCACACTTGTTGTACTAAATTGTTATTTGTTATGACATATGTATTGTGCAAACATGATTGGGATGATGAGAAAAGAATATACAAGTTTTATTGGGTTATTGGGTTAATTATTTTTGTGTTCGAACGGATGAACCCGCTACCTACGTACCTTCCATCAAAGGTAAGGATCAAAACGCCGTAGTTCGGCTAAAAGATTTCCAAAAGTTAGTTGGGTTCAATTTTAAACACAAGCACTGAGGCTTTTCATTATCAATGGGAGAACACTCGACCAAAAACAACATCCACCATGCGAGGATAGCTTCGACGTACTAGAGGGGTTAGCCCTGTTTTCAGTACGGAAGTCTTACTGTCGACTCACTAAGGATAGGCAAGATTTACATCAACCACAAAGATAATTGAAACCTATGGCTAATGCATGAAAAGATTAACAATGGACAAAGCCAAAACAAGTGAATGAGTGAAGTTAATTGATTGTGATTATGAAAGTGAAGTCAGAGTATGATTAAGATTGATTCGAAAGAAGTGTTATGAAATGGAGTTTGAAAAAAGTCAAGGACTTGAGTCCAGGTTTTTAATTTGAAAATATGAAGATGTTTGCACAACACTTATGTCAAGTTTGAAAGATAAAGTGTGAAAAGGTTTAGGACATAATGAATGATGAATGGATGAGGATGGGATTGTAAAACTTCTTAGAAGGTTCACTTCTTGAAATCATATAGCAGATGATTCAAGTGTGTCCTTTGGAATAGCAATGGATAATAATAAACAAACAAAGCAAAGAAAGGCGGATACCGGATGCCAATCAATGGTCTTATACCAATCTCCTAAAACAAAACGGGATATCAGAGGCCACTCTATGGACTTACACTAATCTCCTCAAAAGAAAAACAAAGATGAGAAATGGAAGTTAACTGCCAATCTGTCTGGACTTAGGTTAACTCCACAGATGCTCATAGGAAAACCAATGCCACATTGCAGGGACTTACAGTGGATCCTCACATACAAGAACAAAAGCAACACATGATCACAGGAAAGCAAATGCCAACTTACAGGGACTTATAGTTGCAACCTCACATACAAACATCAAGGCAACAAAAGATATGAGTGACCAATGAGGTCTTACACTCTATCCTTCCATATCATAGGAGCAAATGCCAAAGCAATGGACTTACAATTGTCCTCAATGGGTAAGCAACAATGACAATATCACAAAGACAAATGAGATGATTGTGCATTAATGGCAATTGATGATGGTAAATGCATAACATACAAGCAAACAGATGCATATGAAGCAATCAATCAGTCAATGAAAAAAACAAAACAGCACACTCTATAGCCAAATAAGGGGGCTCACACAAGAGGGTTTGACTATGAAAGTCCACTGTAATAGGTAAATGTCGCTCTTAACCTTGCCATTGAGAGGCTAAGGTGAAGCAGATGAAAAGGAGATGAGGGGTGTGCCTCATTGCTTCTATCCCTGATCAGGGAGAGCATATCAGAAAGTGTGGGAGCTCAGAAAGATGGAGCTCTTTCCACATTATTGACTCGATAGATTTTGGGTTTTTATCTCAATGCTTCAACCATGAAATGGGAGCAAGGAGAGGACTCACTGAATAGTAGGGGATAGGTTGCTTATCCCTTTGATCTACCAATTGCCTTACTTGAAGGACTTTTCCTGCTTGGGACAATTTTAAACACACACAAGCATTGCCTCTTAAGGAGGACTTCAGACAGTTTGCCCGGTCAAATAACAGACCGGGTCTCCAGACTACATGAAGAAGAAGTAATTATACCTCAAAGCAAATGCTAAATAGCAAAGCAAGCAAGTTCAAAGAACTTAAGCAACTAAAGTACCTGAAAAAGTCAAACCAATTAGTAAACAATTCAACAGTTTAAAACAAAAGGAATGGATAAACAACAGTCAACCACAGAGGGACCAATGTGCAAAGCACAAGACTCAACTATATGAGTCACACCTACAAAACAAGGGTTAGCACATGATATATATAATCCAGCTCAATCAAATTTGAATGATCTTTGAGGCATTGGTGCTTAACCTGAAACATTAACTCAATTGTAAGCTCAAAAGACCACTAGGACTAGCCTAGGGTCAAAGATGAAAGAAAAGGTCAAAACAGCAAAGGAAAGTCAACCCAATTCATGTTCAAACATTTAAGAAGCTATCTCAATTGGATTCACAATCAAATCATGCATTAATTGTCATTTCATACACAAAAGAATGCAAAGCATGGCAAAGGAAAGCATATAGAAGTCAACAGCAAGACTTCATTCAAAAGTCAACCCAAACAATCCCAAAAATTATCAAATAAATCACATTCAATCCTAACATCTAGCATGGCAAGCATGTCAAATTTCATTGCATTTGGATGAGAGGAAGGCAGTCAATTAAAATCAAGAAGTCAAACCAAATTCAAGCATGCACAATGAAGGTCAACAAACATGGGTCAACTTCAAAAATCATATCAAATTGAAAACAGATGAGAAATGAATGAGATTAACACCAATGCAAAGCTCAAGATGTCTAGTTATCACATATGAAATTTCATGGTCATACAATAAGATATGAGAATTTCACAAAAGATTTGGCATCATGTATCACATAAAGTCAACCATTTGACTAGGCATGGAAGAAAAATTCCAAACAAATAGGAAATGGCACAAATAATTCCAGGAAAAAATCACACATCAACTAGACATATAAGAGATGGCTCATGCAAAATTTCAGATTATTTGAAGGCCAGGAAGCATGTCAACAAAAATCATGAACTTGCATATCATTGGTGTGACACAAATTGTCACACCCTACTTCAAAAATTCATATCTCACAAACCACATATGATAAATGCACAAACTTTACATCAAAATGAACATGAATGAGTGTAGATTAACCACAAAAAATTTCAGGGTCATTGGATACATCCTCATTATTTCACAAAAGAAATGGCAAAAGGTACAAATTAAGCATACATGTCAAGAAACCTAATACCATTTAAAATCCAGCCAACCAAAAATTAATTAAAAATCAGGACAAAATAGTAGACATTCATGTGATCATTATGCAAAAAATTTCAGGATTTTTGGATGAACAATGAAGGAGAAATGAATTTTGCAAGTTGAAGAATAATTGAAGCAATCATGAACAAAGGACATGAAATAATGAGTCAACCAAGGTTGACCAGTGGCACGGTGGTAATTACCACATTCATTTAGCAAAACGACACAGCTTAAGCAAAGACCACGAAATGTTTTAATTGGTTAGCAACCAATGGAACAGTACAGCACGCAGCAAATTCAAATCAGCAGCCAATCATTCATGTTTTTTCTGGAAAAATGCTGTTAGGGTTTTGGAGCCTTAGGGTTTAACAGCAGCATCATGTGTTCATCATCATAAAACAAGTTTCAAGCAAAATTACACAATAGCATGGCATTTAACAAAGTTCTTCATGCAATCACAACATAACAACAAACCAACACAATCAGTTCATGCGAAATTCTGGGACTGCTAGGGTTTAACACAACAGGGTATTCATCATCTTCATCAAAATCAATAAGAACAAGCATACCCAGAAAATGAAATGATACATATCAACATGACAAACAAGCATCACTCATGCATATTCTAACAGCCATAATCATTAAATCGAACTAAAGCAGAAGAATCATACAAAAAAAACTTTGCACATGATACTTTAAAATCAGATTTCTTCCACATAACTCGACCATTTAACACGATTTTAGGTTCATAACACTCAGCAATGCAAGGACCATCAGAAGCATAACATGGATAAGAGAAAAAAGAGAGTCGAGATTTTACTTGGTTGTGAAGAAAATCGAGGAACAGTGGTTGTTTGAAGGTTTTAAGCTCAGACAGATGCAAATGATGGTTGACAGTGATGATTGCTTGAAGCAACTTGGCTCGAACAGCTCAAATCCAGCTCGAATTCACAACTGCCATGGCTGATGCTTGAAGAAAACAGAGTTCAAAAGTGGAGTTCCAGCTGGTAAATGATGCTGCACCAGGGCTCCAGATGATGCTTGGATGATGAAGAAAACAAAGGTTGCTCGTGCCTTTTGAAGCTTTTGGACAGGAATGCAAATTGTCCAAAAATCGAAAATGAGAGAATGAGAGCTTTTCTGCCTGTGGCTGCTGCTATTCTAGGGTTCAAATGAGCAGAAAATGGACTTATAAAGGTCTGTTTAAGGTTGGTTTAAGAAATGCTAAGTTGGATTAGCTCAAATGGAACCAAAATGCATTTTGCTAAATTTTGCACAAGTGAAAGTGGAGGGTGTATGCTTGCACGGTTTGGGCTTGATACAGGCTGCTCATGACCTTCCAATTTGCTGTTTTTAGTTTGCTGATGGATTGCCAACAAGGATTTGTTTTTATGAAGCCATTTGCAAAATTTCAAGTTATGCACCTTATGCCAAAATGGTAGTAGGATAGTAGTATGAGCATGAATTGGACTTGGAACATGTTGCAAATAACATATGAAACAAATCCCAATTGGCCAAAGTGAGAAAAAATCAATGAATCAAAAAGTCAACTTTGAGTCAAACTTGAAATGAATAAAGTCAAGGCCAAAAATGCCATTTTGATTGGCAAGGTTTTGGAGGATGAAATTTATATTTTTGGAAAGAGGAGGAAAAATGTGGTTTGTAGGAAAAAACCCCACCAAATTTGGCCTTATGGTTCATGAGATATGGCTTGTTGAAGTTCATAAATTTTTGAAATTGAATTGATCATATCTTGACAACCATACATGGGATTTGAGAGTTCTTGGACTTTTTGAAAATGGGAGAACAATATCTTCAACTTTCATGTTGGGCAAAAATTCATTTGAAGCTTGTATCATGATGTAAGTTGAGGATCAAGAAGTTTCCATTTTTGGCAGTTGAAATTACAGGTCCACTTTCTATTTTGGGAAATTTCTGATTCTACTTCAAATTCTTCCATGATGAGGTTTGACATGATATATGAGGCTTATACAAGCATGAATGAACTCCTTCAAATCAATTCTACCCATCAAATCACTGATTAAATCCACAGTTGACCAAGTTTGACTTTTCTAGGGTTTTGGATGACTGGACCACTTCTGATGAATTCCAAACCCTAATTCCTTGAGGACTTGACTTCAAATGATGTCTCAAGATGTATGAACTCTTGATTATTGATCATGGTGCCCAAATTCTGCAAGAATGGTCACCATCCATTGCTTTGACTGACTGTGACTGACTTTGACCTAATTGCTGATGATTGCTTCAGCTGCAAGCAACAAGGTTAGCTGACAATTTTTTTTGTACTTTTTGGTTAATAAACATATGAAAAGCAAAGATATACAAATGCAAGGCATGCTTGGTGATCAAGAATCAACACTCACAAGGCAAACTACCCACTAGGAGGGAAGCAAGGGCATGCAGTGATCCTTGAGGCCATGATATGATATGATATGGGCCATGAGGGATCTTAGGGCCAAAATTGGGGTCTTACAGATGCCCCTATTTAAGGTCATTCTAGCCGGAGAAGTGAAGTTTAGAAATCTTCATCTCGACGCGGTAGAATGGGCTTAAATAACAGTAATGAGACAAATTTTGGTCCCTAAGAGACCTCATGATGCAAATGTATGCATGCAAAAGACACAAATTCTGTGGGGAATATGATTCACACAGAAGAAAAGACGATCCATCGGAGTAATACACTCACCAGGAACAGAGACTCTAACAAGACTCTAGTTGGGAATAAACAAAACTGACACAACGTGAACAAGACACGACTCTGGTTAGGAAGACAGAAAACAGACTGGAGAACTCACTGGGGAGTGAAGAACTCACACCGGGGAAAAGAATTCCAAAGGAAAATAAATCCATTGGAGAGACACCAGCTGACTCCTGGGGAGAAGCAACAAAAAGTTCCACTGAGGGAAGCAACAAAGAAATGAGATGTTACCGGTATAAGGGTAACAAACTCAGGAAGGAACACCAAAGATACCGGATTGTAGGTATGTAACAGGTGACCGACCAAAGACGTGAATTGGTGTGTGTTCCAAAACACTCATCATCCTGAAGAGAGCGAAAGCAAACTTGTTTATAGGATGGATATTTGATTCTGTAAAGAATGCAAATCTTACTCAGTTGGGGAAACAAACAAAGTGTTCGACAAGAGAGTGCATGAGATATATCATTCATTACCGGCAGACCGTGAACAACGTACTCGCATGGAAAGTTATCCTGAACCGGGTTGAGGGTTGTTTATAGGATAAGATCCGGAATCGTGAATTGGTTTGTGTTCCAAAACACTCATCACCCTGAAGAAAGCTAGAACAGCAGACTTGTTTATAGGATGGATATTCAATTCCACAAGGAAAATGAATCTTACTCTGAGGGGAAAACAACAAAAGATTGACCCAAGAGTGAACGAGATATAATATCCATTACCGTCAGAACGTGGATAGAATACTCACAAAGGAAGATTATCCTGAACCGGGTTGTAGGTTGTTTATAGGATAAAATCCGGAATCGTGAATTGGTTTGTGTTCCAAAACACTCATCACCCTGAAGAAAGCTAGAACAACAGACTTGTTTATAGGATGGACATTCGATTCCACAAGGAATGCGAATCTTACTCGACTGGGGAAGATCAACAAAGGACTCCAACCAAAGAGCGCGTGAGACATATTATTCATAGCCGTCAAAACGTGAATAATATACTTGAAAGGAAAATTATCCTGAACCGGTTACTGGGTTGTTTATAGGATAAGATCCGAAGACGTGAATTGGTTTTCACTTCCAAAACACTCATCATCCGAAAGGAGGGCTTGAAAAAGCAAATCGACTTACAGGATGGGCATTCGAATCCACAACGGGAAAGCGAATCTTACTCAACTGGGGACACAAACCCAAAGAGTGCATGAGATATAATATCCATTACCGGCAGACCGTGGATAAGATACTCGCACGGAAGATTATCCACAACCGGTTACTGGGTTAATAAAGGATAAATCAACCGAAAAGAAAGGCATCGGGATACCAGAATAGGTATATAATGATAACCAATCAAGAGGAGCAACAGACATTACCAACAAAAGGGTAAATGAAAGGCGAACTGCTGAGGATAACTTGCAAGCATCCGGCAATTATCGACAGAAGACTAGCTGGGGATGCACTGGTAAACAACCAATGATCCGGGGAACAAATCACTAGCATACGGTGAAAAGACCCACTGAGGATAAAATTGCTAGCATACGGCAATTATCCACAAAAGACTTGCTAGGGATATAAGTGCTGATCTGAGCAACTTATCCAAGCAAAGGAAAATCAACATCAAAGAACTAGATGAAGATAACCATAAAACTAGGGTTTACATCTACCGAATACGGGGTAGAAGACCAACAACTCCGCGTGGGGATAGAACAAATCACAAATCCGCACGGGAACCCAAAATAGGGTTTATAACAAACCACAAACTGCTGAAGAGCAGGAAAGTAGGATTTACAACTACCGGGTGGTAGGTAGCAAACCAAAAACTCTGGCTGGAGAATAAAAGGTGTATAACCACAAATTCTGTCCAGAAAGCCAGGAAAGATAGGACTTACAACTACCGGTTATGAGGGTAGAGGCCCAAAAACATTCCGCTGGGGAACAACCCGCTGGGAAACACAAGACATTTGACAAATAGCCAATTCGGGAATGATCCGAAAAGACGGACTGAATCAAGACACGTCCTAATGGGGATGTAACTCAAATAGGAAAATCCATCCCAATATATGTGTTGGGAGGAAACGGAAGAAACCATCATCCACGAGGATATATCTCAGTGGGGAACTGCAGAAGGAAGGACAGACACATTTTCTGCTTATGGGCTTGACTCTATATGGAGAGATTTATAACACCCGACATCTGCTTGGGGAGATCTGTAAAGAGATCTATATCACCATAGCAGGAGACACAACAAACAAAAGATATATGGCGAGAAATGCAACATGAATATCTGAATGTTTTATGAATATGCGTGATTGATGTTTGATGAATGCTGACAAAACAGACAATTCTAACACAAACAAGTTCAGGAACAAAACGTCCGGTATTATACTTCCAGGGGAAAAACCAACTGGAGAGCCAATCTGCGGAGATCTACATGCTGTAAAGCAAAGATCTGCAGGTACTGCTGAAGAAGCAGAGAATCAGAGATATCAGGAGACGACCAATCAAGGTACAGAAAGTCACAACGGGCAAAACAGCCACCAACACAAATCTGTAGAGGAACAAGAGAGGTCCCAAAGTATCTGCAGGGGATCCCAGTGTTAACTGAGAACAAAAGAGTGCGTTACACAAGCACAAACACGAACTGCTGTAGAAGCAAATCCACACAACTCCACTGGGGGACAACCCACTGAGGGAGAATGATATCATCCAAATAGAATCTGACTGCATAAGCAACTCTACTGGGGAAAACTGTCGGCTACTCTCTTGGGAACAAACCACTGAGGGAGGACAGATCAAACAAGTAGATTCTGCAACGAACCACTCCACTTGGGGAGAATATACAAAGCAAACTGATCACAACAAGTAGATTCTGCAACGAACCACTCCACTTGGGGAGAATATACAAAGCAAACTGATCACAACAAGTAGATTCTGCAATATAAGCCACTCTACTGGGGATCACAAACAGTCAGGAAATCAAATCCGTTCACTGGAGGCTGAAGCCATCATCCGACCATATCGGGGGTTGAAGGAGTATTCAACAGGCAAAAACTGCCACAATAAACATCCTGTAGACTAAGCTGAGGGAAAGATGGGTGAAATACTGGGATGTCAACCCAAATCAAACAACGAATAGGAAAATAAATCCTGCTCTGCTGAAGAGAAAAAACTCTGATGGAGAGATAGCAACAATTCCGCAGACGTCTTCGCCGGGGAAAAGGTAAAGTACCGGGTATCAAACCACTGACTTACCGAGTCTTCAAAAAAGAAAGCAACTGTGCTGAGGAAACAGACAATTCCGCTGGCACACTGCATGGGGAGAGTGACAACAACTCTGCTCGCGAGTCCGATGGGGATGTTAATAACAGCTCTACTCGCAACTCAGAGGGGAATATCAATCAATCAGTTATACTCACGACTGCGCTGAGGAGACAAATAAAGTCTGGGGCATACGACCCACTGGAGAAAGTGACGGGGCACCAAGATGACAAACCATCAACCGGTTACTTCACAAGAAAATACCCATGCTGGGAAAGCTGCTGCTGGAGAAAAAACGAAGTCTTCAACAACACTCTGCTTGCGACTGTACTGGGGAACAACCCCAACAACAAATCTGTTTGAGGAACAGCCTCAACAAAGATCTGAAGAAAGAAAATACAACCAAACCAGGAATATGAACCCATGTCTTACCTGTTGGAAATCATGCCACCCTCGGGAGAGCACTGAGATATTCTTGAGTATCCTTTCAATCTTGTGAATGTTCACTTTGTATAAAACAACAAATTTTGAAAATTTTGATTTTAAAACAATGACATTTTATCAATTTAAAACATGCAAAACATTTGTTGAATTGAAACAAATAAGAGTGCAAATAATTGGATAAAAAGCTCAAATTGATTTGATGGAATGGTAGCCTGCAAATGGCAAGACTCCATGGATCTGTACAAATTTGAAATCAGTGATATATATTGGAAGAGGGCTACATTGAACATAATGATCCTTTCTCTACCAATTTGAATCTCGATGTATCCGAAGCTTCAGTTGACGACGAATCGAGAATCTTCTGACGAAATGACGACTGATGAACCAGAAAGTCTTGTCAGGATGCAGTTACTTGCCAAATCCCTAATTTTTGCCTAGATTGCCGCAGAGTGAGGTACTCAATCTAGCGGGATGCAAATATTCTTTTTTTTTCAAGTCTCTAATTTTTGCCTGGATTACCCTTGCGGGTTCTCCACCGAGACGCTCAATTTTGCCTAAGCCGCCCTTTCGGGTTTTCAACTTAGCGAGCTATTCTGTTTTTTCATTTGTTTTTTTCATTTGCATATACTTTTTTTTTTTTTTAGGCAAAGTATCTCTTAACTGCATCTGAATTCACAGGACGAGTGAAATCCTCCCCATCCATTGTTGTAAGCATCAAAGCTCCGCCTGAAAAGGCTCTCTTAACAACATATGGACCCTCGTAGTTTGGAGTCCACTTGCCCCTGGAATCGGGCGCGAAAGACAAAACTTTCTTGAGCACAAGGTCACCTTCTCGGAACACACGAGGCTTGACCTTCTTGTCGAATGCTTTCTTCATTCTTTGCTGATATAACTGACCATGACACATGGCAGTTAATCGCTTCTCTTCGATTAAATTCAACTGGTCATAACGACTCTGAATCCATTCAGCATTAGTCAACTTGGCTTCCATCAAGACTCGCATTGATGGGATCTCCACCTCTACTGGGAGAACGGCTTCCATGCCATAAACAAGAGAAAAAGGGGTTGCCCCTGTTGAAGTGCGTACGGACGTACGATATCCATGCAAAGCAAATGGCAGCATCTCATGCCAATCTTTGTACGTGACAGTCATCTTCTGGATAATTCTCTTGATATTCTTGTTAGCAGCTTCAACAGCCCCATTCATCTTAGGTCTGTAAGGAGAGGAATTATGGTGTGCAATCTTGAATTCAGCGCACAACTCATCCATCATCTTATTGTTCAGATTGGATCCATTATCAGTAATGATCCTCTCTGGCACACCATAACGGCAAATCAGCTGGTTCTTGATAAACTTCACAACCACCTGTCTGGTTACATTCGCGTACGACGCGGCTTCAACCCATTTGGTGAAGTAATCAATTGCTACGAGAATAAACCGATGTCCGTTGGACGCTTTCGGCTCAATCATACTGATCATGTCAATTCCCCACATAGAGAAAGGCCATGGTGATGAAATCACATTCAGGAGTGTCGGAGGAATATGAATCTTATCCGCATAAATTTGACACTTGTGACATTTCTTCACATACTTGCAACAGTCAGACTCCATTGTCAGCCAATAGTAGCCTGCTCTCAACATTTTCTTAGCCATGGCATGTCCATTGGAATGAGTACCAAATGAACCTTCATGGACCTCAGTCATCAACAGGTTTGCTTCGTGTCTATCCACGCATCTGAGCAAAACCATATCAAAATTTCTCTTGTACAGCACTTCACCACTGAGGTAGAAACTGCCTGACAACCTTCTCAAAGTTTTCCTATCTTTCACAGATGCCCCAGGCGGGTAGACCTGGTTCTGGAGGAAATTCTTGATATCAAAATACCAAGGCTTGTCATCTTTCACGTCTTCGATTGCAAATATGTGAGCTGGTCTATCCAAGCGCATCACAGTGATGTTGGGAACATCATTCCACCATCTGACTACAATCATGGAAGCAAGCGTAGCAAGGGCATCTGCCATCCGATTATCCTCTCGAGGAATATGATAAAATTCAACTTCTGTGAAGAAAGTTGAAATTCTCCTTGCGTAATCTCTGTATGGGATGAGACCTGGTTGATTTGTCTTCCATTCACCTTTGATCTGATTGACCACCAAAGCTGAATCACCATAGACATCAAGATACTTGATTCTTAAATCAACGCATTCTTCAAGTCCCATAATACAGGCTTCGTACTCCGCCATGTTATTCGTGCATTTGAAAGTTAGCCTTGCTGTAAACGGAATGTGCGATCCCTGGGGATTAACAATTACTGCCCCAATTCCATTTCCATACTGATTAACAGCGCCATCAAACACCATCGTCCATCTGGAACCAGGTTCTGGACCTTCATCAAGTGTAGGCTCATCGCAATCTTTCATCTTCAAATACAGAATTTCCTCGTCGGGGAAGTCATACTGAACAGACTGATGATCTTCAATTGGCTGGTGCGCTAAGTGGTCAGCCAAGATACTACCTTTAATAGCTTTCTGAGCTCGATACTCGATATCATACTCAGATAACAACATCTGCCAACGGGCAATCCTCCCAGTTAAAGCAGGCTTCTCGAAGATATACTTAATTGGATCCATTCTGGATATCAACCAAGTTGTATGATTTATCATGTACTGGCGCAAACGCTTAGCTGCCCAAGCTAAAGCACAGCACGTCTTCTCAAGCATAGAGTACCGAGACTCACAATCAGTAAACTTCTTACTGAGGTAGTATATAGCAGACTCCTTCTTCCCTGATTCATCTTGTTGACCGAGTACACAACCCATCGAGTCTTCAAGAACTGTCAAGTACATAATCAGAGGTCTTCCTTCCACAGGCGGAGACAAAATCGGAGGTTCGGACAGATAATCTTTGATACTGTCGAAAGCTTTCTGGCAATCCCCGGTCCAATCATGAGACTGATCTTTCCGGAGGAGCTTGAATATCGGCGCACATGTGGCAGTCATGTGGGATATAAATCTGGAAATGTAGTTCAAGCGGCCAAGAAAACCTCGGACTTGCTTCTCAGTTTTGGGTGCGGGCATCTCTTGTATTGCTTTGACCTTTGCAGGGTCAACCTCAATACCTCTTTCACTTACCACAAAACCCAACAACTTTCCGGAACGGACTCCAAAGGTACATTTGTTCGGATTCAGGCGAAGTTTGAACTTCCTCAGACGCTGAAAAAGCTTCAACAAATGCTCAATATGCTCAACTTCCGTTCGGGACTTAGCAATCATATCATCAACATAGACTTCTATCTCCTTGTGCATCATATCATGAAACAAGGTAGTCATAGCTCGTTGATACGTGGCTCCGGCGTTCTTCAAACCGAAGGGCATCACTCGATAACAGAATGTTCCCCAAGGTGTGATGAATGTTGTCTTCTCCATATCCTCTGGTGCCATCTTGATTTGACTATATCCGGAAAATCCGTCCATAAAGGAAAAAACTTTGAATTTGGCTGTATTGTCTACCAACATGTCAATGTGTGGTAGAGGAAAATCGTCTTTTGGACTAGCTTTATTCAAATCTCTGTAGTCAACGCACATACGGACTTTTCCGTCCTTCTTAGGAACAGGCACAATATTGGCCACCCATAGAGGATATGTCGAAGTCACCAGAAACCCCGCATCAATTTGCTTCTGAACTTCCTCTTTGATCTTCACTGCCATATCTGGATGAGTTCTTCTGAGCTTCTGCTTCACAGGCACGCACTCAGGCTTTAAAGGCAGGAAATGTTGCACAATATCTGTATCTAAACCCGGCATGTCTTCATAGGACCAAGCAAAGATATCTGAATATTCTCGTAGCAATTTGATCAAACCTTCCTTGACAGACTCTTTAAGAAGTGCCCCAATCTTCACCAGGCGAACACAATCTTCAGATCCCAAGTTGACTGTTTCCAAGTCTTCGAGATGCGGCTGAATGATCTTCTCTTCGTGCTCAAGGAGACGGGTGATCTCATCGAGAATCTCTTCAACGTCATCTTCTTCTGCCTCAAATACAGGGAATTCAAAATTGGGAGATGGCGTTGGATCATTATGTTCAATGGGTTTTAGGATCAACCTGCATAATGATTTTGGTTAAGAAAAACTTCAGAATTTAAACAAGCAAATCATTATGCAGATGAAAAATGTTTGCTTTTATTTTTGTTTTTATGGTTTTTTGTGATCACTGATTTCATAAAGAAAAGCAAAAAGTGAAAACAAAGGAAAAACAAATGTTTAACAATGCAAAAAATTGAATGAAAACATCATTGTATATATGCTTTGCCAACAATGTCATCACTTCTCCTTTTGGCATGGGAGAAGGGTTTTAAACAAAATGAACAATTTACTCTGATCTATGGATAACTGTAGGAACATCCACAGCGACCCAATTGTGGCAGACACCACCAGGAATAACAAAATTCTTCAAGTCTTCTGCATCTTCTTCTTCAATGATAGCGGCAGCTTCCTCTTCTGCAGGTTGATCAGCATGGATGAATCCTCCACTGGTGAACAGACCTTGCTCGTTGCATGCCCCAGAACCATAGCCAATGCCAGCCCGGGATCGGTTATCTTCAAGTTCAAGCACTTTCCCTAATCCAGCAACTGCACCACATTCAATGGCCAGCTTCGCATCTCGGTAGGAAGTGAATGAAGGAGACTTCTTCTCGATTGGTTTATCAATAGATAAAGCTTGGAATTGAGTTCCAACTTCATCCTCTGCGTCAATATACGAGAAAGAAGACAGATGGCTAACCAGGAGAGCCTTTTCTCCCCCTACTACAACCAATTTCTTGTTTTTGACAAACTTCAGCTTTTGGTGTAGGGTGGATGTCACGGCGCCAACCTCGTGAATCCATGGTCTGCCTAAGAGACAGCTGTAAGATGGGTGGATATCCATTACTTGGAAAGTAACTTGGAAATCACTTGGTCCTATCTTGATCGGGAGGTCAACTTCCCCAATCACGGTCTTGCGCGACCCATCAAAAGCTTTCACAACAACCCCACTCTGCCTCATAGGAGGACCTTGATATGACAGACGAGAGAGTGTGGATTTTGGCAATACATTAAGGGACGATCCAGTGTCCACCAACACATTGGACATTGCATCAGATTTGCAATTCATGGAGATATGTAAAGCCATGTTGTGGTCTCTTCCCTCCTCAGGGAGATCAGCGTCACAAAAGCTCAAAGTGTTGCAAGCGGTAATGTTTGCCACAATGCTACCAAACTGTTCAAGGGTGACGTCGTGATCGACATACGCCAGGTCCAAGACCTTCTGCAGAGACTCCCTATGAGGTTCTGAATTCAGCAACAAAGAAAGAATGGAAATCTTGGAGGGCGTGTGTAGAAGCTGGTCTATAATATTGTACTCACTCTTTCTGATGAGCCTCAGCATCTCATCAGATTCTCCATCAACAATGCCGCTTGGGCCAACTGAAGAAACAGGAGTCTTTTGTACAGACGAGGAGGGTTTGGCAACATCAAGTGCCGGATTCTGAACATTCACAGCGGTCCCCACAGGGTGCTCAACAGTATCAGAAACAGTAGCCTTTGGAGGCGCAGAAAATACACGACCGCTTCGGGTCAACCCACTGACATCAGCAATAGTGGTCACGGAAGTTGAAGGCAAAGGCACCTCGACCCCATCCTGGACAGCAACAGGATTGTACCGAAATGGCACAGCTCGGTCAGATGTATAAGGCACAGGGCCAGCTGGTTTGATAATCAAAGAAGGTGAAGCCTTCGACTTGTTGCTATTGTAGCGAATAACAACTGGCTCGGGTAGCTTGAACACTGGTGATATGACATTCACTTCAGGTTCGACTGTATTAACATTGCGATTCTGGAGAATCTCAATGGTACCTTCATTCAACATCTTCTGAAGTTCACGGCGGACCTGGTCGCAACCCAAACGGTTGACCGAGCAGACGCAACACTTGTCGTGGTTATGCTCCAAATAGCTGTACTGACACAGCATCTTATGCAAATCAACCAACGACTGCCTGATGTGGCTGACATATTTAACCTTGTATTTCCCAAGGCATTCCTGGATCATGTTCACAGATTTCCCATGCGAAGGCAATGGGTTCCTGGTGACATTCGGGTTTGAGTCTTCAAAACTCAGAATTCCGCTTCTCATAAGGTCTTGCACCTTAGTCTTCAGCTGGAAACAATTTTCAATGTCATGGCCCGGAGCGCCAGAGTGATAGACACAGTGTAGGTCTGGCTTATACCACCACTGAGGGTTGACCGGTATAGCCGGAGGATCTCTCGGAGAAACCAACTTCCGCTCTATCAGAGAGGGATATAACTCCGCATACGACATAGGAATCGGATCAAAGTTGATCTTCTTCCTTTCATAACCCATGTTTGCTTGATTACTCGTGCTCCCACGAGGCTGATAAGCCTGTTGCTGCGGACGAGCTTGTTGTTGATACTGGGGTTGTTGATATTGTTGCTGATGCTGATACTGTTGAGGTTGATATTGCTGACGTTGAGGAGTGTTGTCCTTGAAAACAGGTGCTACGTGAGCCACCTGGTGCTGATGACCGGAATGTCGTGCAGGCTTCCTCTGAACAGAGGGTCTTCTTTGTTTGGGCTGAGACTGCACGGCATGCGCTTCCCCTTCTTTCCTCTTAAACGCTCCATATCGCTTAGAGGAAGAACCATCATCTTTAGCTAACCGTCCTTCGCGGACACCTTCTTCAAGACGCATCCCCATGTTCACCATCTCGGTGAAATCAGAGGGAGCGCTAGCCACCATTCGTTCATAATAAAATGAACCAAGAGTCTTCAGAAAAATCTTGGTCATCTCTTTCTCTTCCAACGGTGGAGTGATTTGAGCTGCCAGCTCACGCCATCTCTGGGCGTATTCCTTGAACGACTCCTTATCTTTCTGGGACATGGCCCTGAGTTGATCTCGGTCAGGCGCCATATCGATATTATACTTATATTGCTTGACGAAAGCTTTGCCAAGATCGTTGCAAGACCGGATGTTGACGCTGTCCAAGCTCATGTACCATCTGAGCGCGGCACCAGACAAACTGTCTTGAAAATAATGGATCAGGAGTTGATCATTATCAGTTTGTGTTGACATCTTCCTGGCGTACATGACCAGGTGAGCCAATGGACAGGTGTTCCCCTTATATTTTTCAAAGTCTGGGACCTTGAATTTGACTGGTATCTTGACACCGGGAACTAGGCAGAGTTCGGCTGCAGACTTGCCGAAGAGATCTTTGCCACGGAGAGTCCTCAATTCCTTTCTCAGCTCAAGGAATTGATCGTTCATTGCGTCCATCTTTTCGTGAACATCTGAGCCCTCAGAAGCCTCAGAGTGATAGATGGTGTCGTCTACCCTAGGCATGGTATGCACGACAGGAGGAGCGGGAACAGGGACCGGGCTAGATGCCGGCATTTGAGCAAATGTTGGGGCTGGCAGATCAGGCATGAAGCCTGGAGGCATCCCCCAAGGAAAACCGGGAGGCATGGCATTAGGCTGATGGGCACTGACAGGCACCGTTGAAGTAGCGACTTCAGAAATGACCGTCCGCTGAACGGGAGTTGCTGGCTGTGGAGCAGGCTGATTCTGAGCAGCAAGGAGTTGCTCCATCAAAGCGCCAAGTCTGGCGACCTCATCTCTCAGACTTTGGTTCTCTTGTTCCAACTGCTCCATGATTCTGGCAGAGTTGACTCTTGTATAATACCGGTGAGTCAGCTTGTCTTCAAAATAAATGAAGAGCAAGGGTTAGAACCAGAAGACCAGAAACAAAGGGGTACCTGTTTATGCAAGAATGATGCATGAAATGCTTGTGCAAATGCTTTGTTTTCAAGGAACCCTTAGGGTATTATTTGCAATATTTTGAATATTTAAAACATTTTAATTGCTCATGGAAGATATTTCATTCAATATATTGAGACAAAGAAATACAGCATTTTTGATTCAATTATTACAAAGAGAAAAGGTAAATGACATCCTATGGATCCCTATTAGCTCGGGATGCTGGAAGACGAGAAGTGCACAACTTCTTGATCTCTCTCTCATAGGCAGCCTCCATATCAGCTTTCTCTTTTGCAAGTCGATCATACTTCCTCTTCCAGAATTTGGATGACTGAGGAAGCAGAGAAGTCCAAGTGTCGTTCGGATCGTCGATCACTCGGTGCTCGAGAAATTCAATCATAGCATCCTTCTCCTTGAGCTGCTGCAGCAATTCCTCCCTTTCACGGATCCAAGCACGCGAAAGGTCTTCTTCTCTCAACTCCTCTACACGTTGGGTAGGGAGGGTTGAAGGCCCAGCCACATCCAACAGTGTAGGTCTCGGATGATCATACGGCATCAGGTAGGTGGCAGCTCTCTGTCTGACCCAAGAGGTGTATGGTTCCAAAGCAATGCAGTTCTTTGGACCCAACTCATTCCTACTCTTCTTGTGAATACTGCGCCATGCACGGACAAATCTGGCTTTCAGGCCTTGGGGATCTTTACCCTCCTGAAAGAATGCACCTTCTAACAGAATGTTATTAGGTTTATCCCTCAGGGGGAACCCAAGCTGACGACGTGCAAGAATAGGATTGTAGGTAATCCCACCACATGTACCAAGAAGAGGCACATTCGGGAATTCCCCACAATAATCGATGATCTGAACGGTATCATACACGCGATCATACCAGGTGATATCATCATTGGTGAGAGACATGAATCTCTGAGACCACCGTAGACATCCCTTGTTCTCCTTGAAAGCAACTGTCTGCGGCAAGTGCGAAATAAACCACTTGTACAGCAGGGGTAAACAGCAGACAATGACTCCTCCATTCTTCATATTCCTCAAGTGCAAGGAAACATACGCATCGCCCAACAAAGTCGGAACTGGATTAAGGACTGAGAAGATCCTAATGGCGTTCATGTCCACGAACTTGTCGAAGTTGGGAAATAGCACTAATCCATAGATGAGCAGCACAAATAGAGCCTCCAAGGCATCCTCACTCATGGCCTTCCCATAAAAGGTAGCTTGGGCAATGAGGAACTCGGAAGGAAAACCCTGAATTCCGCCTTTGGTAGTCAGATTAGCTCTAATCAGATCTTCATCTATGTGCAACAAGCTGGAAATCTCTCGAGCGGATGGAATACTCTCTAAGCCACTGAACGGCACTTGATCCAGAATCGGAATCCCAATAAGATGAGAGTATTCTTCCAAAGTCGGCAGCAACTGGAAGTCCGGAAATAAGAAGCAGTGATGCAACGGATCGTAGAACTGAGCCAGAGTACTCATCAATCCTTCATCAACCTGAGTGGTGAGCAGAGGTAGGAGCTTCCCATAGCGAGCTTTGAAACCCAAGGGATCTAATACATATAATGTCAGATTCCTTAACTCTTTTACATCAGGCTGCTTGAAGCTGTATTTCTTTGTATACCTCTTTGGTCTTTCCATGTCTGAAAATTTTGCAAATAACCCTTTAAGTTCCTTGAAAATTTTCTTTTTTTTTTGATGACATGAATGCGGATGAATGCGTGAATGCATGAATGCAACAAACACACTCAAGGATCAAGCAAGACACACCAAACAAAGGTCGTGGGAAAGCTCTATGTATCCCTAATATCAATCATCCATTTTGGTGGATTTAGGTTTTCACCTTATCGACACCCAAGTTCCATTGATATTAACGGTACATGAACCGGTTCGAACATTCTTAATATCAACCAGCCGCTTTGGTGGATCTTAGGTTTTACACCTGATCCGGGATCCATTGATATTAACAATGTTTGAACGACTCAACCACGAATCATGGGTTTGTTGAGAGTCACGAGCATGGAGTTTCGGTTAAGAACCACCCAAAGGGAGTGTACTAGGGTTTAAACCTGCCAGACATGTTATATCAGAGGTTCCCATAATCATCGTTCCATCTTTCGAATATTACCGGAGGAACGAATACTCGTATTCCAAGAATATTCTCAAGAGAAACTCTTATGAGTGTAGTATCGCGTAACAATCGTATCAGAACTGACATCTGAACGACCTCCGCACTACGGTCCTAAAAATAGGCCAAGATGGGTTTGGTAAACTAAGGTCCTTGGCTTCTGCGGCACATGATTGAAAGAATAATGCCTAACCACAAATAACTTGTGTGACATTATTAGTTCAACATGACCTCCACCAAGTGAATGGACTCGCAAGTCAACTGGCTAAGGACTACTCCACACCAATCGACAAGACTATGCCATTCTCCTATCCTAGAGAGCACTCGAGTTCGGGTATAGAACTCATCTCACAGATCACCAAAGCAAACAGCAAATGTATATCAAGCAATTCAAACATTACAATCAATACAGTGATCCCAAATTGTACAAAAATATGTCATATAACAAATAATAATATATCACAACAAGGGTGAAAAGTAGGCAATACCACCAAGGATTTTTTCCCAGCAGAGTCGCCACTTTTCTGTAGCGGTGTATTCGTCGCTATATGATCTATCGATTAAATCATAAGCTAAGAGATACATTGAAATTTTCGAGTCGCCACCGCACTTTTATTTATCCAAAGGACTGGCTAAAAAGCGAACAAAAGCCTAAGAAGTTTTACACGTAGAAAACTAATAAAAAGATCAGAGATTCTGGGTAAGGGGTAAATTACGCAATGGGAAGGTGTTAGGCACCCACTACGTCCTAGGTACTCCTAGGGAGCCCTTTTCACACTTGTTGTACTAAATTGTTATTTGTTATGACATATGTATTGTGCAAACATGATTGGGATGATGAGAAAAGAATATACAAGTTTTATTGGGTTATTGGGTTAATTATTTTTGTGTTCGAACGGATGAACCCGCTGCCTACGTACCTTCCATCAAAGGTAAGGATCAAAACGCCGTAGTTCGGCTAAAAGATTTCCAAAAGTTAGTTGGGTTCAATTTTAAACACAAGCACTGAGGCTTTTCATTATCAATGGGAGAACACTCGACCAAAAACAACATCCACCATGCGAGGATAGCTTCGACGTACTAGAGGGGTTAGCCCTGTTTTCAGTACGGAAGTCTTACTGTCGACTCACTAAGGATAGGCAAGATTTACATCAACCACAAAGATAATTGAAACCTATGGCTAATGCATGAAAAGATTAACAATGGACAAAGCCAAAACAAGTGAATGAGTGAAGTTAATTGATTGTGATTATGAAAGTGAAGTCAGAGTATGATTAAGATTGATTCGAAAGAAGTGTTATGAAATGGAGTTTGAAAAAAGTCAAGGACTTGAGTCCAGGTTTTTAATTTGCAAACATGAAGATGTTTGCACAACACTTATGTCAAGTTTGAAAGATAAAGTGTGAAAAGGTTTAGGACATAATGAATGATGAATGGATGAGGATGGGATTGTAAAACTTCTTAGAAGGTTCACTTCTTGAAATCATATAGCAGATGATTCAAGTGTGTCCTTTGGAATAGCAATGGATAATAATAAACAAACAAAGCAAAGAAAGGCAGATACCGGATGCCAATCAATGGTCTTATACCAATCTCCTAAAACAAAACGGGATATCAGAGGCCACTCTATGGACTTACACTAATCTCCTCAAAAGAAAAACAAAGATGAGAAATGGAAGTTAACTGCCAATCTGTCTGGACTTAGGTTAACTCCACAGATGCTCATAGGAAAACCAATGCCACATTGCAGGGACTTACAGTGGATCCTCACATACAAGAACAAAAGCAACACATGATCACAGGAAAGCAAATGCCAACTTACAGGGACTTATAGTTGCAACCTCACATACAAACATCAAGGCAACAAAAGATATGAGTGACCAATGAGGTCTTACACTCTATCCTTCCATATCATAGGAGCAAATGCCAAAGCAATGGACTTACAATTGTCCTCAATGGGTAAGCAACAATGACAATATCACAAAGACAAATGAGATGATTGTGCATTAATGGCAATTGATGATGGTAAATGCATAACATACAAGCAAACAGATGCATATGAAGCAATCAATCAGTCAATGAAAAAAACAAAACAGCACACTCTGTAGCCAAACAAGGGGGCTCACACAAGAGGGTTTGACTATGAAAGTCCACTGTAATAGGTAAATGTCGCTCTTAACCTTGCCATTGAGAGGCTAAGGTGAAGCAGATGAAAAGGAGATGAGGGGTGTGCCTCATTGCTTCTATCCCTGATCAGGGAGAGCATATCAGAAAGTGTGGGAGCTCAGAAAGATGGAGCTCTTTCCACATTATTGACTCGATAGATTTTGGGTTTTTATCTCAATGCTTCAACCATGAAATGGGAGCAAGGAGAGGACTCACTGAATAGTAGGGGATAGGTTGCTTATCCCTTTGATCTACCAATTGCCTTACTTGAAGGACTTTTCCTGCTTGGGACAATTTTAAACACACACAAGCATTGCCTCTTAAGGAGGACTTCAGACAGTTTGCCCGGTCAAATAACAGACCGGGTCTCCAGACTACATGAAGAAGAAGTAATTATACCTCAAAGCAAATGCTAAATAGCAAAGCAAGCAAGTTCAAAGAACTTAAGCAACTAAAGTACCTGAAAAAGTCAAACCAATTAGTAAACAATTCAATAGTTTAAAACAAAAGGAATGGATAAACAACAGTCAACCACAGAGGGACCAATGTGCAAAGCACAAGACTCAACTATATGAGTCACACCTACAAAACAAGGGTTAGCACATGATATATATAATCCAGCTCAATCAAATTTGAATGATCTTTGAGGCATTGGTGCTTAACCTGAAACATTAACTCAATTGTAAGCTCAAAAGACCACTAGGACTAGCCTAGGGTCAAAGATGAAAGAAAAGGTCAAAACAGCAAAGGAAAGTCAACCCAATTCATGTTCAAACATTTAAGAAGCTATCTCAATTGGATTCACAATCAAATCATGCATTAATTGTCATTTCATACACAAAAGAATGCAAAGCATGGCAAAGGAAAGCATATAGAAGTCAACAGCAAGACTTCATTCAAAAGTCAACCCAAACAATCCCAAAAATTATCAAATAAATCACATTCAATCCTAACATCTAGCATGGCAAGCATGTCAAATTTCATTGCATTTGGATGAGAGGAAGGCAGTCAATTAAAATCAAGAAGTCAAACCAAATTCAAGCATGCACAATGAAGGTCAACAAACATGGGTCAACTTCAAAAAATCATATCAAATTGAAAACAGATGAGAAATGAATGAGATTAACACCAATGCAAAGCTCAAGATGTCTAGTTATCACATATGAAATTTCATGGTCATACAATAAGATATGAGAATTTCACAAAAGATTTGGCATCATGTATCACATAAAGTCAACCATTTGACTAGGCATGGAAGAAAAATTCCAAACAAATAGGAAATGGCACAAATAATTCCAGGAAAAAATCACACATCAACTAGACATATAAGAGATGGCTCATGCAAAATTTCAGATTATTTGAAGGCCAGGAAGCATGTCAACAAAAATCATGAACTTGCATATCATTGGTGTGACACAAATTGTCACACCCTACTTCAAAAATTCATATCTCACAAACCACATATGATAAATGCACAAACTTTACATCAAAATGAACATGAATGAGTGTAGATTAACCACAAAAAATTTCAGGGTCATTGGATACATCCTCATTATTTCACAAAAGAAATGGCAAAAGGTACAAATTAAGCATACATGTCAAGAAACCTAATACCATTTAAAATCCAGCCAACCAAAAATTAATTAAAAATCAGGACAAAATAGTAGACATTCATGTGATCATTATGCAAAAAATTTCAGGATTTTTGGATGAACAATGAAGGAGAAATGAATTTTGCAAGTTGAAGAATAATTGAAGCAATCATGAACAAAGGACATGAAATAATGAGTCAACCAAGGTTGACCAGTGGCACGGTGGTAATTACCACATTCATTTAGCAAAACGACACAGCTTAAGCAAAGACCACGAAATGTTTTAATTGGTTAGCAACCAATGGAACAGTACAGCACGCAGCAAATTCAAATCAGCAGCCAATCATTCATGTTTTTTCTGGAAAAATGCTGTTAGGGTTTTGGAGCCTTAGGGTTTAACAGCAGCATCATGTGTTCATCATCATAAAACAAGTTTCAAGCAAAATTACACAATAGCATGGCATTTAACAAAGTTCTTCATGCAATCACAACATAACAACAAACCAACACAATCAGTTCATGCGAAATTCTGGGACTGCTAGGGTTTAACACAACAGGGTATTCATCATCTTCATCAAAATCAATAAGAACAAGCATACCCAGAAAATGAAATGATACATATCAACATGACAAACAAGCATCACTCATGCATATTCTAACAGCCATAATCATTAAATCGAACTAAAGCAGAAGAATCATACAAAAACAACTTTGCACATGATACTTTAAAATCAGATTTCTTCCACATAACTCGACCATTTAACACGATCTTAGGTTCATAACACTCAGCAATGCAAGGACCATCAGAAGCATAACATGGATAAGAGAAAAAAGAGAGTCGAGATTTTACTTGGTTGTGAAGAAAATCGAGGAACAGTGGTTGTTTGAAGGTTTTAAGCTCAGACAGATGCAAATGATGGTTGACAGTGATGATTGCTTGAAGCAACTTGGCTCGAACAGCTCAAATCCAGCTCGAATTCACAACTGCCATGGCTGATGCTTGAAGAAAACAGAGTTCAAAAGTGGAGTTCCAGCTGGTAAATGATGCTGCACCAGGGCTCCAGATGATGCTTGGATGATGAAGAAAACAAAGGTTGCTCGTGCCTTTTGAAGCTTTTGGACAGGAATGCAAATTGTCCAAAAATCGAAAATGAGAGAATGAGAGCTTTTCTGCCTGTGGCTGCTGCTATTCTAGGGTTCAAATGAGCAGAAAATGGACTTATAAAGGTCTGTTTAAGGTTGGTTTAAGAAATGCTAAGTTGGATTAGCTCAAATGGAACCAAAATGCATTTTGCTAAATTTTGCACAAGTGAAAGTGGAGGGTGTATGCTTGCACGGTTTGGGCTTGATACAGGCTGCTCATGACCTTCCAATTTGCTGTTTTTAGTTTGCTGATGGATTGCCAACAAGGATTTGTTTTTATGAAGCCATTTGCAAAATTTCAAGTTATGCACCTTATGCCAAAATGGTAGTAGGATAGTAGTATGAGCATGAATTGGACTTGGAACATGTTGCAAATAACATATGAAACAAATCCCAATTGGCCAAAGTGAGAAAAAATCAATGAATCAAAAAGTCAACTTTGAGTCAAACTTGAAATGAATAAAGTCAAGGCCAAAAATGCCATTTTGATTGGCAAGGTTTTGGAGGATGAAATTTATATTTTTGGAAAGAGGAGGAAAAATGTGGTTTGTAGGAAAAAACCCCACCAAATTTGGCCTTATGGTTCATGAGATATGGCTTGTTGAAGTTCATAAATTTTTGAAATTGAATTGATCATATCTTGACAACCATACATGGGATTTGAGAGTTCTTGGACTTTTTGAAAATGGGAGAACAATATCTTCAACTTTCATGTTGGGCAAAAATTCATTTGAAGCTTGTATCATGATGTAAGTTGAGGATCAAGAAGTTTCCATTTTTGGCAGTTGAAATTACAGGTCCACTTTCTATTTTGGGAAATTTCTGATTCTACTTCAAATTCTTCCATGATGAGGTTTGACATGATATATGAGGCTTATACAAGCATGAATGAACTCCTTCAAATCAATTCTACCCATCAAATCACTGATTAAATCCACAGTTGACCAAGTTTGACTTTTCTAGGGTTTTGGATGACTGGACCACTTCTGATGAATTCCAAACCCTAATTCCTTGAGGACTTGACTTCAAATGATGTCTCAAGATGTATGAACTCTTGATTATTGATCATGGTGCCCAAATTCTGCAAGAATGGTCACCATCCATTGCTTTGACTGACTATGACTGACTTTGACCTAATTGCTGATGATTGCTTCAGCTGCAAGCAACAAGGTTAGCTGACAATTTTTTTTGTACTTTTTGGTTAATAAACATATGAAAAGCAAAGATATACAAATGCAAGGCATGCTTGGTGATCAAGAATCAACACTCACAAGGCAAACTACCCACTAGGAGGGAAGCAAGGGCATGCAGTGATCCTTGAGGCCATGATATGATATGATATGGGCCATGAGGGATCTTAGGGCCAAAATTGGGGTCTTACAATACCAGTTATCTTTGAGCCAAATACATTATACCTTTGTGCTCCATCTTGTACCTCCTTGTGAACCAAGAGTTGTTTGGCTCTCATCCCAAACACCTAATTCCTCTCTTTCCGGTTGTTCCAGTACAGTGATATAAGTGCTCTACGCCCTCACTTGTCGGTTCATACCTGTATACTCTTGGGTTCACATCTTCACCCCTTTTTGGGGTTCAAACAACATTATTCTTTGGCTCAAGTCATACCTTCTATCACACTTCTTTCCACCTCTTGCCTCTAGTTCCTTGAACTACGAAGCTCTGAATTCCTCATTGTACTATGAGGATACGTAGGCATGAGGGCCCCAATCCTCACCGAGTACTTTATCTATTCCTTTTCCTTTTCCCATTATTTTGCGAGTAATCTTTAGTTATCACACCTATTCGAGCGAGAACAATCAAAATGGTTCCCATGGAGTACCATGGATGTTTGGCGACTTTGTTGTATGTTCGAGCGTGCGATACGTTCAGGTATATTTCCGCTAGCTTCAATTATCAATATAACCAATTTTTAAAAATAAATACCAAAATAACCAACTTCTTTAACTGTTGCTCTAGTTGAACTGACGCATCCAATAAACCCTAAAAGGAGGCTCCAACTCCATTGGCGCATGCTCCCTATTCCATTGCATGTAGGCGCCATGGTAGCTGGAGCATGCATGTGCCTTTTAGTAAATGCGCTCATACATCTGGCGCATGCATGTGCTTGTGTGTGTGGGGCCTAGGGCTTTAGCGCATGCATTTCATGGTTCATCTATAAATAACATCCGCATCTCCCATATTTTGCATACTACTTCTTAACCTTCAACCTAATTTTCTTTCATTCTACTTCAATCACCTTCAATTTTGTTTTCTTTAATCATTTCTTAATACATTCACAAGAGAAATGCGGATCTTTTCAGCAGTCGCACCGCCGATAAAGATTCGACTTTGGGATATAGATTCGTTAGAATGTCTTAATCGGACGTTGGATCGTTGGTTAGAAGGAGAAATTGCAGATGGTGAAAGGATTAGAAGAATTCAATGGCTTGAGTCCACGTTCAACCAAAATGGAGAAGTGCGTGAATGGGTGAATATTAAGACTGACAAAGACGTTCGCAAGATGGTGCATAATATGTTCAAAATTGTTTTGATGGTTGTAATCGTTTAGTTATAGTAATGGTATTTTAATTGTTGTAGTTGTTTATTTTGTTGTTTATGTGTTACTTGTGTGTCGAATGTGTTGTATTTGTTTGTGATGATATTTCCTCACAAAGTTATCATATGAAATAAATTTTATTTTTTATATATTGCAAAAGAGGTACATGTAAAATTATCTTGTTGTGCTCGTTCCAACACTAGGACAATTAATATGATTGTGACCAGGCTGACGATATGAACTACATAATCGAACCATTTTGTTTGCCGTATCCATTTCAGTTCGAATACGGGTGATGTTTGGGCTACCCTTTTTCTTTCTTCGCATAACTTCATTGTGCCAGAGAATGCCCCCTTGATATTCTGGCCAGTAATCCTCTTTTACAACTACTGAAAAACTAATTTTGTAAATATTGGATAGGCTTATGACTTTGTAAACGTCAGATAGTAAGTAGGATGGATCCCTTAGAACCTTTGAACATGCTGCAATGACATGAGAGCAGGGTATACGCCGACAACGTTTCCAACTTGACAATAGTCCCTGGAGCATACTATTTAAGAGCCACCAAGTATTTTGGAAGTTGTTTGTAATACTCCTCCCAATTGCCATACAATTTTTCAACCGCTTTTGTCATAGATATCCAATCATTCCTGTATGATGGAGTATAGTTGTATTGTGCTACAATATGCGAGATTATTGTACTCACCTTTAACGATGAATTGTCGCTAATGACATACAAAATTTCATCGCATATTAACTGAGAGCTAAGTTTCCAATGGTCTTGCATTGGGTTCGTGAGCATGCATGTGTGAACTGGACCCATGGATCCAATCTCCCAAGAATCACTCCTTTTCCGATACGAAGCTAACAACTTGAAAAGGCATTGCTCATTTCGACAATAAATCTTGTACCTCATTGCATTAGTTCTATCAACTCTGTAATCAGCTGATAGTTCCATGTGAAACTTTTTAATAACTTTTACACAATCTTCTTTTGTGCGAAATGTGTCTCCTTATTTCAATGATCCTTGAATTTGCATATAAGGGTTGTAAAATATATCTGATGAAGGTTCATCAACACCCAGATTCAAGCTTGTCATGTGTTGATGTGGATAGTATACATGACTAGCTAGTAATGGCTCCTCTTCTTCTTCATCGTTCACCATTGAATCAACCAATAACTTGGCTTCTTCTTCTTCCTCATCTACAATATTGACCTCAACTTGTTCCTCGTCATTAGTTTCATAAAACACTTGTGACTGATAAATGAACTGAGACACTTGTTGTTGTTATGTTATTTATACAAGTTTATATCGATGTATCCAGATTGTTCATGGCTGACAAACATATGATGAACATCATCATCATCTCGAATCTTCAACTGGTAAAACTTTACCTGGTTGTCTGTAAACCACACCGGATATTTATAGATGATTTATCCCACAAGACTACACTACAATTTCTTTTCCATTCTTTGTTTCAGATGTGAAAAATTTGATCGTTGATTTATTGTAAACCGAGTTACTTCTGTGTTGCAAAAACAAAAACCGAATAATAGATGCTAAAATATTTCACCTTCGGTATGAGCACTGATCATGTAATATGGCGAGGAAGACATTTTTATATATGTAACTTTAGTGTTTCTACTGATCTGTATGGGTACTGATGGTGAATGCATTGATATGTTATTCACATGCAGTTAAATAGGGTAGACGGTGTATGCACTAATCACACAATTCATCTGCAAAGACAAGATAATGTAATGCAAAGAATCCATGCAGAGACAAGATAATACAATGCATACGCCTGCAAGGAATCTCTTCATACAAAGAATCTCTGCCCTAACACTACAAGCATGTGTCTGCACACAAGGAATCTTTTCCCTAATAATCCAAGGCAGGCTCCCATTCCAATGGCGCATAAAGCAAGGCATGCTCCATAGCCTTAGTCGCCTCTTCCTTGCCTGCATAAAAAGACATGCATGCACCACTAGCCTTGGCGCATGTGACCATGTATGTCATAAAGCAGGCATGCGCCATAGCCTTAAGCCCCTACACCTATCTCACATGCATGCACCCTATCTAATGCTTCACATGTTGCATACCTGTTCAACCTCTGCAACACTTACTCATCTATAAATAGGGCATCAACTCACAACACTCAACATCTGCAACACTAACACTCAACCTTTGCAACACTCAACCTCTGCAGCATTATGTCTCTATTGACTATGAGCGATGAACATCGAGGAACAATCGAAAATATCTCGACATTTGTATGTTATTACTTCTTTTTTACTTATTTCGTATTTATTTCGTATTTATTTCTTATTTATGTTTTTATTGTATATTACTTCTTCTTATTATATTTCTTACTTATGTTTTATTAGGACCCAAAACGATTTTGATGTCGTGTACATGAATATGTACCCCACGATCCTTTGATAGAACCATATATTCGAGGATGCGGTTTTGGTAATCTCCTCAATATAGTCTCATAATCGATTGATTATAAATTTATTATTGCTTTGTTGGAGAGATGGATACCCGAAACCCATACATTTCACCTTCCTTTCGGTGAGTGTACCGTCACACTTGAGGACGTCTACATGTTGTTGGGTCTACGTATCAATGGTAAGTCTGTAAATGGTATAGTTAACTAGGATAACTCTATTTGCAATGAATTATTGGGTGCCCCTTTGTGTGACGACCAAGTTGCGAGAGAGACATCTGGTCAAGCTAGGGGGCAAGGTATTAATTTAAGATATCTCAAACAATATTATGCGAGTATAACATTAACCGAAGAATCTATCGAGTATGAAAAAATAATTAAAGCTCAGTGTTATATTTGAAGGAGAATAGCGATCCAAAACGCAGCGGAAATTAAAATTTTCTCCTTTAGAGATCCTTACGAATGGTCATGATCAGTGATAGAATATTTACGTCTTGTGACGATTGAAACCTTTGGTGCAGATCTCTTGTGACGATCAAAACCTTTGATGCAGATCCACGGAGCGATCACGAACGTTGAACGATGACAACGTCTCTACTCAGTCCACACGAACGGATTCCTTTAATCTCAGTGCTAGCTGGTACGAATGAAGGCTTTGAGTGAGAGAGAGAGAGAGAGAGAGAAAACGAAAATAATGCAACCGCAATGAATGCTTCTGCACAAGGGTTCTATTTATAGAACCACTTGTGTGGGCTTCAAGCTAAAAAGCCCACTTAAGTGTATTTTGGCCCATATCTTATAATATGCCCAAAATCACTTAAGCTCATGGTATCTTACCATATTTCGTATTCTACTTAAGTACACCGTACCTTTACGATGTTCTACAATTCACTTAAGGGAACCGTACCTTACGTTGTTCCTTAGTTACTCTATCTCTCATCAATCTGTACTTTGTGTGTGACCCTGTAGGTTTTCGTGGCATTGGCAATTATATTAAATCATGTATTTAACATAATAAACAATGAGCGGTATCTAGCAACACATCACTACTACCCAAGACACGAAAATGTCATGTGATCTGACAATTCCTTCTGTGATAATACTTATGTGTATAATTACCCTTTTGCCCTTATGTCTATATTGAACACAAGGCATAAACCGTGTCATCCTTGTCTAGTTCAATATTGGGCCCATAGACATTTATCCTGTTATGCAGGATGGGCAAATTCCATCTAGGTCACTCATGCCCTTCAGCATGCTTCGTGGAGTACCCATCAACTGTCTTTATGGTTATCCAGTTACGGACAACGTTTGATCAGCAATAAAGCACTCGACTCTACATCTAGGGTCCATAGTGGTTTCAGGTCGAAGAGTGGTATACACCATTATCACCATGAGAATAACTTATGACACTTTGCATAACTTTCTATATAGTATTCTCATAGCGGGTCAATCTGGTATAAATATTACTCTTAATATTCATACCTATGTTTAAGACTTGATAACTCCTTATCCATGATCCATGAGATGTGATCATCAGTCTATATACATAATAGTCTTAATGCTTTAATGTCATCCCACTTCACAATAAAGCTCGACTACAGATACTTTAAGAATAGTGTCCTTATGTTTAATGTGATCTCATGATTAAGTCATACTTGATACATTAAACAGACTAGCTATTCTAGGGACTTTATTAAACAAACGTAATAAAGAAAAAGTCTTTTATTATTAATAAATAATTCGATACAAGTACCAAAAGTATTGGCCTCTAGGGCTTACACCAACGATATTATGATTTTATTTGGTAATTTTTTATTCCCAAAAGTACTAGTAATACAATAAATGTTATGTATTTACCGTTGTTACGAAACATAAATAAGGTGAGCACATATAGTTGGGGTTCAACTGTTTTGGTCCGTATATATAGTGCGATGTGTAAAAATGTCAAAAAAATACGTGTGCGCTTTATTCATGCGCATATTTGCTACAAGCATGGGATTGGTCAAGAATGTTGTCACTCGCCCCGGTAAACGAGAAACAATTCATATTCCTGTTTGTAATAAAGTAAGTTTAAAACTTTACAATATAATTAATTAGACTTTATATTACAATTATCTGTAAATAATATTTTTCAATTGTTTTTGATCTAGGTGGTTAGTTAGAGGGATGAACTACAATAGATGTCTAAAATACGCTATAGTAGTCTATCGCAATCTATTGGATCACATTGGACTAGACGATGTAATACTCATACACAACTCTATTTTGATTTAAAAATAATTATCAAATTATTTATCATCTAATTATGTCGTATTGTTGTACAGTTTATCTGGAGGCCATATCTAGGTCTTGCATCATGTTAACCATGATGACGCTGCAGTTTGGACAACAAAAACACCAATTATCTGGTTCACTACTGTGGAGATGCACCAGAGTGACTGGGTAAAACTGCAATTCAGCATGCAACAACAAATTCCAGAACCTCCGACGTGTTTGGGAGATTGACATAAAAAAAGTCGATGCCCAATGGGATTATTCCGATTGGAGAGACTTCGCAAAAGAGATGCGTCGTCATTGGAGGAGTCGACGACAACACATCTTAAACGAATCATTCATACATGGTGCTAGACCAACTCAACAGTATATGACATGGTTTAGGTCGGTAACAACGCAATAATTTGTGTCTGGCCAAGGTATTTGATTGATCCACGCCAACCAGCTTCGTCATCGTACGCCCAACAACAAGTTCCCTTCCAAGAACAATGTCAAACCACCCAAACCCAACGACCAACCTCACACCACCACCCTATCACATACATCCAACAACCAAACACCCAACCTCGCAACCCATTCATACCACACACTCAACCTCAAAACCAAGAATCAAACCCCACCCACCAACAACCATACACAACCACCACAACAGTCTACAACACAGATGATCCATACAATTCAAGCCATCATAGCCCCCCACCAATGACCACCCAAACATCCCATAACCACAACACCAAACCATTGTTTAACTATAGTACACCCCAGGAACCATTATTTCGTTTCTAAAACGATTCAATATCCCAATTTGGGAAACTATACCGTCCACAATTCACCCAACCACATCGACCCAACTACGACAATATGGGCACCAAACTCAATTACGGAAGCGCAGTTGGCGAGAACCCCCCCCCCCAACTATTGGGAACAAATGATGACACATCTATCAAATATTGCTGGACCTTCCATCGGACTTTCACACCAACCACCATTGGATCATGTCAGCACTCAAAGACCCCAAACACCTCAGGAAAATCGTGGGAGACCTCGAAGACAGACTAACGCACCTGGATGTGGAACAGGGGGACGTTTCAATCGGACCGGTCATTGAATTTCTTGTCAATTCTATTTAATTTTTATTATTAATATAAATATAATTTTTATTTTCAACATTTTTTTATTTAATTATAAAATTAACATTTAAAATTAAAAAAAAATTAAAGGTGCATGCGTCAGATGTATTGGCGCATACACTATGTATTGCATGTATACGTCAATGCATGTGGCATCACACATGCATGCGCCAAGAGGCATGCCGCTTACATGCATAACCATTGGGAGCATATGCCTGTTAGACTATGGCACAGATCTAGAAGGGGGGGGGGGGGTTGAATAGATCCCAATTAAAAAATACGTCGGCGCTACCAATTAAAAATTGGTTTTGAAAAATTGTTTTAAGTGCGGAAGCGGCCGAGGAAAATATAGTCTAAAACGAACTGTTGTTGGAAAACCGGATATGCGTCAAGCCTATGGATTAGTGATAATGTAAAATATGAATCACTACACTAGTTACACAATCAATGATTTGTTTCACTTACTAGGATTCCTAGTTCCAATGATTCAAATACCAAAACAAACTAGATACACACTTAAGATAATTTTAGTTTAGGCAAATTATCAAACACTTGGTGTGCAAAAACACTCCAAGTGATATTTGTGTTGAGTAAGTGATTCCAATTAATCTAGTACAATATCCTATTGTACTTTGGATTCAAAAACAGAGTTTTAACCTCTTACTCAATTAATGTCAATGTTTGATAAAAGTGCTTATACTAAAATCACTTAATTTTTAAGCTGAAAATCAATTATGCAGAAAATTAGAGAAGACAAGGATTTGATGAGGCAGTTCCCCAGCCGTCCTCGCTTCGGGGTACGTCTGCCCTCAATTCTAAAACTAGAATTGAGATGATTTAATAGATATCACCTGTTGAATTTAACAGTTTATACAAGGATTGCAAAGCAATTATGCAACAGAACTCTCAAGATGTTGAATGTTGCTTCCACTCCTTGTTCCTTGATTCAAGATGAATCAAGCCCTTCGATTGTTGTTGATAGACCTCCGATTCCAGCCCCTTTGTTGAATAACCCTCAGTTCTTCAAACCCTCGGCCCGGCTGATCTCAACTACAACAAATCGAACCCGAATTCTTCCCTTCAATATCACTGAATCCGCTACTAGATTGACGAAGACTTCCTCTTCTCAATCACCTTCGCTCAGCTGAAAATTGATGAAGAAATTCGTCCAAAACCCCCCAAACACAAACCAATCTTGGAGGACAAAACCCTAACGGTTTTATTCAAGAAAAAACCTGTCACAAGCTTTAACCCGAACCGGATTCCCCAATCTCGGCTTCGAACCTTATCACCTTTAACCAATCACAAAGCACTTCAAAAATGGTTGTGTGTAGTTGATGTGTTGTGAGATGTTGAAGATGAAGATGATGAATCTTGGACACCTATTTCACTTTTTCTTGTTTCTTTGAACACTTGAATCAATTTGACAAATGTTAGTTGATACAAATAATTAAACTTCTATATATAGTAACCAACTTGCCAATCAAAAATAACAGCTTTTCAAACAGTGGAAAATATTCAGAAAACTGAGTTTGTGCACGAGCGGTCGACCATAGGTCGGCGTGCGCTGACCTGTGGGAAAATGAAAGTTCCATGCGCCGACCCTATGGTCGACTCAAGTCTTCCATGCGCTGACCCGTGGCCAACTACACTATGTCATGCACCAACCTGTGGTCGACTCAAGCCACCATGCGCTGACCAGTCACCAACTGGTCTGTGTTATGCGTTGACCCGAGGCTCATGCGCTGACCCTTGCGGTCGACTCAAAGCCTACAAATCTGCAAAAATTCATATTTTTGTGGTTTTTCATGCATTTTGTCATAATCACATTTTATCCACATATGTTTTAAGAAATATAGCAGTCTTAGATGATCATAGAGAAGGATATGATGGGTGATATGTTGCATTTGTTTGTGGATATGGAATCGACAATGCCGATTCATCCATGGTGGTCATTTGTCATCATCGAAACTTATGATTGTATGTTGTTTGACAATTTGCCCTTACATACTCCCCCTTTTTGATGATGACAACCTGTGCAAAACCAAAGACCCAAACAACATGCAGTATTTACACACATTACGCACACTCCCCCTTTCTTTTGTAATCTAAGGCTATCTGCAAGACAGACTGTTAATTGTGGTGAACATTTTGGCTGGTGAACATTTTGGCTTTTTGGCTTGGCTGCTTGTACTCTTCTCCCCCTTTGACAACATCAAAAAGAGACAAGGAACGATTATTCAACGTAACATAAAATTCAACAGGAAATAACACTATCAGATAACAATATCACACCAAATATCATTACTGAACGATAATGATTAATTAAAAGAAGATAATCATTACAATTGATTTTGCACAAACAAGCATAACAGAAAAATGAATACAGTCAAACAACAAACAAATTCAGATGCATATGCAGTCCTATGTCCTAATGGTGTCGTCCTTGATGGTAACAGATATCCGGGTTTCTGTAGGGGTCAGCCAGAGATGATATTTGTTCAGCAATACCGCCTAGATACTTGATACCCCCGTCGACCGACCGTTCCTGGCGTTCAAACGTTTCGCTAAATGCTGCATATTGTTCATTCATACTTGTAGAGAGGTTATCGAGCCTCTCATTTTGTGCTTGAATTTGGCTGCTAATATGAGCATAGCGCTCATCCTAAGTCTGCATGAAGGATTGTTGAGCCAGTTGCATATTTCGCATCATATCCAACAGTTCGGAAGAGTTTGCGTGCTGTGGAGGAGACGGAGGAGATTCTTCATCACCATAGTGATACGGCGGGTAGAATTGGCGTTGTGTTGACCAGCCCATATGTTGCCATTCACCCCAGCCACCCTGGTTGGGGGCATCTTCTTCAGTTGAATGTGAATGCTGAACCCAAGCGGAGTTTGAATAGTCGTGAGTGTCAACTTGTGGAGGACTATCATCTCCACCATGCTGATCAAAGGCTTGTCCTGCTCCCTCTTCTTCATGTTCCTCTTCATCTTCTTCTTCTTCTTCACTTTCATCACTTTCATCATCTGCTTCAACAGTCGCAGGAACATACCCTCTTGGAACAAACTTGTAGATTCTCCGCTCATCACACCAAAAATATCCCATCATAGACAGAGTTTTTGGGCTGAACTCTTTGTCTGATGAAATGGAGGTATACTGGAAGGACGGATGATCAACTTCGGCTGCAGTAAGGACCTCTTAAATAAAAGATCCGTAGGCAAGAGCCGTTCCTCGTCCGGAGTCACGTAGACTGAACATTCTACTGGCAATGTAGTAGGGCCAGTTGATTTTCCGCTTATTTTTCAGAATGTATATTAGATGAACCTCAGCCTGTTCAACTCTGGAAAGACCACCCTTCTTAGGTCTCAGGATGCGTGAGACGATCCACTGGAGAATCCGTTCTCCTGTTTTCAGCTTGCCGGCAGTGACAGTTCGTGGGAACGCATCACTGTTCACCATCTGATCAGGATAGGGTCGTTTCAGCATGTCGTTCAACGCGCTCTTAAACTCGTAACCTTCTATTGGGTGAGAGTCAGTTACCTCAGCTAGAGGATTTTCATCAGCATCCAATGACATATCAAAATATTTGTTCCAAACATTTGACTTAAATGATACCTTTCTCGTGCCGATCCTGGAGTGAAACTTGTGCCCACGAAATTTGTCATGAAGGCAGGCGTAGAACACTCGGACCAGGTCTTCGCTGTATTTGGCATTGCATTCCAGGAATTTGACAATGCCGTGGTACTGTAGTAAAGACATGATTTCCACGAGATGCATGCGTTCGGCAGTGAGTTTGTAGAATGCATGTTGCCTTACAACTCCTCTGTTGCCAATATCTTTGTTGAAGGATTCGACGAGAGCCGGTGGAACTAGCGATACAGCGGAGATGGGTAGAGATGCGGAGGATGATTCCTGTGATCTCTTACCGGTAGGTCTGCGGGATGCGGAAGCCATTGGAAATGATTTGAAGCTTTGTGTGTGTGGGTAGAGAGTGAAGCTTGGTGAAGGTTTTTTTGAGAATGATTTTGCAAGAGAGAGGTTTTCCCTTTTTGTAGATGAGGATTTAGGGTTTTGGGAAGAGGAAAGACCAAGGGACAATAGACACTAGGTAGATGCAACTCACAATGTAGTGGGAAGTTTGAAATGTAAATGCACACTTAATGAGAATTTTGAATGTAGATGCATGAGAAGTTTGAAGGTTTTCTGCAGAAAAACTGAATTTTTGAGCGATGCGTCGACCATACCTCTGCATGCGTCGACGCATACTGTTTGATTTTTGAAAAACACAAAAAAAATTAAGTGTGCGTCGACCATTGCCCTGTTACGGTCGACTCAAACAGGCAAAATTTCCAATTTTTCACTTTTCTGCACATACGCTCACATGTTTGATGCATAATTAGAATGCCACACAACATTAAACAACCAAAGAGATACATCTATGTACAATATATTCATGTAGAACAACCATTTAACTATGAAGGTTGAGAGAGAGAGAATGGTAAAGGAACAATATCACCTCGATGCCGGAATAGCTTGATGAACAATACACTTGTGCTTGCAACAACATCAGCTTGTTAGAAGTACAAGACTATAGTTCTAAATGAAATGAGATAAGTCCAGCAATTTATAATTCCCGTTCCGAAATGTCAAGAATACCAAGTTCTCGGCGAATATGAAAGAAAGGTTCAGTAGCTAGCGGCTTTGTGAAGATGTCCGCTAGTTGATTTTCAGTATTAACATGTTCAAATACAATATCACCTTTCTCTACATGATCCCGAAGAAAGTGGTGTCGAATTTCGATATGTTTGGTGCGAGAATGCAACACAGGATTTTTGGTAAGATTAATGGCACTTGTATTGTCACAGAAAATGGGAATACGTTCGAGTTTGAGGTTAAAATCCAATAGTTGTTGCTTAATCCATAGGATTTGAGCACAACAACTACCGGCGGCAACGTATTCCGCTTCGGCGATTGACAAAGCAACTGAAACTTGTTTCTTGCTATGCCAACTGACTAAGGAATTTGAAAATAGGTGACAGGTGCCACTAGTGCTTTTCCTATCCGATTTGCAACCGGCAAAATCGGAATCGAAGAAACCTACCAATGAGCAATCATTACCTTTGGAATACCATAGTCCATACTTCGGAGTACCGGATAGGTATCGAAGTATTCGTTTGACAGCTTTTAGATGGGATTCCTTGGGACATGATTGATATCTTGCGCACATACACACGCTAAACATAATGTCGGGACGAGAAGCAGTAAGATAGAGAAGAGATCCAATCATACCTCTGTACCTTTTTACCTGTACGTCCTTACCGTTTTCATCTTTATTCAAGTTTGCACATGTTGGCATGGGGGTGTCAATGGCCTTAGCTTTTGCCATGTCAAATCTCTTGATAAGGTCCAAACAATACTTTGTTTGACTCACGAATGTTCCTTCTTTGAGTTGTTTAATTTGCAAACCGAGAAAGTACGTGAGCTCCCCCATCATACTCATCTCGAATTCACCCTGCATAAGATCAGAAAACTCTCTCACGAGATTCATGTTAGTCGACCCAAATATAATATTATCTACATAAATTTGTACTAATATCAAGTGTTTTCCTTGACGTTTAATGAAGAGAGTTGTGTCAACCTTTCCTCTTGAGTAACCTTGATCGAGTAAAAATTTGCTTAGTCGCTCATACCAAGCTCTAGGAGCTTGTTTGAGACCATATAAAGCCCTTTTTAGTTTATAAACATGATCAGGATACTCATGAGATTCAAAACCCGGAGGTTGTGCGACGTAGACCTCTTCATTTATGTGACCGTTAAGGAACACACTCTTAACATCCATTTGGAATAGTTTAAAGTCTTTCGCACAAGCGAAGGCAAGGAGAAGGCGTATAGCCTCGAGTCGGGCAACTGGCGCATAAGTTTCCTCATAGTCGATGCCTTCCTCTTGGTTATACCCTTGCGCGACTAAACGTGCCTTGTTACGGGTTATTACCCCATTTTCGTCCAACTTGTTCCTAAACACCCATCGGGTGCCGATTACTCGATGATCTCGCGGAGGAGGGACAAGGTCCCAAACCTCATTTCTAGTGAACTGATGTAGTTCCTCCTGCATTGAAAAAAACCAGTGTTCATCGAGTAGGGCTTCTTTAGGGTTTTTAGGTTCTATTTGTGAAACGAAAGCGAAGTGATAACAGAAATTACTTAGCTTCGATCGAGTTGTAACACCCTTTGAGATATCTCCAAGAATGTTGTCAATTGGATGGTCTTTGGAAGACTTCCAAGCTTGTGGGAGATCATCGTTTGAAGGCGGATGAGCTACCTTGGTTTCCTCATGGAGTACATCTTTATCCTCCTCAATTTTGACTTTGTCGGGTTGATCAATCCCTGGCTCGCCACCTTTGAGTATGTCTTTCGTAGATGTACCTGCACCATGAACAACACTACCCTTTCCGACGTTTCTCGGATAGGATTCATCAAAAGTGACATGTACAAACTCTTCCACAGCAAGTAATCGTTTGTTATATATTCTATATGCTTTACTCGATTGAGAGTATCCGAGGAAGATACCTTCGTCGGCCTTGGAATCAAATTTGCCCAAGTTTTCCTTTCCATTATTTAATACAAAACATTTGCAACCAAAAACATGTAAGTGAGAAACATTTGGCTTTCGCCCTTTCAAAAGCTCATACGATGTTTTATTTAGAATGGGGCGAATGAGCCCCCTATTCGAAACATAACACGTCGTACTAATGGCGTCGGCCCAAAAATATTTTGGTAAACCACTTTCGTTAATCATTGTTCTTCCCATTTCTTCCAAAATTCGATTTTTACGCTCCATAACCCCATTTTGTTGAGGAGTACGTGGATCGGAGAAGTTATGATCGATACCATAGTTACCGCAATATTCTTCAAATAAATGATTTTCGAACTCACCCCCATGGTCGCTTCTAATTGAAACAATGTTTGTATTTAATTTATTTTGGGAAAGCTTAGCAAACCTTTCAAAGGCGGCGAACGTATCGCTCTTGCTTACTAAAAAGATAGTCCAACAGAATCTAGAAAACTCGTCCACTATTACGAAACCGTAATAATTTCCTCATAGACTTTTAATCCTAGATGGCCCAAATAAGTCCATATGAAGAAGTTCGAGAGGTCTCGTTGTTGAAACGATATTTTTGGATTTAAATGAGATCCTCGTTTGCTTCCCTTTTTGACAAGCATCACAAAGGTGATCCTTGGTGAACTTTATTTTGGGGAGACCTAAGACTAGATCTTTTGAGACTATTTTGTTTAGTAAGTCAAAGTTAACATGTGCTAAACGCCTATGCCACAACCATGAATCTTCACTCATTGTTATAAGGCATTTATCACTTGTTAACGATACTTCATTCAAGTCTAACATATAGATATTATTCACACGCAGGCCATTAAACATGCTCTTCTTATCATCATTATGTACAATTTTGCAACAATCTTTTGAAAACGATACATTGTATCCTTTGTCACATAATTGACTAATGCTAAGTAGATTGTGTTTAAGACCTTCGACAAGCAATACATCAGAAATAGTAGTGGAAGAAGGGTTACCTACACTACCTTTACCAAGTATTGCTCCATGGTTGTTGTCACCGTAGGTTACATATCCTTTCTTCTTAGCCACAAAGTCAATGAAGAGTGATATGTCTCCTGACATATGCCTTGAGCATCCACTGTCGAGAACCCATCTTCTCTCGGTAGTCTCGAGGCATTATACCTATGGAAATGCAATTAACACGAGAAGGTACCCAATGGCTTATTGGGTCCTGAATGGTGAGTAACGAAATGGTTGCATTTGGGCAGCCATTGATAAATGCCTTTAGGAACTAAAAATCTCCTAAATCTGCATTTAGCAATGGAGTGGCCTTTCTTGCAACAATAAAGGCAAGAGAAATTAACATTTTGATTACCTTTGCTGTCTTCATCCTTTATAACATATTTATATTTTTGATATGGGTTAACCATACTTTTTCGAAAGTTTGATTTATCGATTGCGAAGGTAATCTTGGGCTCAAGAGCCTTGTCAAGTTTGGTCTTTAGGTTTCTTACTTCACCTTGCCAAATATAACAAGTATCACACCCAAAGTTGATCATCCTACTTCTAAGGTCCTCACAACCTGCTTTTGTGCTTTCTACTATAGAAGCTTTAAGTGCCTCAAGTTTCCTTTCGGATTCTCGAATTTTTTGTTCCAAATGAGTAAAAAATTTGTTATTTGAGGCAAGCCTTTTAAAGGCCTCTTTCGCTTCACAGTGTAAAGTATCAAAAGCAGTTTGCAATTCATGATGAGACATACTAGAGGATTTTTCATATTTATCATGTCGTACCTGTTTCTTTTTGTTCTTTTGATGAGCAGAGAGACATAGGTTTGCATTTTCATCTTCATCACTAGAACTTTCATCATCGGAGGAGTCGCTATCGCTTTCCCAAGCTATGTATGCTCTCCTTGGCTTTGATGATTTCTTGTATGATTTGTATGATTCCTTTTCCTTTGTCTTCTTGTTCATCGGACAGTCCGGTTTGTAATGACCGGGCTTTCCACACGTATAGCACGACCCTCTAGTCATTTTACCTTTTGAGTCATCATTTTTAGAGTACCTAGATTGTTTCCGGAAGTTTACCAAGTTCTTCTCGAAATGTTGGATGCCGTTCTTTCTCACGTAACGATTGTAGCGTTTAACGAACAACCCCATATCTTCACTCTTGTCCTCTTCTTCTTCGTCGCTCGAGGAATAATCACTTTGCTCTTTTGCTTGAGACTTCGAGGAGGAAGTCTTTAGAGCTATAGATTTCTTTTCACTCACCTTTGCTTTGTCCTTCTTTTCTTTCTTTTCGTGTTGTTCTAGGCTCAAGAGTACTTGTTCGTGCTCTTGTAGTTTGCCAAATAATGTTGTCAAGTCTAATATGGTAAGATCATTTGCTTCTTTGATGGCGGTCACTTTCGGCTGCCATTCCCTGTTAAGACATCTCAAGATCTTATTAGTAGCAATATCATTGGAAACCGGCCTACCTAGTGAATGTAATCGATTGATAAGATGAGTAAATCTCTTTTGCATGTCAGCAATGGTTTCCCCTTGCTCCATGAAAAAGAGATCAAACTCTTGTGTTAGTGTGTTGATTCTTGCCAACTTAACATCGTTCGTCCCCTCATGGGCAATTTGTAGTGAATCACACATGGCCTTAGCAGTAGAACAATGGGATACACGATAGTATTCATCTACGCCTAATGAGGAGATTAGGATGTTTTTGGCTTTCCAATCATAATTGTATTTCTTTTCATCATCATCGGTCCATTGTGCTTCGGGCTTTGGCACTAATTCATTATTCTCATTGGTCATGGTTATTTCAATTGGACCATTGAGAATAACATTCCATATTTTTCTATCTATGGAATTTATGTGCACCCGCATACAGTCTTTCCAATAACTATAATTTTCACCATTGAAAACGGGAGCTCTATTATAAGCCCCTTTAGGTTCGTTAGCCATTTTCTATCAAAGTTATATTTTGAAGCACGGAGTGAACCGGAGCTCCTGATACCACTTGTTAGACTATGGCACGGATCTAGAAGGGGGGGGGGGTGGTTGAATAGATCCCAATTAAAAAATACGTCGGCGCTACCAATTAAAAATTGGTTTTGAAAAATTGTTTTAAGTGCGGAAGCGGTCGAGGAAAATATAGTCTAAAACGAACTGTTGTTGGAAAACCAGATATGCGTCAAGCCTATGGATTAGTGATAATGTAAAATACGAATCACTACACTAGTTACACAATCAATGATTTGTTTCACTTACTAGGATTCCTAGTTCCAATGATTCAAATACCAAAACAAACTAGATACACACTTAAGATAATTTTGGTTTAGGCAAATTATCAAACACTTGGTGTGCAAAAACACTCCAAGTGATATTTGTGTTGAGTAAGTGATTCCAATTAATCTAGTACAATATCCTATTGTACTTTGGATTCAAAAACAGAGTTTTAACCTCTTACTCAATTAATGTCAATGTTTGATAAAAGTGCTTATACTAAAATCACTTAATTTTTAAGCTGAAAATCAATTATGCAGAAAATTAGAGAAGACAAGGATTTGATGAGGCAATTCCCCCGCCGTCCTCGCTTCGGGGTACGTCTGCCCTCAATTCTAAAACTAGAATTGAGATGATTTAATAGATATCACCTGTTGAATTTAACAGTTTATACAAGGATTGCAAAGCAATTATGCAACAGAATTCTCAAGATGTTGAATGTTGTTTCCACTCCTTGTTCCTTGATTCAAGATGAATCAAGCCTTTCGATTGTTGTTGATAGACCTCCGATTCCAGCCCCTTTGTTGAATAACCCTCAGTTCTTCAAACCCTCGGCCCGGCTGATCTCAACTACAACAAATCGAACCCGAATTCTTCCCTTCAATATCACTGAATCCGCTACTAGATTGACGAAGACTTCCTCTTCTCAATCACCTTCGCTCAGCTGAAAATTGATGAAGAAATTCGTCCAAAACCCCCTAAACACAAACCAGTCTTGGAGGACAAAACCCTAACGGTTTTATTCAAGAAAAAACCTGTCACAAGCTTCAACCCGAACCGGATTCCCCAATCTCGGCTTCGAACCTTATCACCTTTAACCAATCACAAAGCACTTCAAAAATGGTTGTGTGTAGTTGATGTGTTGTGAGATGTTGAAGATGAAGATGATGAATCTTGGACACCTATTTTACTTTTTCTTGTTTCTTTGAACACTTGAATCAATTTGACAAATGTTAGTTGATACAAATAATTAAACTTCTATATATAGTAACCAACTTGCCAATAAAAAATAACAGCTTTTCAAACAGTGGAAAATATTCAGAAAACTGAGTTTGCGCACGAGCGGTCGACCATAGGTCGGCGTGCGCTGACCCGTGGAAAAATGAAAGTTCCATGCGCCGACCCTATGGTCGACTCAAGTCTTCCATGCACTGACCCGTGGCCAACTGCACTATGCCATGCGCCGACCTGTGGTCGACTCAAGCCACCATGCGCTGACCAGTCACCAACTGGCCTGTGTTATGCGCTGACCCGAGGCTCATGCGCTGACCCTTGCGGTCGACTCAAAGCCTACAAATCTGCAAAAATTCATATTTTTTTGGTTTTTCATGCATTTTGTCATGATCACATTTTATCCACATATGTTTTAAGAAATATAGCAGTCTTAGATGATCATAGAGAAGGATATGATGGGTGATATGTTGCATTTGTTTGTGGACGTGGAATCGACAATGCCGATTCATCCATGATGGTCATTTGTCATCATCGAAACTTATGATTGTATGTTGTCTGACAATTTGCCCTTACAATGCCAACTCCAATGACGCTTCCTGGATGCGCCAGTTCAACTGACGCATCGGTTAATAAAAAATGTGATTATTTTCGTATTTTTAAAAAAAAAATTATTTAAGAATTTAATTTCAAAAACATAATTATTTTAAAAAAATATTTATTCCGTACTTTTAATATTTTAATAATATTAATTTAATAAGAATGCAGTAATATATTACATTAATGTGTGTACTAGTCATTTTAAACGGACAAAGTAGTACTATAATCACAAAAAGAAAAGCTTCTATTTGTAATGCGTGCATCTAGCGGCATCAAGGGCTTATCTTAGAAAGATATTCCATTTTATGGAAAGACGTGTAAACTTAGAAATAATTAAACCCACTTAACTTCCCCCTCCTAATTCCAATTATTGCATACTCCAATAACTCATATTCACATATAGATCTATGCCAGTAATTCTAAAAACAAACAAGATTCTAACATTAGATCTATTTTCTACGCAGCCATAAACTAATCTGATGGACCCACCTCAAATCCCATGAGATGATCATTCACTTGCAAAGCACATCATCACTCACTCTAACTCCCACGCCATAATGACCTTACCTTACCCCACCCCAATTGCACTAATCAGACCATTAAAACATGCTCTAACAATACCAACCAACCACCCACTATTTTTATGCATTGCATTGCATTGCATTCCCCACACCACTCATAACCACACCCTAATTAACCCTCTCTCTCACACATACAAAACCATTATTTTATCATTCTCTACCACCATAATCATTCTTCCATTTCCATCCTAATTAGGGTTTGGTTTTGGTTCCACACCAAACCAAACCAAACCAACAAAAAATAAAACAACCATAGCCTAAACCCCCATGTTCAATGTTCAGTTTCTGCTGTTACAGCAAATTCTTCATCCTTTTCTTATGCACCCTTCTTCGTTATTTCATTGCATAACCCTTAACAAATCTTATAAACAATAATTCACACTCAATCCCAACTTTTAGGGTTCTATTCACTTCTTCTTCCCCAATTATGGAAACTCAGATTCGACTCTCACTTTCCATATCTAAACCCTAGCATTTGGATTCGAATCTTCTTATCCATCTTCATCTTCATCATTATCATTATCATTACCAATGCTTAAATCTTCTGAAGAAAAAGATGGATCTGAAATGGAAACAGCAAAATGCATCGATTCCTTTACTCATTTAGCATCAACAAAACCTAAAAACTACAATCTCCCTATGAAACGCACCGTTCGTCCTCTCTTCGTTCTTCTCCTTCTTCTCGTCTTCATTGCCACGTTAACCTCACGCTCCATTCTTCGTAGAGGTATAATCTCTATCGAGCTCGAAACGCGTCTGCTCATTCGAGATTCGCTGCCGTTAAACGCCACGCTTCTCAAACACGCCGCCGTCGAGATCGGCGAGGAGAAATCCCGGCAAGAGATTCAGCAGCTTCTTGATGGCGACTTTGCTAGTCAAGCACGGCATAGAACATTTGTTTCGTGGCGAAGGTTTATCCACCATGACGGCGATAGAAGCTTCCCGGCGACACTCCGGTCGCCGCTTTTCTATCGGTATTGGATTGATTTCCGGCGAGTTTTGCATGATTGGGCAAGGAAACGTAGGTTTCAACCCGGGATCATGAATGAGTTAACTCGGTTAGTGAAGGTTCCACTCGATCGGTTTAACAAAGTTGTTACTGATTCTCGTGATAAAAAGTACTCTTCTTGTGCTGTTGTTGGTAATAGTGGGATTTTGCTTAATAGAAACTATGGTTCATTAATTGATGCGCATGAGTTTGTTATAAGGTTAAACAATGCTAGGGTTGATAACTATGAAAACAAAGTTGGGAAGAAAACAAGTATTTCCTTTGTGAATAGCAACATTTTGCATTTATGTGCAAGAAGAACAGGGTGTTTTTGTCATCCTTATGGTGCTAATGTGCCAATTGTTATGTACATTTGTCAAGCTGTGCATTTCTTGGATTACACTGTTTGTAATGTTTCTCATAAGTCTCCTTTGTTGGTTACAGATCCTAGGTTTGATGTGTTATGTTCTAGGATTGTCAAGTATTACTCATTGAAGAGGTTTGTAGAGGAAACAGGGAAGGGTTTGGAATTATGGGGTTCTGCTCATGAGGGTGCTTTGTTTCATTATTCTTCTGGTATGCAAGCTGTGATGTTGGCTTTGGGGGTATGTGATAAAGTTAGTATATTTGGGTTTGGTAAATCACCTTCTGCTAAACATCATTATCATACTAATCAGAAAGCTGAACTTCATTTGCATGATTATGAGGCTGAGTATGCTTTTTATCGTGACCTTGTGGATGGGTATACGCCTATACCCTTTATATCGGAGAAGTTTAAGATCCCTCCTGTTGTAATGTATCACTGACAGTGAATTGTTGTTGAAGGGGTTGGGTTCTTTTCATGCCTTCTGTTGTTGTAATACTTGTGAAATGAATAGATAGTGTGTAAGGGATTACCGAGTTTGGTTTGAGATTCAATTTTTGTTTTCTCAAGTTTGTACCGTCCCAAATGTAGCCTCAAGGCAACATATAAGTGTAAATTTTGGTTAGATCAATACAGAATTATGAAGCATCTATGATTTGTGTTGTATCTATTTTCAGTTTCTTCTTGAGTTTCCAATTAAATCAAAAGATCCAACACTATAAAATTGTGTCATTTATAATAGACAAAAAAGTAATTAAAAATACAACAGTGTTGTCAAAATAACATTTCTATAAATCAAATGATTTGTTCCTGAGATATGGAAATCTACATCCATCTTTCTTTCCATTTTAGAATTTAATTAATATTAACATTAGTAGAAGGTCACTGTTGTGCAGTCTTATCTTCTTTATTTACAGCTTTTCCCATTCTCAATTTTTATAACTTAAATAGAGATTATCATAATAGTTATTGGTGTTTATAACTCATTATCATTCATATATTGAAGTGGTTAGAGATTATCATAATAGTTATTGGTGTTTATTATTCATATATTGAAGTGGTTAACTTAACTACTTTTGCTTAATACTTAGTAGGACAAAATATTTACTCTGAAGTTAAGTAGAACCTGTACATTCATCTAAACATAACACAACTTACACATACAAAACATTTACTCTTAAGTTAAGTAGGACCTGTACATTAAGAGACACAGCTTCGAACAAGATGGTCTCGAGTTACTTATGCATTACAAAAAGTCTTTGATGGGCTTGAGTTACATATGCATTACAAAAAGTTGTTTTTGATTATCATTTTGTTGTGCCTTTTACTCTGCAGTGTCTATCACGGTACCGTTCTCTTCAAACTTCACTCCCACCAAAAAGCATATGCGTACCTGAAAACAACATTGTGCTCAAACCAAGATATAACCTTACTGAAATATGGCTTATACCTGTAGCATAAGACATGTTATACCTGCTTAGGATCATAGACAGCATACTCATTGTATTCCAATGGACTATCTTCATGCTCTGAGGCAATTATTCTACCACATGGAACTTTTATGTCATCTTTCCAAACAAAATGCTCTGATTCATCTGTTTTCTTCTTCCCAAGCCCCTTCACTCCAATCTTGTTTTCCTCCAAAGATGTTGTATCCTGTCTCAGAATCAATTTCATAATCATATCAACAATAGTTTCCTTAATGAAAACCATAAAGGATAAAAACTATTGCTTACCTCAGGTGGACTTTTCAACTCAGTAATCTCATTTCCCAGTGAAGCAATGGCCAAAACCAAGAACCCTTCTGGCCTGTCTACAGCAGTAAAACCATATCTTGCAGCCTCTGCTGCAGCATCTGAGCAAACAATGGCTTTGCCAAACTGCTTGCCAAGAACACACAAAAAGTGATGAGAAAATAGTCACAAGCATCATAATTTTACAGATTTTTCAGTTTTATTTGAATTTACCATGTAACCTGGAACAGGTAGTGAACAGATAGCTGGCAAGAATCCCTTGTGCAAGTGCCTCAAAAGGTTTGAGCTTCGTGATCCTTCCATTAAATAATCATTGAATTAGAGTGGTAGATGATGTTTTTCCCCCTTACAATTTAAATGATATTACATCTGTCTTACCACACCATAGAAGAACCTTGTTTGGAAGCTTTACTATATCTTCATAAGAAGGGCAAGCACTTGGTTCCACAGCAAATATGTCTTCAACTGATACTCCATATTCCTGAAGTTCAAAGCAAGTAAACAGTAAAAATTCAAGAAGATTTCAGCATTCTTGAAACAAAGGGAAACAGTTGTATTCTTACAATGTCACCAACTTTGACAGGCTCATAAGTCTTTTCAAGGTATTTCACAATCATCTCATAGTCATTTGAATTTTTCTCAAGAGCAGAAACTGAGCAACCTAATTTCTTGTATGTGGCTGATAATGGATCATCAATGGTAGCTCCACTCATATCTCCAATGAGGTGAGAAGCAAGGGTTATATCTCTAACACCCTCCAGAGCTGCTGCAGCCTAGAAAAAATAGGACAAAGATTCAGTCTTTAGAATAAATGGTTGAACCAATATCAGTGGTGTGAATTATTTGGATTACATGATCTGCAATCTCTTGATAATCTCTAAAAATGAAAGGCCTTGTGGAGTGCATCAGAGTGAACCATCTCTGGCTAAAATCAGACCAAATAGCATCAGCCTTGGGCCCTGTCTCTTTCAATGACTTCACTTTCTCTATGAATTCCAACAGAACTTCCTCACCTGATAGTTGTTAAATTGTTAGTCACAATAAATGAGATTAGATAAATTGAAAATATAACTGTCTCCATTGTACATACATCTTTTCAGGTGAAGATTTGTAACCATTCCTATTGGAAGATCTGGAGAATCATAACCCATCTCCATCAATGCATACCTGAATTCAAGTAAGGTTATTATCGAAAACTCAAACTCAATTAATATTCATTATTCATACAAAATAGTGTTCAGTTATTGTGCTTACTTATAAATCTCCTGGCTGCATAAAATCTTCATAAACCTTGCAACCATAGGCTCAAGTTTACAGTGTGTCGCCGCTATCCCCAGCTGCCGAAGTCCTAACGCCCCATGTCGAACTTCAACGCCATTATCCTATTCAATGCCATAATGCTATCGATGTTTAATCCAAACAGAAGTGGCATGGATATTCGATAAATTTATAATCATTTAAGGGGTGCATATATGTACCATGTCAATAGGATAAAATTTCAGTGGCTTCTTCTGAAACTTCTTCTCTCTTTCCCATGATTCAAACTCATTTCCTGTCATTTCCTCAAAGAGCCTAACAAACTCTTTGATAGCACTGTTCTCGTTCTCGCGCTCTTCTAATCGCTCCTCTGCGTTTGGATCGTCCCCTACTCTTCCTTTCTTCAAATACAGATGCAAACGATTCTCTGGGACAACAATCAGTTGCATGACACAGTAGCTGCAACAAATCAACAACACTAATTAGCCATAGTTTTCTTATAAATTTCAAAGTAGCAATTGATATTTCAAAGTATTATTACTCATTAATTTTTCTCCCTTGGTCACAAACAGAGAAGGCGCAGTTGTACAATATCCCATCTTTTTCAAATATCTTCCCATCTTGTTCCTGCAATTTGGTATCTTTGTAGACCCCTCTCTTCCCATAAAGCTTGAGCTGTCACCACTCACAAAATTTTATCAATCATAGAACAAAAATTCTATAAAATAATGAAAAAAAGCAGTAACAAAGAGTAAATTATGTACTTCTGCAGAGAGTGATTCAATAGCCTCCTCCCCAGGATCTTGCTTGTCCCAGGGGATTCCCTTGCCAGCCACAGAAAGATCAGATACGAGATCATAAGCTTCCAAAGGTTGCGGTTCTTGCTTTTCGATGCTGTCAGTTAACCAAGCCTCCCTAACCACAGGTATGTCTCTCTCCCTATAGTAAAATAGGTTCATTATTACTTATGAATGTTTTCCAACTATAAAGTTTTCCAAAGCCTTAGTTACACTCACATGGCTTCTGCGAGTTTGGATGTTCCACCGCGTTCTCGCTCAGCTGGTGAAGCCACCAAACAAGTTGCACCTGAAACATTTAAAACAGTTTATAGAAGTTCCTAGCAATAAAAGGATGAGAAAATAAACTTTTTGTATCACATTACCAATGATAGAGTTTGCCACCTTCCCTCCATGCTTTTCAATAGTTGTCTTCCAATATTGCTAGTAGCCAAAAACAAAAAATTCATCAACAAAACTCAGTTGATGCTAAAGGACAAAGTGCAGTTTAACAACATAGGTGCATACATGTGTCCGATTAAGACGACCCATCAAAGAAATCATCATTCCAGTAAAAGGCTTTATAGCTAAGCCTAAATCCCTTTGAGGCCTTTGACTAGGGTCCTGATATTTCTTCAGCAACTACATCACACACACACATGCAAGAAAGGAGAGATTCTTAGGTGACAAGTTACAACAATGCTATACATATACACAATGAAAAAACAAAAAATGGTAAAAATCACATCTGAAATTGGAGAGTTCTGAACAGAATCTGGTAGCTTAATGGGTTCCTTTTTCCTTGGAGGGTCTCTGGTGCTGAAAGTGCAACTAGACCACTCACTGTAGAACCCTCTACAAGCATAACATCTTCCATCAAACTCCAAATTGCCATTGCAAACCAAGCATTTCTCTAACGCACCGAAAAACAGCAAGTCTTGGCTGTTCAAGAAAACGACACAATTGAGTCACATCACTAATATATGAACATTTCGAAAAGTGGTCTAATCATAATCATAATCATAATCAAAATCAAACCAACCATCTTCTTGTAATTTCAAGATCAGAACCAGACGAATCAAGACCATTAGCCTCAAGAATCTCTTTCATTTGGTCCAAAGATAGTTCCTCATTAGTGGCCTTACAAAACTCATCATACTCTTGTACAACATTAGCTGCAGATTTTCCATTAGTGTAACCATCTTCATTTTCCACCTTAGCCTTTTTAGGAGAATGTTCAACTTCTTGTGCCTTGGAATCTGCTTTCTGTTTCCTCGTCATCACCTTCTCTTCTTCCCCATGTGCATGATGAACATGCGACCTCGCTTCATGAACCTTTCCATAAAAACCAAATATAAAACTATATGTAAAAAAACAAAAAAAAAAGACATTTCAATGAAAAAAAAACATGAACATACCTTCATTTTGGTGTTAAGTACTTAATGAGAATTTTGCAACGATGTTTTTTTTTTCAATGATGAAAAGCAAAGCATGTAGTTTAAGTTTAGAGTGTTTGGAATTGGATATGGTTTATAATAAATAGCCTTTCTGATTGTGTGAACAATTTCACAAGATCATAGGTTGTAGATGAGACAACAACGTTAAATCTCATGTCTTCACTACAACATGCCACGTCAGCTAAGGTTTACAAATTTTTGACACGTGTGAAACTATGGACACTTTAACGCATTGGAGTGCTGACATGTGGGAATATCATGCCATTCTGGTTTGTCTTACACTATTAGTATTCGGTTGGTTGGACTCAAACGGTGCAAGCCAATCGAGAATCAAGATAAACAGTTCCATTTTTTTTGTTTCAAATTACGTGCAGACAAAAATCAAGTCAAGGATACTGAATTTTGATTTTGGAATGCATGAGTAAAGTAGAGGTTGGTCAGAGATATTTAGCTTTCTGCTTTTAAAAATTCCTTATTTGTACGAAACATTTTGAGCTGCTAACAATTTAGCTACATTTTAATTTTGATCTATTAAAGGGTTAATAACAATTTTCTTCTGACCGTATGAGCGACTCCCGTAAATGTTTTTGAAATTCTAATATTGAAAATTGAATATTACACCATTAATTGAATATTATTAATTGTATTTTAATGTTACTAAAAAAATTTAAATATTTAAGTGTAATTAAATATTATTAAAAAATAAGTAATTTTAATTTGTCATCAAATGTGTTTCATAATATTCAAATGTGATTTCAATATTTATTTGAATATTCATTTTCAAATTGTCTAAAAAGTGATCAATATGTTAAAAAGAGAAAATTGATGTGTTAATAAATATAGAATATTTAAATTTAGTTCAATCCTAAAGGTTATTGGTTTGAATCTGGAATTTTAATTTTTTTTTAAGAAGAAAGTGTTATTAAACACTAATATAGAGAAGATAAATAGATAATAAGTTGCGTTATTTTTTTTCTTTCACAAATTCAATCTTTTTAAAAAGAAAATTTTATCTTATTCAGTTATTTTTATTCTTATACCTCTGTATTTTATCAAAAATATCAATTTTATCATTGTATATTTTTAATTAATTAATTATTTTATTTTAAATATTTTTATTTTTTATTTTATTTTAAAGATTTTTAATTTTTATTTTCTATATCGAAAGACTTTACAAAATAGTTTCGATAATTACATTTTAGCATTAAATTTTATTTTGTATCGAAAGACTTTGTAAAAGAGTTCAGTTAGTGAGTTTTTAAATATTTTTTAATTTTTATTTTGTGCATTAGAAAACTATGCAAAAGATTTCAGATAGTCAATATTTTTATATTTTTTAACTTTTATTTTGCGTATCGGAAGATTTTGCAAAAGAGTTTTGATAGTTAATTTTTAATATTAACTATTATTTTGTATCCCGAAAGACTTTGCAAAAGAGTTTCGGTAGTTAATTTTTAAACTTTTATTTTGTGTACGGAAAGACTTTGAAAAGAGTTTCAATAGTCAAATTTTAAACTTTTATTTTGTGTACCGGAAGATTTCGCAAAAGAGTTATGGTAATCATTTTTTAACATTAACTTTTATTTTATGTATCAGAAAACTTTGCAAAAGAGTTCTGCTAGTCAGTTTTATTAATATTTTTTATCTTTTATTTTGTGTATCAGAATACTTTCCAAAAAAAATCCGTAGTCAATTTTTTTTATATTTTTAAATTTCAATAAATCATTTATATGAGGGTATTTTGATAAAAAAATAACGTAAGGGTACGGGAAAAAATGACGGTGTATGGGGTAAAGTTTTCTTTTAAAAACTATGTTCATCAGTATATGAAACATAACATTCCTATGCTATGTATGAATTTTTGGACATTTTTTAAAAGATCATTTGTCTTTAGTGCTACAAGGTCAAAAGTGTCAAATACAAATGATACGAAAGAATGTTGAGAATTTGTCCTGCCACACATAAACAGTCTTTTACCTCACGCGAGAGAGGGTCAGCTCACGTGAGGTGAGAGCCTCCATATTTATGCGTTATGCGGGTTAAGTTATGATCTATCTTTTATCCTCATTGGGATGATGTATTTATAGAGGCTCTTGGGCATATGGTTAATGGAATTTACTTCTCTCACTATTAGATTATGGGGAGGAAAGAGTTATTCATAATTTGACCTATTCTTCTAGTCCGTTGTAATAGGACACATCATCTTCCACATCCTACTAAATAAGTGGAAAGAGTCCAGAGGGATAAAGCCCAACCAGGTGGGATGTTACTAGGATTAGTAGGGTGACTTAATGAACCTTTTTCGGACGGCTTTGTGGCCCATTTTGAGTGGGTGGTGACTTCGCCGAATAACTCGCCTCTCGCTCATGTGTTGTCCTTCCTCACTTTTACAAAGGTGGTCCCTTCTTGGGGCCCAATAAAAATATATCACTACACAGTCCCCTAAGAACAAGGGTTTGATAAAGGATGAAGTTTATAATTAACATTGTGTCGGGGGAACTTCTAAGTAGATTCTCTCAAGCGAGACTTTAAATTGAGTCTCTCTGGCGAGAATTTAAATTGAGCCTCTCTGGTGAGACTTTAAGTTGGATTTCGCCTAAGGAAACTCCAAGTCCCTCAGGCGAGGTTATGTATTACGCCTAACTGATTAGACTATTAGTCCCTAAGGCAAGGCATTGGACCTCTCAGGTGGGACCTCTATCAAGCTCTTAGAGAAGATTTTAAGCTAAGTCTTTGAGGCTATACTTCGACCGCGTCCCTTAAGCGAGACTTTAGGTTGGATTCCGCCCAAGGAAATTCCTAGTCCCTCAAGCAAGGTTATGTATTGAGCCTAACTGATGAGACTATAAGTCCCTAAGGAAAAACATTGGGCTTATCAGGCATAACTTATATCAAGCCCTCAAACAATAGCTTAAGTTGAGCCTCTTAGGCTAGACTTCAATCACGTACCTTGGGAGAGACTTTAAGTTGGATCTCTCCCGAGGAAACTCCTAGTCCTTCAGGCGATGTTATGTATCAAGCTTGTCTGATGAGGCTATAAGTCCTTGGGGTGAAGATATGAGCCTCTCGGGCGAGACTTCTATCAAGTCCTGAAACAAGACTTTATGTTGAATCTCATAGGCTAGACTTCAGTCACGTCTCTTGGATGTTACTTTAGATTGTATCCCGCTCGAAAAACTCAAAGTACCTTATGTGAGGTTATATATTGAACCTGTCTAATGAGACTATAAATCCCTCAGGCGAGACATTAGGCCTCTCAGGAGGTGTCGCGCCGCGGAAAACTCAAAGTCAATACCCCAAAAGAGAATGGTCTTCGCAACCAAGAGCGGATTCGGAAGTCGGTTATGCAAGGGGAAGATATTAGCACCACTCACATCCATCATACTCGATGGGAACCACTAGCTTGTATCAATGTGTATGGATGTTGTTTATCTGAACGTTGCTTGCTATCAGTGAAATGAGATGAATAATAATGAGATGGAAAAAGAAAAAAAGTTTTAAATTTGTGTGCTCGCCAAGGTTTCGAATCCTTGTGCCTACGTATTCTCATTCGTGCAATAAGGAAGTCAGAGCTCCGTTATTTCCGCTCACAAACAGAGTATTTGTTTGGTTTTTTTATGAACAATGTTGACATTCACGTTCTACTATCAACTTACTTGTATGCTCGAGCATGGGAGCGTCAAGTGTTTGTTTGTTTGCGATAGAATGAATGCGCTTGGATCATACTCTAGCAGTTAAACATTACTTGCTCACACATGAAGCTTAAGCGTCGTTCACGGAAGAACGGAAGTAACACACCATTTCTGAAAAGGTTTTGAAAGATGCCCTAAGGCAGAAAATGATTTGATTGGTTGGGGTTGATTTTAGTACGGAGACAAGTATCAGATTCTTGGCTATGTACGGTCTGTTGGTGTAAGCCCTAGAGGCCAATACTTTTGGTACTTGTATCGAATTATTTATTAATAATAAAAGGATTTTTATTTATTATTTTTGTTTAATAAAGTCCCTAGAATAGATAGTCCGTTTAATGTATCAAGTGTGACTTAATCATGAGATCCCATTAAACATAAGGACACTATTCTTAAAGTATCTGTAGTCGAGCTTTGTTGTGAAGTGGGATAACATTAAAGCATTAAGACTATTATGTATATAGACTGATGATCACATCTCATGAATCATGGATAAGGAGTTATCAAGTCTTAAACATAAGTATGAATATTAGGAGTAATATTTATACTGGATTGACCCGCTATGAGAATACCATATAGAATGTTATGCAAAGTGTCATAAGTTATTCTCATGGTGATAGTGGTGTATACCACCCTTCGAACTGAAACCACTATGGACCTTAGATGTAGAGTTGAGTGCTTTATTGTTGATCAAACATTGTCTGTAACTGGATGACCATAAAGACAGTTGATGGGTACTCCACGAAGCATGCTGAGGGACATGAGTGACCTAGATGGAATTTGTCCATCCTGCGTAACAGGATAAATGTCTACGGGCCCAATATTGATCTGGACAAGGATGCAACGGTCTATGCCTTGTGTTCAATATAGACATATGGGCAAAAGGGTAATTATACACATAAATATTATCACAAAAGGATTTGTCAAGTCACATGACATTTTCGTGTCTTGGATAGCAGTGATGTGTTGCTAGATACTGCTCACTGTTTATTATGTTAAATACATGATTTAATATAATTGTTAATATCGCGAAAACCAACAGGGCCACACACAAACGTACGGATTGATGAGAGATAGAGTAAATAAGGAAAACCGTAAGGTATGGTGCACTTAAGTGAATTATAGAAGATCGTAAGGTACGGTACACTTAAGTAGAATACAAAATATGGTAAGGTACCACATGCTTAAGTGATTTTGGTATATCATAGGTATGGGCCACATACAGTTAAGTGGGCTTTTTAGCTTACAACCCACACAAGTGGTTCTATAAATAGAACCCTTGTGCAGAAGCATTTGTGCATATGAAATTTTCTCTCTCTCTCTCTCTCTCTCACTCACTCACTCACTCACTCAAAGCCTTTATTCATAGCAGCTAGCATTGAGATTGAAGGAATCTGTTTGTGTGGACTGAGTAGAGGCGTTGTCACCATTCAACGTTCGTGATCACTCCTTAGATCTGCATTAAAGGTTTCAATCGCCACAAGAGGTAACGATTCTATGACTGATCATGCCCATTCCTAAGGATCACTAAAGGAGAAATTTTTAATTTCCGTTGCGTTTTGGATCACTATTCTCCTTCAGTGGTATTATAGCCACTTACGAAACCATGCATCTGATAGCTGTTTATTTTCTGTATTTTCTGTATTAATACGATTAAAAGATAGAATGAATCAAAGAGTAAACGAGTAGTTAAATTTAGCATCATGTGTGTATGATTTGGATGATTGATGTTGACTATGCTTTGAAATTCAACATTAGTATGGTGAAGCAGCGATACATCGATCGTCCATAGGTTACACAATTGAGATCGATCAATTTATATATATGATATAAGTAATTCTGATGCAAAATACGGTATATATGATATAATATTTTTGTTTCGTTCATTCAAACACTTAATGGTTGTTTTCCTTTGAGCGATCAATGGTCATTTGCTTCTTGATCCGACGAAAGTATGGTGAAACAATGACGTGTTGATGAATCATACTGAATTAACAATGGAGGTGTGTTTGAAGGTATGAAATTGGTGCATTAGGGTTCATGACGGTACAAGGATTGTGCTGTCAAAGAGTTATGTGATTAGGGTCGTGACTGCACAAGAGTTGTGCTTTAAAGCATTAAGTGTTGATGTAAAAAACGACGTCGATTTCAAATGAATTATTCATTAAAGTTTTGCGTAGTGTGATCGGTCGTCGAAATTTAATTTGGTTTATTTAATTATCAGAATTTAAATTAATAATAATAATGTGTTTATTATTATTGTCTTGTGGTGATCGGTTGTGGCCTTACTTTTCCTTTATTTTGTTTTGGGATTTTAAAATACGACATGCGTTTCGTGCCTCTCTTTTAATCTCTTAATGTAACTTCTTTTCTCATCTTACTCCCTCGTATGTAAAACGAGTTTCTTTATGTAATGTAATGTTATGAAGAAAGAGAAGAATACAATATCAAAGGAGGACAACCTTAAAGATCTTGCTTGGAGAAGCTTAGATCGTTATTAGGTTAGCTTAGGTTCTCTCATTGACTTGGGAGAACAATTGCGCTAGGGGCCATAACTGTTTCATTTTGTATATATGTTGATGCATTTGAGAGACGATTTATATGATAAATAAGCCGGTGAGATCAGGATAATTGCAAATTCCCTCAAATTAAATATTAAGTTTATACTTTCCAAATTTTAGCACTCATCAAGACTAGTATCAAATAATGTAGGTTTCGCCTACGCGAGGTGCATATTCTATATTAGTAAGGTACGATAGGATACTTGTAATATCCAAGTGCTAAAAAAATGGGTCAAACTTAACTAAACAAATTATAATAAGATTATATATGTTTAGAAGCAAGAGTTGGAAATGATCCATGTGATGGATTGAAAGAAAGAGTTATTCACCCAACTAAAATATTCGAGAGTTGTATTAGATACAACTGGAAGGAGTTCCTACCTAAATAACCTAGTTTTGTGTAATCCGCCTACGCGAACTTAAAACAAAGTGAAATATGGATCTTGACCCACTAGAAAATCTTCCAACGAGATTTTCCGAATCAAATGGTGAGGGTCATTCGTTTTGAGTAAAATAGTGGGAGCATATTTAATTAAAGACCTAATTAAATATGTTATTGATACTTATATTTTCATTATTTTCATGTAGATTACCATGATAACATACACCTCTAACAACAATTTGCGATCAATCCTTGATAAGGAAAAATTGTCTGGGACAAATTTTCTAGATTGGCACCGAGATCTGAGGATTGTCCTTAAACATGATAGAAAGCTGTATGTCTTGGAGAAACCAGTTCCTTAAGAGGAACCTCCTAGTTCTACACCTAAGGCAGAAAGAGATGCTTATAAGAAGCATGTCGATGATGCCAATGAAACTGTTTTCCTCATGCTAGCTACCATGAACTCAGAGTTGCAAAAGCAACATGAGAACATGGCAGCGTTCGATATGATCGAACACCTGAAGATGCTCTATCAATAGCAGGCAAGGCATGAAAGTTTTGAAGTTTAAAAAGCCCTTTTTCAAGGCAAGTTAGCTGAGGGAGCCCATGTAGGTCTCCATGTGCTCAAGATGATTGTGTATGTGGAGAACCTTGAGAGGTTGGGTTTTCCCCTCGAAAAGGAACTTGCGACTGATTTGATCTTGCAACGTTGCCAGATAGATTCAGTTAATTTGTCTTTAATTTTAATATGAATGATATGGATAAATCTCTTCCTGAACTGCTAGCCATGTTAAGAATTGCTTAGCAGAATCTGAAGTCAAAAGGGAAGTCCATTCTGACGATCAGAAATGGAAAGAGACAGAACAAAAGACCCATCAAGTAGGGCGATAAAGGGAAAGGTAAGGAAGTTGCCAAACCCAACCCCACTGCTCCTGCTTTGAAGCCTAGTGGAGGCATAGCAAAGGAAGGCATCTGCCTCCATCACGGTAAGACCAGACACTAGAAGAGAAATTGCCCAAAGTACCTGGAAGATAAGAAGAATGGAGTAAAGACTTCAACTTCAGGTATTTTTGTTATTGAAATTAATTTATCTACTTCTGCATCATGGGTATTAGATACTAGATGCGGTTCTCACATTTGTACCAATGTGAAGGGGCTAAAAAGGAGTAGATATTTGGAAAAATGTGAAGTTGACCTACGAGTTGGCAATGGAGCAAAGGGTGCTGCTTTAGCCGTAGGAACTTATGTATTGACTTTACCTAGTGGCTTAATAATTCAGTTAGAGAACTATTATTATGTACTTGCAATTAGCAGGAATATTATTTTTGTTTCTTGTTTGGACAAGTTTGGTTTTTCATTTATAATAAAGAACAATTGTTGCTCCATTTATTTGAATGATATATTCTATGCTACTGCACAAATGAACAATGGACTATATGTCATTGATCTTGAAATGCCTATTTATAACATTAATACTAAAAGGATGAAACCTAATAAGTTAAATCCAACTTACCTTTGGCATTGTCGATTAGGCCACATAAATGAGAAACACATTTCCAAACTCCATAAAGATGGACTCTTGGACTCTTTTGATTATGAATCATATGAGACATGCAAATCTTGTTTAATTGGAAAGATGACAAAATCTCCATTCACAGGAAAAGGTGAAAGAGCTAATGATATTTTGACCCTCATACATAATGATGTATGTGGACCACTGAACATACCAGCCAAAGGAGGTTTTCAGTACTTCATCACATTTACTGATGATTTTAGTAGATATGGTTATGTGTATTTAATGAAACATAAATCAGAGTCCTTTGAAAAGTTCAAGGAATTCAAGAATGAAGTACAAAACCAACTAGGTAAGAATATTAAAACTCTTCGATCAGATTGAGGTGGTGAGTATTTAAGCCTAGAGTTTGATGACCATCTGAAAGAGTGTGGGATCCTATCCCAACTTACTCCTCCTGGAAAACCCCAATGGAACGTATATCTGAGAGAAGAAATCGAACCTTGTTAGACATGGTCCGATCCATGATGAGTCACGCTAATCTTCCAAGCTCCTTTTGGGGACATGCACTGTTGACAACAGCTTACACACTTAAACGTGTTCCATCCAAAAAGGTTGAGAAGACACCATATGAGATATGGAGTGGTAAGAAACCACATATGTCTTACATGAATATTTGGGGTTGCGAAGTTTATGTGAAACAACAAATTTCAACTAAGCTTGAGCCAAAATCTGACAAATGATTATTTGTGGGATATCCTAAAGAAACAAGATGGTATTACTTCTACAATCCTTCTGAGGGAAAAGTGTTTGTCGCTCGGACTGGAGTTTTCCTAGAAAAGGATTTTATTTCCAAAGAAATCAGTGGGAGGAAAGTAGAGCTTGAAGAAATTCAAGAATCACAAAGCATTTATACACCTATGGAGGAACTAGAGTAGGAAACACAAGTAGTTGTGGAAGAGCAACCTGCTCAAGTAGAACAAGACCATCATAGGTCAAGCAAGATACATCACCTACCTGAGAGATATGGATATCTCGTAACTGATCAAGGTGATGTATTACTCATGGATCAAGATGAGCTTGTGACCTACCAAGAGGCCATAACCGATCCCGAGTCTGAGAAGTGGCTAGAAGCCATGAAATCTGAAATAGGTTCCATGTACACAAACCAGGTTTTGACCTTGGTAGAGCCTCCTATAGGAGTTAACCCTATAGGATGCAAGTGGGTCTTCAAAAAGAAGACTGACATGGATGGTAAGGTACATACCTATAAGGCAAGACTGGTTGTAAAAGGATATAAACAATTTCATGGGGTTGACTATGAAGAAACCTTTTCACCAGTTGCAATGCTTAAATTTGTTCGGATTTTACTTGCTATCGCTGCATATCATGATGATGAAATATGGAAAATGGATGTCAAAACTACTTTCCTTAATGAGAATCTTCTTGAGGATGTGTACATGACAAAACCTGAAGAATTTGACATACCAGAAGAAGCCCAAAAATATGTAAGTTACAAAGATCAATCTATGGATTGAAGTAAGCTTCTAGAAGCTGGAATCTTCATTTTGATGAAACAGTAAAACAATATGGATTCATCAAGAATGAAGATGAGCCTTGTGTATACAATAAGGTTAGTGGGAGCATGATCGTCTTCCTGGTATTATATGTAGATGACATATTACTCATTGGAAACAATGTCCCTATCCTACACCAAGTAAAGTCTTGGTTGGGGAAATGCTTTTCTATGAAGGACCTGGGTGAAGCAGCCTATATATTAGGAATCAGGATCTATAGAGATAGATCATAAAAACTGCTTGGCCTAAATTAGAGTAAATACATAGACAAAGTGCTGAGACGCTTTAATATGCATGGTTCCAAGAAAGGATTCATACCTATGCAACATGGCTCGTGTCTATCAAAAACACAATCCCCTTCAACTAAGGAAGAAAGGGATCACATGAATAAGATTCCATATTGAAGCTAGCGGAAATATACCCGAACGTATCACACGCTCAAACATACAACAGAGTCGCCATCAAACTTTATTTATCCTCAAAGGGAAGGGAAAACATCGATAAAATCCGGGGGAAAGAGATATACTGGGTAAGGAAGTCGGTTATGCAAGGAGAAGGTATTAGCACCCCAAACATCCATGGTACTACATGGGAACCGTTTTGATTGTTCTCGCTCGAATAGGTGTTATCTAAAGATTACTCGCAAAAGAATAAGGGGAAAGGAAGGGAAATAGATAGAGTGCTCAGTGAGGATTAGGGCCCTCATGCCTATGTATCCTCATAATGCAATGAGGAATTTAGAGCTTCGTAGTTCAAGGAACTAGAGGAAGAAGGTGGAAAGAAATGTGATAGAAGGTATGATGTGAACTCCAAAAAGGGTGAAAACATGAACCCAAGAGTAAACAGGTATGAACTGACAAGTGAGGGCGTATAACACTTGTATCACTGTATGGGGACAACCGAAAAAGAGAGGAATTAGGTGTTTGGGATAAAGTCCAAACAACTCTTGGTTCAGAAAGAGGTACAAGATGGAGCACAAAGGTATAGGGTATTTGGCTCAAAGATTAAGGTGTATCAAGTGGAGTGAAGGAAGGTAGATTATGAGTGTATCGTGAAATGAATAGAGTGAAGTGACCGAAGTCACATAATTGGATATTTAGTGATAAGTGACTGAAGAAATATTGTTTGAAATCGAAAGGTGAAATTGTATTGGAATCCATAAGAGAAATGAGATTTCTACCATAGAGGGAAACAACTCTGACCGCGACAGGGTGTTAGCCAAAAAAGGGAAGGAATTAAATGTTTGGGATAAGGGCCAAATAACTCTAGTTATGAAATACGGACTATTCGTTGGGCGTCCTAAAAGGGTGTATGTGGAATTCCAAGGAAAGTGTATCTCGATGTCAAAGAGACAATAGGTCACTGGATGGATGATTTATGATCGAAGGTAGGTAATGAATAGTGAAAGATATGAGTGATTCCCTAAGGCGAAAGAAGTAATAATTAGTAGTATGCTCGCCAAGGATTCACATCCTCGTGCCTACGTATTCTCATCGTGCAATGAGAAAGTCAGAGCAATCGTAGTTCGGAACTACGAGAATAGAAAAAGAGATTCGTCTAAGCAACAGGGACTCACAAGATAAACACATCTTCAAGGAAGGATTGCAGTACTGGGATGCAAGGAGTAGTGTATCACTTGCTGTGGAATTGGCGATTCGAGATCAACTCAGGATAGTATCTTGGATCCAAGAGAAGGATAAACTCTTAATCGAAGAGAAAAGTGGCATATTAGCCGGAAAAGAATGGTATATATGTTTGGGATACGGGCCAAACAACTCTCAATTGAAGAGATTGATTGTCATCAAGACGTCCTAAAAGGATGGACAAAGAGTCCAAGGAGAAGTATGATTGATCTCAAAAAGATGGTATTGGTTGAGTGAATGAAGAGTGATCCATGAGATATAGAAGGTAGATTGATAAATAAGATATATATAAGATAGCTCACGAAAAAACTGGGTTCTCCTGCCTACGTACCCTTATAGTGCAATAAGGAAATCAGAGCTTTCATAGTTCAGCCCACTAGAGCTGAAAACAAGATGATTGGAGGCAAGAAGAAATAGATGATTGAGATTGAAGTGATATGAATGGAAAGAGGAGGATCTTTGTTGTTGTTTCTTGTGTTGATGATGAAGACCTTGTCGATCGTTAGATTCGAATTGCACTAAAGTCTATGAATGAAGGTGAATACGATGAGCGCTGGGTCATACGTCCCATATCCAAACATACTTAGAATGGGGGTAGGAATACTCCAGTCCTACTCCTTCTCCATTACTTAAGGCTCGTATCGTACGACTTGATTCATGATTGATAAGTTGTTGATTGTTGTCTTTGCTTTTATTGTTTTTGCTTTTGTTGTGAGAGACTTGTCAATCGTATGGTTAAAATTGTGCTAAAGTCTATGAATAGAGGTGAATACGATGAGCGCTGGGTCATACCTCCCATACCCAAAGATACTCAGAATGGGGGTAGGAATACTCCAATCCCACTCCTTCTCTATTACTCAAGGCTCGTATCGTACAACTTCTAACTTTGATTTAACAAGTATTGAAGATGCTACCTTTGATGTGCTTGAATAATCCGCTGCTTGGTATGACTGAGGATGCCTTGATCGAAGATCTTGAGTTGAGGCCTTGAGCTCCACAGCTTGGAAGAAAAGTCTTATTAAGTAACCAAGGGTCTTTTGGTCACTCAATTTAGACTATGGGATTATACAAGTTCAAAGGATTTAATTAATCAAAATTGCTTTTGATCAATTTAATCATGGGTTTTGCTTTGTTTTTAGGGAACTAGGTTTGGATCTAATCAAAGTTAATAACTGTTAGAAACTACCCTAAGGGATCATGCATTAGAAATTGATTTAAAAATCTAAGTTAGAAGTCATAAGGGAGCATGTGCAAATTATTCAAAATATTGATTAAAATTCTATGTTAAGTGCTAAAATTGTAAGGAAATGATTAACTTCTATGTCATATTCTAATCCTAAAGGGAGCATGTAATTCTAACACAAAATACTAAAAATAAGTCCATAAGGGCAAAATAGTCATTTGCAAAATATGTCAAATTTTATGGTCTAAAGTCGGCCCTAACCTAATGTTAAAAGAGTCATGATTCTAAACTTAATCAAAGGCTAATTGTTCCTAATTAGAGAAATATAAATAAAACCCTAATTAAATTCTAATGAAAAGTCCTAATTAAATTCTAAGGGAAATTCTAGTTAAATTCTAATGGCAATTCTAATTAAATCCTAATATCCTAATGATCAAGATTTATTAACCTAATTAAACTAACATTATCCTAATTAGTCTAATTATAAATTTTAAAAACAATTAAGAAAAATCAAAGAAATGTAATCAAATCAGGAGGTGTAAAATGGAAAGGGTGGTATGAACTGGATTCTGGTTATTGGGCTGCAGGATGAGTCCACTGCTATTTTTTGTACAGCAAGCTAATTCCAAAAAATGGTGGTGTGTGAAAAAAAAGAACTTGGGTTGCGCCTGAGCCCAATCAAAATTCAAGCACTCAAAGGGGGGTACACGTTGGAAATGTGAGGTGAATTAGAAAAATAGGCTAATGGGCTTGGTTAAGCCCGGTTCCAATTATTTCCATAATCACTGGGGGTGTGTCATTGGTACAGGGCATATGATGAGTAAATCCATGGGCCTAACCAATACTGAGCCCAAATCTCTCTCTTCTGTTAACTTGTCCAAGTCAACCGAATTCAAAATGAAAACCAAAGCGCGCGCTCACCCTCACTTTCATCTCACCGTTCGTTCGTCGTGACTCACCGCGCCGGCGTTGGATTTCAGACTAACTACCACCATCATTAGAAGCACAACGACAAGATAAGCACGAGTATGGGGATGAAATTATGAAACAGTCTCTGTATGGGTCGAATCGGGCAGCTAAATGGAGGAACCCTAACTATCTATAAGTTAAATTAAATGGCGCTCGGTGCCAATCAATCCCTAACACTATGGGGCTTCTACCCCCTAACCTAGGTACTGCATCTTGATGAGCTCAGAGCAAGAAAATGACACTGAATGGAAAATGACATACCAGAGAAGATGATCGGAAAATCCACCGGTAAGTTTCCTAAGCTTAATTCTTTCTTCTCCTTCTTCTTTTGTCTCTTTCTTCTTCTTCTGAACTAGAACAGTGAAAATATGATGTAGTGGCTTAACTCAAGCGAAATTGAAGCTTCAATGTGAAGCTTCAATGGATTCTTTGAGAGATAAAATAGAGCTCTAATGAGGGTGAGGGAAGCGATTGCAAGAGAGAGAGAGAGAGAGTGCAAGTTCAAGCAAAAATTCAAGGGCTTCAAAATGTGAGTGATGAGTTTCTTAAATAGAGGTTAGGCTTGGAACTTGTTAGCTTTGGAGTGAGGTTAGGAATTAGTTAAGTGTGGTTAGGAGTTAGTTAAGGATGACTCACTAAGTAGATAGCAAACTCAGTTAGTTAACTCAGTTAGTTATGTTAGCTTGAGTTGATTAGTGAATGAGTGAAATGAAATTAGACTGGCTATTGCAAGTTAGGATGAGATTATAGTCATTGGAAATGATTTTCAATGACCTGCTGTTCATGTTGCAGCTTAAACTTAAAAGACTTTGGTTTGTACTTTGAAATGATGAATGTATTTGGTTCAATGTTTGCTTGATTCCTTTGCTGCAGTAAGTTTGGCTATGCTCTTGCAATTCCATGTTGGATCTCTTTCAGTTTAGCAGGTGAGTTACTAAGCATGGCTTGATTTTCTTATTGAAATGCAAGGTAAAAGCCATGTGTTTGAGTTGACTGTTGGTGGAACCCCTAGAGGCCAATACTTTTGGTACTTGTATCGAATTATTTATTAATAATAAAAGGCTTTTTCTTTATTATATTTGTCTAATAAAGTCCATAGAATAAATAGTCCGTTTAATGTATCAAGTGTGACTTAATCATGAGATCACATTAAACATAAGGACACTATTCTTAAAGTATCCATAGTCGAGCTTTATTGTGAAGTGGGATAACATTAAAACATTAAGACTATTATGTATATAGACTGATGATCACATCTCATGGATCATGGATAAGAAGTTATCAAGTCTTAAACATAGGTATGAATATTAAAAGTAATATTTATACTGGATTGACCCGCTATGAGAATACTATATAGAATGTTATGCAAAGTGTCATAAGTTATTCTTATGGTGATAATGATGTATACCACCATTCGACCTAAAACCACTATGGAACCTAGATGTAGAGTCGAGTGCCTTATTGTTGATCAAACATTGTCCGTAACTGGATGACCATAAAGACAGTTGATGGGTACTCCACGAAGCGTGCTAAGGGACATGAGTGACCTAGATGGAATTTGCCCATCCTGCGTAACAATAAAATCATAAGTTTGCATATTAAATATAAAACCATCAAGTCTAAAATCTTAACCATAAAATTAAAAATCTCAAATCTTAACTTAAAATATTAAAATCCATAGAATAAAATACTCAAAATCATAGAGGCTAGTACAAATCACAAATGCGTCGATAATTTGGATTTCCCCCATAATGTCAACTCCTTCATCTTCATTAATCTCATAATCTCCTCCATCATAATCATCATCATCATCTCCTCCATCACCTTAATCTGCATTTCCTTCTTCATTGTCACTTTCTATAGTTTCAAGGACATCAAATTCATTTACATGTACAATTGATTTAGCACAAGTACTTTGCATCAAATTTCATCTAAATCAGCCACATTGACATGATTACCACATGCATTTTCTTCCTTAACAACATACCACCAATCGTCATCATCTTAGAAATCATCAATTGTTAGATCTCACTTTTTCCTTTCAGCCTTATTCTTGGTCAATCTTGTATTTACCATCACATACACAAGATCATTTATAGTCTTTTGTTTCAACCGATTTCTTTTCTTAGTATGAACCTAAAAAGGGAAACTATTAAATTAAAATGCATAACATATAATAACTATAAAAAAAATATATGGTAAATTTAAAAACACACCATCTCAAAAGCACTCCAATTTCTCGCACAGCCAGAAGAACTGCATGTCAAACTCAACACACAAATAAATAAGTTTTGCAACTCTGGGTGTGCATCACCGTAAGATTCCCACCATTGAGTTATTGTCTTGTTTTCTAGTCCACGTTGAGCTATTTCACTCCCAAAGAATTCTTTTTTACTCTTAAAATCCTCAAGTTGACCATCAATTTTATTCACCATATCCATGTCTCCTCCCATCATCCTTTTAAAATATGCATATATTCCTTGTTTCACTTTATTATCTGCTTTGAAATTAGGTTTATAATGCAACATTGGATTAAGATAATAACATGCAGCATGCAAAGGCCTATGCAATTGTTTGTCCCATTTGTTATCTATAATTTTCCATAAAGGTTGATAGGTTATGAAATAAAACATTGAATTAGTTCATAAATAATACTAATATAATTTTTATATCAAATAAATCAATATAAGATATTTTATAAAATTATACATTTTTTCTCTTATTATTGTAGCTAGTTTGTATTTCCTCTTTTGCTTGATCCATTGCTTCATAGATATAGCCCATGACTTCCTTCTCATCGTAGTCCACCATACATAAGACTTTAAGTAAAGAAAAATAACCCTTAAGGAAAATAATCAAATTCTTCCAAAAGTCCTTGTTTGTGACTATATTTTCAACAAATTTTCCATCTTTTGTCTTGAAAAATTGACTATCCTTCCATTGCTTGGAAGTGAACATCCTATACAATCCTCCCCTCTTATCATTCAAGCAACCCAAACACAAATATGATGTTGCAAAGCGAGTGATGTCAGGTTTTATCAACTCACCTCCTTCAGTGTAATGATGCAACAAAGTTATAAGACCAATCCTAGCATAAATGTAAGTTGTGATCTTTTTACCCAAAGCAATAATCTCCTTATGCATAAGTATCTTGCTATCAAAATCCTATAACATTAGATCAATGCAATGAGTTGCACAAGGTGTCCAATAAAGCTTATTCTTTTTATCCATAAACATTTGTCCAACCAGCTTGTAATTTGCAGCATTGTCTGTTATAATTTGGACAACATTTTCTTCCCCCACTTCCTCAATAATATCATCCATCATTTTGAAAACTTTATCAGCTATCTTTGAAATGCCAGATGCATTAATTGATTTTAAAAATAAAGTATCCATAGGACTTTTGACTAAAAAGTTTATGATAGTCCTCCTCTTTTGTTCAGTCCATCCATAAGTCATTATTGTACATCCAAACTTTTTTCACCCAACTTTATGCTCCACAAATATGCTATTTATAGACTCAACTTTTTTCTTTAAATGTTTACCTTGAATGTCATGGTAAGATGGTGGCTCATATCCTTTACCATATTGAGAAATTATTTCACACATATTTATAAATTCTTCATCTTTTATAATGTTAAAGGAGATAACATTGTTGTAAAAATAAGTTGCAACTTGTAAGTCAGTGTCTTCATTCTCTTTTTTCTTAAAATCATTGTTGATAGTTGATTGAGAAGTTATCCCCCTCTTGAAAATATTTGCAAGACTTGAAGATTCAACTTTTTTTCTTTTACCATCTTCCACATCAACCTCTACTACATTTTCACTTAGAGTTCTCTTATTTATGAGTTTAGTTTGCAATCTATGAACAATGGCCCACATTTGTTTGCAAACTTCATCTGGAACAGATACATAGGATTCAACATTACTATTTTTCCCTGCTAAATATGAAGAACAATAGCGATCCAAAATGCAGCGGAAATTAAAAAAAAACTCCTTTAGTGATCCTTGCGAATGGGCATGTTCAGTGATAGAATCGTTACCTCTTGTGGAGATTGAAACCTTTGATGCAGATCTAAGGAGTGATCACGAACGTTGAATAGTGACAACGCCTCTACTCAGTCCATATGAATGAGTTCCTTCAATCTCAGTGGTAGCTGCTACGAATGAAGGCTATGAGTGAGAGAGAGAGAAAGGGAGAGAGAGAGAGAGAGAGAGAGAGAGAGAGAGAGAGAGAGAGAGAGAAACTAAATTTCAACTACACAAATGCTTCTGCACAAGGGTTCTCTTTATAGAACCACTTGTGTGGGATGTAAGCTAAAAAATCCACTTAAGTGTATGTGGCCCATATCTTATGATATGCCAAAATCACTTAAGCGCGTGGTACCTTACCATATTTCGTATTCTACTTAAGTACACCGTACCTTACGTTGTTCTACAATTCACTTAAGTGTACCGTACCTTACGGTGTTCCTTATTTACTCTATCTCTCATCAATCCGTCCTTTTGTGTGTGACCCTGTAGGTTTTCGCGACATTAGCAATTATATTAAATCACGTATTTAACATAATAAACAGTGAGCGATATCTAGCAACACATCACTGCTACCTAAGACACGAAAATGTCATGTGATCTGACAAATCCTTTTGTGATAATACTTATGTGTATAATTACCCTTTTGCCCCTATATCTATATTGAACACAAGGCATAGATCGTATCATCCTTGTCCAGTTCAATATTGGGCCCGTAGACATTTATCATGTTACGCAGGATGGGAAAATTCCATCTAGGTCACTCATGTCCCTTATCATGCTTCGTGGAGTACCCACCAACTGTCTTTATGGTCATCCAGTTATGGACAATGTTTGAATAACAATAAAGCACTCGACTATACATCTAGGGTCCATAGTGGTTTCAGGTCGAAGGGTGGTATACACCACTATCACCATGAGAATAACTTATGACACTTTGCATAACATTCTATATGGTATTCTCAGAATGAGTCAATTCAGTATAAATATTACTCCTAATATTCATACCTATGTTTAAGACTTGATAACTCCTTATCCACGATCCATGAGATGTGATCATCAGTCTATATACATAATAGTCTTAATGCTTTAATGTTATCCCACTTCACAATAAAGCTCGACTACGAATACTTTAAGAATAATGTCCTTATGTTTAATGGGATCTCATGATTAAGTCACACTTGGTACATTAAACGAATTATCTATTCGAGGGACTTTATTAAACAAACATAATAAAGAAAAATCATTTTATTATTAATAAATAATTCAATACAAGTACCAAAAGTATTGGCCTCTAGGGCTTACACCAACAGTCTCCCACTAGCACTAGAGCCAATCAGGCATACCCCTAATGCCCATAGATCTAGTTTGGCCATCATGCTTCTGCTGCACAAGAGGCTTTGTGAGTGGGTTAGCAATATTGTCAAGTGTAGGTACTCTACATATTTTCGCATCTCCTATAACTATTATCTCTCGAATGAGGTGATAACGCCTAAGCATGTGTTTGGATCGTTGGTGAGATCTAGGCTCCTTAGCTTGTGCGATAGCACCATTGTTATCACAATAGAGACCATTGGGATCCACAATGCTAGGAACTATACCAAGTTCACTAATGAAATTTTTGATCCAAACAACTTCCTTTGCTGCACTTGAGGCAACAATATACTCGGCCTCAGTTGTAGAATCAACAACCGTATCTTGCTTTAAACTTTTTCAGCTTACAACGCCACTGTTTAAGCAAAACACATAACCAAATTGTGATCTAAATTCATCCTTATCTGTCTGGAAGCTAGCATCGGTGTACCCAATTACAGCAAGCTCTTCCTGACCTTCATATATCAAGAATGAGTCCTTAGTCCTTCTCAAATACTTAATGATATTCTTGACAGCTACCCAATGAGCATCACCAGGATCAGATTGGTACCTACTCGTTTCACTTAAAGCATACGAGACATCTGGTCGAGTACATAACATGGCATACATGATGTATCTTATTACAGATGCATATGGAATCTTATTCATGCGATCCCTTTCTTCCTTAGTTGAAGGGGATTGTGTTTTTGATAGACACAAGCCATGTTGCATATGTATGAATCCTTTCTTGGAATCATGCATATTAAAGCGTCTAAACACTTTGTCTATGTATGTACTCTGACTTAGGCCAAGCATTTTTTATGATCTATCTCTATAGATCCTGATTCCTAATATATAGTCTGCTTCACCTAGGTCCTTCATAGAAAAGCATTTACCCAACCTAGACTTTACTTGTTGTAGGGTAGGGACATCGTTTCCAATGAGTAATATGTCATCTACATATAATACCAAGAAGACGATCATGCTCCCACTAACCTTCTTGTAGACATAAGGCTCATCTTCATTCTTGATGAATCCATATTGTTTTACTATTTCATCACAACGAAGATTCCACCTTCCGGAAGCTTGCTTCAATCCATAGATTGATCTTTGTAACTTACATATCTTTGGGGCTTCTTCTGGTATGTCAAATCCTTCAGGCAGTGTCATGTACACATCTTCAAGAAGATTTCCATTAAGGAAAGCAGTTTTGACATCCATCTGCCATATTTCATAATCATGATATGTGTAAGACCCAATTTTGACCCTAAGATCCCTCATGCAATTTCATCATAAGCATTAGCATTGGGATCATACCTTGGCATCCTCCTTACCCCTCTTTCATTGGGTTTGTTTTAGGAGAGATCACCAAGCACTATGTTATTGTATCATACTTGTATTTTATCAATTGACTAACTAAAATACCAAAAATATGTCTTTGCATTTGCCTAACTCTTTTGTAGGTAAGGCACAATCCCATTGATTTATCAGGTTCATATCTAGGGTTTGAGACCCTCATGGCAAAGAGCACAACCATAAATTGATCCAAGAATGTTTATGATCATCATATATGAGTTCCATTGATTCCTATATGTTATATAGATCAAATTTTCTTCAAGAGTTTAGAGGTGATTTGCCTTGGAAACCCTAATTTGACTGGGTATCTTGAGTAACTTCTCCAACAAACTATCTCACCAATTGATCAAATTTCTTAAGTTACACTCCAAAATTCATCATCTTATGCATATATTATCTACCATGAGCCTAGAAAGTCAAGATAATTGAAGGTTAGCAAGTTGGTTGATGGTGGTTGGCCAGATGAATTCATCTGATCAAAACTGGGTCTCCCTAGACCCTATCTCCTATAATTTTCACCATATGAAAATGATTCCAAGATAAAAGTTACTCTAAATGACATTACAAACAACTTTCATGTTGAGTCCTAGAGCTAGTTTTGCTTGGAAAACCATTTTCTATGTTGAAACATTATAGGTCATTTTGTCTAAACCCTAATTTGAAAGTCAACTTCCCAAAGCCATAACTTGCTCAATTTTTATGAGATGAAATATTTTCAAGTTGCACAATCAAATTCAAGATTTCTAATTAAACTTTTATGTTTGGAGTGATAGCAAATTCAACTTTTATGAGCATGTGACATGAGGATACATTATAGGTCATTTTTGACTTATACCATTGAACAAGTGATTTTTCCAAACTTCAAAAATGCATAACTCTATCATTTTGAATCCAAATGACATGAAATTGGTGATCATTTTTAAGGTCTTTGAAATATCTAGAACTTTTCCGAAGACACTTTTCTCATTTTAAGCTCACATAAAACGTTAAGCAAGGTGGGATATTGAGATATATAGCTTGACACTTAGAAACTTTTTCAACATGTTGAAATTTCCAAACTTCCACCTCAAAATTCCCCATGTTCCATGCTCCAAATGAAAAAGTGTTTAACATCAAACTTGTTCATCTTGATCCAAGCTTTCCAAAGAACCTAAGTTCATGCATTTTGGACAAAGTTTGCTAGGTCTGCGCATGGCTTTAACAGGGCTGTATCATTGGAAAGAATCAATTGTACAAACTTCAGTTCACAATGCCTTTCCATTCAAGCTTCATTCAAACTTCAATTTGAATCATTTTGGACCTTATTGCATTGCATCATGGGCCTGTACATGCCCATGCACTCGTGCCATCCACATTGCCAATTTTGGACAGATTTTGAAGTGTGCAAATATCATTCTCTTTGGCTATAAATAGAAGGCTTCTGAGCTCATTTGAATCACACTTTGCGCGCCAGTTTTTCCCCCCATTAAAACCCTCTCATTTTAAAGGAAAACCTGAGAAATTTCAATTTGAAATTTGAGTTTGAATCTCAACTGTTGGAGATTCAAAAACTCCATGATCCACAAACTTGCAACCTCTCCAATCACTTCCTATTAGTTTCTCAAGTGTGATCAGATCGTGTTTGAAGCATGCAACATCAAGAACTGCATAACATTGAAGGTAATTTTCAGAAAACTTCATCTCTTCGATTCTCACTCAATTCAACTCAATTCTCTTGGATCTTTGGTTGTCTGAAGTCCTACCAATGTAGGCAAGAAGATTGAGTTGCTTAGAGATCAAATCGAAGCAACTCAGTTGACACACCTCAAAATTCAACTCCTCATATCTTTCTATATATGTGGAGTTAGTTAAAATTGATGTCAGATTCGTGCTCCACGCTATTTTTTCTTTCAGATGATATCCTCCTTTTTTATTTTGGTGATGATTGAGGGTGGACCAGTCCGGTGAGGTCCATCGGAGAAGAAGAGCGGAGTTACAACTCCGGCGATGTGTTGGTATCTCTCCAGACCACAGGATCCTTTTCAAACGTTTTAATCTTGTGCGTTGGTTTTAAATACCATCCCTGCAGTGCATTGACGAGTGTCCATTGTGGAACGCGCGCTGAGGACCACTTGATTTGCCACCTCAATTAATGAGGGAGATCAAGTGGTCCACGTTTTTTTGCTATTTTCTGATTTTTATTTTAATTAGCTTATTTTCATTAATTCATATTAATTTTAATATTGATCCAAAAAATATGAGTGTTTCACCAAAAATTTTCAAATAATTTCCTCTTTCATATTTTGAATTAAAATTATTTTTTGGATCATTATTAATATTTTTCATGATTTAATTGATTTTGTGATTATTTTTAATTGTTTAAAAATACTTTTAAGTCTTTAAAAATTCTGAAATTTTTTCTCCAATGTCCTTTGACCTTGTTTGACCTATGATAAATCTCATGGCCATTTATTTGGTGTTTTGATGAGGTTTTAGGAATTTGACAAACCATATTTAATTTAAATGTATTATTTTAGTCTTTTTAATTTGAATAAATGCCAATTAATTGTGTTGACCAATTGTGATGACTTGTTTGAGTTTGACTCTTGTTGTTGGGCCTTGGTCAATGTTGATTTGACTTTGTCAAGTTAATATCATTGGATTTAGGGGATTGATGGAATGTACATTCCATCTCCCAAAATGAATGGATGATATTAATTAGGTAAAAGTCCTCCTTTGACCAATTTGAGTTTTGATCCATTCCCCTCCCTCTTCATCTCATTCCCATTCTTTATGCATTCATCTCATTTGGCCTATGATATCTCAAAGTCCCAAGGCTAGTTGATTGAAAAATCAACATAAGTAAGGATGAGATTAGGCCACCTCTTTTGCATATTCTTTTATGTGTGATATGTTTCATGAGCATAATCCATTATACTATGTCTCTAACATGCATTAACACCAAAATTCTATTGCCTGACCTCAAATAGTTGCGACTTCTACATAAGTCCAAGTACGATTGCTTAACATAGCGTTAAATTTGTGACATAAAAGGCATATCATTCTAGTTAGTGAGATTGTAAGTCTCCACTCTTTCATGGTATTGTATGGAAACTTGACCTTTTTTCCTTCCTTTGGAAGATGTCTTGGCTCAAGGATCCATGCCTGTGATAAGTGGGTTGAGTGTTCTCCAAAGAATGACTTAAAAAATGAAAAGCAAAAGCAAAACAAATACTAACTTCTAACTCATTAACAACTAACTTTTATTCTCAAGCCATTTACTTTAATGTCATTTAATTTTAGTCTTTATTCATTTGCCATTATTCATACCATTCTAATTGTTTATGTTAATGCAATTTTCACTTTGTCCACTTGGACCATATTGTGTGATATATTCCATTTTTGTGTATACTTTGTTTGTTTGTGTGGTCTTTGATCATTAATGTACATAATAACAACAAAAACCCTAAAAAACTTTTGTGTGGACTGTTGACTTGATCTTGGACAAATGGACTTAGAACTTATGCAACATTCCTATGCTAAAGGACTTGGCCAATGCCAACTTTTGTGTAACCAAGTGATGGCAACTTGAAACTTCATCTGATGCATCATTCAATATCTCTTTAAGTTCATCTACAACATGATCATTGTGAAGTTGTTATTTTGAACCTGTGACTTGTGGAATTCATCTGTTACATGGGCTAATTTGAAGAAGATCATGGAGTGGCTAAATCTTGGATGTGACTATCTTTATTTGATTCATTGCTCTTCAAGATGATATAATTGTGCATTTGTGTGTTGCTTGATTCTAAATGTTCAAGGGAATCTGGGTTTCTATTGACATTCTTGTCTATTGGATTGCTACCCATTGGTCAGATCTTTTCAACCATTAACTTTTAATTTTGTGCATAGGATTAGTCTCTTCATCTTCTCCCCATTTCTTAAATTTCAAAATCTCTCCCTCCATTTAAAAAAAATTCTTTGTTTGAACTTGTTTTGTTCTAAACTTTGACCACTTTGCAAAAAGATAGAAACTTTGGCCTTATGCCATTGCATTTTAAAACTTCTTTTCTTAAATCAAACTTGTAAATAAACTTAACTATACTTGACTTAAACTTTCAAAAATCCAAAAAAGAACTAACTCATTCAAACCATTTTCAGGCCTTTGTGCCTTTCAAACATAAATTTTGTTAAAAGCAATGCATCCACTTTGAAATTTGTATCACGAACTACGAGGTTTTGATCCCTCATTTTTATGTTGGTACGTAGGCATAAGTCCGAAGGTCTTGTCAAACACAAAAATATAATTAATGAATTCTTTTCTCACCCCGCATTCTATTTGTTTGTAAACATCATTTTTGTACTAAATACATATGCACACAAAAAGGGCTCCCTAGGAGTACCTAGGACACTTTGGGTGCTAACACCTTCCCTCTGTGTAACCAACCCCCTTACCTGTAATCGCTGACATTTTATTAGTTTTGATTTGAAAACTTCTTACTTTTGGGTTTTGTTCGTACTTTTCCCTTTTCCCTTGGAAACAATAAAAGCGCGGTGACGAATCTGGTTTTATTGATGCCTAGCTTATCCATAGCTTGATGATCATGACTTTACCGCTACAATATGCAGTGATAACAAGTAAAATTCAAACAGATTTAAGCATTGCAACTGGTGAAAAGATTTCATCATAGTTAACCCCATGAATTTGTTTATATCCTTTTGCAACCAGTCTTGCCTTATAGGTATGTACCTTACCATCCATGCCAGTCTTCTTTTTGAAGACCCACTTGCATCCTATAGGATTAACTCCTACAGGAGGCTCTACCAAGGTCCAAACCTGGTTTGTGTACATGGATTCCATTTCAGATTTCATGGCTTCTAGCCACTTCTCAGTCTCGAGACAAATTATGGCCCCTTGGTAGGTCACAGGCTCATCTTGATCCATGAGTAATACATCACCTTGATCAGTTATGAGATATCCATATCTCTCAGGTAGGTGATGTATCCTGCTTAACCTACGCTGGTCTTGTTCTACTTGAGCAGGTTGCTCTTCCACAACTACTTGTGTTTCCTGCTCTAATTCCTCCGTAGGTGTATCAATGCTTTGTGATTCTTGAATTTCTTCAAGATCTACTTTCCTCCCACTGATTCCTTTGGCAATAAAATCCTTTTCTAGGAAAACTTCATTTCGAGCGACAAACACTTTTCCCTCATAAGGATTGTAGAAGTAATACCCTCTTGTTTCTTTAGGATATCCCACAAATAAGCATTTGTCAGATTTGGGCTCAAGCTTAGTTGAAATTTTTCGTTTCACATAAACTTTGCAACCCCAAATCTTCATGTAAGACATATGTGGTTTCTTACCACTCCATATCTCATATGGTGTCTTCTCAACCTTTTTGGATGGAACACGGTTAAGTAGGTAAGTTGTTGTCAACAGTGCATGCCCCCAAGAGGAGTTTGGAAGATCGGCGTGACTCATCATGGATCGGACCATGTCTAACAAGGTTCAGTTTCTTCTCTCAGATAGATGTTCCATTGGGGTGTTCCAGAAGGAGTAAGTTTGGATAGGATCCCACACTTTTCAGATGGTCATCAAACTCTAGGCTTAAATACTCACCACCTCGATCTGATCGAAGAGTTTTAATATTCTTACCTAGTTGGTTTTGTACTTCATTCTTGAATTCCTTGAACTTTTCAAAGGACTATGATTTGTGTTTCATTAAATACACATAACCATATCTACTAAAATCATCAGTAAATGTGATGAAGTACTGAAAACCTCCTCTGGCTGGTATGTTCAGTGGTCCACATACATCAGTATGTATTAGGGCCAAACGATCATTAGCTCTTTCACCTTTTCTTGTGAATGGAGACTTTGTCATCTTTCCAATTAAATAAGATCCGCATGTCTCATATGATTCATAATCAAAAGAGTCCAAGAGTCCATCTTTATGGAGTTTGGAAACGCGTTTCTCATTTATGTGGCCTAATCGACAATGCCAAAGGTAGGTTGGATTTAACTAATTAGGTTTCATCCTTTAGTATTAATGTTATAAATAGGCATTTCAATATCAAGGACATATAGTCCATAATTCATTTGTGCAGTAGCATAGAATATATCATTCAAATAAATGGAGCAACAATTGTTCTTTATTATAAATGAAAAATCAACCTTGTCCAAACAAGAAATAAAAATAATATTCCTGCTAATTGCAGGTACATAATAACAGTTCTCTAACTGAATTATTAAACCACTAGGTAAAATCAATACATAAGTTCCTACGGCTAAAGCAGCAACCTTTGCTCCATTGCCAACTCGTAGGTCAACTTCACCTTTTGCCAAATCTCTACTCCTTTTTAGCCCTTGCACATTGGTTCAAATGTGAGAACCGTATCTAGTATCTAATACCCATGATGCAGAAGTAGATAAATTTATTTCAATAATAAAAATACCTGAAGTTGAAGTCTCTACTCCATTCTTCTTATCTTCCAGGTACTTTGGGCAGTTTCTCTTCCAGTGTCCGATCTTACCGTAATGGAAGCAGGTGCCTTCCTTTTCTATGCCTCCACTAGGCTTCAAAACAGAAGTAGTGAGTTTGGGTTTGGCAACTTCCCTGCATTTCCCTTTATCACCCTGCTTGGTGGGTCTTTTGTTTTGTCTCTTTCCATTTTCGATCATCAGAATGGACTTCCCTTTTGACTTCAGATTCTGCTCATCAGTTCTTAACATGGCTAGCAGTTCAGGAAGAGATTTGTCCATATCATTCATATTGAAATTAAGGACAAATTGACTGAATCTATCTGGGAACGACTGAAAGATCAAATCAGTCGCAAGTTCCTTTTCGAGGGGAAAACCAAACCTCTCAAGGTTCTCCACATACCCAATCATCTTGAGCACATGGGGACCTACAGGGGCTCCCTCAGCTAACTTGCCTTGAAAAAGGGCTTTTGAAACTTCAAACCTTTCATGCCTTGCCTGCTCTTGATACAACATCTTCAGGTGTTCGATCATATCGAACGCTGCCATGTTCTCATGTTGCTTTTGCAACTCTGAGTTCATGGTAGCTAGCATGAGGCAAGCAGTTTCATTGGCATCATCGACATGCTTCCTATAAGCATCTATTTTTGCCTTAGGCGCAAAACTAGGAGGTTCCTCTTCAGGAACAGGTTTCTCCAAGACATACAACTTTCTATCATGTTTGAGGACAATCCTTAGATTTCGGTGCCAATCCAGAAAATTTGTCCCAGACAATTTTTCCTTATCAAGGATTGATCGTAAAATGTTGTTAGAGGTGTTTGTTTTCATGGTAATCTACATGAAAATAATGAAAATAATGAAAATATAAGTACCAATAACATATTTAATTAGGCCTTTAGTTAAATATGCTCCCACTATTTTACTCAAAACAAATGACCCTCACCATTTGATTCGGAAAATCCCGTTAGAAGATTTTCTAGTGGGTCGAGATCCACATTTCACTTTGTTTTAAGTCCGCGTAGGAGGATTACACAAAACTAGGTTATTTAGGTAGGAACTCCTTCCAATTGCATCTAATACAACTCTCTAATATTTTAGTTGGGTGAATAACTCCTTATTCCAATCCATCACATGGATCATTTCCAACTCTTGCTTCTAAACATATATAATCTTATTATAATTTGTTTAGTTAAGTTTGACCCATTGTTTTAGCAATTGGATATTACAATTATCCCATCACACCTTACTAATATAGAATATGCACCTCGCGTAGGAGAAACCTACATTATTCGATACTAGTCTTGATGAGTGCTAAAACTTGGAAAGCATAAACTTAATATTTAATTTGAGGGAATTTGTAATTATTCTGATCTCACTGGCTTATTTATCATATAAATCATCTCTCACATGCATCAACATACATTCACATTCATCAACATACCTACAAAATGGAACAGTTATGACCCCTAGCGCAATTGTTCTCCCAAGCCAATGAGAGAAGCTAAGCTAACATAATAACGATATAAGCTTCTCCAAGCAAAATCTTCAAGGTTGTCCTCCTTTGATATTGTATTCTTCTCTTTCTTCATAACATCACATTACATAAAAGAAACTCGTTTTACATACAAGGGAGTGAGATGAGAAAAGAAGTATACATTAAGAGATTAAAAGAGAGACCCGACACGCAAGTCGTATTTTAAAATCTCAAAACAAAATAAAGGAAAACTAAGGCCATAACCGATCACCACAAGACAATAATAATAAACACATTACTATTATTAATTTAAATTCTATTAATTAAATAAACCAAATTAAATTTCGACGACCGATCACACTACGCAGAGTTGGCCAAGGGTTCCGCTGCCCGACGCAAAATTTTAATGAACAATTTGTAACACCTCAAAATTTGCCCTCCTCTCTTGGGACTAGCTTTGCATATTGCATTTCATTTTGTAGGACATTAGGCATTACATTTTTTTGCATATCATGTGGAGACAATAAGCAAGTCATCATCCTAAGTCTTGCTCAGAAGATGAAGAGGTTAAAAGATTCAAGCTTGAGGGTCTCATGAATTGATCACTAGCCATATGAGGGTTTGTGCTTCAAGTAGGGTTTCTTGGTTCCTCAAGGAGATTGATCATCATCTTGGTTGAAGTGGTACATCACCATCATCATGGTTTTATCATCACCAAGAGGTTCCTTATTCCCGATCATGTGCCTTGGGATTAGGGTTTTGACCTCTGGTCAACCCTAATCAGTTGAATTATGCCAGTCAGGGTTTTTCAAGGAGATGAGGTCTTTAATGAGATGGGGATCATCATATGATTTTATTGAGCTTGTATAAGCTAGGGTTTCATTTTGGAGCCATTTCATCAGAAGATTGAGGCTCAAATTCATCTGTGCATGACCAAGTCATCTATCAACTGAAAAAGTCAACCAAAAGTCAACTGTTGGATTTGGAGGTGGGAAGTGGTTAGAAATACTTCATTCATGTTCAAACAAGTCTCATTTGACATTTCAAACATCAACATTGAAGAAAATAAAGTCAGGACAAAACTTTCCAAAAATAGAAAGTGACTTGTAATTTGAAATTGCCAAAAATGGAAAGGTTTTCAACTCAAGATTAGATCATCAAGAAAGCTTCAAATGAAATTTTGTTGAACATGAAAGTTGTAGATCTTGTTCTCCCATTTCCAAAAAGTCCAAGATCATGGATTTCTCAGGTATGGTTGAAGAGATATGGATCAATCTTGGTCAATTGAACATTGAACTTCAAAGGAGCATAACTTTCAAACCATAAGTCCAAATGAAGTGGCTCTTTTTGCAACATTCTCCTTTTAATCTAGTTTCCAAAATTGGCATTACATGGCATGCATTCCATTCCCATAAATATTTGCATTTTCAATTGCACTTTTGGAGGGAAAATTAAAATTTAAAAATAAGGCATTGTTTACACATTCTATCAATTCCATTGGCTTCAAAAGGACATTTTAAGTGCATTTCAATTCATTTTCGTGTACTGTTCACTAACAATTTCCATGCATAGGGTAAAATGGTAAATTTGCACTTACACTCTAAATTCCCTAATTTTCATTAGCATTTGGTTAAGCATGATTAGGACTTGATTAGGAGGGACTATAAATGCCTAACCCTAACAGAATTTCATAACAACACTTCACAAATCTCAGATCTAGAATTTTTGATCAAATTTTTCTCTCATTTTTTTCTCTCAATTTCTCCAAATCGAAGCACAAATCCTTGCCTCATTCATCATCTAGTATCATTACTGAGCAAGATGCAAGCAAGAACCACATGAATTCGTGGAGTTTGAAGCCTATGCAAGCTTGAAGATCATCAATGGTGGAATTCAAAATCTGTTGAATCGTGCTCAATTGAATATCAAGACTTCATCCATTCACTCATACAAGCTTTGTAGAGGAAGATTTAAGCATAGCCAGGCCTGGAAAACGCGAATTCAAGAACTGCTCTTCAAGAGGTCATAAATTCGTGTCTCTTATTTCTCAATTTTGTTATGCTAAACTTGTAGATCTTGATTGTGTGAGCATGCTGAGCTTTGAATCACTTAAAACCGTGCATTATTCACTGAGATTCAATGATTTAAAGTTTGCATGATGAATCTTATTTTGCTCGATCCAATCGATTCATGATGTTAGATGCTTAACCATTGCTTGATTTGTGACCTACATTGAGAGATCTACATGTTCATGTGTTCAATTTAAAAAACTGGAAAAAATGTTCATGATTGTTCTTGACATCTGCTGTTCATCACGCGCGAGAATTTGAAGAAGATGATTCAGACCTTTAGGCCACGGTTTCAAAACCGTTCCCGTAGGTCATGTTAGGGCAGCGCTGTGATTGGCTGCATGCCATTCCCATGCAGCGCGCCAATTTGGATTTTAAAATGGTGTTGGGTTCGATACTAGGCAGTGGAGATTTTCATGAGCTATATTCCATTTTTCTTCCACATGTTCATATATGCATTACATGTTTTTTTTTTATTTTCTCTTTAAACTTTCAAAATTCATAACAATTAAAATAAAGATCCAAAAATGATGAGATTTTTTGTACTATGTCACATTTTTTGTCTAGAATTTTATGAATATTACTTTGCAAATTGTGCATGGCTGTATAATATTTTGTGCTAGGGTTTGTGTATACATGTCCTTTCTTGACCTTGCCTTGCTTCTTCATTTGTGAAATGCTCAATTTTCATCCAATGCTCATGAAATTTTATATGCTTAAACTAGACATCTTGCTGGACATTTTGGTGTTGAGTTTGCATTTTTATCAATTGCCATGCTGAGTTATGATTTTTCTAAGTTAGGTGTGACAATTTGTGTCACACCTTGAGATGTCCAAATTGATTGATGAATTTGCCCTATCAAATGATCTCCAAATGTTCTGATTTTTTGTATGGTACTTTATATGCATGTTGTGAATGCTCATGAGTTTTTGTGGAATTTTTGGAATCATTTCTGATTTGATTGAGATTTTTCATTCTGGATGGTCATGTTTGGGCTTTTGAAGTGTCTTGAATTTCAATTGCTTGTGAAATGCTTGTGCTTTATCCTATGGATGTGAAATTTTGCACACTCTTTCTAGACATGTTAAAATTTATTTTGGATTTGGTTTGAGGTTTTTACCTTGATTCATTTCTGTTTTAGGCTTGTGCTAAGTTGATGTATCAAATTGTGTCCCATTTGAGCTTGTTTTGATTGCCTTGCCTTATACAATTTGATTACCATGCTTAATCTTGTCCAAATGCTCTAATTTTTTGTGTGTTGATCATATTGTGTGCTCTGTTTACCCATGAATTTTGTTGAGATTAATTGAATCATTTTTGAATTATTGTGCATTTGTTCATTCTGTTGTCACAATGCGCTTTCAACTTGCATACCTTGCCATATTTTGTTCATGAAATGAAATTGGTGAATGATATTGATATGAGACCTTTTGGATGATGTTCTTAATTGATTGAAGTTGATTCATGTCAATTTTCATGTTCTGTTTTGGATTATTTCTCCATCTTTGACCCTAGGCCTTGACCTAGTGGTTTGTCTCATCTTTGAGCTTTGATTTCAGGTTGAACATCCAGGTTATATGGTTCATGATGCAACCTCACTTGAGCATTTGATGCTAGCTTTTGACTACTAACATTGTGTGTTTTTTAGGGTTGTTAACTCATTTGAGTTTGACTTGTTGGCTTATGCCTTTGATCATTGGGTTTGACTGTTGATATTCATGTTGTTTGTTTGTCTGTACAGTTTAACTGATTTGTTTGATGTTTCCACAGGTACATAAGTTGCTTAAGTTCTTTTGAACTTGCTTTTGCTTTGCTTGGTTGCTTAAGCATTGAGGTATAATTTCTTTGACTTCATGTAGTCTGGAAGACCTGTCCTGTTACTTGGGCAGGCACCTGTCTGAAGCCCTCCTTAAGAGGCAATGCTTGTGTTTGTTTATCTTTGTGCCAAGCAGGAAAAGTCCTTTGATAAGGCAATTGGCAGATACAAGAGATGTGTAATCCATCTCCTGCTACTCAGTGTGTCATCCACTTTTCTCACACACTTTGTGTTGATGCATTGTGGATATTAACCCAAGATCTTTGTTGTGTCAGTCATATGTGGATAGAAGAGTTCCAACTTTCTGAACTCCCACGCTTTCATTTATCTGAAGCTCTCCTAGGCCAGGGATAAGAGCTGTGAGGTCTTACCCTCACTTCCCATTTCATCTGCTTCACCCTAACTCTCAATGTTAGGGTTAAGAGCTAACTACACCCGATTTCAGTTGGCTTGTGTTTCACAGCCTAACCTTGTGTGAGCCCACTTTGTTTGTATATAGTGTGTGCTAATTAGGTATATGATTGTTAATTGTGTGTATGTTTGCTTTGCTTGTACTGTTTAAGATAGCTTGCTGCCTGTGCAAGTTAGACAGAAACCTCAACCTAGGACCATTGTGGATTACATGATAACTATTAGGCTCGAGTCAGTCTCTCTTCTAGTTTGTCATTTCCCAGTCTCTGGTTAGGAGAAAGTTTCTCCCCTGTTAAGGGGAACTATGTTGCCCTGATCCTCATACCAGATGAGGTACGTAGGCAGGAGGTCGTACGAGATCTCTTCGGGCACCTTTTTTTCTTTTTGTGTGTGTTTGCTTGACAGTTACTAGGCTCGAGTGCCAGACTCCTTAGTAACTTGTTTTGTATGTTATCCTTCTTGTGTGTGTTAGAAGATGGATGTAAGACCAGCGATTGGCATTCCGTATCCTATTGGTGTTTGTTGCGTGGAGTCTGACATAAGTCCAGCGATTGGCAGTTGGTTTCCTGTGTGTGTTTGTTGGTTCGAAGTCTGATGTAAGTCCAGCGATTGGCATTCGGTTTCCATGTTTGCCTGTTTGCGTGTGTTTTGTTTCGGCGTGCGTGAGCTGAACTACGGTAGCTCTGATTCTCATTCCAGATGAGATATGTAGGCATAGGATGCGATATCCTAGCGAGCCCGTTCCCCTTTTCTCCCACCTGTGTTGTTTCCAGTGTGTGTGTGGTGTTTGTGAGCAGTTTTAGCAACCTTTCTGTCATACGGTGAACAGACTTTTTGTGTTTTTTTAATCATAATGTCACGGTTAGCAAGAGTCGCCATCGACTTTTCTTTTATCCAATAAGGAAAGGTGGAAAAGAACAGGAAAGACCTTAATTTAGATTCTTAGGTTCGGGAGGTACATTATACAAAGGGAATGTGTTAGCACCCTTTTTATCCATGGTTATCCATGGGCTCTTAATTGCTCAATCATTTATGTTTTTCTAGTTTGAAAAAGTGGTTGAGAAATGTGTAGGAAATGTTTTGAAAAGGAGAATTTAACTTTGTAATGATTCTTGAATGAATGTATACAAAGTGGTTATCTCGTTTAGTTTTGAAAATAGTTTAGAAAAATATAACTCGGTAATGATTCTAGTGCGGATGTATGCCAAGTGGTGATTTTCTAATGGAGGTTTTGAAAGGTGTAAGGTGTGAAAAGTAGTTTTAAGTTATGAATAAGCAATTAAGAGTTATACCTATCCGAGGTCTTTCCGGGCATTTCCTATCCTTATGAGGGTAAAACTGTCCTTACTATTGAGAAGTAAGTAGTTTTATCCTTTGGAAGTAGAAGGGTCATCGATTGGTCGTTGAAGGCAACAGTTGTGAGGATACCTTAGCATTCGAAGGGACTATCATCATTTAACCGTAGGCTACACCGAAGGGTCGTCGAGGGACAAAGGCAACATTCGAGGGACTATGATGATTTAACCGAAGGGTCTTCGCTAAGTGTATCCCCATATTCGCGGGACATGACCATAATACCATAATTGTAGGGTAACAAAGAGAGGTCCGAGATCACTTATTTAAAGGCAAAGTTTTACAATTAATTAGGTAACCGTAATCAAGTAGGTAATTAGGTCCACATTAAAATCAGTACATTAAGATCAATTAAGCCATTAGGGTGGATCTTCGCCATGAAATGAATACATTAAAATCAATTGAGTAATTCAGGATGAATCTCCATAAGGGTATCCCATACTTAAGGTGGAATACCTAGCCGGCCGTTTCTTCGAGAATATGTAAGCCTTTACGCCATTTAACACACGGGTTAGAGCATTGAGATAAAGTATGATTTGACAATTGCACCATAAAATAAACATAACAGTCATGAACTCAGGCCAAATGATGCAGAACTATAATAAATCATGATTAGACAAACATAAGATAGAATAGAAAAGAAACAAAGCAGCCACTGTCCCGTTCGCCTCTGCTTCGCCTAGCGAAGGCTCAGCGAATGCTCGCTACAGGCTCGCTTAGCGATGTGCTAGCGAGCGGCCACGGGTTTGGATTTTGACAACAGCATGACCTCCGAAAACCTGAACTTTTATGGCATTTGATTACAGGAACAGCATGGACAAACATTCATGATATTCAAGCATATTTAAATTCGCATGTGAAATCAAATTACGTATTCGAAACTTCAATCATGATGCTTTATGTATATAGAGATTACCGATTAAAAGCATAAAACAATAATGATGCGCAAACCTGTTTGCAACTAAGCTGCTATGTTGAAGAGACTGATCGCTTTTGGTATCGGATGGAGTTGGGCGGCGGTAGCTTCGGAGCGGAGGGGCTGCCTTCAGGGTTTCCTCCTTCTGAATTCTCCGGATTAGCAGGGTTTCTATGCCAGGGTTTATACACGTCCTTCTCTGTCCGTCTTGGTCTGTTTTCGTCCCCCCCCTTTCGTGACTGAAGGCTTGGCTATTTATAGTGCTCTTGTTATGACCTAATGGGCTCAGAATGAAGCCCAGAAATTCTGATATTCGCAAGCTTCGCTAGGCGAAGGAGTTGCTCGCCTAGCGAGCAAGCTATTTTGGGCTTTTACTGGACCTGGTGCTTCGCTGGGGCGAGTGTCATAACGAAGTGTTCGCTAGGCGAAGGAATTGCTCGCCTAACGAGCAGGCCAGTTTGGGCCATCTTCTGGATTGGGCCTGTTGTGAGCTGGGCTTTTGTTCCTTTGAGGTCAGTGTCTTGCATAACAAGTCGGAGTGTCTTGAAAAATGCCTTGGGCAAATTTTGGGGTATGACAGCTGCCCCTGTTCAATATTCTTGAACCGAGAGAGTAGAATGGTATGTGCACCATTCGTGGTCTGGAGGTGGAAGATTATTGAACACTAGAATGCCCAAAAATTTGCACTTGTCAATCAGGAGCTAGTCTTGATGGAGATGGGCTCAAAGATGCCATCCAGGGAATTTGGTGATGAGAGCTTCAGAGTGCGTCGTACATTAGACGATATCTGAAGACATGGATGTCGTACCGAGTCATACGATAGACCGTATAGTGAGTCAGAGTGTGTTATACGCTGCTGGGGATAAGGGATTAGAATGGATCATACGCTAGATCGCATCTGAATACCAGAGTGAGTTGTTCATTGGGCGGATGACTTTGCTGAGGATGAAAAATCAGAATGGATTGTACGCTAGATCGTCTCTGAGTTGCAGAATGAAACCTCCATTAAGCGGGTGATTTCACTGGGGATAGAAGATCAGACCGGATCGTATGCTAGATTGTATCTGAGTTGAGGATCCAAATGGGTCTTATGCTAGATCGTATTGGAGTTGCAGGATGAGCCGTCCGTTAGGCTGTGTCTGATGATGAAAGGGGGTAGTCGTACGCTAGACTACACTTCAGAAATGTACCGTACACTAGGTAACATCTGAGGAGATGAAGGTCTAACTGGTTCGTACATTAAACCGTATCTTGAGCAGAATGAGCCGTCCATTAGGCTGAATCTGATTATAAAAGGGGGTAGTCGTATGCTAGACTACAATTCAGAAATGTACCTGTCACTAGGTAGCATCTGAGCAGATGAAGGTCTAACTTGGTCGTACATTAGACTGTATCTGAGCGGAGTGAGCCGTCCATTAGGCTGAATCTGCTTATAAAAGGGGTAGTCGTACACTAGACTACAATTCAGAAATGTACCTGTCACTAGGTAGCATCTGAGTAGCAGAAGGTCTAATTTGGTCGTACATTAGACTGTCACTGAGCAGAATCTGAGGACTCGAAGGTCTAACTTGGTCGTACATTAGACTGTCACTGAGCAGAATCTGAGGACTCGAAGGTCTAACTTGGTCGTACATTAGACTGTCACTGAGCAGAATCTGAGGACTCGAAGGTCTAACTTGGTCGTACATTAGACTGTATTTGAGTTGCCTCTGAGGACTTGAAGGTCTAACTTGGTCGTACATTAGACTGTATTTGAGTGGCCTCTGAGGACTTGAAGGTCTAACTTGGTCGTACATTAGACTGTATTTGAGTTGCCTCTGAGGACTTGAAGGTCTAACTTGGTCGTACATTAGACTGTATTTGAGTTGCCTCTGAGGACTTGAAGGTCTAACTTGGTCGTACATTAGACTGTATTTGAGTTGCCTCTAAGGACTTGAAGGTCTAACTTGGTCGTACATTAGACTGTATTTGAGTTATTGAAGGTCAGAATGGATCGTACGCTAGATCGTATCTGAGTTGAAGGAGTCATATGTTGAGATGAATCAGGATGGACCGTATGCTAGGCAGTACCTGAGAAGTGAAGGTCCAACTGGGTCGTACATTAGACCGTGTTGGAGTAGTTGAAGATCAGAATGGATCGTCCGTTAGATCGTATCTGAGTGGAAGGAGTTATATGTTGGGCTGAATCAGAATGAACCGTACGCTAGGCTATATCTAATAGTATTTGTGTATGCTGTATTTGCGATAAATGTCTGGGATGTACTTATAGATGCCATCGTTAGGAAGATGTCAGAATGAATGTTGACACGGAGTATATCTGAAAGATGTATCTGAAGAAGAAAGTAGTCGTACGCTAGACTGCACCTCGGAATATACCGTACGCTAGGCAGTATCTGAGGGATATAGTTAAATCTTGAATGTAATAGATAAAGATGCCCGTCTGAATGGACCTTTGTTTTGACTGTGTCAGGAGGATAATTGACCTGAAAAATAAAGTTAGCTTCATGCTATGTCATGATGCATGCTATGAAAATGTTGTATGCATGCGTGTGCTGTGAAATGATGTAATGAGTGAATTATGCGTCTGGAATAAATGAGAGCATTGTATACATGTATATGTTATGAAATGATGTAATGTATATGATGCGGAATGAAAATTGTATGTAGGTATGTGATGTGAAATGATGTAATGAATGCACTATATGTCTGAAACGTTCTTCCAGGGGACTCTACTGGGGAAATAAATCTCAGTCTTCTGGTCGGAGATATTTGTATTGATGACCCTTTCTTAGCTGGGGGATACTTGATTGCCGTCTGACGATGGAAATATCCAACAGAGCCTGGATGGGGGTAGAAGAGATGACCAGTCTAGTGATGCCAATTTCTTCTGGGGAATAACTGGCGTTGCCGGGGAATCGAATTAGCAACGGATTCATTGGGAAGCATGGTTAGACCTTCTCCTCGATCCTGAAGTCGTGTAGTAATTGCTATTACCATTCTAGGCATGTATTTTTGGTAAACATTGATCATATTCAAATGCATAAATCAATTCAAAGTAACTCAATGGACGTTTACGCAAACAAAACAGAAAAGGTAAAAACAAAAGCATCTTTTTGGAAATGAAATTGTATTGATTTTGAAAGAGGGCCTGTAAACAGGCAATTTGTGTACGAGGAGACAGAAATCCTAGTAAGAGGAAATCGTCAAGAAAACAAAGAGAAAGCTATGCAGAAAAAGTCCTATTGATTTTAAATCCACTACCGTCATTATGTCTTCAAGCATCTCATCTCCTGCCGTCGGATAGAAGTGATTGGCTTGTTCGGTCCCTTGAAACTTGGGTGAAGCTGACAGAGAACGGGACATAGTCATACGCTTTAATCCCTAATTTTTGCCTGGACCGCCTTTTCAGGTTTTCAGTCCACCAGGATACCCTTTTTTGCCCAAGCCGCCTTTTCAGGTTTTCGACTTCCCGGGTGTACATTTGTATATGTTTATCCCTAATTTTTGCCCGAACCCTTTTGGTTCGCCGGGATGCCCTTACTTTTGCCTAGATACGTCGACCTAGCGGGTCTCTTTTATGCGTAGTATTTTTTGACTATGTCCGCGTTCACAGGATGCGGGAACTCTCCGCCATCCATTGTAGCAAGCATCATGGCTCCACCAGAGAATACCTTCTTAACTACAAATGGCCCTTCGTATGTGGGAGTCCATTTGCCTCTGGGACCACCCTGTGGTAGGATGATACGCTTGATCATCAAGGCGTCAAGTTGGTACACCTGTCTCTTGACCTTTTTGTTAAATGCTTGGGTCATGCGCTTCTGATATATCTGCCCATGACAAACAGCCGCAAGTCTCTTCAATCAAATTTATCTGATCGAGTCGAGTCTGAATCCGTTCCTCTTCATCTAAGCCCGCCTCTTTCATGATTCTTAGAGAGGGAATCTGAACTTCCATTGGTAAGATGGCTTCCATTCCATAGACTAAAGAGAACGGAGTTGCCCCTGTCGAAGTGCGCACTGAAGTGCGACAACCGTGGAGAGCGAATGGTAACATCTCATGCCAGTCTTTGTATGTTACTGCTATCTTTTGTATGAGCTTCTGGACATTGTTAGCAGCCTCCACGGTGCTGTTCATCTTTGGCCGGTACGGATAAGAGTTATGGTGTTTTATTTTGAACTGCGTGTAGAGTTCGGTAGTCATCTTGTTGTTCAAATTAGTACCATTGTCAGCGATAACTCTTTCAGGAGACAGCAGGTTTCTGAAATAGATATTTGATAGAATCCATCTTAGAAGTCAATAAAGTGGTATCATTCAACAGATACTGTCTTAGTCGGCGAGCAGCCCAAGCCAAAGCACAGCAAGCTTTCTCGAGCTGTGAGTATCTTGTTTCACAGTCGGTACCTTTTACTAAGGCAGTATATGGCATGCTCTTTTCGACCAGACTCGTCATGTTGCCCCAACACACCTCATTGAATTTTCTAACACGGTCAAATACATGATTAGAGGTCTCCCTTCAACTGGTAGCATCAGAATTGGAGGTTCTCGGAGATACTTCTTGATTTTGTCAAAAGCTTCTTGGCATTCATCATTCCATACCATCTCTTGATTTTTTTCTCAGTAATTTGAAGATGGGTTTGCAGATAGCAGTCAAGTGTGGAGTGAATCGGGCAATGTAATTCGAGTGCCCCAAGAAACCTCTGACTTCTTTCTTGTTTATTTCAGTACCCAGATTTACAATTTCAATTGATTCCTCATGCGGCTGTATAGTCTTTCCTTCTTGCAGTAGTCGGGCAAGTTCTCCAGGGACTTCACAATCTTCCTCGCTTCCATCCTCGGCTTGGTAGATCGGATTTTCAAAGTCATAATGAACAGTAGCAGAGTCATTACCAACAGGATCCAGAGTGGATATGGATCGGCAAATTGTTACGTGAGTGTGTGCAAGAAACATAGCTTGTTTGAAAAATGACAGGAAAGATAAAGAGCGCAATATTTGAATGCAAAAAGTCCATTGATTTATTGAATATGAATATGCTTATGACAAACCCTTAAAATTAGCTATTATGCCCCGGGTATAGACACAATGCTTTTGAAATACTAAAATAGCAATAACAATTACTCCCGACTAAAGGAAATCGGGATAGTGTCTTCAGCCTTCCAATTATTGAGTCCGTCACCAATTGTTGGGTAGACCCAGCTATCCAGGTCGCAATCGCTGTCAGCATCCTCTATAGCATTAAGAGTTTTGTCATGATCAGGCAGAGGAGCAGTGATGACCTTAGGAGTCTCAGGCGGATCCAATTCAAATTCTCCGGCGTCGATCATATCCTGAATTTTATTCTTCAACGACCAACAATCGTTCGTATTATGCCCGAGGCTATCGGAGTGATACGCACACCTGGCGTCGGGATTATAACTAGGAGAAGTAGTGTTGGGTTTTGCAGGAGGATCTCTGAGGGTAATTAAATTTTCTTTTAGCATACCCTGCAGTGCTTGTGCTAAAGTCATATTGATCTTCATAAACTGCCTTCTTCCCGGGTTAATGTGCCTCACAGATTTCTTGTCTTTTTTCTGTTTGCATGAAAACCGTGAGAACATTGATCCCTTTAGAACACCTGTTATGCAATGTTATGCTATGCGATGTATGAAATGTTTTCAAGGACTTTTGGAATTTAACTTTGCATAAACTACCAAAAAAAGGAAACATTGCTTTTTTCTTAATCTTTTTCTTTTAAGATTTTTTTTTTTTTTTTATTTTTTTTTATTTTTTACAAAATAGAGCAAAGTTAAATCCCTAAGTCCTCGAAATGGTTAGTTCAATGCCATGATGTTATGATGTTATGATGTTATGATGTTATGATGTTATGATGTTATGATGTTATGATGTTAAATAAGTAACAAGCAAGTCACACAACAATCATTCCTAGGTTTAAAGGCTTGCATGAGTTCCATAGGTAAGTACCCTCCCCACTGAAGTTTGGTTGGTTCAACCTGTCCTAGAATAGTAACCGGGTTCTAAAAGGATCTCCAATCATTGACCTTCCTTTAAGTCCACTTCAGTGCAACGCCAAGTGGTTGACCAAAGCTTCCCTAAAGTCCAATCTCAAAGAGTGTAGTATCGAGTCTCAACCAACCCCAGTCGGAACCGAAGTCAGTTATCTCACTACTTTCTAATGGCTAGGATGAGTCAATTAGGGTTCTAAAGGTCTGGTTAATGCTTTGATGACACCACGCGAATGCCAAATTTTTCCTCAAGTAAACATGAGGAACATCAGGACATCCAAAGTGTCACATTAACCGTAGCCATCATTTTAACCATTCCAGTATACGCTGGATAGTCGCGATGATCTATTGCTACTTACCTAAGGTACACTAGATCCGGGTGTAGGATCTTTCACTCAAAAATTCCCTTAAAAGAAGGAACAATTTGAAAACATAAATGATTTTTTAAGGTGACCTCTCTTTGTAGTCCCCAGTGGAGTCGCCAGTTCTGTCATACGGTGAACTGACTTTTTGTGTTTTTTTAATCGCAATGTCACGGTTAGCAAGAGTCGCCACCGACTTTTCTTTTATCCAATAAGGAAAGGTGGAAAAGAACAGGAAAGACCTTAATTTAGATTCTTAGGTTCGGGAGGTACATTATACAAAGGGAAGGTGTTAGCACCCTTTGTATCCATGGTTATCCATGGGCTCTTAATTGCTCAATCATTTATGTTTTTCTAGTTTGAAAAAGTGGTTGAGAAATGTGTAGGAAATGTTTTGAAAAGGAGAATTTAACTTTGTAATGATTCTTGAATGAATGTATACAAAGTGGTTATCTCGTTTAGTTTTGAAAATAGTTTAGAAAAATATAACTCGGCAATGATTCTAGTGCGAATGTATGCCAAGTGGTGATTTTCTAATGGAGGTTTTGAAAGGTGTAAGGTGTGAAAAGTAGTTTTAAGTTATGAATAAGCAATTAAGAGTTATACCTATCCGAGGTCTTTCCGGGCATTTCCTATCCTTATGAGGGTAAAACTGTCCTTACTATTGAGAAGTAAGTAGTTTTATCCTTTGGAAGTAGAAGGGTCATCGATTGGTCGTTGAAGGCAACAGTTGTGAGGATACCTTAGCATTCGAAGGGACTATCATCATTTAACCGTAGGCTACACCGAAGGGTCGTCGAGGGACAAAGGCAACATTCGAGGGACTATGATGATTTAACCGAAGGGTCTTCGCTAAGTGTATCCCCATATTCGCGGGACATGACCATAATACCATAATCGTAGGGTAACAAAGAGAGGTCCGAGATCACTTATTTAAAGGCAAAGTTTTACAATTAATTAGGTAACCGTAATCAAGTAGGTAATTAGGTCCACATTAAAATCAGTACATTAAGATCAATTAAGCCATTAGGGTGGATCTTCGCCATGAAATGAATACATTAAAATCAATTGAGTAATTCAGGGTGAATCTCCATAAGGGTATCCCATACTTAAGGTGGAATACCTAGCCGGCCGTTTCTTCGAGAATATGTAAGCCTTTACACCATTTAACACACGGGTTAGAGCATTGAGATAAAGTATGATTTGACAATTGCACCATAAAATAAACATAACAGTCATGAACTCAGGCCAAATGATGCAGAACTATAATAAATCATGATTAGACAAACATAAGATAGAATAGAAAAGAAACAAAGCAGCCACTGTCCCGTTCGCCTCTGCTTCGCCTAGCGAAGGCTCAGCGAATGCTCGCTACAGGCTCGCTTAGCGATGTGCTAGCGAGCGGCCACGAGTTTGGATTTTGACAACAGCATGACCTCCGAAAACCTGAACTTTTATGGCATTTGATTACAGGAACAGCATGGACAAACATTCATGATATTCAAGCATATTTAAATTCGCATGTGAAATCAAATTACGTATTCGAAACTTCAATCATGATGCTTTATGTATATAGAGATTACCGATTAAAAGCATAAAACAATAATGATGCGCAAACCTGCTTGCAACTAAGCTGCTATGTTGAAGAGACTGATCGCTTTTGGTATCGGATGGAGTTGGGCGGCGGTAGCTTCGGAGCGGAGGGGCTGCCTTCAGGGTTTCCTCCTTCTGAATTCTCCGGATTAGCAGGGTTTCTATGCCAGGGTTTATACACGTCCTTCTCTGTCCGTCTTGGTCTGTTTTCGTCCCCTCCCTTTCGTGACTGAAGGCTTGGCTATTTATAGTGCTCTTGTTATGACCTAATGGGCTCAGAATGAAGCCCAGAAATTCTGATATTCGCAAGCTTCGCTAGGCGAAGGAGTTGCTCGCCTAGCGAGCAAGCTATTTTGGGCTTTTACTGGACCTGGTGCTTCGCTGGGGCGAGTGTCATAACGAAGTGTTCGCTAGGCGAAGGAATTGCTCGCCTAGCGAGCAGGCCAGTTTGGGCCATCTTCTGGATTGGGCCTGTTGTGAGCTGGGCTTTTGTTCCTTTGAGGTCAGTGTCTTGCATAACAAGTCGGAGTGTCTTGAAAAATGCCTTGGGCAAATTTTGGGGTATGACACTTTCTTCTTTCCTTCTGAGCGTGGATCCCGTCGAGTACGACGGATGCGTAGGGGTGCTAATATCTTCCCTTTGCATAACCGACTCCCGATCCCATCTCTCTTTGGTCGTGAGACCATGTCTTTTCCAGGTTTACTTCGAGCGTTTCCTTTTCCTCTTTGGGATAAATAATGCACGGTGGCGGCTCTGTTTGTTTTGTTTTAGCCCGCCGGTTGTTTTTCGCGGATGCGACACAATTCATTTGAAATCGACGTCGATTTTCGCATCAACACTTGATACTTTAAAGCACAACTCTTGCGCAGTCATAACCCTAATCACATAACTCTTTGACAGCACAACCCTTGTACCGTCATGAACCCTAATGCACCAATTTCAGACCGTCAAACACACCTCGATTGTTAATTCAGTATGATTGATCAACACGTCATTGCTTCACCATACTAATGCCGAATTAAGAAGCAAATAACCATTGATCACTCAAAGGAAAACAATCATTAAGTGTTTGAATGAACGAAACAGAAACAGTATATCAGATATACCATATTTTGCATCAGGATTACTTATATCATATATATAACTTGATCGATCTCAATTGCATAACCTATGGATGATCGATGTATCGCTACTTCACCATACTAACGTCGGATTCTGAAGCATAGTGTCGCATCCGCGAAAAAACAACCGGCGGGCTGAAACAAAAACACAAACAGAGTCGCCACTGCGCGTTATTTATCCCAAGATAGGGAAAGGAAACGCTCAGAGAAACCTGGAAAAAGCATGGTCTCGCGACCAAAGAGAAAGGGTAAGGGAGTCGATTACGCGAGGGGAAGGTATTAGCACCCCTCACGTCCGTCGTACTCGACGGGATCCACGCTCTAAGAAAGAATAGGTTGCTAAAAACATCACACACACAAGGAACGCAGGTGGGGTTAAGAGGAAGAGAGCTCGATAGGACATCGCATCCTATGCCTACGTATCTCGTCTGGAACGAGAATCAGAGCTGCCGTAGTTCGGCTCACGCACGCCAAACAAACAAATACGAACACAGGCAAACATGGAGCCTGAATGCCAACCTCTGGACTTACATCAGCATCCGAACCAAAACACACACAAGAAGGCAAACGTGGAGCCCGAAAGCCAATCACTGGACTTACATCGGCATCCGAACCAAACACACGCACACTGGAACCCGAATGCCACTCGATGGACTTACATCAGCTTCCAAGCACACAACAACCAAACGAGTTAATAGGGAGTCGGGAACTCGAGCCTATAACCATCAAGCACACACACACAAAAGAAAAAAAGTGCCCGGAGAGGTCTCGCACGACCTCCTGCCTACATACCTCGTCTGGAACGAGGATCAAGGCGATGTAGTTCCCCTGAAAGGGAAAGAAAATCTAGCCAGAAACCAAGGGGAGACACACTACCAGGGAGCTGTACTCGAGCCTAGTGTTATCATGCATCATTGCCCTATGTGGTGGTTTCTACCTACTTGCACAACTGCAAGCTAATCCTATCCAGGAAAACAAGCATGCAAGCATCAAACAAAATAAAACAAACATTTCAAACAAATATTCACAAAGCACACACTATATCCAGTCAGAAGTGAGGCTCAAACAAAGGGTTCGACTGCCGAAGCAAGTCATCTGTACAGAGGTATTGTTAGCTCTTAACCTTGCCATTGAGAGGCTAAGGTGAAACAGATGAAAGGTGAGTGAAGATTAGACTTCACAGCTCTTATCCCTGATCAGGGAGAGCTTCAGACAAAGGAGCGTGGGTCCAGAATGGAGGGACCCTTCTACGCTCAAGACTCTGACACAACTGTACAAAGTACAAGATCTTGGGTTTGTGTCCCAATGCGTCAACACAGTGGTGTGAGCAGAGGGACGACTCAACAGAATAGCGGGGGATAGATTGCATATCCCTTGGATTCCGCCAATTGCCTCATAGAGGTCTTCACCTGCTTGGCACAAAAGTAAACAATCACAAACATCGCCTCTTAAGGAGGACTTCAGACAGTTGCCTGGCCAAGTAACAGGCCAGGTCTTCCAGACTACATGAAGACAAGAGAGTCTACCTCAACTGGTTTAAAAACCAAGCAGCTGCAAGCAAGTTCTTAAAGAACTGTAAGCGACTAAATGTACCTGAAATCAATCAAGTATCATCAGTACTCAGACAAACCAACAGTAAACAGCAAAAGTCAATCTATACAGACAACACAAGTTAATGCACATAAGTGCAAGCCATGAGCTCAAGCTCAAGCATCAAACCTACAACACAAAGCCAATGTTAGTTTACAACATCAAACAAAACTCAATTTAATCAACTTGCATTTATCTCCTTGAGCCTTTTGCATCTCAACCTGAAAATCCACACCAAATGTGAGAAACTAGACCACTAGGCCAAGCCTAGGGTCCAAAGGGGAAAAAAATCAAAACAGCAAGTGCAAACCAACCAAAATCACATTCAAACAAATCAAAAGCAAATGCAATCGGTCCCATGCTCATACCATTCACCATTATCATTTCATGCACAATTTAACATCAATCATGTAATTTGCAACTTCAAATGACCAAACAGAACTATCTCAATCAAATCCATATCAAATCAATTCAATTAATTCCACAAAAATTCACACCTAAACAGGACACATTCAATGTATAGCATGTCAATTTTCAGCTCAATTGGACAAAAGAAAGTAGGTCAATGAAAATCAATAAATCCAGACACAATTATACAAGCCATATCAAGACATCCAAACAAGCATCCACTTCAATAATTCATAAAACAGTGACAACATATTAGAAATGAATGGGACCAAAACCATGATATCCTATAATGTGTCTAGAATGCTCATGTAAAATTTCATCTTCATCCAATACCATATGGAAATTTCACAAGCAAAATGCCAACATGTGTCACACAAGATCACCAAATGAGCCAACAGAGAAGAAAAATATCAATCAATTAGAAAATGACATCAAAAATCACATGTTATCTTGACATATCAATGATCATTCATGCAAAAAATTAGCTCAATCAAACATTTCTAGGCCAGGCAAATAAAATCAGAAAGTTGACCTAGCTAGGTGTGACACAAATTATCACACCTCTATTCAAAAAATCCTATCCAATCAACCAGGTATCCAAAATTCACAAACTCCACATGAAAATCACCAGCAATGAGTCCAGAACAAGCACAAAAATTTTCATTCATTTCTTTGGAAGTATGAGCATTTCATGAAGGTTTTGGCAAAACATGCAAAAAATGTACACATGAACAAGATGAATAGGCCAATTATTTTTCTACACATGCAAAAAATCCACAAAAATCACCATAAAATCCTACACATTATCATGAGAATAATGCAAAAAAATTGCACTCAATTTGGATGAAAAATGAGTGAGTTATTAATTTTCTAAGTTCACATAACAAAAAGAAATACTCAAAAGAAAAAGGAATGAAATAAATATTAATTTAAATGAAGCAGTGGCATTTTTGCAATTTTAACGAAGTCCACCAAAACGACGTCGCTTTGAAAACACGCTATGGCGCATTCCTATTGGCTAGCAGGCGCGGCAAACAGATTTTAAACAAGGCCAATGGAAATTTCGGATCAAACAACCAATTTCACGTGTTCTTCACAAGAAAATTTCCAGATTGTGCAGAAAATCAAGAACATCGAACATCAACCAAAATCGACAAGAGTATAATCAAACGAACCGCATGAGCATGTAGATTCAAGATATGTAACCTATGTAACCTAATTCCTACCACAGCTCACGGATCGATCAAAAAAAGAAGTGACATCAAACTTTCAAATCAATATATCTCTCTCTACAGTCAATCATTCCAAAAACTACACATATCATGATGATCTACAATGCATGATCTTCAAAAAGCATATCTCAATTCAAAGAATAGTGAGATTCGATTTTTGGTACCTTGGAGATGGCAGCAACGATTCTTGATGATTCTGGATGTATTTTGCCAAAACAGATGAACATCAAGGTTGAGGAAGATGATTGGAGAAGTTAGGCTAGCTCGAGGTCGATCCAAGTGGAAGAAATCTCAAAACTCCATTGTTGAGCCTCCTTTGAACAGTCACGAATTTGAAGCTTCCTTGCATGGATTCACCAAAACAGTTGGAGTTTATGCTTGTAGAAGATCAACCAAAGAAAAATCGTGCTAAATGATGAAGAATTGATGAAGTTTTGATGAATTTTGTTTGATGAAGTTCTTGATGAGTTTGGGAGAAAATGGAGGGAAAGTTAGTTAGATTCTTGTGAATTGTGATTGTCTTTTTGCAATTCAGTTATGATTAGAACTTTATACCCCAGCTTAATCACTTTCTTAATCACCAATTAGCAATAAGAAATGAAATTAGCTTAATTGCACTTTTAATGAAAGTTCCAAAATGACCTTGCCAAATATCACCATATGACAGCTCATGACAGTTGGAACAAGCTTCAATTTGCATTTGGAATGTGTTGCAAAAACCCTCATGTCAAAATTCCAATTATTTTGCAAGTTGGACCATTTTGCCCTTGGATTTTAATTAGTGCACTTGAAAATTGACCTTTTGCATTGACCAATTTTGATGAATTTTGATTATGCACCATAAAAGTACATGTGAAATGGAGTTTGCTCATAAAAAGATCATCCATTTTGGACACTCCATGTGGAAGTTATGCCACCTTGATTATAGGCATTTTTTGAAAATGAATGGACCATAACTTGTCAACAATACATGAGAATTTCAAGTTCTTGGACTTTTTGGAAAGGTAAGACCAAGATCTACAACTTTCATGTTGAACAAATTTTCATTTGAAGCTTCTTTGGACATGTAATTTTGTGGTGAAAAACTTTCCATTTTTGGAAACTTCCATTACAAGTCACTTTCTATTTTTGGCAATTTTTGTCCTGACTTTATTTTCTTCATTCTTGAGCTTTGACATGTCAAATGAAGCTTGTTTCAACATGAATGAAGTGTATCCAACTCTCTCCCACCTCCAAATCCATAAAATCAAGCACAGTTGACCACAGTTGACTTTTTCAACTGATAGATGAATTTGGCAATGCACTGATCAATCTGAACCCCAATCCTCTGATGAAATGGCTCAAGGATGAAACCCTATCCTCAATAAGCTCAATATAATCATGAAATGATCCCCATATCCATTGTAGACCCCATCTCCTTGCTATGCCCTGATTGGCCCAATGCAACTGATTAGGGTTGACCAGTGGTCAAAACCCTAATCTCAAGGTATCTTGATCAAACACTTGAACTTCTTGGATGATATCAGGACCATGATGATGATGATGTATCCTTTCAAACAAGATGCAGACCAATCCCTTTGAGAAATCATGAAACCCTAATTCATAGCCCAATCCTCAAATGGCTAATGATCAGTCCATGAAACCCTAGCTTGCATCTCCACCTCTTCATCTCTTGATCAAGACCTAGGAGGATGACTTGCACAATGTAACCACATGATATGCAATATGCAATGCCTAATGACCTAAAAATGTTATGCAATATGTTATGCTAGTCCCAAGAGAGGAGGGCAAATTTTGAGGTGTTACAGCTGCCCCTATTCAATCCACTGTGAACCTGTCGATATGAATAGCCCCGGCTTTCAGATGATCAGGATGAAGAGTGATTGAATACCAAGAACAGACGAACAATTTGCACTCTGATGGGAAAATAATTAACAATGCCAATCAGAATCGGCAAAGAAACACAATCTTCTGAAAGAATCCGTCCGGAACGGAGAAAGTCGGCTTGATCACCGAAACGGAATGTCGACCTGGATACCAAAATAAATGATAACGCAGGGATAACCACGGCCTGAACACCACATATCCGCTGGGGATTATCATTCCTTTCTTTTTTATGCTTTTCTTGAACCCCGAAATTTCTGATGATCGCTCTTTTTTTCATTTTCTTGAACCCCGAAATCTTCTTTTTCGCGAATGATCCCCGATCACTGCATTTGAACCCCGTTCTCCTGTTTGCCAAACAAAATGAACCCCATTCTCCAGTTTGAACCCCAGTCGCCTGACGATTACTCGCGATCGCCATTGTGAACCCCATTCTCCAGAAAACACCTCGTGTCTCCTTTTCTCCATTTGAACCCCGCTCTCCAGAAAATGCCTCAACACTTCCCTTTCTCCGTTTGAACCCCGATCTCCAGTTTCTTGTGATAATTCCGCTGGCAACGTCGGAAATAACACCAAACACCACTCTGAGGGCGACATATCAGAGGGTATACCTTCACAAAAGGAAGGTAACATGTGCATCTCTTCTTCCGAAGACACCCGTAACGACCTCCACTGGCATCCGCCAAAGTCTAAGGTGACACATGAACAGAAGATAATCCTGAGGACCCCATCCCGGACATAATCTTCAACTCCAATCTCCATTTGAACTCCGCTCTCCAGAAAACGTCTCCACATTTCCTTTTCTCCATTTGAACCCCGATCTCCAGAAAATGTCTCCACATTTCCTTTTCTCCATTTGAACCCCGAAATCGCGCTGGTCGCGTAACGTCCTCTGATTTTATTTCCATCTCTGTTCGACGGAAAAATTTCCTCCAATACCGCACTACTGGGGATCATTGCTGATCTGACGTCATGATGCTGAACTCCTCAGAGTAACACTTTCAACCAGACAATGACTGATGACTGGGAGAAAACTCGACGTTTACTGGACATCGAACCATGATGTTTACAGGCACCAAACAATGATGTTGACGGGACATCGAACAATGATGTTGACAGGACATCGAACAATGATGTTGACAGGCATCAAACAAGGATGTTGACAGGACATCAAACAATGATGTTGACAGGCATCAAACAAGGATGTTGACAGGACATCAAACAAGGATGTTGACAGGACATCAAACAAGGATATTGACAGGACATCAAACAAGGATGTTGACAGGACATCAAACAATGATGTTGACAGGACATCAAACAAGGATGTTGACAGGACATCAAACAATGATGTTGACAGGCATCAAACAATGATGTTGACAGGACATCAAACAAGGATGTTGACAGGACATCAAACAAGGATGTTGACAGGACATCAAACAAGGATGTTGACAGGACATCAAACAATGATGTTGACAGGACATCAAACAAGGATGTTGACAGGACATCAAACAATGATGTTGACAGGCATCAAACAAGGATGTTGACAGGACATCAAACAAGGATGTTGACAGGACATCGAACAAGGATGTTGACAGGACATCAAACAAGGATGTTGGCAGGACATCAAACAAGGATGTTGACAGGACATCGAACAAGGATCGACCAGACATTAAACAATGACTGGGAAATAACTCGACGTTTACTGGACATCGAATGATGATGTTTACTGACACCAAAGAAAGCTCGACCAGACACTTACTGATGACTGGGAAATACTGTTGCTCCAAACTCACAATGCTGAACTCCTCGGAGTATCGTCTTCACTGTCCGGCAAAACCAAATCTCAAGCGGTAACCACGGCTCGAGTCGCGCTGATCGCGTAACATTTCTATCTCTGTCCGACGGAAAAGTTTCCTCCAGCATCGCACTACTGGGGAATATTGCTGATCTGACGTCATGATGCTAAACCCATCAGAGTAACATCTTCCAACTTCTGTCGAAACCACCTCTCAAACAATAACCACAGCTTGAGACTAGCCTATGCTTGCAATGATGCATGACTTTTTCTGCGTAATGCTCCATAATTATGGAAATGCTACGCGATTTATTTTTTTATGCAACATGCTATGCTTATTCTACATGATGAATGCATAAAAAGTATCCCCCTCAAGGGATTCTGCTGGGGAGCACGAGACACTCCGTTGAGGAACTCGTCAACACTCCGCTCTCCACCCCGCTGGGGGAATAACACTGCTGCTGGGAAAAGGTAACCCTTGCTGAGGAAGAACCCCCTTTGCACCCAATCCGCTCGGGAAACTGCTGGGGATAAGAACCACCAACACTCTGTGGGGATACAACAGTCTTCGACTTGCTGGGGATATACATCCCCACTCTGCTTGGAGAAACCCTCACTCACGGATACCTCCGCTGGGAAATAGCAACCTTCAGACCTGGCGACTAGGGAAGTATCGTTCTAACACCTGCTGGGGATAACCATCCTGACCCTGCTAGGGAAGCGAATGCCACTCCGCTGGGGACAACCCATGCAATCCATAGGTAGAATCAACTCAGCTGGGGATGCAAATATCAGTCCGCTACGGAAACTCATCCAATCCACTGGTAGGATGAACACTGCTGGAGATATATTTCATTGAAACCCGCTCCACTCGGGGATAGCAACCTTCGGGCCTGGCCGCTGAGGAAACATCGTTTTAAACCTGCCGGGGATAACCATCCCAACTCAGCTAGGGGATCCACAGACCTTGGATCTGCTGGGGAGTTGGTCCTCTAAACTCTGCTTGGGGACCCCGCTGGGGAAATGAGGAAAGCTGATACAGAACACCCGTCAACTCGTCGAACCACGGTATCCGCCTCCCAATCTCGTATCAGCTTTCCACTTTTGAGAATTCCCAGACTCGTCTGGACCTTTTCTGCTCCATCATCTTGTATTCCCAACCGCTCCGCGCTCGACGGAGAGCGAACTCCTGGGACTTATACAGAAATTTCAATTTTCCGACTTTGAAGAGTCTTCTTGATTAATTTCTAGGATCGTCGTACGTCATCGTCGCCTTTTCGTCATTCCTTCAATTCATTCGTCCCTGACCGGACTCCACGGGGATTTGTCTTGTCAAAAGCTTCCACATCACAACCTGCAAGTGAGTGAAAAGTATCTAACAGTTCCTGCAAAAGAGATCGTTAGATAAAACCGTGCCCCAGGCGTGTCAAGATTTCAACACTTGGGTCACCCAACCTTCCGAATAAGATTTCAAGCTTTCAATCTTATAAACATGCATCGGAAGGGACCTGTATGTCTTAAAATGCAAGATTCTTTATCAAAAATATCTGGATGTTTTTGCAATCAAAGTAGTAATGAAAACAAAAACAAAATTATTTGACTGAATATGCATTTTATTGATTGGAAAAAGTGTGTGGCTCAAATCGAGCAATACAAAGGAAGCAATTCCTAAAAAGAGGTAATTGCGCACAAAAGGAAAAATCTATCCTAATGGCAATGTGAAACCCGTGATCTCATCGAGTTCCAACTCGGTTACACCCCATATGTCCTCAGACTCTCCGTGCTTTCTACCTTCTGAACAAGACGTTTCTGATTGATCCCCACCGGGTATTATCCATGATGCCTTAACCAAAGCGCAAACGATCATGCGGGACGCAGTTGTTCGTTTCAACCCCTCTTTTGCCTGGACCGCCCTTTCGGGTTTTCAGTCCACCGGGATACCCTTTTTTGCCCAAGTCGCCTTTTCAGGTTTTCGACTTGCCGGGTGTACAGTTTTTTATTTTATATCCCTAATTTTTGCCCGAACCTCTTCTTTCTGTTTTTTTGGTTCGCCGGGATGCCCATTTTTGCCTGGACTATTTTATTCTTTCCGTCCAGCGGGTCTCTTCTTTACGAAGTATTTTTTAACTGCGTCCGCATTCACAGGGGATGGAAAATCCTCGCCATCCATAGTCGTTAGCAACAAGGCTCCATCAGAGAAAACCTTCTTGACCACGAATGGACCTTCGTAATTGGGTGTCCATTTGCCCCTTCGATCGTTTTGAGGAGGAAGGATCCTTTTCAGCACCATATCACCTACGTGATATACCCGAGGTCGCACCTTTTTGTCAAAAGCACGCTTCATCCGCTGCTGGTACAACTGCCCATGACAGATGGCTGCCAGCCTCTTTTCCTCTATCAGACTCAATTCTTCATATCGGGTCCTTACCCATTCAGCCTCTTGCAATTTGACGTCCATCAGGACTCTCAAAGAGGGAATCTGAACCTCAACAGGTAGCACCGCTTCCATCCCATATACCAATGAGAAAGGAGTTGCCCCAGTAGATGTACGCACCGACGTTCGATACCCATGCAATGCAAACGGCAACATCTCATGCCAGTCTTTATAGGTTACCACCATTTTCTGCACAATCTTCTTTATATTCTTGTTGGCTGCCTCAACCGCCCCATTCATCTTCAGACGATAGGGAGAAGAATTGTGATGCTCAATCTTGAATTCCCGGCACAATTCTGCCATCATCTTATTGTTCAAATTAGAACCATTATCAGTAATGATTCTCTCGGGAACCCCATATCGGCAAATGATGTCTCTCTTGAGAAATCTGGCAACGACCTGCTTCGTCACGTTCGTATAAGAGGCTGCTTCAACCCACTTGGTGAAGTAATCGATAGCCACTAATATGAATCTGTGCCCATTCGAAGCCGTAGGCTCGATCTTTCCAATCATATCAATGCCCCACATAGCAAACGGCCATGGAGACGACATTAAGCTCAACGGATTTGGAGGCACGTGCACCTTATCAGCATAAATCTGGCATTTATGACACTTCCGCACGAAATTGAAACATTGGGCCTCCATTGTCATCCAGTAATAACCTGCTCTCAGCAGCTTTTTCACCATTGCATTCCCACTGGCATGGGTACCGAACGATCCTTCATGGACTTCTTTCATCAATTGGCTTGCTTCTCTATTATCAACACATCTGAGCAAGACCCAATCGAAATTCCTCTTGTACAGAACCCCATCCTTATTCAGGTAGAACACCATGGCCAACCTCCGCAGAGTCTTTCGGTCCTTTTTAGATGCTCCCTCAGGATACTCTTGAGTCTCTAGATAGCGCTTGATATCGTAATACCACGGCTTCTCATCATCAGACGTTGTATCAACAGCAAACACATAAGCCGGTCTATCCAGACGACCTACCTCAACACTGGGGAACTGGTTCCACCTCTGTACCTTAATCAAGGCAGCCAAAGTAGCCAAAGCATCTGCCAAAGGATTCTCCTCTCTAGGCACATGATGCAACTTCACCTTGGTGAAAAATGTCAACAACCTCCTCGTATAATCTCGATACGGCACTAAATGAGATTGATGCGTATACCATTTTCCGTTAACTTGATTTATCACCAGAGTTGAATCTCCATATATGACAAGGTTCTTGATCCTCAAATCAATCGCCTCCTCAATCCCTAATATGCACGCTTCATATTCAGCCACGTTGTTGGTGCACTCAAATGTTAGCCGGGCAGCAAAAGGAATATGGGATCCTTTCGGCGTAACCAAAACAACACCAACACCGCTTCCATTCACGTTAACAGCCCCATCAAACATCAGAATCCATTCGGATTCAGGGTCAGGCCCCTCCTCCGGGATTGGTTCCTCACAATCTTTCGATTTGAGAAACATGATGTCCTCATCAGGGAATTCAAACTTAATCGGTTGATAATCATCAATAGGTTGCTGAGCGAGGTAATCAGACAATACACTCCCCTTGATCGCCTTCTGAGAGGTATACTGAATATCATATTCCGTCAAAATCATTTGCCACCTCGCAACCCGTCCGGTCAATGCTGGCTTTTCAAAAATGTACTTGATTGGATCCATCTTGGAAATCAATAAAGTGGTATGAACCAGCATATACTGCCTTAGTCGGCGAGCAGCCCAGACCAAAGCACAACAAGTTTTCTCGAGCAGTGAATATCTTGTTTCACAGTCGGTAAACTTTTTGCTAAGGTAGTATATGGCATGCTCTTTTCGACCAGACTCGTCATGCTGCCCCAATACACACCCCATAGACCCCTCGAGGACTGTCAGGTACAGAATTAACGGTCTTCCCTCCACAGGAGGCATCAGAATCGGAGGCTCCTGCAAATACTCTTTTATTTTTTCAAATGCCGCTTGGCAATCATTATTCCACCTGACCGTTTGATCTTTTCTCAACAACTTGAATATTGGTTCACACGTGGCTGTTAGATGAGATATGAACCGTGAAATGTAGTTCAATCTACCTAAAAAACCACGAACCTCCTTCTCCGTTCTTGGTTCAGGCATTTCTCTTATTGCTTTTACCTTTGCAGGGTCGACCTCGATTCCTTTCTCACTCACAATGAACCCCAGCAATTTACCGGACCGCACTCCGAAAGTGCACTTGTTCGGATTCAACCTCAGTTTGAATTGTCTCAACCGGTCAAACGACTTGCCCCAGTCTGCCAGATGCCCCTCTTCTGTTTGGGACTTTGCTATCATGTCATAGCATAGCATTCGACTTCATGATGAATCATATCATGAAACAAAGTCACCATGGCTCTCTGATACAGGAACTGGCGTTCTGCTTCTTTAGAGGACAATCTTCTCTCCATGGCAGCTTGTGCACAACGACATCGGTATCCGACCCTGGCATATCCTGACATGACCAGGCGAAGGTATCCACATGTCCCTTCAACAGGACTACCATTCTGCTCTCGACTTGCCTCTGAAGCGGCCCGGATTTTTTTCCTTCCTGACCTCGGCGGTGCTTGGAATAACAACCTCAACCCGCTCCTCGTGCGGCTGAATCACCTTCTCCTCTTGTTTTGACAACCTGGCTAATTCCAGCAGATCACAATCTTCTTCGCCTTCTTCTTCGGCATGATAGATCGGTTTGTCGAAGTCATATGAGGTGTAACCAAATTGTTATCAACGAGATCCGGAGAATTATTTTTCAAAGTCGGAAAGAGACAAATCAAAAAGAAAGGGAAAAATGAAAATAAACATTGCCATTTTTATTTATTTTTAAACTGCAAAAATAAATGAAAAACAGGGAACACCGCTTTCAATTGAAAAATATCCATTTATTTATGATGCAAAATGTTGCAAATATGAACATGAGGTGGCCCTTACAATGAACCATTACGTGTCGGGCAACACGCAAGGCTTTCATGCAGATAAAATCAAAACCTAAATCATTACTCTTCCGAATGAGTGACAATGCTGATCTTTTTAGGCCTTCCAGCTTCCTGGTACGCACGATTTTATCCACGACTCCAGCTCACGGTCGCTGTCAATCTCTTCACCCACTGTATAGGCGTGATCTGAATCTAGCATTCCAGCACTGACAAAGATGAATGACGGACGACGTCCTCTGTTCTGCTCAGACGAGTCTTGACCTGGATGATAACTGTAACACCCTTCTAAAATACTCCAAATATTTAATTAAAATAACACAACACATCAATCAGAGTAATATGCAATCAAGGGTGTCACACAATTATTTCACACCATGTTCCAAATTATCCTGTCATGCTCAATTATTTAATCAAATAAACATTTGCATAGTTCGCAGCGGAATAAAATCCAACATCAGTATAAAACATGTAACACAATACATGTAAACTTATTCAACAATCATCAATGAAAATAAGTAAAACATCCCGTCCCGATGTTACATCTATCAGAGCACGACCCCCCTAAGGAACTATACTAGACTCCAAGGACTAGCTTCTACTCAATCACTGCTCGTTACCTGAAAATAAAGTTGTAAGGGTGAGTTCCTCAATCGATATAACAAGCATTATAAAATCTCATGTATTGTTAAGTAAATAACACATTAATCACCCTAATCATATCACTTATTCAGTAACGACACATCAACTCAAATATCATATTCAACACCAACACACTTCATACTCATACTCAATGCCAACACAAACACACAACACACGTATAATACTGGAATACATCCATTCATATTATACGCCATACAAAATTTATGCAATGAGACTCCATGCATGCGGTACCGACTATTCTTGAACATATAGTTCAACTTCACCGACCAAATCCAGGTACGGCTACCAAGCTCACTAGTCCCACTCATTTAAGACCTAGTGACTCACATCACTAATTCCTCACCATGGGAATTAGCTACCACCCCAAGGGCCATGCTATGCACGCTAATTCACCTAGCATGCAAACATCAACAACAGTCCAAAACGACTAACATCACTAACTCCTCACCACGGGGATTAGCTACCACCATAAAGGCCACAATATGCATGCTAATCATCTAGCAATGCAACATCACAACAAAATCCACAATGGACATATGCTCACACTCTAAGCCATAAAACAGTCCATTCACAACACATGCATAACATATACATTCACAATATTACGCATACCATCACACATCATCAACACATGTATCAAAACATCATATCATGTCAATTAATTCAATCACAGTATTAGCACACTCTACTAATACCGATACTGCTCAAAACGGCGGGAAATAATCCCTACTATATCACACACGGGTATAGGCAACTATCAATTAGGCATACAACATTTTAATTAACACTTTTTCCCCTCTGCAACAGCGTTAACCGGTTAACGCCCTGGGTTAACCGGTTAACGCAGCACAAACACGCTTCCTGTCCCAAAACTTAACAGTGTTAACCGGTTAACGCCCTGGGTTAACCGGTTAACGCAGCACAAACAGCAATATCTCAGCAATCACAACAGTGTTAACCGGTTAACACCCTGGGTTAACCGGTTAACGCAGACAAAACAGCAATTTACACAATTCAACACAGTGTTAACCGGTTAACACCCTGGGTTAACCGGTTAACGCAAGACAGAAGCTGTTCCTGCGCTAACACAAGGCAGAATGCAGAATTCTCCGCATTTTCCGCCGTTGGAGGACTTCCGAACCTCCGATTCCAATTCCGTAAAAAGCTATACGTTCGGAAAATTCACAACTAACTCAAACACAAATTCAATTACATCCTAAACACAATTTATCCAACATAATTTTTCAGCATTCGTAATCCCAATTAGGGTCAATTCCATGGCTTATCACTACCCAGTACATGCTAATCCATAATACCCATTAAACGACGATAAACCCCCCTTACCTGAGTTAATCCGGCAAAATCTCTAAGCTCCAAGCTCTTCTCCAACCTTTGTTCTCTGGTTCTTCCTCTTTGCCCCTTTCTCTTCTTCTCTGCAGCTTCTCAGTTTTCACGTAAAACCCTTTTACAAAATGAAAACTCTTTTTCCTTATTCCAACTTATATATTTTCCAATAATTATTATTCCAAAATAATAATAATAATAATCCAATAATAAAATAACCCAATTATTTGATTAAATTAATAATATACTATTAACTTAATTTAAATAATTATTTTATTTTATTGGGGTGTTACAACTCTTCCCCACTAAAAGAGTTTTCGTCCTCGAAAACATACCTCAAGCAAATAACTCCGGATAAGACTCCTTCATCTGACTCTCCAGTTCCCAAGTCACATTGCCACCTGCTGGTCCTCCCCAAGCTAGCTTCACCAAGGCAATCTCTTTACCCCGCAACTGCTTCAACTCTCGATCCTCGATCCTCATAGGTGATGTTTCAACAGTCAGGTTATCTCTCACCTGTACATCATCTATTTGGACTACATGCGACGGATCATGAATGTACATCCTCAACTGAGACACATGAAAAACCTCATGCAAATTCGCAAGCGACGGCGGTAAGGCGACACGATAGGCTACCTCCCCTATCCTCTCCAAAATCTGATAAGGACCAATAAATCGAGGTGTCAACTTCTTCGACTTCAATGCTCGACCAACACCAGTTATCGGAGTGACGCGAAGAAACACATGATCTCCCTCTTGGAACTCAAGTGACTTCCTCCTCTTATCATGATAACTCTTCTGACGACTCTGAGCAATCCTCATCTTCTCCTGAATCATCTTAATCTTTTCCGTAGTCTGTTGAACAATCTCCGGTCCAACCACAGCACTCTCACCGGACTCATACCAACATAAAGGTGTCCGACATCTCCTACCATACAAAGCTTCAAACGGTGCCATACCAATGCTCGAATGAAAACTATTGTTGTAGGTAAACTCAATCAAAGGCAAATAACAATCCCAAGCACCTCCTTTTTCCAAAACACAAGCCCTCAGAAGATCCTCTAGTGACTGAATCGTCCTCTCAGTCTGACCATCAGTCTGCGGATGATATGCAGAACTCAATCTCAGCTTAGTTTCCAAAGCCCTCTACAAACCTTCCCAGAACTTCGATGTAAATCTAGGATCTCTGTCCGAAACAATACTCGACGGAATACCATGCAAACTTACAATCTTCTCAATATACAACTCCGCCAATCTCTCTAACGGATAATCCATTCTGATCGGAATGAAATGAGCCGACTTCGTCAATCTATCTACAATCACCCAAATGGCTTCAAAATTCTTATTTGTCCTCGGTAAACTAGAAACAAAATCCATACTGATACTATCCCACTTCCACTCTGGAATAGCCAACGGTTGCATTAGCCCAGACGGCTTCTGATGCTCAATCTTTGACTTCTGACAAGTCAAACAAGAATAAACAAAGCTCGCAATTTCTTTCTTCATTCCCGGCCACCAAAATAACCTCTTCAAATCATGATACATTTTCGTAGCTCCAGGATGAATACTTAGGCCACTACGATGTCCTTCCTCAAGAATACTCTTCTTAAGTTCGATAACATCCGGAATACACACCCGATTACCAAATTTCAAAATACCATTCTCATCAACTCTGAATTCACCACCTTGGCCTTGATTCACTAAAGTCAACTTATCAACCAAAAACACATCGGATTTCTGACCCTCTCTGATCTCATCCAGAATACCACTTGTTAACTTCAACATTCCCAATTTAACACTGGTGCGAGTACTCTCACACACCAAACTCAAGTCTCTAAACTGCTCAATTAAATCCAATTCCTTAACCATTAACATAGACATATGCAATGATTTCCGACTCAACGCATCAGCTACTACGTTTGCTTTACCCGGATGGTAATTCAAACCAAAGTCATAATCCTTCAGAAATTCTAACCATCTCCTCTGTCTCATATTCAGCTCTTTCTGATCAAACAAATACTTTAAACTTTTATGGTCACTGAAAACCTCAAATCTCGACCCATACAAGTAATGCCTCCATAACTTCAGAACAAACACTACAGCTGCTAACTCTAAATCGTGTGTCGGATAGTTCTTCTCATGAACTCTCAGTTGTCTCGAAGCATAAGCTATAACCTGCTTATTCTGCATCAACACACCACCCAAACCCAACAATGAAGCATCACAGTAAACCTCAAATGGTTCCGACGAACTCGGTAATATCAGAATAGGAGCAGTAGTCAACCTTCTCTTTAACTCTTGGAAACCCTCTTCACATTTTGAGTCCCAAACAAACGCTTGTCCCTTTCTAGTCAACATCGTCAACGGTAACGCCAACTTAGAAAATCCCTCAATGAACTTCCTATAATAACCTGCAAGTCCAAGAAAACTCCTTATCTCCGAAACTGACTTCGGAGCTTCCCACTTAGATACCGCTTCTATCTTAGAAGGATCAACAGCAACACCACCTCTCGAAATCACATGACCAAGAAAACTAACCTCTTCTAACCAAAATTCACATTTAGAGAGTTTAGCAAATAACTTCTTTTCTCGTAGAACTTCTAAAACCACTCTCAAATGCTCAGCATGCTCTTCTTCAGATTTCGAATACACCAAAATATCATCAATAAACACCACAACAAACTGGTCTAGGTACGGATGGAAAATCCTATTCATATACTCCATGAATACTCCAGGAGCATTAGTCACACCAAAAGGCATTACAGAATACTCATAATGTCCATACCTTGTTCTGAAAGCAGTCTTCTGAATATCCTCAGTTTTCACACGTATCTGATGATACCCAGATCTCAAATCTATCTTGCTGAACACACTCGCACCAACCAACTGATCCATCAAATCATCAATCCTCGGCAAAGGATACCAATTCTTGATCGTCACTTTATTCAGTTGCCTGTAGTCCACACACAACCTCATAGTACCTTCTTTCTTCTTAACCAACAACACTGGTGCACCCCACGGTGACACACTCGGACGAATAAATTTCTTATCCAACAGATCTTCCAACTGACTCTTCAATTCAGCTAACTCAACAGCAGACATACGGTACGGAGCCATCGATATTGGTCTAGTACCAGGTACCAAATCAATCGAGAACTCAACTTCACGCTCTGGCGGTAATTCATTCACTTCTTCCGGAAATACATCAGGAAAGTCACACACCACTGCTAGATCACGAATCACCAGTTTATCTTTAGCCTCCAAGGTCGCTAACAGCATAAACAACTCTGCCCCATCTGCTACTTCCTCATTCACCTGCCTTGCTGATAGAAACAAACTCTTTCCTTCTTCAATCTCAGGAAATATCACAGTCTTATCAAAACAGTTGATAGAAACTCGGTTAAACACCAACCAGTTCATTCCCAAGATAACATCAATCTGCACTAGTGGAAGACACACAAGGTCTATCCCAAAATCTCTACCAAAAATACTCAAAGGACAACTCAAGCAAACTGAAGTAGTAGTCACTGAACCCTTCGCAGGAGTATCAATCACCATACTTCCAAGCATTTCGGATATCTCTAACTTAAGTTTCACAGCACAATCCAAAGATATAAAGGAATGAGTAGCACCGGTGTCAATAATAGCTACAAGAGGAAAGCCATTAATATAACACGTACCTCGGATCAAACGATCATCTGCAGAAGTCTCAGAACCCGATAAAGCAAAGACTTTTCCTCCCGACTGATTCTCTTTCTTCGGCTTAGGACACTGTGGACTGATATGGCCCACCTCTCCACAGTTGAAGCAAGTCAGAGTCTTCAACCGGCACTCTGCAGCCAAATGACCACCTTTACCACACTTGAAACACTTCTTCTCAACACTAGCACACTCATGGAAACGATGTCCCGCCTGACCACATCTGTAACACTTAGCAGGAGCACTAGAGTCTCCCCCACTAGGCCTCTTCATCCCACTCTGCTTCTGAAAACCTTTGCCAGCTGCATACGGTTTTCCACGGTCATTCTGATTCTTGCCTTTTCTATCAACCCTCTGCTGATAGCTCTCCGCTCTGGCTTTGGAATCCTGTTCAAAAATCCTGCAACAGTCAACCAAGTCAGAAAACACTCTGATCCGCTGATATCCAATAGCCTGCTTGATCTCGGGACGCAACCCGTTCTCAAACTTCACACATTTTGAAAATTCTCCAGCAGCCTCATTATAGGGAGTATAATACTTTGACAGCTCTGTGAACTTAGCAGCATACTCAGTAACAGACCTGTTACCCTGCTTCAATTCCAAGAACTCTATCTCTTTCTTTCCTCTGACATCCTCCGGAAAGTACTTCCTCAGGAATCTCTCTCTGAACACAACCCAAGTGATCTCAGTATTCCCAGCAGATTCCAACTCAGTGCGGGTAGCAACCCACCAATCATCAGCTTCCTCTGACAGCATATGCGTACCGAACCTGACCTTCTGGTTATCGGCACACTCAGTCACTCGGAAGATTCTCTCGATCTCCTTCAACCACTTCTGAGCACCATCTGGATCGTATGCTCCCTTGAACATTGGAGGATTGTTCTTCTGGAACTCACTCAGTTGACGAGCAGCTCCCATTCCCACAACATTCGGATTCCCTCCAAGTACTCCAGCTAGCATACCCAGAGCCTCAGCAATCGCAGCATCATCTCGACCTCTTCCAGCCATCTCTATTCTGAAAACCCAAACAACTAAAACAATGAGTACTGATAGGGTTACACAACACCTATACCGTACAGGGGAAACAGAATAATTACGACTCGACTCGACCGACTATGCTCTGATACCACTTATGTAACACCCTTCTAAAATACTCCAAATATTTAATTAAAATAACACAACACATCAATCAGAGTAATATGCAATCAAGGGTGTCACACAATTATTTCACACCATATTCCAAATTATCCTGTCATGCTCAATTATTTAATCAAATAAACATTTGCATAGTTCGCAGCGGAATAAAATCCAACATCAGTATAAAACATGTAACACAATACATGTAAACTTATTCAACAATCATCAATGAAAATAAGTAAAACATCCCGTCCCGATGTTACATCTATCAGAGCACGACCCCCCTAAGGAACTATACTAGACTCCAAGGACTAGCTTCTACTCAATCACTGCTCGTTACCTGAAAATAAAGTTGTAAGGGTGAGTTCCTCAATCGATATAACAAGCATTATAAAATCTCATGTATTGTTAAGTAAATAACACATTAATCACCCTAATCATATCACTTATTCAGTAACGACACATCAACTCAAATATCATATTCAACACCAACACACTTCATACTCATACTCAATGCCAACACAAACACATAACACACGTATAATACTGGAATACATCCATTCATATTATACGCCATACAAAATTTATGCAATGAGACTCCATGCATGCGGTACCGACTATTCTTGAACATATAGTTCAACTTCACCGACCAAATCCAGGTACGGCTACCAAGCTCACTAGTCCCACTCATTTAAGACCTAGTGACTCACATCACTAATTCCTCACCATGGGAATTAGCTACCACCCCAAGGGCCATGCTATGCACGCTAATTCACCTAGCATGCAAACATCAACAACAGTCCAAAACGACTAACATCACTAACTCCTCACCACGGGGATTAGCTACCACCATAAAGGCCACAATATGCATGCTAATCATCTAGCAATGCAACATCACAACAAAATCCACAATGGACATATGCTCACACTCTAAGCCATAAAACAGTCCATTCACAACACATGCATAACATATACATTCACAATATTACGCATACCATCACACATCATCAACACATGTATCAAAACATCATATCATGTCAATTAATTCAATCACAGTATTAGCACACTCTACTAATACCGATACTGCTCAAAACGGCGGGAAATAATCCCTACTATATCACACACGGGTATAGGCAACTATCAATTAGGCATACAATATTTTAATTAACACTTTTTCCCCTCTGCAACAGCGTTAACCGGTTAACGCCCTGGGTTAACCGGTTAACGCAGCACAAACACGCTTCCTGTCCCAAAACTTAACAGTGTTAACCGGTTAACGCCCTGGGTTAACCGGTTAACGCAGCACAAACAGCAATATCTCAGCAATCACAACAGTGTTAACCGGTTAACACCCTGGGTTAACCGGTTAACGCAGACAAAACAGCAATTTACACAATTCAACACAGTGTTAACCGGTTAACACCCTGGGTTAACCGGTTAACGTAAGACAGAAGCTGTTCCTGCGCTAACACAAGGCAGAATGCAGAATTCTCCGCATTTTCCGCCGTTGGAGGACTTCCGAACCTCCGATTCCAATTCCGTAAAAAGCTATACGTTCGGAAAATTCACAACTAACTCAAACACAAATTCAATTACATCCTAAACACAATTTATCCAACATAATTTTTCAACATTCGTAATCCCAATTAGGGTCAATTCCATGGCTTATCACTACCCAGTACATGCTAATCCATAATACCCATTAAACGACGATAAACCCCCCTTACCTGAGTTAATCCGGCAAAATCTCTAAGCTCCAAGCTCTTCTCCAACCTTTGTTCTCTGGTTCTTCCTCTTTGCCCCTTTCTCCTCTTCTCTGCAGCTTCTCAGTTTTCACGTAAAACCCTTTTACAAAATGAAAACTCTTTTTCCTTATTCCAACTTATATATTTTCCAATAATTATTATTCCAAAATAATAATAATAATAATCCAATAATAAAATAACCCAATTATTTGATTAAATTAATAATATACTATTAACTTAATTTAAATAATTATTTTATTTTATTGGGGTGTTACAATAACCAATCCCAAACATATCCGCCTTTACCACAATGCCTATGATCTGTCCCCAGCATGGGATCCCTCCATTTCTCACCACTTCCACTGCCTGCTTGTAAGAAGCAATGGACGGCTTTTTCTCTTTCTCAACACCAACGGCATTTTTCACCTTGATGGTTTCAACTGCCAGACTGGGTGCTTTACACCTTACATCATCCATTTCCACTTTCATCTTTCTCTGGACCGATTCCCCAATTACTACACACCCCTTTGTAGCGATGGCCACACAACAATCATCAACTCGAGGGAAAGCTCCATTTTTCGTCGGGCGTTTTGGGACCACAGACATGGGCATTCTTAACTGATCCTTCTCAGTCACCTTTATCCCTTTCTTGTCCTTCGACATCATCTCCACTTTTACAGGACCATGCCTTGTCACGGGGTTAGCACTATCATCTGTCGTCGGTGCAAAGTTGATTGCCTTAGAATCCACCAAGTCCTGGACCACATGCTTAAAAGCTTTGCAATCCTCAATGTGATGTCCGGGTGCCCCAGCATGGAACTCACACCTGACATTCTCATCGTAACTGGCAGGCCTCTGATCAGGTTTCAACAGAATCAACATCCTTGGCTGCACCAACCCGAGGTCCATCAACCTTTTAAACAGAGAGGCATAAGTCACGGGCGGCTTATTGAAATGACGATCTGTCGTCCTCCTTCTCATTTGGCCCACTGCTCTTTGTGTCCTCTGTTGAGGTGGTGGTTGCCGCTGTTGTGCAGATTGATTACTAGTAGGGATTGTTACCGTATCAGCATATGGGTGATAACGATCCTTACCGCGTTCTCTTTTGGCCTGCACACCACCTGATTCAACTTCCTTCTCAAGATGACCATTGCCAGAGGGCTTCTTTGCTACAGAGCCAGAGGGATTTGTTACTTCGGATGACGGAGCCTTTCCCTGAACTTTCTCCTTGATCATCCAGCCCTCAATCTTTTCCAATCTCTCGGCCATGGCTTTCTGCCCCAAGGCAAGCCCTTGCACAACACTGAACAAATCCCTCACCATCTCTTTCAGTTCGAGGATGTCGGCGTTGGGAGGATCCATCAGTTTGGATTTGTTGCCCCCAGCAGGATATTTGAGCAAACGAGCTATGCGCACCGGTTGACACCTACAAAACAGCAAATGGGTTAGTATGACTCACGCATGCACCATCTATCCATATGAGGAAGACTCTGCCCTTTGATTCTGGCATCATCGAGACAGATAATATTTTGACATCCATATTCTGAAATTCAAGATGTCTCTCAACCAGATTCTCAATCAATAATGCTCCCCATATGGCTAGACATAGGTTCGATGCAGATGAATGCAAAATGAGAATGATGCAGATGTATGAATGCAATGCATTGTGCCATCCTACAAGTCATCTGATCCTCTGTTGCTCTAAGTTACAGCCCTGATTTCTGAACCGATCACAACCATCTGAAGTCTGATTAACCATAAATCCGACTCAAGGGTTCCGAAATAAACGGAAGATACATCATCATCATCACCAGACAAAACTCTGAGCAGATACCCATAACCATCTCTGAATCGGCCCGGGGAATCCTGAAATAAACGGATCCCCACCGATAAATAACACGGACAGCACTTCGGCGTCTCTGAAATAAATGGCCATAAATCCGACTTATAAATACGACTCTGATCAACGGAACCAAAAGTCACCATCTGAGTCACCAACAGAACATCTGAAAGAATCACCCTCCCCTCACAGGTAAATTCTAATCAGGTCACCCTAAGGCGGATAATAGTCTCGACAATCGGGCAGAGATACTCAATGGGTTTGCCCTTTCGGGTGTGCCATTGTAGCTCTCTTAAGATCGTCTAAACCAAAGATCCGGGAAATGATCGGTCACCAGAGTCAACAACTCAAATGAAGTAACTCAACCAAAGTGGAGTACCCCACAGAGGAAAGCACTATCAAATGAACCTCGTCCGGCTTGTGGTACATCACGTTGCCAGGCACATGTTGACCTAACATGAAGGAGGCAACATGAGACCACACTAATCCTAGGTGTATACTCGGGCCTGGGTTTTAACCCCACTCAGAACACCCACCCCAAAACAGAGGAACCACCTGCACAGAGGACGACAACATGATAGTATGATGCATGCAAATACTTATGCAAATATATACATGGTCAGAATAATAAATGCAATAAATAAAGCAAAATAAGCAACCTAAACTATCCTAGAACGCTAGGAAGGACTCGCTTAGGGAAGATGGACCAGCACAGGTCAACATCCCATTCCCCAGCAGAGTCGCCAGCTGTCGCATCCGCGAAAAAACAACCGGCGGGCTGAAACAATAACACAAACAGAGCCGCCACTACGCGTTATTTATCCCAAGATAAGGAAAGGAAACGCTCAGAGAAACCTGGAAAAAGCATGGTCTCGCGACCAAAGAGAAAGGGTAAGGGAGTCGATTACGCGAGGGGAAGGTATTAGCACCCCTCACGTCCGTCGTACTCGACGGGATCCACGCTCTAAGAAAGAATAGGTTGCTAAAAACATCACACACACACAAGGAACGCATGTGGGGTTAAGAGGAAGAGAGCTCGATAGGACATCGCATCCTATGCCTACGTATCTCGTCTGGAACGAGAATCAGAGCTGCCGTAGTTCGGCTCACGTACGCCAAACAAACAAACACGAACACAGGCAAACATGGAGCCTGAATGCCAACCTCTGGACTTACATCAGCATCCGAACCAAACACACGCACACTGGAACCCGAATGCCACTCGATAGACTTACATCAGCTTCCAAGCACACAACAACCAAACGAGTTAATAGGGAGTCGGGAACTCGAGCCTATAACCATCAAGCACACACACACAAAAGAAAAAAAGTGCCCGGAGAGGTCTCGCACGACCTCCTGCCTACATACCTCGTCTGGAACGAGGATCAAGGCGATGTAGTTCCCCTGAAAGGGAAAGAAAATCTAGCCAGAAACCAAGGGGAGACACACTACCAGGGAGCTGTACTCGAGCCTAGTGTTATCATGCATCATTGCCCTATGTGGTGGTTTCTACCTACTTGCACAACTGCAAGCTAATCCTATCCAGGAAAACAAGCATGCAAGCATCAAACAAAATAAAATAAACATTTCAAACAAATATTCACAAAGCACACACTATATCCAGTCAGAAGTGAGGCTCAAACAAAGGGTTCGACTGCCGAAGCAAGTCATCTGTACAGAGGTATTGTTAGCTCTTAACCTTGCCATTGAGAGGCTAAGGTGAAACAGATGAAAGGTGAGTGAAGATTAGACTTCACAGCTCTTATCCCTGATCAGGGAGAGCTTCAGACAAAGGAGCGTGGGTCCAGAATGGAGGGACCCTTCTACGCTCAAGACTCTGACACAACTGTACAAAGTACAAGATCTTGGGTTTGTGTCCCAATGCGTCAACACAGTGGTGTGAGCAGAGGGACGACTCAACAGAATAGCGGGGGATAGATTGCATATCCCTTGGATTCCGCCAATTGCCTCATAGAGGTCTTCACCTGCTTGGCACAAAAGTAAACAATCACAAACATCGCCTCTTAAGGAGGACTTCAGACAGTTGCCTGGCCAAGTAACAGGCCAGGTCTTCCAGACTACATGAAGACAAGAGAGTCTACCTCAACTGGTTTAAAAACCAAGCAGCTGCAAGCAAGTTCTTAAAGAACTGTAAGCGACTAAATGTACCTGAAATCAATCAAGTATCATCAGTACTCAGACAAACCAACAGTAAACAGCAAAAGTCAATCTATACAGACAACACAAGTTAATGCACATAAGTGCAAGCCATGAGCTCAAGCTCAAGCATCAAACCTACAACACAAAGCCAATGTTAGTTTACAACATCAAACAAAACTCAATTTAATCAACTTGCATTTATCTCCTTGAGCCTTTTGCATCTCAACCTGAAAATCCACACCAAATGTGAGAAACTAGACCACTAGGCCAAGCCTAGGGTCCAAAGGGGAAAAAAATCAAAACAGCAAGTGCAAACCAACCAAAATCACATTCAAACAAATCAAAAGCAAATGCAATCGGTCCCATGCTCATACCATTCACCATTATCATTTCATGCACAATTTAACATCAATCATGTAATTTGCAACTTCAAATGACCAAACAGAACTATCTCAATCAAATCCATATCAAATCAATTCAATTAATTCCACAAAAATTCACACCTAAACAGGACACATTCAATGTATAGCATGTCAATTTTCAGCTCAATTGGACAAAAGAAAGTAGGTCAATGAAAATCAATAAATCCAGACACAATTATACAAGCCATATCAAGACATCCAAACAAGCATCCACTTCAATAATTCATAAAACAGTGACAACATATTAGAAATGAATGGGACCAAAACCATGATATCCTATAATGTGTCTAGAATGCTCATGTAAAATTTCATCTTCATCCAATACCATATGGAAATTTCACAAGCAAAATGCCAACATGTGTCACACAAGATCACCAAATGAGCCAACAGAGAAGAAAAATATCAATCAATTAGAAAATGACATCAAAAATCACATGTTATCTTGACATATCAATGATCATTCATGCAAAAAATTAGCTCAATCAAACATTTCTAGGCCAGGCAAATAAAATCAGAAAGTTGACCTAGCTAGGTGTGACACAAATTGTCACACCTCTATTCAAAAAATCCTATCCAATCAACCAGGTATCCAAAATTCACAAACTCCACATGAAAATCACCAGCAATGAGTCCAGAACAAGCACAAAATTTTTCATTCATTTCTTTGGAAGTATGAGCATTTCATGAAGGTTTTGGCAAAACATGCAAAAAATGTACACATGAACAAGATGAATAGGCCAATTATTTTTCTACACATGCAAAAAATCCACAAAAGTCACCATAAAATCCTACACATTATCATGAGAATAATGCAAAAAAATTGCACTCAATTTGGATGAAAAATGAGTGAGTTATTAATTTTCTAAGTTCACATAACAAAAAGAAATACTCAAAAGAAAAAGGAATGAAATAAATATTAATTTAAATGAAGCAGTGGCATTTTTGCAATTTTAACGAAGTCCACCAAAACGACGTCGCTTTGAAAACACGCTATGGCGCATTCCTATTGGCTAGCAGGCGCGGCAAACAGATTTTAAACAAGGCCAATGGAAATTTCGGATCAAACAACCAATTTCACGTGTTCTTCACAAGAAAATTTCCAGATTGTGCAGAAAATCAAGAACATCGAACATCAACCAAAATCGACAAGAGTATAATCAAAAGAACCGCATGAGCATGTAGATTCAAGATATGTAACCTATGTAACCTAATTCCTACCACAGCTCACGGATCGATCAAAAAAAGAAGTGACATCAAACTTTCAAATCAATATATCTCTCTCTACAGTCAATCATTCCAAAAACTACACATATCATGATGATCTACAATGCATGATCTTCAAAAAGCATATCTCAATTCAAAGAATAGTGAGATTCGATTTTTGGTACCTTGGAGATGGCAGCAACGATTCTTGATGATTCTGGATGTATTTTGCCAAAACAGATGAACATCAAGGTTGAGGAAGATGATTGGAGAAGTTAGGCTAGCTCGAGGTCGATCCAAGTGGAAGAAATCTCAAAACTCCATTGTTGAGCCTCCTTTGAACAGTCACGAATTTGAAGCTTCCTTGCATGGATTCACCAAAACAGTTGGAGTTTATGCTTGTAGAAGATCAACCAAAGAAAAATCGTGCTAAATGATGAAGAATTGATGAAGTTTTGATGAATTTTGTTTGATGAAGTTCTTGATGAGTTTGGGAGAAAATGGAGGGAAAGTTAGTTAGATTCTTGTGAATTGTGATTGTCTTTTTGCAATTCAGTTATGATTAGAACTTTATACCCCAGCTTAATCACTTTCTTAATCACCAATTAGCAATAAGAAATGAAATTAGCTTAATTGCACTTTTAATGAAAGTTCCAAAATGACCTTGCCAAATATCACCATATGACAGCTCATGACAGTTGGAACAAGCTTCAATTTGCATTTGGAATGTGTTGCAAAAACCCTCATGTCAAAATTCCAATTATTTTGCAAGTTGGACCATTTTGCCCTTGGATTTTAATTAGTGCACTTGAAAATTGACCTTTTGCATTGACCAATTTTGATGAATTTTGATTATGCACCATAAAAGTACATGTGAAATGGAGTTTGCTCATAAAAAGATCATCCATTTTGGACACTCCATGTGGAAGTTATGCCACCTTGATTATAGGCATTTTTTGAAAATGAATGGACCATAACTTGTCAACAATACATGAGAATTTCAAGTTCTTGGACTTTTTGGAAAGGTAAGACCAAGATCTACAACTTTCATGTTGAACAAATTTTCATTTGAAGCTTCTTTGGACATGTAATTTTGTGGTGAAAAACTTTCCATTTTTGGAAACTTCCATTACAAGTCACTTTCTATTTTTGGCAATTTTTGTCCTGACTTTATTTTCTTCATTCTTGAGCTTTGACATGTCAAATGAAGCTTGTTTCAACATGAATGAAGTGTATCCAACTCTCTCCCACCTCCAAATCCATAAAATCAAGCACAGTTGACCACAGTTGACTTTTTCAACTGATAGATGAATTTGGCAATGCACTGATCAATCTGAACCCCAATCCTCTGATGAAATGGCTCAAGGATGAAACCCTATCCTCAATAAGCTCAATATAATCATGAAATGATCCCCATATCCATTGTAGACCCCATCTCCTTGCTATGCCCTGATTGGCCCAATGCAACTGATTAGGGTTGACCAGTGGTCAAAACCCTAATCTCAAGGTATCTTGATCAAACACTTGAACTTCTTGGATGATATCAGGACCATGATGATGATGATGTATCCTTTCAAACAAGATGCAGACCAATCCCTTTGAGAAATCATGAAACCCTAATTCATAGCCCAATCCTCAAATGGCTAATGATCAGTCCATGAAACCCTAGCTTGCATCTCCACCTCTTCATCTCTTGATCAAGACCTAGGAGGATGACTTGCACAATGTAACCACATGATATGCAATATGCAATGCCTAATGACCTAAAAATGTTATGCAATATGTTATGCTAGTCCCAAGAGAGGAGGGCAAATTTTGAGGTGTTACACATAGTCAACATCAATCATCCAAATCGTACATACATGATGCCAAATTTAATTACGCGTTTATTCTTTGATTCATTCTGTTTTTTAATCGTATTAATATAGAAAATACAGAAAATAAATAGTTATCAGATACATGGTTTCGTAAGTGGCTCTGATACCACTGAAGGAGAATAGCGATCCAAAACGCAGCGGAATTTAAAAAATTTCTCCTTTAGTGATCCTTACGAATGGGCATGATCAGTGATATAATCGTTACCTCTTATGGCGATTGAAACCTTTGATGCAGATCTACGGAGCGATCATGAACGTTGAATGGTCACAATGCCCATACTCAGTCCACACGAACAGATTCCTTCAATCTCAGTGCTAGCTGCTACGAATGAAGGTTTTGAGTGAGAGAGAGAAACAAAATTACAACTAAGCAACTGCTTCTGCACAAAGGTTCTATTTATAGAACCACTTGTGTGAGTTGCAAGCTAAAAAGCCCACTTAAGTGTATGTGGCCCATATCTTATGATATGCCAAAATCACTTAAGCGCGTGGTACCTTACCATATTTCGTATTCTACTTAAGTACACCGTACCTTACGATGTTATACAATTCACTTAAGTGCACCGTACCTTACGGTGTTCCTTATTTACTCTATCTCTCATCAATCCGTCCTTTTGTGTGTGACCCTGTAGGTTTTCGCGATATTAGCAATTATATTAAATCACGTATTTAACATAATAAACAGTGAGCGGTATCTAGCAACACATCACTGCTACCCAAGACACGAAAATGTCATGTGATCTGACAAATCCTTTTGTGATAATACTTATGTGTATAATTACCCTTTTGCCCCTATGTCTATATTGAACACAAGGCATAGACCGTGTCATCCTTGTCCAGTTCAATATTGGGCCCGTAGACATTTATCCTGTTACGTAGGATGGACAAATTTCATATAAGTCACTCATGTCCCTCGACATGCTTCGTGGAGTACCCATCAACTGTCTTTATGGTCATCCAATTACGGACAATGTTTGATCAGTAATAAAACACTCGACTCTACATCTAGGGTCCATAGTGGTTCCAGGTCGAAGGATGGTATACACCACTATCACCATGAGAATAACTTATGACACTTTGCATAACATTCTATATGGTATTCTCATAGCGAGTCAATCCAGTATAAATATTACTCCTAATATTCATACCTATGTTTAAGACTTGATAACTCCTTATCCATGATCTATGAGATGTGATCATCAGTCTATATACATAATAGTCTTAATGCTTTAATGTTATCCCACTTCACAACCAAGCTCGACTACGGATACTTTAAGAATAATGTCCTTATGTTTAATGGAATCTTATGATTAAGTCACACTTGATACATTAAACATACTATTTATTCTAGAGACTTTATTAAACAAACATAATAAAGAAAAAATGTTTTATTATTAATAAATAATTTGATACAAGTACCAAAAGTATTGGTCTCTAGGACTTACACCAACAAAATGATGCTTAAATCGAAAAGCACCATCGCTATACTCATTATGACAATAGTTGCACTTGATCTTTCTTGATCCATCGTTTACAAGGGTGCCATGTTTTCATGCCACATCTTGTCTTTGACCAAGAGCATTTTTTTGCAACTTTCTTATTTCTCACATTTCTAACACTTGGACTTGCTGGAGGAGGAAGTGACATACTACTACCAGTACGATCAGTCATAGCCATTTGTCCCATTAAAAAAAATTAAGACAAATAACTTCTATATAAAAAATTAAAAAATACAAACATTTTTTAAAAGTTAAAACACATAGTAATATAGACCAAAAAAAATCAATGCAAATAAATTTTATATAAAAATTAAAAAATACAAATATTTTTTAAAAATTAAAACACATAATAATATAAAAATAAAAATAAAGAAAGAGTGTAAAAAAATATGTTGTACAAATATATATAAACTAATTAATTAATTAAAAAAGACAAATAATTTTTTTAAAAAGAATAATAAATAAGTAAATTTAAAAAGATAAATAACTTTTTTCTAAATCTATATTCATGTGTTTGTAATATAATTTAACAAATAATATGTTATAATGTAATGTCACTATATATTAGCATATGAAAAAAATCATTATTAAGAAATAAAGCCAATTAAAAAAATAATTGTAATATGGTTACACTCACACAGTCACAAGTGACCTAAAGAATGAACAAAATTGCATTATTAAGAAAATAGACAAGACACTACTTTGAGTGTATATAGCTAATAAAGCCTTCCTCATATTATTTTAAGAATTCTTCATAAATATTATATTGGAGTAGTGACTAAAAGTATATTATATTAAGTACAAATAATCTTGAAGAATCTTGAACAACACAAATAATCTTGAAGAATCTTGAACAACTAATACATCTGATTCATTCTATATTATATTGAATTATTATAATACTTATATTACAAAAATAATTTCAAAGAGCTACTTTGTAGTACTAAGTCACACGTGAACCGTCCTTACTACTTACTAATTGCCAAAATCAAGTAGTAATAAACAACATTAAAATAAACATAACTGAGTGTGAGAGATGAAATAAGAAACATAGCACGAACACGAAAAATAAAGTGCTTATATCTTCTTCTCCGAAAGTAAAATTTGTGAAGGTTGAAGTTCGCCGATCTGACAGAAGACTAACAATTAGGATTTAGAACTATTGGAAAAAATGTATTTATGTATTTATATCATACGTATAATAAACCAAATTGCACTTGACTCGAATAATTAAGTCCATATTTGTGGGGATTCTACTTTCAGATTTCAAAATCAATTAATTTTGCCGTGATTTTTGTCTAAAGAAAAAAACGATCCTGCTTGCGATCTAGATCGGTGGAGGTGATTGAAATTGCAAAATCGTGTGATTCCACGGTCTGGATGGTCTGGATCGCGATCTTGACAACATTGTGAACTTCTGTGTTCAAATGAAAGTGTGGTTAGGACTGGCTACAAAACTTCTTGAATTAACTGGTTATTAGATAGAGTTGTCCTCAAACTGGTATTTCTAAATGTGCTTTGAAAATGAATTTTGGAGTTAGGTTATGAGACTTGCACCTAGCACAATGATTTGAACCAATAAGTTTGCTTATGTATGATACATTAAATGTCTTTAATGGTGCATTAATCATTGTTGAATGATTGGTCATGATCATGCTTGGAATAATTTTTTTGCAGGGTAATCCACACATGTGATGGATTGAACAAGGCAAACTGAGGTGACTTGCTTTAAAGAGACATGCTTAAGACAACATTAAAGATGAAGGATATGAAGATTCAAGTAAATGGATGATTTGTGGAGTAGTAGAAATAAGAGTTAGGGTTTAGGAGTTAGGTAAAAAAATTACTTTTTTTGTATGGTTTGATTTTATATAAAAATAGTGATGTATTTGATGTAAATGACAATTCATAGTGCTATGATGATTTTTTATTTGAAATGGAAGTGAACTTATTGAATGAAAAATGAATTTTAATGTAATACCATGACTTACTTGAAATGCAATGGATAAAAAATGATAAAAAGGAGACTTGTAATCTAAATAACAAACTTTCCTCCAAATCTTATTTTTAAAAATTGGATGATGAAAATTGTAAACCATTTGAATCAATGGGATTGAACCTTGTTACACTTGAATCTTGAAAATATGAACCATGAAATTAACGATAGATGATGGATGATTGAACCTCAATCACAAATGCAACGATCATTCAGAAGAGACTTAATCAAGCCAACAAATATAACGACCAAAGCGATCACCACATGAATGGACTTGATTCAATCAAAAATGCAATGGCCAAGATCATAATGATCATACAAGACTTAACCAAACAGAAGAATCTCATATGGTTGACCAAATGATCTTGATTGATTCTCAACCTACATGCAATGTATAAAGATCAACAATGCAAAACAAAGGAATTAGGGTTTCAGACAAAGGCACAAAGCTCCACAAGCACTTCCTAACCCCATGGGCCCACAATTAGGGTTTCAGGGACTGAATCCAATACCAGTGAATTAGGGTTTCCCCTATGCTCCATGATGAACACCTATAAGATGAAGAGTTTCAATATAAGCATGACCATCACAATGAACCCTATCTTGAGGACTCAACCTCCCTTTCATTCTTTGTGTGATCAAGGCCCTTGAATCTATGATCTTGAGTTTCTCAATGCATGTGAATTTACTATGATGTAATGGATATGCAGATGGAATCCTAAACTAAGAGTTAGGTAGAAATGAAAATGTGAGGGGAAATTTTAGGGTATGACAGGAGGGACTTGTATCAAGCCCTCATACAAGACTTCAAGTTAAGTCTCTTAGTCTAGAATTCTTAGGGGTCCTTTAGGCGAGACTTTAGGTTGGATATTGCCCGAGGACATTTCCAGTCCCTCGGGCAAGGCTATGTATTGAGCCTGGCTGATGAGACTACAAGTCCCTCAACGAGGCATTATACCTGTCGAGTGAGACTTCTATCAAGCACTAATACAAGACTTTGTGAAAAGTGACTTAGGTTAGACTTCAATCATGTCTCTTGGGTGAGACTTTAGGTTGGATCTCGCCTGAGGAAATTTCAAGTCTCTCAGGCGAGGTTATGTTTTGAACTTGACTGATTAGACTATAAGTCCCTTAGGTAAGACATTGAACCTCTCAGACTAAACTTATATCAAACCCTCAAGCAATAATTTAAGCTAAGTCTCTTTGGCTAGACTTCGACCATGTCCCTTGAGTGAGACTTTAGGTTGGATTATACTAGAGGAAATTCCATGTCTCTCAGGAAAGGTTATGTATTGAACCTGACTGATGAGATTTTAAGTCCCTAAGACAACGCATTGGGCATATCAGGCATGACTTCTATCAAGCCCTCAAACAAGACTTTAAGATGAGTCTCTTAGTATAGACTTCAACTGCACCTCTTGGGCGAGACTTTAGGTTGGATCTCCCCCGAGGGAACTCCTAGTCCTTTAGGAGAGGTTATGTATTAAACTTGACTGATGAGACTATAAGTCCTTCTGGTGAGGCATTGGGTCTCTCAGGAGGGACTTCTATGAAGCCCTCAAACAAAAAATTAAGTTGAGTCTCTTAGTCTAGACTTCGGCCGCGTCCATTGGGGTGACTTTAGGTTGGATCCTGCTCGAGGAAACTCAAAGACCCTGATGCAAGGTTATCTATTGATTTTGTTTGATAAAAATATAAATCCCTCAGGAGGGGCTTTAGGCCTCTCGAGAGGGACTTCTATCAAGCCCTTAGACAAGAGTTTAAGTTAAGTGTCTTAGGCTAGACTTTCGTAGCGTATGGTAAGTGAACTTTAGGATGGATACCTCCGGATGAAACTCCTAGTTGTCGCGCCGCAAAAAATACTGAGTCACCACAGAACTTTATTTATTCCAAAATAAAGGGAAAATATCGATTAAACCCTTAAAAATAAAAAAAAATGGTCGTCACGACCAAGAGTGGGTTCGGAAGTCAGTTATGCAAGGGGAAGATATTAACACCCCTCACATCCGTTGTACTCAACGAGAACCATTTTGATTGGTCTGCACGGATGAGTGTTATTATCTAATGGCCACTTGCGATTGGTTTTAATTAAGGGGAAAATAAGTTTTTAACTAATGTGCTCCCCAATATTTCGCAATCATATGTTTACGTATTCTCAATGTGCTCCCCAATATTTATTGGTTGTTTTTATTGAACAATGTTAACTTTCACGTTCTAGCAATTAAGCGTTGCTTGTATACTCACGCGTGAGAGGTTTAAGCATTATTTGTATTGCGGTAGAACGGAAATAATATATCCTTTATGAAAAGTTTTCCAATTCCCTAAGGCAAAAAATTATATTTAATTGGTTGTGATTGATTTTAAGTGGGAGACAAGCATCAGACCATAAGCTAAATACGGCCGACAATCCAAGTACTCAGGAGATGAAATGACAAGTGCATACTGATCTCTCTTTTTCATCCCAAAAGTTTTTGTTTATGAAATTTGTGAGGCAATTTTAACCGTTGGTACTTAGAGGGAGATAAGAATCTAACCATAAGCTAAGTACGTCCGACAATCAGAATACTCGGTAGCTGAAAGGACAAGTACATCCTGACCTCTCTTTTTCACCCCATGAGGACCGAATTAAACTCGTTTAGTAAGTGTTTTGAATGTAAGACAAGTATTGAGCCACAAGTTAAGCACGAACGACAACCCAAGTACTTGAGAAATGGCGTGAACAAGTACGTACACCCCATCCTTTTTCATCCGGTTTATTGTAAAATGTTTTGAAAATGACTTGACGTTGGATCAAGTGTTTGAAGTTGAATATGAAAATTATGAATTAAATGGAAGAGGTACTTGACATTGGATCAAACACTCATGTTGCATTCAATTAAGTTTGATTTGGAAAAACACTTGATGTTGGATCAAGTTAATTTTTGTTCTTTTGGAAAAGATCTTTTTTATATCACTTTTGATTATTTTTAAGTTAATGGGTGAATGATTGATCTAAAGGATCAAGTATGGAATCAAGTCTAAAGATCTAATCCAATTTAAATGACCAAGGGATTTTTGTCACTCAAATAGATGAAAACCCAAGGGAACATGCAATTGGTTATGAGATGTCATATAACAAAAGGTCTAAAACCAAAGTAATTAAATGATCAAGAATGATCTTGATCAACTAATCGAGAGGATGAACATGCCAAATCATACACTAAGCATATGAAATTAATAACAAGAAATATGGCATTAAAAATTGGAATTAATAAAAAATTAGACCTAACCTTAATTAGTTTAGTAATTCTAATCAATTAATCAAAATCAATATTAATCCTAATTAGGGTCTAATCCAAGAATTATGCCATTTCATGTGTGTATTTTATTTAGTATTTTCATGAATTAAAAGAAATTAAAAAACAACAAAAACAAATATAATGCTAGCTAATCCAGTAAGGGGTACAACCCATTTAATGGGGTGCTAGGAGTGAAAGGCCTGATCAGGGTGCAAACAAAAAGGCTCAGCATGGCCAAAAAAGGCCATGGTCAACAAAAAAGAATAAGTCAATGCGGAAAGAGGAAGCACAACATGGACCTTTGGACGGAATGTGAGCTAAATCAGATGACTAGGATTAGTGGGTGCGTGCTACACTACACACATGGGATCAATTTGTTTTTTTTGTCCTTTAGCGTGTTGTCTTATATCCCTTGGAGAGCCAATGATACTGTGCCACACGACACTATCCAGAAAAAGGGAAAATGGAATAAAGGCAGGGACATGTTTCACAAGACCGTGGCTTTTGAGTTTATTCATCAATGTTCTTCAATTGTTCATAGTTTCTTGAATGTAATATACCAAAATGATCAAATCAAATAAACAATATGCAAATTATATATCACCGGACTCAATTTTTCGCAAGGAATTCAAATATGCAATCAAAGTTTAGAAATGAGCCATGAAGTTTGAAGAATCAGGAAAAAAAGTGACGAATAAAATGTATAAAGAATCGATCGATTCACATTCTTTATAATGATTCATGAAAAAATAGTCACATATTCAGAATTGTGACGAAAAATTTCTTCTAGGGATGTATTCACATGTTAATAATAGTTAAGAATTAAAAAACCACCATTTTCAAGTTTATATGTCCTATGTCAAAATAAGTGATTATTCCAATAAGCTAATTCACTACAGAGGCTTAAATTAATCAACAAGAAAACATCAAATAATTCATGGTAAGATGTGAAAGAGATGAAGAATTATCGACAGGGCAGAGGTTTTCCCCGATTAGTGTTGAGAATCGGGGTGCCAAAGAGAAACCTGAAATACTTCAAGAATAAGTTCCTTTAATCCAATTAACTTCCAAGCTTGATGATTACTTTTTTTGATGATGAATGAATATAAAAGATGAATCTTGAATGTATAATATTGATGAATAAGCTTAAATTGATGAACTTTGGATGATGATTGTTGATTAATCTTGTTGAAACTTGCTTGATGATTTGTTGAAATTGGATTGTGGCTATGTTCCACCGAATTTAGAACTTCAAATCTGAAGTTCTAAATGGTGATGAATATGAAATTTGGTGACAGTGATGGAGTGAAGAAAAGAGAGAGATCTTGAGGAAAATAGTGGGAAAAAATATTATTCAAGTAGTTATGTTAGTTAACCCCAAAAATCGTGAAAGATAATATGTTTATATAGACTTGGCAAGTGAATGAACACTCTTGAATTGTGATCCAAGTAGTGGTTTTATTAGTGGTTGGAAATTAAATTAGGCTTTAGTTGAAGATCACCAATTTCAACCCTTGGATTGATTGTTAAGAGTGCTTAGGACTAAATGAAAAAATAGAAGTTAGGATTTGGGTTTATTTGGTAGTTTTGTGTTTGTTTGGTAGTTAGGGTTGTTAAGGGTTAATTGGATAATTAAGGATTTTGTGAGGAATGAGGTAGTTAAAGGTAAAAGTGTTGGTATTTTAAAAAAGTACCAAGTTAGGATGTAAGGCAAAAGGTCACTAGTAATTAACTTGAATTTAGATGTTTTTGCTTTGATTGTTCACCATTTTTGCCTTAAATTTTGAGTGACTTAACCCATGGCTTTACGTGCTTTTGAGAAGTGATTTTGTGTTTAAAACAATCACTTCAAATGGTGTAAACCCATGGATTAAATTATGAATTTTTGGGCATGAATCAATGTTGAAAAGTGTTGAAAAACAAGTAATTTTCTATATAGTGCATAATTTTTCTAAGTTTCCTTGAGTTGTTTATGACTATTCCATGACTTTTTATGATTTAACTTCATGATATGAATGTCTAACATGACACCTTCTCCCTTGTAGAAAAGTTAGTATTGTAGTGGAAAAATGACCTTGAAGCAACATTGGGAAGTGAAGAACAAGCCATGGAAGTGAAGCTTGATGGAAGATACAATTTGTTGGAATTAGCATTTGACATAATCATGAGATAAGTCATTTGTGATGAATCATGATGAATTCCTTAATCAAATGCTTGCAGAATAGACCTAGGAAAATTCAGGAGTCAAAATCGAGTCAATGATCAACAGTTGACCAAAAAGTCAACTGTTTGACTAAAGAGTCAATTGTACCTAATGTTTTTTTTACCATCTTTCCTTGTAATTCATTCTTTTGATTTGTTTCTCAAGCAATATGCATTGTACCATGAATTTACAATAAATGAGTGAACTCTTCCTTTTATTCTAACTTTGCCATTTTTTTTAATGCAATCAATCTTGTGAATTAAGTTACAATCATTCTGATTCCCTTGCGTAGCATCTCAAAGAAAGATATGATCCGCACCACAAGTAATATGGGAAATAAACTCGAATAATCACCAAATAATATCTTCCTCGAAAATCCACTTAAACCAAATAAATTTATTATTATCGAACCCTTGGCCTAAATTTGTTACAATATGCAAATGCCGGTGAATGACCTAAATGCATGATCAAATAGACAAATTTATGCAAATGATCAAAACCATAAGCCAGGTGAATTTAACGAGGAGGTAGAGAAAATTTTGGGGTATGACAGTCGTCCCTATTTAATATTCTTAAACCTAAATGTATGAATAGCAACGACTTTCAGGCATTCGAGGTAGAAGAGGATTAAATCCCAAAAAGACTGAAAATTTTGCACTCCAAAGAGAAGAGGTAGGTAGAAGTGTTTATAATTTTTTTGTATTGCCTCAACTAGTGAGCTTTGGTAGATATTGGTAGTTAGGACATTCCCGCAGGCTTCCACAAAGGTAAGATGATTGATTGCGCACTTATAAAAGACAATTAACGAAGGGTATATAGGTATTTTTTAAGGCTAACAGTTTTCTCATGCAAAAGGCAGAGATAACTTTTGGCATAATAAACTGGAAATAGGCCAAAGGCCAGTAGAAAGGAATACTCAGAGAGGAATATGTTGGGAATGAAAAATAATCAAAACAGACGACTGTTAGGGAAATAAGGTCAACATAGATGAGTGTTGGAAATCAATACGGACGAGTATTAAAAATGCAAGATCAACACAGACAAGTGTTGGAAATCAATATAGACGAGTATTTAAAAGGTAAGATCAATACGAACAAGTGTTGAAAATCAATACAGACGAGTATTGAAATGGTAAGATTAACACGAACGAGTGTTGGAAATCAATATGAACGAGTATTGAAAAGGTAAGATCAACTAGAACGAGTAATGGAAATAAATACGGACGAGTATTGAAAAGGTAAGATTAATATGGACGAGTGTTGGAAATAAATACGGATGAGTATTGAAAAGGTAAGATCAACACAGACAAGTGTTGGAAATCAATACAAATGAGTATTGAAAAGGTAATGATAACACGAGCGAGTGTTGGAAATCAATATAGACGAGTATTGAAAAGGGAATATCAACATAAATGAGTGTTGGAAACCAATATAGACGGGTATCAAAATGTAATATCAACACGGCCGAGTGTTGGAAATTAATACAGACGAGTACTGAAAAGGTAATATCAACATGGACGAGTGTTGGAAATCAATACAAAGGAGTATTGAAAAGGTAATATCAACACGAACGAGTGTTGGAAATCACTACTGACGAGTATTGAAAAGGGAATATCAACACAGAAGAGAGTTGAAAGTCAATATGAACTAGTATTGAAAAGGTAATGTCAACACAGACGAGTGTTGGAAATCAATATGGACAAGTATTGGAAAGGTAAGATCAACACGGACGAGTTTTGGAAATCAATATAGATAAGTACTGAAAAGGTAAGATCAATACAAATGAGTGTTGGAAATCAATATAATGGAGTATTTAAAAGGTAAGATTAACACTGACGAGTGTTGAAAATCAATACGGACGAGTATTGAAAAGGTAAGATTAACACGTGAGAGTGTTGGAAATCAATAGAGATGAGTATTGAAAAGGTAAGATCAATATGGATGAGTGTTGGAAATTAATACAGACGAGTATTGAAAAGGTAAAATTAACACGAACGAGTTTTGGAAATCAATATGGACTAGTATTAAAAAGGTAAAATCAACACGGACGAGTGTTGGAAATCAATACGGACGAGTATTGAAAAGGTAAGATTAACAAAGATGAGTGTTTGAAAAGGTAAGATTAACACAAACGAGTGTTGGAAATCAATACAGACGAGTATTGAAAAGGTAAGATTAACATAGACGAGTGTTAGAAATTAATACGGACGAGTACTAGAAAAATAAAAGGTATTGTCAACACAGACAAGTGATGGAAAATGCGATTAACATAAACAAGTGATTAAAAGGTGCGGTCAACACAGACAAGTGTTGAAAATATGGTAATCAACACAGACGAGTGTTGGAAATATGAAATTAACACGGATGAGTGTTTTGAGAATAACCAAGATCAACACATAAGATTGTTGAAGGAACGTTTTTGAATGAGGTGTTTTAGAGGAAATTCATTGGTAATATCAATTGGGAGATTCATGGGGGTAATGTTCTCTTCGGAGAAATACCACTGTCTCAGTTGGGGATTAGTTTGTGCTTTCGAGAAAGGCTTAAATATTTCCTTATTCTAAGTATGCATGTTTGATTTGTATTGTGTAGTACTCCATATCGATGGATATACTATGTGATTTTAGTGATGCAATGTTATGTAATAATGATTACTATATGTAGAATGGCAGCATAGTTGGGCTTTGTGGTATGTATGGGCTATGCAAACCGAATGTTTTTTTTTAAAAGGGATGAAGGTTGAGAATTTAAAGTACCAATGACCATTGAGTTTATCAATCGAAATCAAGGTTTTGAGTTACCAGCGAAACGAGTTTTTAAGTATGGCAATGATGATTGGGCTTTACCGGGTGTCAACCGAGGTTAGACTTTTATTTTTCTTGGAGGTGCCAATAAAGACTGGGCTTCGAAGGTGCCAATAAAGATTGGGTTTTTAGGTAGGCCAACATAAGTTGGACTTTAAGAGATGCCAAGTAAATTAGGATTTTAGAGAGGCCAAGTGAGGCTGGGCTTTATGAAGGTGCCAAGTATGATTAGGATTTGAAGGATGCCAATAAAGGTTAGGCTTTGAAGGTGCCAATAAATATTGGGCTTTGGCTCTTCTTGTTTGTTTTACAAGGCTTCATGTTATGCTAGATGAATGGTATGCATGAGAGAAGCGACATTATTAATGCATGGTGATGATTTATGTAATGGTTTCGAAGGTTCAACAAGTATCCCTGAGGTGGGTCATGTATGGTTGAAATTGGGAAGTGTCTTGCTCGGCTACAAGACTTCTTGTTGAAAAGTTATGGGATGTGATTGGCATGACTTCCCTACACTCATATTGAACTTAGAAGTTTCTTATGCACGACAAAACTTGCTTGACAAACTTTGAAAGTATGGAGAAGAAATGCCCCTATATAGCTACTCTTGCCCCAATCTATAGAGTTTTTGAAGAATTTTCCTCGAAAGGAAATCTAAGACATATATGCCATAATGACTTGAAATGGTATCCCCCAGTATTTGAATCTTGGAGTAGTTCCCCTGATTAACTGATTCTTGGAGATATTTATCGAGTCTTAACGTGATTGCCCCAGATTGACTAAATATTGAAGCGACTTGCTCTCTTACTCAACAGAGTTTTCAGACCTTTTACCCATAGGTGTGATCACTTAAAGTGACTTGCCCATCACAACGGAGTCCTCAATCATTTTTCCCCTTAGTATGATAAAAAAAATTCAATTGATTCTCATTATGAAAACTTTCTTGATGTCAAGTGTTTACTCGCAAGTAAAAATGTTCATTTTGAGAATGATGATTCTAATGTTATGCTTATGTCAGTTTTGAAATCCAAGTGTCTTTCATTGAAATGATGTTGCGACATTCAGTGAATAAATCACTTGTTAGAATTCCATATTGATATCAACACAAATGATAATAAAATCTTTAGGAGTCAGTTTTAACATGGTATTACCGTAGTATGCTTTTGAAATAAACCCTGCTTCAATTAGGTTTTTGGAGGGTTGTAACATGGCCTGGTTCACGATTTAGAATAAAAGGATTTATGGGTCAAAATTTTATTTTAACCCACCTATTCTCCTTGATGTTCTCCAGTCTTACATTAAACTAATTCGACACAAATGTTTATTTTTCAAAAAGGGTTTTTATGGTTAAGGAACCAATGAGATTTTTGGACTGACAGTCACCCACTTTTGGTAGTCACACAAATTTGTTCTTGTTGACGATATTTTTTTACTCATTCTTTTGTTCTTTTTGTATTTGCCTTCCCTAATTTTTTCCTGGATTGATTTTTCAAGTTTGCATGTCTAATAGGATGCTCTAATTTTTGCCTAAGTCATTTGTTTTCAAGTTTTCGACTTAGCAAACTTTTTTTTTTGCATTTCCCATTTCTTTGTTGGAACAAATCATATGACATTTGTTCGTTTGGTTTGGTGAAAGGGTTGTGACTGCTTCATTCCTTTTGTTGGTGAGGGATAACTGTTGTGCATTTGTGATTTTCGACCTCACGTGAGGGGTAAGATATGTTGATCCTCATATGGGATACTCCTTTTTTTTCCTTTTTCAAATTTGAACGCAAGGTCAAATTAACTGAAGACTACACTGTCCTTTTTGTAGAACAAGTATACGAAACTTCAGGAGTCAAAATCGAGTCAATGGTTAATAGTTGACCAAAAAGTCAACTATTTGACCAAAAAGTCAATTGTACCCAAAAGATGTAATTTTTTAAACAAGACTTTAAGCTAGGCATCTTAGGCTAAACTTATGTCATGTCCCTTGGACTAGACTTTAGGTTGGATTTCGATTGAGGAAACTTCAAGTCCCTTAGGCGAGGTTATATATTGAACCTGACCAATTAGACTATAAGTCCCTCAGGAGAGGCATTGAACCTCTCAGACGAGACTTATATCAAGCCCTCAGATAAGAATTTAAGTTAAGTCTCTTAGGATAGATCTTGGGAGAGACTTCAGTTAGATCTTGCTAGAGAAAACTCCAAGTCCCTCAGGCAAGATTATGTATTGAGCATGATTATGTAAACTATAAGTCCCTCAAAAGATACATTTTGCCTCTCGGGCGGGATTTCTATCAAACCCTCATAGAAGACTTTAAGTTAAGTATCTTGGGCTAGACTTCGGCCGCACCCTTGGGTGAGAATTTAGGTTGGATCCTGCCTAAGAAAACTATAAGTCCCTCAAGCGAGGTTATCTATTAAGCCTATTTGATGATACATAAGCCCACCAGGCGAGGAATTAGGCCTTTTGGACGGGAATTTTATTGAAGCTCTGAGACAAGACTTTAATCTAAGTCTCTTAGGCTAGACTTCAGTCGCATCCCTTGGGTGAGACTTTAGCTGGGATCCCGCCTAAGGATATTCCTTATCCCTTAAGAGAGGTTATGCATTGAGCTTGACTTATGAGACTATAAGTACCTCAGCGAGGCATTATGCCATTTGGATGGGATTTCCATTGAAGATCTCAGACAAGACTTTAAGCCAAGTCTCTTAGGCTAGATTTCGGTCACGTCCCTTGGGCGAGACTTTAGGTTGGATCTCGGTCGAGGAAACTTTAAGTCCCTCAGGTGAGGTTATGTATTGAGGTTGACTGATTAGACTATAAGTTCCTAAGGTGAGGCATTGGACCTTTCGGGCGGGACTTTTATCAAGCCCTCATACAAGACTTTAAGCTAAGTCTCTTAGGCTAGACTTCAATCGCGTTCCTTGAAAGAGACTTATGTTGGATCCCGCTCGAGGAAAATCCAAATCCCTTAGGATAAGTTATGTATTAAGCATGACTAATGAGACTATAAGTCCTTCAGGCGAGGCATTAGGCCTCTTGAGAGGGACTTATATTATTCCCTCAGACAAGACTTTTAGTTTAAGTCTCTTAGGCTAGACTTTGGTCGCTTCCCTTGAGTGAGACTTTAGGTTGCATCCTGCCCAAGGAAACTCCAAGTCCCTCAGGAGAGGTTATATGTTTAACCTGACTAATGAAATAATAATTCCCTCAAGCGAGGCATTGAGACTCTCGAGCGGGACTTCTATCAATTCGTCAGACAAGACTTTAAGCTAAGTCTCTTAGGCTATACTACAGCCGCATCCCTTGGGCGATACTTTAGGTTAAATCCCGTCCGAGGAAGTTCTTAGTCCCTCAGAAGAGGTTGTGTAATGAGTCTGTCTGGTGACACTATAAGTTCAATGTGTAGTTGGGATCGAATCCTTGTAAGAACATGAGCTAGAATTCCCATTAGATAGAGTAAGATGGTCAGTGATCTGCACGTCATACTAGTCAATTGATAACTACTTGTGCAGTACAGGGACTACGAGCTACAGAGGGAGGTTACCCTCCCAAATCATTTTTTTATGTAGGGGACCATGCATAGCTAGCTTCTGTGGATGACTGTAGGATAAACCAGGTTCTAAGTTTATTCTTACGAGGGGACAATGAGTGGTTGTAGTCATTTAAGTAATACATGAGTTATAAGGATGTTCCAAGCGTATATACCTGATTTAGGGTTTTCGTGTGACTCCTGCCTATCTTCATTTTGGTAGGTGTTAGTCCTATTCTAAATTTTTGTGCGTTAGCGAGAAATTTATTCCATCGATGGATGTCAGTAAAATGTTAGTATTGTTTTAAGTGGTAGGTGCTCTGAAGGTCCAAATGTGGATTTTCCTATGAATACCCATAACCCGATTGAGTCAGAGTAATGTATTAAAAGTTGGTAAATGGAAGAACTCATTAAGGTTTTCATGGAGAAACTGAGAGATATATGTTCCTATGAATGAATATAAGTCACTTCCGCACCACGTGAGTGATATCTTATTGGATTCGTGCGGATGAGGTGAGGCATCAGGTGTGTGCGTGATTTAGCATGTAGTAGTAGGCCAAGTGAAGTCTGCTAATATCATTAGTAGCTAGGTTGTAAGGTATATTGCAAATGTTGGAAAATTCATAGAATAAGGGTTATCGGTAGCACCAGTAGGTAATGGATCAGTGTTCAAAAATGAGAAGATTTGAGAGCATCGGTTATCCAATCAGAATAAGGTGCAATGATTTATAGAGCTTTGTTAATTAAGTACAAGAAATTTGAGGTTGCAGACTCTTCGAAAATCAGTGACCAAGCAGATCAGAGTGGTGCATTGGAAGAGGTAGGTAGTAGATAGTTAAAATTTAGTCAAGGATCGAAAATAGGAGGATGTTTGGACCAATAAGGACTCGAGAAGTCCCAAAATAATGAAGGTTGTCAATCAGGAGAAGCTGGAAGTTCAAGTATGTCCAGAAGTTATGCATTTGGAAAAGTCGAGTATTAACCCGAGTCAGAGATACAAGAAGTGTTTTCACCCCTTATTATGACAAAATTCGAGGGACAATTTCAATTGGGGGGGGGTGTAATAATCCAAGTTCTCTAATCAAGTGATAATATCCAATTAAGTAATACATTGGTGTTTAAGAGGTTATTAGAGCTTAATCAAAGACTAATTAAGTGTTATTAGTGTGTAAAGAGAAGACAAGACTGGTAAACATTCTTCTAATTCTGACTAATTATTAAAGAGGGATGGATTAGGAATTTGAAGGAATTGACAGGGGTAGAATGGTCATTACCCATATATTTCCACTAGAAGACAAATAATTTTACTACTTGTTTCTCATTTTTATTTCCTTCTTTAATAGGTATGAGAACTTGAAGAGAGGAAGAGAAGAAATGATTGAAGCTAGGAAGAAGGAACAAAATCTTCATATAATTTTATCTTAATTCATCATCTTCTTGTTGAATAAGGTTGGTTCTACTTTACTCATAGCTTTGGGGGGAAATTTCATGAATTTGGGAGTTAGGGTTTTGTGATCTTTCCATGTTTGCGAAATTGATGGTTAATACACGAACTTCTTATTGTGTTGCATACCTATTGTTGTTAATTCATGATGTTTGATATGGTTTGTGAATAAAGGGATGTTATGTTGTTGTGTTAGAAGTTGTGATGAATTGTTAGAGTTGGTATGATGAATGTTGTTAAGAAATAAAGAAACATGTTTGTGCATCTTTGTATGGTGTTAAGTTTTGGTATATGATGTTTGGGCATATCGGGTCATGTTTTGGAATGGATAGAAGTGGGAAATTTGGGATTAGAACCATGAAGATTTAAAGAAACTCATGTAAATATGCAGGATGAAGAACTTTGGGATTTTACCCACGAAACTCATCCTTAACCACAAGTAGGTTATAGGTAATTTGTAGAATTCTAGGAATTTACCCACGAAATTCATCCATAGCCACAAACAAGTCGTCGGTATCGTATGAATGTTTGAATAATCATAGAATTTCCAAAAGTAAATTGATTTCGAATATTTCAATTTTCGTTGGCCGCTAGTGGGACTTGAACCTAGGACCTCCCATCATAGTGCAAGCGCCTTACCAATAGGAAAAGTCTATTATTGTTGAATGATTATGTAATGTTTGACTTATGTATATTATACAGTATGCTATTACTCTTGTGAATTAAGTAATTATAGCATGAAATTTTAATGGAATGGAATGAACAATAATTAATCAAACTTTATGATAATGAATCCGTTTAACCCTAAGATCTTACTTAGGTTAAGAATGTAAGGTAAGATGAACTTATGTTGTAAATGATAACTTAGGTTGTGATGCTCGATTGTGAAAGGTACCTCGGTGTGTATCCATGAGGGAGTAATTACCTGAGATGAATCGTTCCATCTACGAGAGTGCCCGAATGACATGGATGATGAACGATATTCTAGATGTGAGTTTAAATGGTTTCGTATTGAAAGATATTATGACAATGTGATAGTCAAGAGTAGCCATATAATCGAGAATAACCATTATTTGTGCTTGTCCCAACTTCGAGACTTATGTAGAGTAGTAACCAAGAAAGACAAATCATTGAGATGGATATCGTGACCCGTGTCTTGACCCACATAAGAGGTTCTTGTCGGGGAAAGTTTTCCAATTAATGTAGGAAGATTGTGACCCGTGTCTTGACCCATGTAAAAAGTGATTGTTGGGAAAAGTATTTTGATTACTGGAGGAAGTGTGTGACCCGTGTCTTGGCCTATGTGAGAGGTGATTTCCAGTGAAAGACATTCCTCACTGAGAGAACATCCATAACCTGTGTCCATTTTCCCAAATTTAGGATACGCCGGGGAAAGATGTCTGATGTGAAAGAGATTTGTGACCCGTGTCCATCTTCTTAGATGTGGGATATTCTAGGGAAATATACTTTGTTGTTGTATTCCCGAGTAGTGGTTTATTGGGTCATTTGGACCCAAGTTTATATGTTTATATACGAAGTAAAATCCCATAGATACTCAAACTTTTACTCTATCGTGTAAATGTATACACGTAGGATAAAGTTGAATGTTTTAAGTTAGAGTATTGCATAGAAACCTTATAGAGCTGAGTGGACCTGTAAGATAGGGAACTCCATTGCAATTTAGTAATTTCACCCCAATCATGTTTTTGTTTTCAGGTAAACTGTAGGAGCTGGAGAATTGGCAAGAAGGTTGAAGATAGAGGTCTTTGATGTCTGATGGATATGCTTTGTTGTGTCTTTCTGTTTATTTCATTTATGACATATCATGTATTAAATCATAAGTACCTTGCTGTAATGCAATTTTGGATGTCATTTAGACGATGTTTGTTTCAGTTCCAAATTTTTAACGCTTACGTAATATGATTCTAGATAGTATTGTGTGGGGTGTTACATGTTGAGGGTGATTTGGATGTTAGAATCTCTATTTGTTACATAATTTCCAAATTTTACTTGCGTTGGAATTAAGAAATGCCGTAGGAAGATCTTGTTATCTCAAACTCAAGAAAGTACTTGTTGTGGCCAAGATATTTGATGTTAAGCTTAGTGTCCAGAAATTGCTTAGTATTTGTGATTTCTTTAATATCACCGCCTACAAGAATCAAATAATCAAGGTATACAAGTATATAAGTAAAATAATTAAGATTATTTTTTGTAAAAAGGGAATAATCTGATCTAAATCATTGAAAACCTAGTTTAGATAAAGATTGATTTAACTTATTGTTCCACTTCCTACTGGCTCGTTTGAGCCCATAAATAGATTTATTGAGCTTGAAAACAAGATTATTGTGGGAAACTTTTAGTCCAAGAGGACATTTCATATATACTTATTCTTCTAAGTTCCCATGAAGAAAAGTTGTGTTTATGTCAAGCTGATGTAAAAACCAGTTTTTGGAGGAAGCTATAGTAAGAAGAAGTCTAATTGTAGTCATATTGATTATTAGGCTCAAAGTTTTATCCTAGTCTAAACCCTTTGCTTGATTTAATCCCTTGGCAGTAAAACATGCTTTGTAATGATTAATATTTCCATTTGAAAGAAATTTTATATTGAAAATCCATTTGCACCCAATGACCTTTTTATTGGGAGGAAGATAAGTTAGATGCTAAGTGTTGTTGGCAGTTGAAGATTGAAGTTTATTTTGAACAACTTGTTACCAATTGGGATTATTCATGGCAATTGAGAAACTAGTAGGTTCAGATTTGGAAGATAAAATTATGATACAATTTTTATGATTATGAGAGAAATTGTCATATATAATGAAATGAGATACATGATAATGGATATTGCATGTGGTAAGGCCAGATGAGTGTGAATTCTTACATAGGAAGAGAGAACATTGATAATATTACTGATATGTTGGAGGCTTGGTGATTCAAGATGACTTTCTCAAAAGTTGGGATCCAGAGGTTTAAGATGTAGGAATGTTGGGAGAAGGATTATCATTGGTATTAGGTTGATTGGGGGTGATATAGGTAGTTATATCAAGGATATATATATATATATATATATATATATATATATATATATATATATATATATATATATATATATATATATATATATATATATATAAATGAGTCAGTAGGAGTATGATAGATATGTTTATGTGTGTTTTGGTAAGCATTGAAACATAACCCGTACTCGCGGGTACCCACCCGAACCTGCCCCGAAGTTGACGGGGAAAACCCGCTTTGACTGGGTTTGGGTTTTCTTCGATTATAAAATATGGGGACGAGTCGGATAATGGGGACACTAGTGCCATAACGAACCCTCCCCGTTTATTCTATTATGTACATTATTATTTATTTTTGATGATTTAGAATATTAAATAAGTGGCCAATATTTTAATATTTTGATTTGTATTAATTATTTAAAATATTTGAAATGTATGTATGGAATTTTTTTAGATTGTTTTATTTTATTATTTGTAATGTAATTTGATTTTTAAAAAATTAAATATTTTTATTAAAAAAATTGAGTTAACTAAATGGATGGTGGCGGGGCGGGGATACCCGAACCTGTTTGGGATGAGTTTGGGTTTTAATTCTCCATCCTCGTTTGGGTTTGGGACGGGGAACGAGGATTGTTTGGGGACTCAGGTTTGGGTTTGGGGAGGTAAAAATCGTCTCCGCCCTGCCCCGTTGCCATGCCCATGTTTTGGGTATCAATGATTGGTGAAGGACATGTGATATATGTTCAAAGAAGGAGGTATATCTAAAGATGAATACATTTATATGATGGATGTCAAATAGGATGTGCCCTTTGACTCCAAACTTGGTTCTTAGATAAAGACATTTTCTTGATCTTGGATCATGTTTGGTTCTATTTCTAGTGGATGTGGAAGTATAAACAAGACAACCATACACTTTTAGGTTGGAATAGTCAGGGGTAGTTATACAGAGCGTGGAAGGGAATTTATAGGAAAGGAATCCAGAGGGTAACTTATTAATAAGGAAAACAATGTGGGAAAGGGCATAAGCCCAAAAAATATTAGGGATGTGAGATTTGAATAAGAGAGCATATGTCACCTCTAGGAGGTGTTGGTGTTTTCTTTCCACAAACCCATTTTGTTGGGGTGTGTCAGGACAATACCTCTAATGATGGATCCCATAAGTAGAAACAAATATTTTAAAGTGAACTTAGATCCATTATCATATCGAATTGTTGACACGTGTGTTAAATTGTGTTTTGACATATGCAATAAACAACTTAACTAAACCATATGCCTCAGATTTCAATTTCATAGGATATATCCAACATAAGCGACTATAATCATAAAAAATAGTTAAAAATACTTATATCCAAACATGTATGGGAACTTTAGAGGTCCTCATATGTATATATGCACAAGATCAAAGCAATTAGCATATTTGGTGATGTTGTCCTTGAAGGGCGGTCTCTTATGTTCGACATACAAAATAATATCAGAAGTGACTAGTAATAGAATAGAAGGAGGGATAAGTACTTTATGGATATTTGAATGTAGTATTGATGTTTGCAATGTTTAGAGAGGAAGAATTAGAAGTTTGTTGCATAAGAGAAATGAGATCTTTATGCCGCTCAACAGTGAAACCAATGTTTCCATTAGATTGATCAGAAGAATCCATTGGAGCAGAGTTATTAGAAATGGGCAAGTCTTTAGTGGGGAGCTTTGTGCCATGTTGGTGTGATTCAAGTAGGGTGGTAGACAGTGTTTTATTGAAACACACATCAACTATATGTCATAGTTTATGAGAATAAGAGAAGAATTTTATACCTTTGCCATGCCTAGCAAGAACAAATGTTGGATTTTCTTATGACTGAGATTTCTTGTAAACAGGTAGATTAATATGAGCCACGAGTTTGTCTTCATCTGGTGGAGAGGGTATGTTCTTTTCTTGTTGTATGAGCATCAAAAATGATTTGTTAATGTGAGGGAGATGGACCATTAGCATAATTTATGACCGGACTTGATAGTATTGTTCATTCAAGCCTTTCAAAAATATGGATGACATACTCTCCTTTACGACATTCCTTAATTGTTGGCAGAAGCGAACAAGAACATTTGACGTTGCAGGTACAAGATGGTGGAGGGCTGAAGTTTTCTAGTTCCTTCAATAGTTTCTTCATATTTGTGAATTATTGTGTGATGTTAAGATCGCCTTGATGAATAGAGTAGATTTCCCCTAGGATATCTGAGATGCAAAAGTTATTTCCTTGATGATACCTATCATGGAGTTCAAGCCATATTTCACACGCAGATTTCATCTAAAGGATGCTTTCAGTAATTTCAGCTTCCATTGAGTTTGTTAGCCGAGCTATCACGTTGTTATTGTAGCGGCCCCATGCGAGAAGAGATGAATTTGGGGTTTCTGAATGAATTAGGGTTTCGTTGATGAACTCTAACTTATTCTTTGATCGAAGTGCGAGTTGGACAAATCTTGACCAATCATTATAGTTTGCGTTATTGAGTGGAAGGGAAACGATTGCAAGTCTCTTATTATCATTGGGATGCGTGTAAAAAGGATCAGTCATCTCGATTTTATAGTTTCGAATGATGGTTTGAATGGTGGATGAAGCAGTAGTAGGAATGGTAATGGTAGAAGGGTTAATCTAGGAAGAAATTTCATTTATGGGTTATTGTTCTTCATCCATGATGGTGAATAACGATGAAGAAAATGGTTCTTTCTGGGTTTCTTTGTGGAACGAGAGCGAGAGAAGAACTGAAGATATATATATATATATATATATATATATATATATATATATATATATATATATATATATATATATATATATATATATATATATATATATATATATATATATATATATATATATATATATATATAGATAGATAGATAGATAAAAAGAGAGAGGGAGTTGAGAAATTAGGGGGGAAAAGAAACTGTTCTAGAATTACCTGATGGAGATAAGGTGAGATCCACTCCACCACTGATGAAAGGACGTGTGGACGAAAAGGAAAAAATGGAACAACACATGCATGAGAGAAGAAAAATCAGGATGCAAAGATGATGAAGACCAACATATATAAAGAAGAAAAGAATATCAAAGTTTTAATTCTAATATCGATTTAACATATGGCTATTGAGCACATAAATTCTCTCATTGAGAGATAAAGGAATAAAAGATAAAAAAAAAATATTTTTATTAATATAAAAAGTTAAAAAATACACCGTGAATATTTATATAATTGCCTAAAGAAAAAATCTCTAACAAACTTACAAAACTAAAGATAAAATAAAAAAGATAAAATAAAAATATTTAGAATTCTAACAACGAATTAAGATTTATGGTCAAATTGTAAGTGTGAATGTTTCTTTTTCTTTAATAATCTTTGATCTGGTGTTAGTAGTCTTACTAACTTGAGATCTTATTTACTTTTCAATATGGTAATTTTGAGGCGAATTTTTTTATGGTTTAATTCGTGATAATTTTTTATTGTTTTTTGTGTTTGCCTTTATTTTATTTTTTTTCATTTTATATTCTCGAGTATAGCTTTTGACATTTTTTATGTCATTTTTGTGATAGTTACAAATATTTATATTATTAGTAATGATCTTGTATGATGTAATAGGTAAGTTAGTTGATCTTCTGTTAGTTGATCAAGAAGATGGAAGACATGATTATTTTTTTTCTATTTTCAAACCCATTTGATTAATCAAATCCTAAATTAGTTAACTACCATCCTAATCGGCTAAGCAAGAAATTTCAGCCGTAGGCAACAATAGTATCACTAAAAGTCGAATCATAAACTTATTATTTAAGTTAACCTTTTAAGTATGAAAGCAAATAGCATGATATATCAAACTAAATAGTGGAATTGATTAAGATAGCAGTGGTTGATTGTGATTGATATTTTCCTCGACAAAGTAGGGTGGTGGTCGCTCACATTAAAGAAACAATTACACGCTCTTCATTTGTACTTTTTTCTTTCTATTTATTTCTTTTTGTTTGGTCAAGCCAACTTCAAAATAGCTCAAATTTCAAACTCCTGATTCATTTCTCACTCTCATGTATGCACGTATGTATTAATTCCATATTATTATTATTATTAAAATTATTTTTAAGTTTATTATTATTATTATTATATAAGAAAACCTTTTCTAAAATTAACTCTGAACTAGTATATGACATCCATTTAACTCGATTAATAAGTATTAACTGAACCACCCTGCTCACTATATTTATTTGTATTACTATTATTAATATTACTATAGAAAGAGAGGTTGCCATAGTAAAATTAAGTTTTTATCCATTATAGTAAACTACTAAAATATATATTATAATAGGTTAATAATTCATACGATTCTCCAATAAACTCTTATAATTTTTGTACTTTCTATATAAAAACTTAATAAAGTATAACTTACTTATAAGTTCAAATAAATATTTTACTTTTAATTATAAAATTATTTATTTTTAAATAGAATTAATGAATAGTTAAAAAAGGCTTAAAAAATTATTAATCTTTTTGAATAACTATTTTATTAAATTAGGACACTTATTTTAATAAATAGCTTACTAAGAAATAAAAGAGAATCATTTTAAGTTTTTGAAGAATTTATATAGATTAGTCATAATTTAACTATGTCAAAATAAATATAGATCTTATTTAATTAAGATTTAATTTAATAAATATATTACAAAATTTTATTTAATTATAAATTTAACTTTGAAAATTTAAAATTTTATAGTCTGCCTTACAACCTTTCCATAAAAGTAACGTAAACTAAGGGTAAAAATACATTTATTAATATATTTAAATAACTTACATAATATTTATATCAGAAAAAAATCAAGTCACACTTTAAACTAGCATCATAATATTTGACTAGATATAATCGGAGAAACAAAAGATAGCTAAGGTTTAAAGGATGTTTTTGTTTGTTGTATACAAATGGTGAACTTGTTTCATATTTCAATTTCTTTTAAGAGAATAAGAAAATAAGAATTGTATTATTGAATTCAATGATAAAATTGAATTACAAAGTGTCTATTTATGTACACCTAAGTGATTTGACAACTAAGTAAAATAACAAATTAAGTAATAAATCATAAACTCTAATTAGCTTTGGGTTTGGACCACACAACTCAATTTAAATTATATCTAATATCTCAACATACCCCTCTATAATCCAAGTTATCAAAATACACTAATTAATGTCGACCTTAATTATTCCTAATTTCTTTCTCAATTTTAGAAACATGTCGATCTTCAATCCTTTAGTGAAAATGTTGGCCAATTGTGTTTCACTTGAGCAATGTCTTACTTCAAACTTCAGCTCGATTCACTTTCTCCCTTAAGAAGTAAAATATAGCCTCTACGTGCTTACTTCTTCCATGCAAAATTGAATTCTTCGCAAGATTTATGGATGACTTGTTGTCGATATGCAGTACTAGAGGTTTCTTCACTTTGACCGCGACCTCTTCTAGTACATATCTGATCCAAGTTGCTTGACACGCAACATAGGATCCTATTATATATTCAGTCTCACACGGTGGCATTTTCATATTGTCTTCACCGACAATCGTAGTTTTAAAAACTATCATACTCTCCCATGAAAAATATATTTCACTTGAAGATAAACCACTTCAATAATTTCACATTGTCATCACCGACAATCATATATTTTATCATTAAGAATAAATTTCACTTGAAGCTAATTCACTCCAAGAATTTCCCATTGTCTTCACCGACAATCATAGTTTTAAAAAACTATCGTTCTCCACCTAAAGAAGAGTATACTTCACTTGAAGTTAAACCACTTCAAGAATTTTCACAGTGTCTTCTCTGACAATTATAGTTTTAAAAAACTATCATACTACGCCTAAATAAGAGTATACTTCACTTGAAGCTAAACCACTTCAAGAATGTTCACATGTCGAAAACCAAGTTAAAACATTATGGTGCAACTTCCTTGCTGGTAGGAAGTTCTTCAACCATCGACATAATCTCAGACCTTGTGTAAACTTGATTGTATCAACACATCTTTGATTTGAACTTTCCACAAGTGAAAAAAAATTCTTCCATCAATTTTCTCTAGGCCAAACTGCACAGCGGAATTTTTTACTTGAGCTCAACAACTTTTCACAACACTACCCTTCTTTTCTGATGTGGAAGATCAGACAAAACTGCAACCACAACGCATACTAAGAACATTTATCCCTGGATTGAATCAAAAACTTTGATACCAATTGTTGGAGAAAAAATAAATAAAACATAGAGAAAAAAGAGGAACGCAATCATAACACAAGAATATCTCACAACATTCTAATACAAGAGTCTAAGAGAATAAAGAATGTCAAATACAAGTTTAAAGTGTTTTTGACTGGTGCATCTTAGAATGAAGAATTTGAATCATATATATAACCTTGGACTCTCTCTTCATTCTCAAAATTAAGCGATGTGAGACTTCTTCAACATGTATATTTTGAACCTACCCCAATAATTTTGATGTAATCTAACTAAGATTAGATAAGCATTGAAACCGCGCCACTATATAAGTTGCATTACCCGTTCATGTAACTAATTCAGTTACAAACCAATCAAACATAACACTCCTTTCATTCATTAAACTCTATTGTTTTATTCAATCTTTTTAAAGTTATCCCAACTCAGAAATATGTTAACAAGACTTACATACACACATCCTGTTGATAATGAAGCGAATAAGTTTTCTCCATTGAATGGGACACACAAATTTTAACATGGCATAAACACCTACTACCCTTTGTTTCTACGTGAAGAAAATTTATCTACATCGCCACTTGAGGCAAGTTCTTATTATAATTAATTATAAAACAAACCTCTATAAATATGATAGCTCATCATTATCCTAAGTGTTCGGTAGCAAACTGTTCCCACATTCATACTTCAACAATATTATTGAGAATTTTTTGCTATCGATCACAAGGATAATGAATTATTACGTTTAGATAAATGTGTTCACTATACTATTAAAAAATTGAAATAACGACAAAATTTATAAATAAATTTTTTGTCGTAATATCAATATTTTAATAGTTACAATACAAAAAAAAAGTTAAAATTCATTGATCATATGGGAGCAACTTCATTTATATCTGAACCAATAACACATTCCTTCTCCACATCAAAAGCTCGATCATCGGGACTCAGAAGTCGATTATGACCCTTTCCGAAGGATCTAATATGATCTTTGAGAGATCTCTTGTGTTTAAAATCCGAACCACATGAACAATACCACAACTTGCCACAATTCTTTTCATGAGTCCTCCAATCACCTTTGACAGCAAATGCTTTCCCACATTTCCTACACATAAAAGGTTTTGTCCCATGTTTTCTTTTGTAATGAGTTTGGAGAGTTCTAAAGTCTTTCAAAGGCTTAGCTCTTGGATGATTAATGTTATTCTTGCAACCTTGAGCACAACAATAACATGGAAGCCTTAGCATTGCAGCTGGTTGTGTTCCTCTAAGTGAGTCTGGTCCTTTCCTAAATTCAGATCCATGCCCCCACATATGCATCTAAAAATTGAAGTTAATTAAGTTGGTAGTAATTTGAGTTAGTTAATTAAATAATTAAGAACGCATGCATGCAAATATAATTTTCAAGCAGTTGCTAGCATAAGTTATTTGACCTAGATATGAGCACTAATTGTTACAAATAATTGTTAATCTTTTGAATGATGAGGTAGGACAAGGATTTGAAATCTGAGTTCTGCCTAAAGAATAAACAATTAATTAGTACAATCAAAAGAAGAATCCAAAGTTTTGAGTTGATTTCTAAAAGCCTCTTTGGCCTAAATGTTACACCTACCCATTTTGACAAATTAATTACTATGCCCCCACTCCTTAAAATTACTAATTACAAAGAAATTTTTTCACCCTCATCATCATTATTAAGAGTAAAAATTCTTAAAGAGATTACGTGTTTTAAAGTCTCAAAGGAGAGGCGTTTTCTCTCACAGAGATGTGAAATAAAATCAATAAAAAAAACTTTGAAAATAGGAAGGGATGCGAACATATCACCCATGATGTGAAATCTCCATCCCATTTAAATTATGATAATATCTCTAATTAATATATACTTTTAAATTTTTATGTAAATTTATTTCTCGTTTCATATAATTTATATTATAAAAAAAATTAAGAACATATATGCAATGTTAATAAAAGAGAAATATAAATAATTATTTTAATATTTTTAAGATTGAAAATTTAATTATAGACTTAGATTAAATATCCTGAAAACAATAGATTTATTATAGAAATTAATTTCTTAATTTTTTATGATTAATTTTTGAAACTTTTACTAATAAAAATGATAAATTGTTTTATATATTTATGAAGCTCACGCTAACGGTGGGGATCCATGAGAATAAAGAAGAAACTAACCTGCATGTTGTTATACCTAGCGAAGGTTTTGTTGCATATGGAGCAAACAAACTGCATAGGTCCAATGAGAATCTGTGCAGGAGTTGGTATCCAAAACCTTTGAAAACTTTTCTTACAAATCTCTTGTTCTTTAACATGGAAAATCTTCTTCTCATCATCAAGATGTTGTTTAGGGTTAGGTAATCCAATATGCAAAGCCACAGTAATATTTTCTTCTTTCACGTCGAAACCCTCCATTTTTGGTACTTCATGATGAACCTCTTTTGAAGGTTTTGCATTCAAAATAGGAAAGAATTGAAAAGTCTCATGAACAAGATCATTTTGAGTGGTGGAAAAAGATGATGATGATGATGAAGTTAGATATGAAAGAGATGAAGTAGATGGTTTGAGCCACTCAATGAAATTATTGTCTTCTACATCACACTCCATCATGTTCATAGCCATATTCTTTACCTTGTTGAGTGAAACCAAAGCACTTATATTATGGTTTAATTAATTAAGGAAATTTTCTGTCTCTTTGTGGACTTTCTCACTTTTTTTTCTTTTTATTCTAACCTTTGCTTTCTCTTTTTTCTCTTGTTGGCCTTTTGCTTGTTTCTTTATGGAGAGGAAAAAAAAGAGTAATTAATGGAGTGGATTGAAAATGACATCCACAACATGATTTGTTACTAAGAATCTTATAGTACTATGAAACTAAATAGTTCTAACCCAAATTTTCACAAACTATGTATGTTATTAGTGGAAATAATGAGCTAGGGTTTTCATTTGAGATAAATTTTATCATACGGTATAGTGTGAATCGTAATTGTGTTAATTCTTTTATATATATTGTACATCATGCGAATGTTAGCAGTAGGGCCACCGTATCTTGAACATTGACCTTAAACAAATGATCTCGAGTAAAAGAGTGAAAGTAATAGGGATTAGTTTTTCCTCATTAATTCTTAAAAGGAGAACACTATTATTATGATGAACCTATCACTAGTGTGAAATAGAGATTAAAAAAACCACGTATTAGCCAATGTGAAACATCACAATGACGAGTTTGTGATGTTAATGTAGAAAATGTTTGTCTTTATAACCAACTTATTTAAGATCAAGATGTAAAAATTCGTAATCATTAATTTAAAAAAAGTATGTTAACATCATTGTTATTTTTAATTAGGAGCGGTAAATTGGAATGTCCGTTCCGTTTAAGTCTCAACGGTACATATTTACAAAAAAATAAATAAAGTGAATATAATTAAGGGTGCGGGTTTAAAATCTTACCTAAATCGACGATGGTGGATATTACACATTTTAGGCTTCATATAAATGGTGATGATTCATTCTGCAATTGATAGACTCTTATATCGCATTAAGAATTTCTTTTTAAATAATTAGTTTTTTTCAAATTAAATCCCAAAATAATCAATTTTTCAAAAAAAAAAAATACCAGAATAATCATTTTCCCTACTTATGCATCAGTTGAACTGACACATTCAACTAACCTTCAAAGGAGGCGCCCAGAACCTTGACGCATGCATGCAAAGTCAATGCATGTAGGCGCCACATGCATTGACGCATGCATGCCTTGATGCCACATGCATTGGCACATGCATACACTACATAGTGTATGCGACAATGCATGTGGCATATACTCCTTTCATATATATATTTTCTAATTTTAAATGTTATAATTATAATAATTAAATGAAATACTAAAAATGAAAATTATATTAAAACTCACATAGCACTACGCCAAAAATGACTTTTAACAGCGCATCTTAGACAGCGCTTTTAAAAGAAAGCGCTGTCTAAGGTTAAAATTAAAATAAAACACGGAAAATGTTCCAAAAAAATAATGAAAGCGCTGTCTAAGGGGGGGTCTTAGACAGCGCTGTCTAAGACCCCCCCTTAGACAGCGCTTTTAGAAAGCGCTTTTAAATATAGACCTTAGTCAGCGCTTTTGATAAAGCGCTGTCTAAAGTCTTTAAATTAAAAAAAAAATTAAAACCAAAAGCGCTGTCTAAAGTCTTTATTCCCTCCATGTCACGAAAAAAAAGTTATTCCCTCCCAAATCCTAAAAATCCTACATTCTTCTCCCAAACCCTCAATCAGAGCTTGCTTCTCTTTCTCCCAAATCCACTCCCCCTTCTTCCAACCCTCAATCAGAGCTTGTTTATCCTGTGTGAAAGATTCTTCCCCTAAACCCTAACCCTTTCCCCCATTATATGTATGATTCTTATCCTGTGTGGTTTTTCACTACTGATTGGATCCGTGCAGGCTCGCTTCATAAACATGCTTCCTTCTATTACGAGCTCTCCTTCCCCTGACGAGCTTCCTTCAACTTGTAAAAACTCTCCTTCAACTTTATTTGTTCTCTCTGTATGAATCTAACCCTTTCTTTTTCGCAGGTCTTAAACCCTAACTATTAAAGACTTTGTTTGTTCAAAATTTCTCAAACCTCAAAGAATTTTTGAACCTTTCATTACTAGTAAGTTATTTTTTTCCATTCGGTAATGTTATTCCTAACAAAAAATGGTTATTTCTACTCTAGTTTCTTATTTAATAAATTTTTCTTCTTCTATTTTAAATTTTGCTCTACCTTGCTAATTGGTACTACTTTCCCTATTCTTTCCATGATATTTTCGTTTTGAATGCAGGGGATGAAACATAAAATGAGTGTTAAATTGGTTTTAAATTTGGGTGGTTAGAGGTTTTCATTATATAGAATGCCAAGATGAGAAGCTTTTGGTATTTCTTATGACATGATACTAATCTGTGTGTTCGACAAGGATCAAAATGGTTTCATCACTGCAGCTGAGCTCTGTCATGTTATGACAAATCTCAGCTAAAAGCTGAAATATGAAGAGGTTGACGAGATGATTCGTGAAGTTGATGTTGACGGTGATGGTCAGATCAACTATGAGGAGTTCGTTAGAGTCATGATGGCTTATTTGTTTTTAAAATAATGTGTTTCAAATATTGTGTATAATTAAATTTTGATTTTTAATGTCAATAACGGCTGAATGCTTGCCCTTGGTCTTATAGGAATAAATAAATTTGGGACTGCTCTAGTTTTATTGTGTAAGTGTCATGCTACTATCACTTCCCTCAGCGTGGTTGATACCCATAAGAGGTCTTTGGTACTAAGTACATGGTAGTGCATTTTTTAGATTTTATTTATTGATCACATGTTCTTGGGTTTACTATTCTATTCTAATTATGTGTATTTTTATTGTGTTAGTCGGAAGAGTTTAATTTTGAGTACATGGCAGTGCATGTCCCCAAGAGCAACACTGCAACTTTTCATTTCTTCACAAAGAAATTACGGTACAACAATGATGCTGAGGAGGAGAATGCTTATGTCATAAGGAAGCAACTTAAGGTATATGATCCTATAATCCAATTCACTATTTACTTGATGGTTGGTCACTAGTCTGTAGGGAATGATAATTTGCTTTTCAACTAGCTAAATTCCTTTTGATGCAATGTGTTACTCTTATATGGATGAATGTTCTTAGTATGTATTTGGTAACCGTTATGCCTGTTGTATTGGAAGACATATTCAACTTCAACTCTAGTATATTATTCTATTAGAAAGCTCAAAAGAACTAAGTAAGAAATATCCTATGGTGCTAGTTCTCATATAGATATGTTATAATTTCGTAGGACTTTGTCAAAAAGACACTTTCATACCTATTAACTTGGTCCACAATTACGTAAGCAGAACTTGAAAAATAATGTTATAATTTCGTAGCAAAAAAGCAGAACTTTGTCAGTATTGTTTTTCTTCCGGGTTAATGGAAAGTGCCCACTAATGCATACCGAGAAGGAAAGGTTAGTGAGTTTCTTTGCATTGGAATTTGAATTCTTTTTATATTTCCGTTATTTTTTGCTTTGATATTTTGGATTTTTTTGTGTTATTGATTATGGTTGATTGTTTTGTATCAGATATATGATATTGATGCATCTTCTGGAGCTGCTGTTATGGCTTTAGGCATATCACCGGGGGATCATGTGTTGGACCTATGTGCCGCACCTGGTAGATATTTCTTTGCTTAATCATGTTTATAGTATCTGTCCTCTAAGAAGCTTGGATACATAGCACGCAGATGATAGTATGATTCAAATACATGAATTCTAGTAATTTTAAGAAATTAAGATTCGATATGGCCAAGATAGGTTAACAAGTCTGTGAAGAGACGTTCACATTGTTAATTCTTTATAAGTACATAAATAAACATATCATTAGTCAACATATGATGATCATAATCTACAAAAAGGTATTTGTGAGCATACAAGTTGGGATAGTTTGTATTTGTTTTCAAGTTTGCGACCTTTTCAATTTCACTACATGTTGTTAACATGATGCTTCAAGTAGTACTTTCACAATGGCTGCGTGTTCAAAGTCCTATTGGATACGGTTCCAAACATACTTATAGCTACCTCGCCTATATAAACGTTATTCTTTCTACTATGAATGTGACATAAAAAACACAATTTTGTGTTTGTAGTTAATATGATGTAACCAAGATATACATATTGCAAAGATGTATCGTATCAACACAACATGTGTATGTTGTTGGGAGGAATTATCGATGTCGTATCTTAGACGTATTGGTGGAATTTTTTAAAAGTGAATTAATAAAATTATTGGATACTTTTTGGGTACGTATCAGGAAAGTATCAAACACATTAGTTTTGGATACATGTTGGACACTGATACTTTGACATATTTGAAGTATACATGCTTCATAGTCTGTCCTGTTATTGTTTATAATGATGTTATAAAAATTGTTTTTGAGATTAAGACTTGATTTATTTCAGGGAAAACATATAGAAAACTTTTTATTCTAAATAAGAACATTTTTCAGGGATGCTTTTAGTTCAAAGAGCAGCTTTCTATATAATTATTTCAGTTTGCTAAACAAATCACATGATTATAATGGTTTTCTTTCAAATGTAATGTTTAGGTGCTAAACTTTGTATGATATTAGACCTTCTTGGTGATTCGGGCTCTGTAACTGGAGTTGATGCTGCAAGGCATCAGTTGGCAGCGTGTAGAACAATGCTGCAGAAGTATAAACTGGGTGATAGATGCCGGCTTTTTGTTGCTGATGGAACAACATTTTCAGTTATTCCTGAGGGGTTTCGTTCTGATTCTGAATCATGTTAGTGATGTTTAATCTTGGAATGTAATATTGAAATTTTAATATCATGCTTATTCATTAATCATTATTACCCAATTTTGAAATGTTTTCATTCTATCAAGTATTAAACAGACGAGTCTAGATCGGAAGAAAGAATGGACGTGTTCAAGGAGTGGACATCTAGAAGACCATGGAAAGAAAGGAAAAAAGCAAAGAAGTGTGCCACTCCACAAGTGGTGTCTAAGTCTCACCCTCCTGAACTCATATATTATGGACAGCATTCTGGAGTTATTGGTCTTACTAAAGGAGAATTATATAAGACTGTAGCTGAAAATGAGATTGCAGGCTATGGCTATGACAAAGTAACTACTGTATTACTTTGAATTCATTTTGCACAGTTCTTCATTGTCATTTACCCTTAAAAAGTTATCATTTGTTGGGATTTGATTCAGGTCCTTGTGGATGCAGAATGTACTCATGATGGTTCAGTTAAACATATTCAAAAGTTTGAACATTGGGGCTGGGTAACTCTTCAACGTCGTGTGCTGGATGCTGAGAGGACGGATAATTTACATGCTCTTCAGGCAAAGACTTGTTATTCTCTTGATCTATAATTTACATGCATACCTTTAGTCTTAAATATCATTTTGTTTTTAACTCACACACATACCTTTTGTATCTCACTACAGCTGAATCTTCTCGCCAACGGTTTCAGACTACTAAAAGTTGGAGGATCACTCGTCTATAGCACTTGCAGGTGTAGTGTCCTCAACAACGTAATCAAATAGATTGCGGGTATTTCATGTTGAGGTTTATGCGAGATACTCTTGCTTTGGGCCGATTAAAGATTCCCACCGATGTATGTATTTCTAACTTATGAGTTATTTTTATATTTACACATATCTCATATAATTAAATAGTTGGAATTAATTCAAAATATGTTATATTATTATGTAGTACTTTGATGAATTCAAGTGTGCATTTTATACAAAGGATCAAGTGGACGAAATCAAAGAGGAGTGGTGTCAATTCATGATAAAGCTCAATGTTTGTTCATAAATTTGTGTAATTAATGTGTACATTTGTAGTATATGTTATGACTTGTAAATGTGTACATAAATTTGTATATATTTTGATACATTTAAGGCAAAATTGGTTTGAATTGGTATATATATATATTTGTTAGCCAAAAATTGATAGAAAAAAGGCCAAAATGGCATATATAAAATGTGATAATTGTCTGTCAAAATCTGGTTGAAAACAGGTAGAAATTCTGGTTTATAAACCTGGAAAAAATGTGGTTTAAAACAAAAGCTTCAAAAATTTTCGTATACCTTAGACAGCGCTTTTGTAAAAAGCGTTGTCTAAGGGGGGGATTAGAAAGCGCTTTAGGCAAAAGCGCTGTCTAAGGGGGGGGCTTAGACAGCGCTTTTTGAAAAGCGCTGTCTAAGGTATACCTAAAAAAATTAAAATAGGAGGGTCTTAGAAAGCGCTTTTGGCCAAAGCGCTGTCTAAGGGGGTGGGGCTTAGACAGCGCTTTTCAAAAGCGCTGTCTAAGGTATACCTAAAAAATTTAAAATAAGAGGGTCTTATAAAGCGCTTTTGGCCAAAGCGCTGTCTAAGGGGGGGCTTAGACAGCGCTTTTAAGATTTAAAAAAGCGCTGTCTAAACCTATAGCAACGGAGGTTTAGACAGCGCTTTAAAGCGCTGTCTAAGGCTAAAAAAAGCGCTGTTTAAGGTCTTGTTTGTTGTAGTGTAGAATTGACAAGAAATTCAATGACCTGCCCGATTGAAACGTCCCCATGTTCCACATCTAGGTGCGTTAGCCTGTCTTCGACGTCTCCCACAATTTTTCTGAGGTGTTTGAGGCCTTTGAGTGCTGACATGATCCAATGGTGACTGGTGTGAAGGTTCAACGGTATTTGATGGATTTGTCATCATTTGTCCCAATAACAAGGGGTGTTGTCGCCAACGGTGCTTCCGTAATTTAGTTCGGTGCCCATGTTGTCGTAGTTAGGTCGTTGTGGTTGGGTGAATTGTGGACGGTATGGTTGCCCGAATTGGGATATTGGATCAGTTCGGAAACGAAGCAATGGTTCTTAGGGTGTACTAAAGTCAAACAACGGTTGAGTGTTGTGGCGATGGGATGTTTGGGTATTCATTGACAGGGGACTATGATGGCATGATGTCGAATCGTATGAATCATTTGGGCTATAGACAGTTGTGGTGGCTGCGTATGGTTGTTGGTGGTTAAGGTTTGATTCTTGATTTTGAGTTTGAGTGTGTGGCATGAATTGGTTGCGAGGTTGGGTGTTTGGTTGTTGGGTGTATATGATAGGGTGATGGTGTGAGGTTGGTCGTTGGGTTTGGGTGGGTTGACATTGTTCTTGGACGGGGATTTGTTGTTGGGCGTATGATGACGAAGCTCGTTGGCGTGGATCAATCAAATACCTTAGCTCAGACATAAATTGTGGCATTGTAACCAACCTAAACCATGTCATATAATGTTGAGTTGGTCTACCACCCTGTATGACTGGTTTGTTTAAGATGTGTTGTCGTAGATTCCTCCAATGACGACACATCTCTTTCGCGAAGTCTCTCCAGTCAGAATTATCTCATTGAGAATCGACTCTTTGTTGATGTCAATCTTCCAAACACGTCGGAGGTTCTGGAATTTGTTGTTGCATGCCGAACTACAGTTTTACACAGTCACTCTAGTGCATCTCCACAATAGTGAACCGGATAATTGGTGATTTTGTCGTCCAAACTGCATCATCATCATGACTAACCTGATGATCAAGACCCAGATATGGCATCCAGATAAACTGTACAAGAATATGACATGATTAGATGATATGTAATTGGATATTTTTTTAAATCAAATGTAGAGTTGTGTAGTAGTATTACATCGTTTGGTCCAATGTGGTCTAATAGATTGTGATAGACTACTACAACGTGTTTCTGACACCTATTGTAGTTCATCCCTTTAACTGACCACCTAGATCGAAAAGATTTGAAAAATATTATTTACAGTTAGTTGTAATATAAAGTCTAACAAATTAGATGGTAAAATTTTAAACTTACTTTGTTGCAAAGGGGGATATGAATGACTTCTCGTTTATCGGGGCGAGTGACGACATTCTTGACCAACCTCATGCTTGTAGCAAATACGTGCATGAATAAAACGTACAAGTATTTTTTGGCATTTTTACACAACACGTTATATAGATGGGACAGAACAGCTGAACCCCAACTATATGTGCTTACCTTATTTATGTTTTGTAACAACGAAAAATATATCATATTTACCGTATTACCACTACTTTCAGGAAATAAAAAATTACCAAATAGAATCATAATATAACACTGAGCTTTAATTATCTTTTCATACTCGATAGATTCTTCGGTTAATGTTATGCTTGTAAAATATTGTTTAAGATATTTTAAGTTAATACCTTGACCCCTAGCTTGACCAGAAGACTCTCCTGTAGTTGTGTCTTCACACAAATGGGCATCGAACAATTCATTGCATATAGAGTTATCTTGGTTAACTCTACCATATACGGCCTTACTATCGATACGTAGACCTAACAACATGTAGACATCCTCAAGTGTGACGGTACACTCACCAAAAGGAAGGTGAAATGTGTGGGTCTCGGGTCTCCATCTCTCTAACAAAGTAAGAATAAATTTGTAGTCAACCGAGTATGAGACTATGTTGAGTAGATTATCAAAACCGCATCCTCGAATATATGGTTCTACCAAAGGATCGTGTGGTACATATTCATGTACACGATATCGAAATCGCTTTGGGATCTAATAAAACATAAGTAATAAATAAAGTAAGAAGAAGTAATAAACAATAGAAACAATAAATAAATGTCTTCATCACCATATTACATGATTAATGCCCATACCGATGGTGAAATATTTGAGCATCACTTATTCGGTTTTTGTTTTCGCAACACAGAAGTAACCCGGTTTACAATAAATCGACGATCAAATTTTTCACATTTGAAACAAAGAATAGAAAAGAAATTGCAGTGTAGTCAGGTGGGAAAAATCATCTATAAAAATCTGATGTGGTTTGCAGACAGCCAAGTAAAGTTTTATCAGTTGAAGATTCGAGATGATGACGATGTTCAACATATGTTTGTCAGTCATGAACAATCTGGGTATAATGATATAGAGTTATATATATTACCACAAGAACAACAAGTGTCTCAGTTTGTTGATCAGTCTCAAGTGTTTTGTGAAACTGATGCCGACGAACAAGCTGAAGTCAATGTTGTTGATGAGGAAGAAGAAGAAGCTGAGTTATTGGTTGATTCAATGATGAATGATGAAGAAGAAGAGGATCCATTACCAGCTAGTCGTGTATATTGTCCACCTCAACACATGACAAACTTGAATTTGGGTGCAGATGAACCTTCGTCAGATATATTTTAGAATCCTTATGTGTAAATCCAAGGATCATTGAAAGAAGGAGACACATTTTGTACAAAAGAAGACTGTGTAAAAGCCATTAAAAAGTATCACATGCAATTATCAGATGATTACAGGGTTGATCGAACTAATGCAATGAGGTGTAAGATTTATTATCGAAATGAGCTCTTCCTTTTCCGGTTGTCAGCTTCTTACCGGAAGAGGAATGATTCTTGGGAGATTGGTTCCATGGGTCCAGTTCACAAATGCATGCTCACGAACCCAATGCAAGACCATTGCAAACTCAACTCTCAGTTAATATGCGATGAAATTTTGTCTGTCATTAGCGATAATTCATCGTTAAAGGTGAGTACAATAACCTCACATATTGTAACACAATACAACTATACTCCATCATACAGGAAAGTTTGGATAGCTAGGACAAAGGCGGTTGAAAAATTATATGGCAATTGGGAGGATTCTTACAAACAACTTCCAATATACTTGGTGGCTCTTAAACAATATGCTCCAGAGACTATTGTCAATTTGGAAATGTTGTCGGCTTATACCCCAAACGGGACTTGTGCTATTGGAAATGGAATATTTCACCGACTCTTTTGGGCGTATCAACCATGCATCAAAGGTTTTGCTTTTTGTAAACCTATTATACAAATTAATGGTACATGGTTGTACGGGAAATATAGGAACGCTACTGATGGCAGTGGCACAAGATGGCAACAACAACATTTTTCCAACCACCTTTACCCTAGTTGAAGGGGAGACTACTAAGGGATGAAGTTTTTTCCAAAAAAATATTCGATTGTACGTTACTCCTCAACCTAACTTATGTTTGATCTCTGGCTGACACCCTTCAATAGTGAGTGCCTACAAAAATATTGACAATGGCTGGCAGGATCCTCTGTCGACGCATGTCTACTGCATTAGACATATCACTCAAAATTTTATGCGGGAGATCAAAGACAAAATGTTGCGGAAGAAGGTTGTCAATGCAGGGTATGCATTAACAGAACCTTCTTTCAACACTACCGTGAAAACATCAGATTGTCAAACGCAGATGCAGTATGGTGGATCGACAGTATTCCATTAGAGATGTGGACTATGACATACGACAACGGTCAATGTTGGGGCCACATGACAACAAATCTTGTTGAATCAATGAACTGTACCTTCAAAGGCATCGAAACCTACCTATAACCACTTTAGTGCAAGCAACCTATTTCAGGCTAGGGGCGTTGTTTGAGACCATACGTTCCAAATGGAGTTCAGTGTTACAATCTGGATAGTTGTTCAGTGATGCTTCAATGAAATTCATTAGACACGAAGCTGTCAAAGCTAACATACATGTGGTCACGGTGTTTGACCGTACTAAAGGTTGGTACGGTGTTGCTGAGTCCGTGGATCACGTGAAGGCATGTCGAGGGGACAATATAGAGTGGAACTAGATAGAGGTTGGTGTGACTGCGGAAAGTTCCAAGCCTTTCGTATGCCCTGCTCCCATGTCATAGCGACATATTCAAAGGTTCGATGGGATCCATCATACTTACTATCTGACGTTTACAAAGTCATAATCCTCTCCAAGGTTTACAAAATTAACTTTTCAGTGGTAGCAAAAGAGGATTACTAGCCGGAATATCAAGGAAACATTCTCTGGCACAATGAAGTAATGCAAAGAAAGAAAAAGGGTCGCCCAAACAACACCCGTATTCGAACCAAAATGGACACGGCGAACAAAATGGTTCGATTATGTAGTTCATGTCGTCAGCCCGATCATAATCGTGCTAACTGTCTCAGTGTTAGAATAAGCACAACAAGATAATTTTAATTGTACCTATTTTGCTTTATATTAAAAACAACATTTATTTCATATGACAACTTTGGAAGGGAATACCATCACAAAAAAATATAACACATACGACACACAAGCAGCACATAAACAATAATACAACAGACTACCACAAATAAAATACCATTACTATAACTATGCGATTACAACCATCAAAACAATTTTGAACGTATTATACATCATCCTGTGAACGTCTCTGTCAGTCTTAATATTCACCTATACACGAACTTCTCCATTTTGGTTGAACGTGGACTCAAGCCATTGAATTCTTCTAATCCTTCCACCCTCTGTAATTTCTCTATCTAACCAACGGTTCAACGTCAGATTAAGACATTCGAACGATTCTATAATCCAAAGTCGAATCTCTATCGGAGGTTGCACTGCTGAAAAGATTAAATCGGTATTTCTCTTGTGAATGTATTCAGACATGGTTAAAGAAAACAAAATTGAAGGAGATTGAAGAAATTGAAGAAAAATAGAATGAGGGTAAGAAGTTGTGTGAAAAAATATGGGAGATGCACATGATATTTATAGAAGAACCAATACCCTAGGCGCCATACACACATAACACATGCATGCGTCAATGCATGTGACACACACACATGCATACATGCATGCGCCAATGCATGTGGCGCCTACAAGCATTGACTTTGCATGCATGCGCCAAGGCTTTGGACGCCTCCTTTGATGGTTATTTAGATGCGCCAGTACAACTGACGCATAAGTAGGAAAAAGTGATTATTTTAATTTATTTATTTTTGAAAAAATGGTTATTTTAGAATTTAATTTGAAAAAATTGATTATTTTAAAAAAAAATATCGTATTAAAGTATATAGATTAAACTTAACTCAATTTTCTAAATTTATTTGTAAAATAATAAATGTCACTTATAAATATAAAACTTATAATTTTCTCAATATTTCTCACATACTTCTCATTTGATTTTCTCTTCACTACCCAATAGACAATTGATGTTTTCATTTTCATATTATTGAAAAGGAAAGTTTGACCTTTGGGTGATACGTGACACTTATTCCCGTTACCATGAGTTGAGTATTATACTAACGTTTGTGTATAAGAAAAAATATGATAATATTTTATCAATAAACGAACAAAATGAGACCACGTCACAGACTGCAAAATCGTGCAATTTTTGAATGAAGCAGAAATCATAAGTGATTGAGTAATTGGTTTTGCCGACAATTTAGAGAGGCATCTCTGTTGAACATATATGCTCATACATACATGTACCTCTTTTCAAACTCCCTTTTTTTTTTTTTTTATAATCACTTGTATTAATACGTACAAGAGGTGCAATCCAATACAAAAGGAACAAAGTTACAATCCAATGCAATTAGCAGGATTAGCAAACCACAAATCTCTAGTAATATCTATATTCCCCTTAGACAAAATGGAAATCCAATCCCACCCAATTGATTTAATAAGCAATAAAATCTCAACCACATTCCAATTAGAGTGTTCAAAGACTAAACTATTTCTAGCATTCCAAATGCTCCAACAAACCAAAGGCCAAATAAAAGCGAAAAAAGATGATTTCACTCTACCATCCAAAGAATTTAATAGAAATAAAAGCACATCTTCTCCGGTAATAATAGTATCAATATCCGAACTTCCCAATAGAACATCAAAATCCAAGCCAAACCACGAGAACACTTCCTTCCATATATATTTAACTTTACCACACTTAAGAAAAAGGTGATTTATGATGAAAGCATATCGTCAATATGTGATTTTCTGTCATTATCACAACATCTCTTTTTCCTACTCTTTTCAACATTTCGAACTTTTTTTTGTTCTTTTAATTTTTCTTATTGAGAGATTGATGTACATCATTTGTCTAATTGTAATGAACTCTAAGCCCGCCGACACAAGGGCTAGACTCTTAAATCAAAGGCTTTATGTCTTTTAAAAAATATTTATTATCATGTATATTTACTATTGGTTTAATATCTTTTGATCATGTTAACTTGAATGCACATTTTGATCTTGTTTTAGGAAGAAATCACCCCTTTCTAAAAAAATTCTCCAAAACAAAATTAATATCTTATTTCTCCGATCACAAAAAAAGAAATTAACATTTAAAAATCAACTCTTTTTTCAGAAATCATAATTTTACCTTTATTAACAATTTCGTGATTGATTTCATTTATTTGAACTTCGCCACAAAACCATCTAACACCATCTAACATGTATTATCTTCGTCCTAATAAAAAAAATGCATTCCTTGTTCTAGTCATGCCTCCTCTTAACCATAACAATTGCAACTCATGATCTTGTGCCTTAAAAGTTGCCATCATCTCTAAAAATAAACATCTATTTGTTGATGACACCTTTTTGTAACCTACTCACAGTCACACATTTTTTAATACTTAGCATCAGTGGAATAATAGTGTAATAATATGGTCCTTTCTTGGTTTCAACACTATCTCTCTAAAAATATTGTTTAATCCATCTTATGGATTGAAAGTGATCACGCTATTTGGAAAAACATGGAAAATTATTTCTCTCAAGGTGATATCTTCAAAATCTCTGATCGCAACAACAAGTTCACTCAACTTCATCAGGGTTTTCTGAATGTTTCAACATACTTACCAAACTAATGTCTCTCTAGGAACATATTGACTCTCTCAGACCCACATGTGATTACACTTGTGTTATACCTTGCACTTGTGGTGGTGCCTCTGCTCTTTGCAAATACAAAACTAAAGATCGCGTTGGACATCCCAAAAAATTAGTTTGATCTGCCGGGATATAAGATCTGAGGATCATTTATGTACATCTCATAATTCCTTGAGGCCGAGTTGATATGACAACTGAGTATGGTGAGGTTAGCAGATCGGTAGTTGTGTTATACCTACTAGCCAAAATTCGGTTAGAGAATCAAAATAAGCAAGATGAAGTTGGCCTCATGTAAGTCAGTGATGATCCAGTTAGTGCAAATCGGATCCGAAGACAAGGCTAAGATGTCATTTGAAGGGTCATAAGAATAGAATGATACATTATGACAAGAGAGTTATAATTAGTGAAGAGGCGGATGTTACATGACAATTATAGGGACGGTGGTATTTATGAAGAATATGGAGAGTCAAGCGAGAGAGAGAGAGAGAGAGGGATGGAGAGAAAGAGATGGAAAACTATAAATAAGAGAATTTTGGAGAGTAAAAGAAGAAGAAAAAATGAAATAAGAAATACATAACAGACACTCCAATCAATCATTTTAGGCTCTCCTTGACTGAAAACAAGGAAGTCAATCTTTTAGTGTTTCTTTAGCAAGAACATTTGGCGCCCACCGTGGGGCCTCAGCAAAACTTTCCCAGGCCATACAAAACCATCATCAAAAGCATTAATACTTCAGTTGGACGATGTCGGGATCATCTCTCAACCGAAGCGATCCACCTCCGCCACCAGATAGGGTTCAATTGCTCACGGTGGTGGAAGCACTTCGTCAGTAAAATGAAGCCTTGTAAGAAAATGTCCAAGTTTTGCAAACACAAAGTCTACATGAAAGGAATGTATAGGAGGAGCCTCTGGAATATAAGCCTTTATCCGAAGCTATCTGGGATGATCAAGTCCCGAAGAACTTCAAGTCATCGTCGCTAGTATCTTTCAATGGTAAAATTGATCCACATGAGCATATTATTGCAATTAATAACCAAATGGCAAGGCTTCTAATTCACTCAAGTGTAAACTCATGGTCAGGACCTTTAAAGAGGGTGCTTTGCGGTGGTATATGAGTCTACCCAGGTTCTCGATCATCAGCTACCAAGACTTAACCAAGAATATGGTACAACACTTTTCGGCAAGTAAGCATAGGAAAGTATCGACTACCAGTTTATTTAACGTCCTACAAGGGAACGCGAAATCTCTCAGGGAATATATGGCAAGATTCAATGAAGAAACAATTAAGGAATATCATCCGAATCAAGAAATATTTATCGGAGCATTTCAGCACGACTTCAAGGTTGGGTATTTCAATGAATCATTAGTACAAAATTCTGCATCCAACATGGATGAGGTTATCACCCGAGCGTAATGCTACATCAAAAGAGAGGAAAGTAACATGGAAAAGAGATCCCGAGATGAAAAAGCAAATGTGTGGGCCAAGGAAGAAGGAGTTGGGCAGAAGAAGGAATACTTTAAGCCTGGACCCAGAGATCGGTCAATAACGAGATCATCTCAGTGACCGTTTGAAAAAGAGCAGGAGTACACACCAATAAACTTTGGACCTGAAGACATCCTAATAGAATTTTATCACCTCATGTTTCTTCCTATGCTAGGACGTCCAAAGGGGGTGCATATTGTGATGGGAAAAGACGAGAGCGCATGGTGTGCATACCATAGACTTCAAGGATACCACACAGAAAATAGTTATTAGTTTAAGAAAGAAATCGAGATCTTGATTCAGAGAGGTCGGCTATTGTCGTAGGTTAAAGAGGTGGGAGGTCAGCACAGAAAGAGAGGTCCTCCCCAAGATGGCCCAAATTTGGAAAACCCTGCACAGAAGAAAGGAAATAATACATAAGAAGTCTGTGAAGCCAGGATAACCTGTCATACACTAAATACCATAGCAGAGGGATTCGCGGGAGAAGGAGAAACCAGTTCGACTAGAAAAATATATGCTCGGTCAGTGATACACATTGAACAGAAGTCGGCTTTAGAGGGGAAGGAGGATCCGGTCGTGATCAATTTCTCCAAAAGAGACTCGGAAGGAATGCTAGCTCATGAAAACGGCCCAATGGTCATTAAAGTTTATATTCATGATTGGAGCGTAAAGCGGGTCTTAGTAAACCAATGAAGTTCAATAGACGTTATATATTGGGATGCATTTTGGGGGATGAATTTAGATACCACTGAGTTGTTATCATTTAAAGGTACTTTGGTGGGATTCTCTAGAGAGCATGTACAAGTATTAGGGTTGTAGCGGTGTATTCGTCGCTGTATGATTTATTGATTAAACCATAAGCAAAGCATACAATGAATTCGAGTCGCCACCGCACTTTTATTTATCCAAAGGACTGGCTAAAAAGCGAACAAAAGCCTAAGAAGTTTTACGCGTAGAAAACTAATAAAAAGATCAGAGAGTCTGGGTAAGGTGTAAATTACGCAATGGGAAGGTGTTAGGCACCCACTACGTCCTAGGTACTCCTAGGGAGCCCTTTTCACACTTGTTGTATAAAATTGTTATTTGTTATGAAATATTTATTGTGCAAACATGATTGGGATGATGAGAAAAGAATATACAATTTTATTGGGTTTGAACGGATGAACCCGTTGCCTACGTACCTCCCATCAAAGGTAAGGATCAAAACACCATAGTTCGGCTAAAAGATTTCCAAAAGTTTGTGAGTTCAATTTTAAAACACAAGCCCTAAGGTCTTACGTTATCCACGGGAGAAAACTCAACCTTATACAAACAACAAGTCCACCATGTGAGAACAGCTTCAACTTGCTAGTGAGGGGTTAACCCTATAATAAGCAAGGAAGACTTACAATTCAATCAACTAAGGACAAATAGGTGAGATTGACATCAACCAACTAGGATAAATCAAACCTATAGCTCATGTATGAAAACTTAACAAGAGTGGACAAAGCCACAAAACCATTGAATGGGTGAAGTTAATTGATTATGATTATGAAAGTAAAGTCAAAGTATGATTAAGATTGATTCAAAAGAAGTATTATGAAATGGAGTTTGAAAAAAGTCAAGGACTTGGGGTCCAGGTTTTTAATTTGAAAACATGAAGATGTTTGCACAATATCTATCTCAAGTTTGAAAGTAATGTGTGAAAAGGTTTAGGACATAATGGGATGAATGGATGAGGATGGAGTGTAAAACTTCTTAGAAGGTTCACCTCTTGAAATCATATAGAAGATGATTCAAGTGTGTCCTTTGGAATGGGCAATAAGCAATAACAAAGTAAGCAAACAAATGATACCGGATGCCACTCAATGGTCTTACTCCAATCTCACAAACAAAAAGCGGATACCGGATACCAATAGATGGATTTACACCAATCTCCTAAAACAGAAATGGATATCAGAGGCCACTCAATGGACTTACACTAATCTCCTAAACAAAGAAAATGAAAGTGGATACCGGATGCCAATCTATCTGGACTTATACCAATCTCCAACAACAAAGCAAACACTTGGATGTCAGATGCCAATCTATCTGGGCTTACTCTAACTTCCAACATATGATCATAGGAATACAAATGCCAAATTACACGGACTTACAATTGCATCCTCACATAAAACAAACAAAAGCAAAATATGATCACAGGAAAGCAAATGCCAACTTACAGGGACTTATAATTGCATCCTCACATACAATCAAACAAATGCATCAAGCAAAGATAAGATGAGTGGCCAATGAAATGGTCTTATACTCACTTCCATATCATAGAAACAATGGCCAAAGGAATGGTCTTACAATTATTCTCAATGGGGAAATCAACAAAGATATATCACAAAGACAGATGAAATGATCATGCACTAATGAGCAATTAATGATGATAAATGCATAAAGCATACAAGCAAACATGTGCATATGAAGATAAGCAATCAATCAATGAAGGCATTCAGCACACACTATAACCAAACAATGAGGCTCACACAAAAGGGTTAGGCATTGAAGCCAACTGGAATAGGGTTAATGGTGCTCTTAACCTTGCCATTGAGGGGCTAAGGTGAAGCAGATGAAAGGATATGAGGGGTGTGCCTCATTGCTCTTATCCCTGGTCAGGGAGAGCATTTGAATATCAGAAGGTGTGGGAGTTCAGAAAGTAGGAACTCTCTCCACAGATTATTGACTCTATAGATCTTGGGTTTGAATCTCAATGCTACAACCATGTAATGGGAGCAAGGAGAAGACTCACAGAATAGTAGGAGATAGGTTGCTTATCTCTTATATCCACCAATTGCCTTATTTGAAGGACTTTTCCTGCTTGGGACAAATGTAAACACACACAAGCATTGCCTCTTAAGGAGGACTTCAGACAGTTGCCTGGCCAAATAACAGGCCAGGTCTTCCAGACTACATGAAGAAAAGGGATTATACCTCAATGCAAATTGCTATTAAAGCAAAGCAAAGCAAGTTCTTAAAGAACTAAGCAACTAAAGGTACCTGAAATAGTCAAACAGAATCAGTACACATCTCAAAGTTAAATCAAAAGGAGATAAGGATTAACAGTCAACATAATCAGGTAAATGTGCAATGCACAAGGCTCAAAGCCTATGAGCCAAACAACCTACAAAACAAAGAAGTTAGTTCAAGATAATCAATCAAGCTCAAACAATTTGTATTGGTCTCTTTGAAGCATTTGTTGCTTAACCTGAAAACATGAACTCAAACATGAGCAACAGGACCACTAGGACAAGCCTAGGGTCAAAAAGGGATGAGAAAGTCAAAACGGCAAGTGATAGTCAACCAAAATCAAGTTCAAACAATCAAGAAACAAGCTCAATTGGTTTCATGTTCATATCAATCATCATCATGATTTCATAAGCAAGTTAGGTCAAGGCATGGCATATGGAAGCTCATAGAAGTCAACAGCAAGACTCAAACCAAAACCAATCATAAAAAATTCCAAAAATCATCAAATAAATCATGATCAAACATAATCCATAGCATGACATGCATATCAAATTTCAGCTCATTTGGATCACGGGAAGATGGTCAATGAAAATCAGAAAGGCAAGGCAAGTTCAAGCATGCTCAAAGAAGTCAACCAAACATGTACCAACTTCAATAAATCATAAATCAGTGACAACATATGAGAAATGAATGGGATCAAAACCATGACAAAGCTTAAGATGTCTATTAATCATATGTAAAATTTCATGTTCATCCAATTAAGTATGGGAATTTCACAAAGCATATGGCATGATGTGTCACAAAAAGTCAACATAAGACCAAACAGGGGAGGAAAATCCCAAACAATTAGGAAATGCCATCAATAATTCCACAAAAAATCACATGTAAACTAGACATCCAATAGTACATTCATGCAAAAATTCAAGCCAATTTGAGTTCAAGAAGCATGGTAATGAAAATCATGAAGTTGGACATCAATGGTGTGACACAAATTGTCACACCCTAATTCAAAAAATCATAAGTCACAAACCAGCAATGATAAATTCACAAACTCTACACCAAAATCACCATGAGTGTGTCTAGTTTAAGCACAAAAAATTTCAAAGTCATTGGATAAAGCATCATCATTTCACAATTGATTTGGCAAAGTGTACAAAAAATGAGCATATGAACAAAACCCTAGCACAAATTAAAATCCATTCATCCAAAAATTCAGGAAAAATCATGATTAAAAACTAGAGATCCAGATGAACAATTAGCAAAAATTCTCATGAAATTTGGATCAAAAATGGATGAGCTATGATTTTTGCAAGATTGTGATCAAAAATGAAATAAAAATTGTGAAATAAATGATTTAATGGAATATGTGGCACGGCAGTGGCAAAAGAGTAATAAACTCGTCCCTTAAGTGAAACGCTGCGTTTCACTTAAGGGAAGGAAAAGATCTGATTGGTCATGGCCTATCAAACAGTAAAATCCCATGCAAAATGAAAAACACACGATCCAAACATGAAATCTGGGCAAATGGTTAGGGTTCGCTACAGTACATCATCTTCTTCCTCAAGAAATCGTGGAAAAAAATTGTTCCAGAAATGAGCAATAAGCATATCAATCGAACCATCAAACATCATACATCACAAATCCAACCATAATTTTCACTAAATCGAGCTATCCACCAAGAATCATGCAAAAACAATAATGAACATCAAACTTAAAAACCCAGATTTCTCGCTAATCACTCAATCATTTTGCACGATTAAAAGCTCATAACAATCAGCAAAGTAAGATCTATCATAAGCATAGCATAGTTTAGCAAATGGTCATGGTCGAATTCTTACTTGATTTGAGGAATAGTTGAGATGTAGTTGTTGTTTGGCTCCAAATGGCAAAAACAGTTGTTGCTTCAAGCTTCAAATGATGAATGAATAAGGTAATGTGGCTCAGGAATCCTTGGAATGGCTTCAATTCAGATTTGCCATTGATGGAGCTTTAATGAAAACAGGGTTGTAATGGCTTTACAGTCATGGAATAAAGCTTGCAATGAACTCCAAAATGATGGTATATGATGCAGCAACCAACCAAGGCTCGAGTTCTTTACAATTTTTCAGCAAAGTTTCAAGAATGGAAAAATGAGAAATTGAGAGAACAAGGGTTTTGGTCTGTTTGGAATGTGGCTGCTAGGGTTGTGTTTCAGCAGAAAAAGATGTATATGTATGCTGTTTAAGGTCCTAAGCATGATTAGTCAAAGTGGTAATTGGCATTTTGCAAATGAAGGTGTTTTGGCTAATTTGAGGATTTTCACTTAAGTGGCAAAGTGGATGTGCACAGCTGCGAATTTGGGCCTCAATCATAACCAAAATGTGTTTTCTGAACATTCTCAATTGGCAAAAGTTGTTGGAAATGGTTATTTTGCAAAGTCATTTTTCCACCTCACTTGAATTAATTCATGCTAGTTCAAAAATGCCATTTTGATTGGTGAGTTTTTGGTAAATTGTGATGAAGGATTTGGAAATAGGGCATCAAATGTGACTTGTAGCAAAAAACCCCACCCAATTTGGCCAAATGGTTTGGAAGATATGGCCTTTTGAAGTTCAAATATTTTGGAGAATGAATTGATCATAACTTGTCAACCATACATGGGAATTGAGTGTTCTTGGACTTTTTGGAAATGGGAGAACAAGATCTTCAACTTTCATGTTGGGAAAAAATTCATTTGAAGCTTGTATGATGATGTAGGTTTAGGACCAAGAAGTTTCCATTTTTGGCAAATTCCAATTACAGGTCAACTTTCTATTTTTGGAAATTTCTTGTCTGACTTCAAATTCTTCAATGATGATGCTTGACATGTTATATGAGGCTTATATGGACATGAATGAGACCTCTCAAACCAATTCCCACCATCAAAACACTGATTAAATGCACAGTTGACCAACAGTTGACTTTTCTAGGGTTTTGCTTGACTGAACCATGTTCTGATGAATTCCAAGCCCTAATCCCTTGAAATCTTGATTCCCACTGATATCACAACATATATGAACTCTTGATTATTGATCATGGTGCCCAAATTCTTCAAGAATGGCCACCATCCACTGTTTAATGGCTGATTAGACTGATTTGACCTAATTGGCTTCATCTGCAAGTAACATGGTTAGATGACAATATATTTGTACTTTTGGTTAGTAAACATATGAAAGGCCATGATATACAAAGGCAATACATGCTTGGTGATCAAGAACCACACTCACAAGACAACCCACCCACTAGGAGGGAAGCTAGGGCATGCAATGATCCTTGAGGCCATGATATGATATGATATGGGCCATGAGGGATCTTAGGGTCAAAATTGGGGTCTTACAAGGGTATTTACCCATAATGACAGCTTTTGAAAGTAGAGACCATGCAAAAAATATCCAAGTAAGGTATCTAATTGTCAATAATGTGTCTCCATATAACATTATTATTGGCAGACCCTCGTTTAATGCTCTGGAGGAGGTGTTGTCTACTTTATACCTCATGTTAAAGTATCCTCTGGAGGACTGTCGGGTAGGAATAATGAAGGGTGATCAAGTGATAGCAAGGAAATATTATAAAGATAGTCTAAGACTTAAAAGGAGGAGCCACACCGACGAACCAATCAAAAATGATAAGCTAAAGGTCAACCTAGTTGATATCGACCTGAGATAAGAATTACCAGAAAACCGTCTGACAAACATAGAAAATATAATAAGGATACACAATGGCATCCAATCACCTCACACAACTCGAATTGGTGCCAGTCGGATATCAAAGGATGAAGATGGAAGAATCAGAGTCAATTTAAATATAGGTCGTCACCCTCTCATACATGACCTGTTAAGCACGCCATGGGGGTTTTATAAGCAGGTATTGAATATTTCGAGCTCACTAATCATGGAAGTCGGACAAACAAAGTTTTTAATAAGGGATATCGATCACTTCACTAGAGGGGAATCACCAAAGACAAAAAAATCATGTTGTCTGGAATAAGAAGGGAGCAAGATGGGATCAGAAATATATGGATCAAGGACATATATGAAATTTTATGGCCCTACCACACTACTCCTCATTCGACTACTCAGGAGAATCCTTTCGCGACGATCAGTGAAGTTGGTATAATGATATCGGTCGAGATCACCAAGCCGACTTCGAAACGTCGTGCTTTATTTGAAGGCGTCAACTTAGTAGGCTTAGATAACTTGGCAGTCACACAAGAGAATTTCCAAGATGTTCGATACTAAAGTTAAGCAAAAGGGATATCACAAAGGAGGTCTGATGATAAAGATGGTGGCGGACTTCAAGAAAAAAGATGGGTTGGTTCCGGATGGGGAATAATCCTTTCGTATCAATCAGAGGATGAATAATGGGGCTCACAAGTTGGAAGATTTATAGGATATTGAAATATCTGGGACCTAGAATGTAATTAGTCTTGAGTTTTATCCTAACTAGTCTATGTAATAAACATCATAAATAAAAATTATGGGAGTTCACTTTTTTCCCTTACATGAGAAGGGGTTTTTAATGAGGCACCCATAGTTAAAGGAAATGTACAATGTAAAGCATGTAAAATAGGCCCTAGGGCATAATCGAATTCGGCTGGGTTAAGAAAATTGAAACCTCTAGCCTAAATAAAGTCCAAGTAACTTGAAGCCTCTGGCATAATCGGCTTTGGCCGGGCTAAGTAAATTGAAACCTCTGGCCTAAATTAAGTCCAAGCAACTTGAAGCCTCTAGCATAATCGGCTTCGGTAAGGCTAAGTAAATTGAACCCTCTAGCCTAAATTAAGTCCAAGCAACTTGAAGCCTCTGGCATAATCGACTTCGGCTGGGCTAAGTAAATTGAAACCTATGGCCTAAATGAAGTCCAAGCAACTTGAAGTCTTTGGCACAATCGACTTCGGTCGGACTAGGTAAATTGAAACCTCTGGCCTAAATGAAGTCCAAGTAACTTTAAACCTCTAGCACAATCGTTTTCGGTCAGACTAAGTAAATTAACAAACCTCTAACTTTAAACGGTTTAGTTAACTTATCACTGGTCAAATGTATGACATGATCTACTCAGAATTAACCCATTTGTGTTTGAGAATTAACGAGACCCATCAAAACATTAAGGGCCGACTCGTCGGGGCTTCAAACCTACGTGGTACAAGTTTCAGCTAAAAGACAAGCTGACTCGCTTGAAGTCGGCCGATTTATCTGATTTCCATGCGAACAAATAAGTTGTTATCTATGAGATAGAATGTATTAAGGGCTACATAACCAAAAGGACTAACACAGTCACAACTAAAAACAATATCATCAGAACTTAAATATTATTGTCAAAAGATTAGGAAGATGTCCAAACGCAACGAAAACACGTTGAGACCTATAAGGGCTTTCTGACTTATATATATATATATATATATATATATATATATATATATATATATATATATATATATATATATATATATATATATATATATATATATATATATATATATATATATATATATATATATATATATATATATATATATATATATATATATATATATATATATATATATATATAGAGAGAGAGAGAGAGAGAGAGAGAGAGAGAGAGAGTTTTGAGCTCTGCAACGACCATGTGTCAAGGTCTCAATGGGGCTCTCTGATTTCTCTGTCTGACTTCACCATATACAATCCACTAGTTTCTATTATCGGAATTTTGCCTGGGCTATCTGTTTTTTCTGCATCGCAAGTCCATCAGGGTCCTTCGGACTCTTCAAAATCGTAAATCGTTGCAGGGTGATATCTTTGTCCGTTCTTGGGTTGCCATAGCCAAGGTCGTGGACCTATCAATCTAAGTTTTACAAGTAATCCATGTTATATTTACACATCCCATAAAAATTTTCCATTAATTTATCAAAATAGAAAACTTTGGAATAAGTTATGCATTCATAAAACTTTTTAAACACTTAAAGCTTCTATAAAAAAAATTCAGAAAGATAAGGGCAATCCGTAAACATTGAACACAATATAAAAATATCATAGTATGAGCCATAGCAGGACCCGAATACAAAACAAAAAGGAAAAACCCAGTATTCTGGAAAACATTACAAAATGGATGACTAAAAAGTATTCTTCATTTTTATCCTCACCCACAACTTCGGGGTTATTGTCAACAACACGGTACTCCTAGATCAGATCATTAGTGGTAGAAGGCTCGGTTTCTTCCATATCCACGAGATGACCATTAACCACAACAACATGGTCCTCCTAGATCAGATCAAGATTTAAAAGTCAATTTCACCAAGTCAGAATGTTTGTTAAAAATGAGAAAAATGATGTTCTGATGAGAGGAATTAGGTCTAAAGACTATTGTTATTTATGCATACCACAAGAAACTACTTGCTCTTTCACATGCATAATGTCCAAGGAAGATGAAGTCAAGTTGTAGCACTAGAAGCTTGGACATCTAAATCTCAAAGGGATATCTCTTGGTTACTTTACAAACAGAAAATCTTACAGGGTATTTAACTCCAGAACCAAGGGCGTGACAGAATCCACTATTGTTGTGGTTGATGATTCAATTATTGTAAAAGGGATTGATGTAGATGAAGATGTTGGAACATCATATGAGCAGACGATGCTTCAGAAAATGTGGAAGAAATTGAGTTAAACATTGAGCCAATAAGGAATGAATCAAACGCTTCTGCTGACATCTAAGCTGTTTATTTTTCTGTTTGATTTTGTATTTTTTTTTGTGGGCCTTTGCCCTGAATATTGAACCTTTGTGTGCCATGGTTTGTACCCCTAATTCACATGTTTTTCTACTGCCTTGCTCTATTATTTTGTTGCCATTGATGAATGTCTACTTGGTTTGTCATATTCTGGCTAAAAAGGGGGAGTAGATATTGTAGAGTTGTGCTAGTTGTGCTCTTGCTTTATTTTATTCTCTGTGTGAAAGATTTGCATAAAGGCTGTTTCTTTGAGGGGGAGTATGTTTCCTGTGTGACAGGGGGAGTTTTTTCTGTGTTGCTGATCATGACATTCAGGGGAGTATTGTTGTGTACTTGTTGTGATGTCAGACAAAATTTCTTGACATTTTTGTTTCAGAGAATTCTATTTGTGCATATAATTTTGTTTGCGCTTAGACTATTGTGTGCTTGTTGTGATGTCAGATAGAATGTCTTGACATTTTGTTTGGAGTGTGAGAGTTTATTTCTCTCTGTGTTTCTGTGAGGTTGGGTTTCTACTACTTATTTCTGTTGCGTGTGCCTCTGATATGTCTTGGTGTTATACTAAATGTTTGATTGTTTGGTTTTTGTGCTTGTGATTATTGTTGATGTTTTATCTTTTCTCCATCTATATGATGCAAAGGTTATTTTAGCCAAAATTTGCCAAAGGGGGATATTGTTAGGTCTATGCTTTTATGTTTGGAAGCAATTTTGTTAAAACATGTATCACAGCAAGATGTTCAGCAAGATGTCGTGACATGTTGATCAAACATCTTTGCATGTTTTGTTTTACTTCTTGGAAGACTTATTTTATTATGAGATATTTGAAGATTCTATGAATATTTGGCTATCATATATGACTGTCCAAGAAGGTTTATTTTAGGAACTCTTGTTTCGTTTCCATCTGTGCACTGGTTTCATAAAAAGGGATGTTGAGACATTTTAAGGAAACATCAGATCATATTTGATTTGGTTCTGCAGAAGATTGTGCATACTAGATGTCGAAACATTTAAGGAAATATTAGATTTGATTCTGCATAATGGATGTCAAAACATTTAAGGAGACATCAGATTTGATTCTGCATAATGGATGTCAAAACATTTAAGGAGACGTCATATTTGATTTGATCAAATATTATGCAGAATAGATGTCAAAACATTTAAGGAGACATCAAATTTATTTGATCAAATATTATGCAAAACATATGTCAAAACATTTAAGGAGACATCAAATTTGATTTGATCATATTTGATTTGATTTTTTTGGATCTGCTGATTTTTTAGCCTGAAGCCCATGCTACTTTGGGGCTATTTAAAGGGTGATTCTAAACCTAAGAAAAGGAAGAAGTTTCACTGGAAATTGTTATTTTTAGGGTTTAGTTGTTATTGTTATTTGTGAGCCATTATAGTATCTCTTTGATACTTGAACTGGAATGAGTTTATTGAGTTGTAATTGTGAATCACTCATGAGCTTTTAAGCAAGAGTGTATTTTGTTTCATTGGAAGTGTGTCTTTTGTTCTTTGATTGTTTTCAGTTGTTATTACTATTGTGTGATTAAAGGGAAGTGAGAAGGGTCTCATATCAAGGAAAGTCTTAGATAGAAATTTCATGGGTATTGATTAGGTGAGAAGTTTGTAAAACCAGAGGTTGTTTATAAAGTCAAACTAATACTGTTATAGTGGATTTCCTTCCTGGCTTGGATGCCCCCGGATGTAGGTGACGTTGCATCGAACTGGGTTAACAATTGACCTGTGTTATTTAATTCCTTCTTTTTACACCGTAATTGTTTCTAGTGTGACATATCCTGAACCTGGTGTCGTGACATCGTATACGACATCTGTTATCTGCTTACTATTTTTATTGTGTGAAGTCTTGATATTAGTGTCGTAACATCGTATACGACATCTGATATTTGTGTACCAGAATTTCATTATGGTTCTGTTAAATCTCTAAGGTAAAGTTAGTTAAATTTTATTGACCCTATTAGATTTTTGTTGGATTAAAACTCTGTTAGAAACTTATGCTAGAATTAGTTTGAAAAATAAGTTGTTAGTTATTTGAAGTTATGTGTTAAATCTGTTAGAAGTTAGAGTTAAAAAAATGTTAGAGTTAACAAAATGTTAGAGTTAACATAATGTTAGTTAAACTCTGTTAATCAAGTTAGATTAGTTATATTAGTAAGTTATTAGGTTAGGTTAGGTCGGCATTATAGTTAGTAAATTATGTTAATCAAGTTAGCAATCAATTATGTTAGGATGAAGTTGATATGGTTAGTTATTGTTAGTTTGTTAATGAAGCAGTCAATTATGTAAATTGTTAGTGAAGTTTAGTTTTTTGGGTGATTGCAATTAGTGTTAGAATTTGGATGAAGGTGCGAGTAGTGAATGAAACAACTTGTGAGCTTGTTAAACTTATCTTGAAATGTCAATAGAAAATGTTATGAATTTGAAATGTGTTGTATGTGAAACTTGGCATCAAATTGATTGAAAATGTGATGTATGATGATGATTAAATCTGAATGTGATGAATTGTGTACTTTGAATTGGATGTTGCAGGTTCTTTGGATTCGAATACTATGTTTGTTATGTTTGAAGTCTATTTTGGTTGCATTGGCATGTACATGGTCTGCTATGTTGATTTGTGTGATATGTTAATGAATTATTAATCTTATTTTGTGGCTATTAGTGAGTTATCCTACTATTATGCCATGATAGATGATGATTGAATCATGTAGTGATTGAATTATTGTCATGGTTAGGCTAAACTAATCATGTAAGGTGTCACATTGGCTTATGGTTATGAGGAATCATGTCTTGTTTGACTAGGTAGTGAGTGTATTGATTGTTATTGTGCATTGTGTGGGTCATGTGTATGGTATGCATTCTAATTGTGTGTGTGTCTGAATTGCAGGGTTGTTTTTTGGGGAAGACAAAAAAACATTTGACAAGTCATATTGGGCAACATCAAGACCTATGAAGAAACCCTTAGACACATCAAGATTTATGCAGGATTTGAGGGCTTTGGAGGGATACTTATAAATGAAGAAAAATGGAATGTAATTAGGGTTATGACTTAGTGGTTAGGAAGTTGACTTTGGTCAACTGGTTGACCAAAAAGTCAACAGTTGATCAAAGTCAACTGTAGGTCAACAAATGCATTTTTGTAGGTTTTGACTTTTGAATATTTTATGGTGTAATGGTATATTTGATGATTTGTAATGCAAATAGATGTTTTGATAATAAAATGGTCTTGAATGATTTATGTCTTGTACTTTGACTATCCATGCCTTGAATCCAATGAATAATTGAATAATTGGCCCTCTTTGGTCTTGAGTCTTGAACCCAACCACTCATATGAACAAATACAATCACCAAGTCCATAAAGAACTTAATCAAAGAAAATGATCTCTCATGGTTGACCGAATGATGTCTGTCATCCCTAATTAAATCTAAGACCAAAATTCCACACATATGATCTATGGATGCTAAAAGCTAATAATTTAGGGTTTTTGTGAATCCTGGCTCATAAGATAGGTTTCACCACTTGAATGTACCACCAAAGGTCCTTAAACTTAATTTTTAGGAAAAACCCTAGTTTCTTGTCAGCTATAAGTAACAGGAACCTCTGAATCCAAGATGCTTAATGAAAATGGTAAAAATAAATGTATTATGATACCAATGCATATGCAAATGAATCACAAACCAAAAAGTCAAATGAAAATGAAAAAGGGATGGTAAATTTTGGAGTATGACACTGGGATTCCAGGTTGAGTGTACTTTGGGCTTCTGATCGTCTTAATTGATTGGAATGGGTGTTGGAGTGCCCCACTTAGCACTTGATTGCTCGTGTATCTTTGGGTGGTCAGATGCTCTGGGGATATAACTTGAAGACAGTTGTGAAGGCCTTAGAACTCTCCGGGACTGAATGCCTTGGCTAGATTCCTTTTGACTATCGTGGTTGAAACTCTCAAGCTTCCTACATATGAGGTAGGGGCCTCCTGATGGTTGGATTTCCTTGACTTTGGTGTGATAGTTGGATGCGGATGACTTCTCTTGGGAAGTATGCCTCTTTGATCTATACGGGGAGAGGTTGGACATTTAACACCCCCCCCCCCAAAAAAAACTACTACTACTCAAATACATGATACAATTGCATAATCAGAGTAAATTAAAGCATGCATACACGAGGGCATCACATTTACTTCTGCCAGAAACAACACATTTCATGGTCACATACAAGTAACACGGATTATAAATCAAAACCAAATAACCAACATGCAAACTCACACAGCGGAATAACATCTCTCTTCATAAATGGTAAATAGTGATGATTCCCATAAATCATTTACCACAAAATATCGTTTTGGGCTCTAAGGCCACTCAACAACAAAACCAACATATCCAAATAACAAGATAAAAGAGAGCACAACAATATCTCTCAACATCAAAACAAATACAAATAATCCCATAAACCCAAGTGTTACATGACCAAAGCACTATAGACTACCTAGTCAAAACACAACAAGAACTAGCCTTCGAATCTAATCCTTGTGCGAAGCACCACTGTCTCTGGTACCTGAGCGATATCATGATAGAACATCATTCCAACAGAAGGGTGAGAATTCAAATCATTATAGAAAAACATAATAATATGAAATGTATAACAAACATACATATATTATTAGAATTCGTCACGCTTCATACAAACATGAATCATATCATCTTATTAAAGAATCACATGTTTACCATCATACAACATGACTCAACAATCCACAAGTATTCATTTATAAATACTAAACGATGTACAAAAGTCATATTTCACAACATATTGATTTCATGTACATATTATCATCCATCATCATTTACAAATCATCATGAAATATGTATACAACTTTCACATGATTCCATAATGTATACAAGTCACCATTTCATCACATATATCACAAATATGCACATATATCACATCAACAATTCATATCAAATGGATCACCTAAAATCCACGTATATGCATATCTACCAAAATCATATCCACACAATCATATCACATAATCACACAAACAACAATTCACACTGACACGTGCGACTCAATGCGATATGCATGTGGGTCCCATCCGTTATCATTTCCGGCTTGCCGAGCGTCTCTCAAATAGACTAGATAACCACCTCTAAAGCTTGATTCGGCCTTAAGCTTTCAAACCCCATTCAGCGCTAGGTTTGGGACAAGCAAATAATCTACGCGAGATTATCCAACATTGCCTCTTTCATAGACTCATGCTAGTGTAAGTATGCAACAACAACAAGACTCGCGCAATTAAGACGATCGCAACCCCTTAATCAGGCATAAACATACCATATCCAACATTTGCACAACATACACCTAACATGACTTCAATCCCAAACAATACATCAAATAGCAGTCATCATCTCATCACAACACATTAACATAAAGCAAACAAGTCAATTCATATTATTCATCAAATTCACCAATTCACCTCATCAAATACATAATTTCAAGTATTATGTTTCTTCATAAAATCCACCTAAAACCATCCAATACATGCCAAACAATAGAAAACATGTGATTCACATTCACCACACATACAACATACATCCATATTAGGATTATTTTGATAAAATATTAATCTACTGTTATCAAAATGAATATCATGTTATAGATCATATTCTTAGCTTCGTAACGGTCCAAACGGCACCTCAAACAGAGTTATGGTTCAAAAGTTATTGAATTTACAAGTTTTTCAAAATGCTGTCAAAACCAGAAAATTTGTTGTTGCGAAAATGCTGTCAAAAACCAGAAAAACTGTTGTTGCGAAAATGCTACTGTCCAGCACGAATTTTCATCATAAAACCACATTAATCCATTATTTTTCATGAAATAAATAGTTATACGACCTATATATATCATATAGCAACTATTAGGATAATAGAAATAAGATTCTAAGCTCCACTAATTTTCACCAAAATCCCAAATCAACCATTTTCAAGTGAAACTCAAGCATGCAATTATACACCAAATCATGTTCTATACACATACCCATTCATGGAATTCAATATAGAAACATCATAGCATAACATAAACATTAATTTCATGGATTAAAACATAAACACATGTTAGGGTTTCTCAAAAATCAAAATCCCAAAATCATAAGTTCATGATATCTAACCCACATACATTACATACATTATTTTTACCCATGACCACTTGAAATCTCACCCTTACCTTAGTATAGATGAAATCTCTAGGTCCTTCTTCTTCTAGTTTTATCTTCTCCTCTTTCTCTTCTCTTCTATTCTCTCTTCTTCTCTTGTTTTACAAAACTAACTCTAATATCTAAAACCCTTACTATCTTTTTAACTCATAATGGGCTTAACTCACTTATCCACTCATTCTAATTAATTAGGCTCATTACTAGACAATTGTTATTTCTACTCATAAAATTCAATTATTCAAATAACACATATATTTAAATAATCACCAAAACACATATTTAATTAATTATCACACCAAATAATGATTAATTAAAATAAACACATAATAAATAAATACGGAAATTAAATCGGGGTGTTACAACTCTCCCCCACTTGAAATATTTTTGTCCTCGAAAATCATCTCAAGCAAACAACTCGGGATATGAATGCCTCATCTGACTCTCAAGCTCCCACGTCACATTTCCACCAACCGGTCCTCCCCAAATGACTTTCACGGTCAAATGATCTCTAACCTCAACATCGTCTAATTGGACAACGTGCGAAGGATCCACAATGTATCTCCTCAATTGAGACACGTGAAACACATCATGGAGATTAGCAAGTGACAGCGGCAACGTAATCAGATAAGCCGCATCACCTACTTTCTTGGAAATCTGGTACGGACCAATAAAACGCGGTGTCAACTTACGCGAATTCAATGCTCTACCAACACCCGTTACCAGATTAACTCTTAAAAACACATGATCATCTACCTCAAACTTAAGGACTTTCCTTCTCTTGTCATGGTAACTCTTCTGACAACTCTGAGAAACCTCCATCTTCTCTCTGATCATTTTAATCTTATCAGTAGTTTGTTGAACTATCTCAGGTCCAACCATAACACTCTCTCCAGATTCGTACCAACACAAAGGCGTCATACACCTTCTACCATACAAAGCTTCAAACAGAGCCATACCAATACTCAAATGAAAACTATTGTTGTAGGTAAACTCAATCAAAGGCAAATAACTATCACAAGCACCTCCCTGTTCCAAAACACAAGCTCTCAAAAGATCGTCAAGCGACTGAATCGTCCTCCCAGTATGACCATCTGTCTGCTGATGATAAGCAGAACTCAAACACAACTTTGTACCCAAAGCACGTTGCAAACCTTCCCAAAATCTCGAAGTAAACCTCGCATCCCTATCTGACACAATGCTAGACTGAATACTATGCAAACTGGCAATTTTCTCAATATACAGCTTTGCAAGCCTCTCCATCAGATAATCCATTCTAATCGGAATAAAGTGAGCAGATTTCGTCAATCTGTCCACAATAACCCAAATAGCTTCACAATTACTCAAAATCCTAGGTAAACCAGAAACAAAATCCATAGAAATACTATCCCATTTCCATTCAGGAATAGATAACGGTTGTAATAAACCGGTCGGCTTCTGATGCTCAATCTTCGATTTCTGACAAATCAAACACGAATACACAAATTCCGCAATCTCTTTCTTCATACCAGGCCACCAAAACAATTTCCTCAAATCTTGATACATCTTAGTAGCACCAGGATGAATACTCAAACCACTACGATGTCCTTCATCAAGAATCCTCTTTCTCAAATCCGAAACATCGGGAACACAAACTCTATCATGACACATCATGATACCATTCTCATCAATCCGAAAATCACCACCTTTACCTTGATTGATCAACGTCAATTGATCTACCAAAACCAAATTAGATTTCTGACCTTCTCGAATCTCATCCAAAACTCCACTAGTAAGCTTCAACATGCCAAGCTTCACTCCAAAAGAAGTCTCTTCACAAACCAAACTCATATCTCGAAATTGTTCAAGCAAATCCAATTCTCGCACCATCAACATCGACATATGCAAAGATTTCCTACTCAAAGCATCGGCTACAACATTTGCTTTGTCATGATGGTAATTCAAACCAAAATCATAATCCTTCAAGAATTCCAACCATCTCTTTTGCCTCATATTCAACTCTTTCTGAGCGAACAAATACTTCAAACTCTTGTGATCACTAAACACATCGAATCTCGACCCAAACAAATAATGTCTCCAAATCTTCAAAACAAACACAACAGCTAATTCCAAATCATGAGTCAGATAATTCCTCTCATTCACTTTGAGTTGCCTTGAAGCATAAGCTACAACTTATTGATTATATATTAACACACCTCCTAAACCTATAAAAGAAGCATCACAATACGTAACAAATGGTTCTGATGGATCCGGTAAAATCAAAACAGGAGCAGTAGTCAATCTCCTCTTCAGCTCTTGAAAACTAGCTTCACATTATGCAGTCCAAATGAAAGCTTGACCTTTCCTAGTCAACTGCGTTAATGACAAAGATAACTTAGAAAAGCCTTCAATAAACTTTTAATAATAACTTGCCAAACCAAGAAAACTACGAATCTCAGACATAGATTTCGGTGCTTCCCATTGAGATATAGCCTCAACCTTAGAAGGATCAACCGAAATACCACCACTAGAGATCACATGGCCAAGGAAACTCACTTCCTTCAACCAAAACTCTCACTTTGAAAGTTTAGCAAACAATTGCTTCTCTTTCAATATAGATAAAACAATCCTCAAATGCTCAGCATGATCCTCTTCACTCTTCGAATAGATCAAAATATCATCGATAAACAGAACAACAAACTTATCGAGATATTTATGAAAAATACGATTCATGTACTCCATAAATACACCAGGTGCATTCGTCACACCGAAAGGCATCACCAAATACTCATAGTGTCCATACCTTATTCTAAAAGCAGACTTCTGAATATCTTCAGCTTTCACACGGATCTGATGATACCTAGACCTCAAATCAATCTTGCTAAACACACAAGCACCAACCAGCTGATCCATCAAATCATTAATCCTTGGAAGTGGATACTTATTCTTGATAGTAACCTTATTCAGTTGTCTGTAATACATACACAACCTCATAGTACCTTCTTTATTCTTAACTAATAAGATAGGTGCACCCCACGGTGACACACTCAGACGAATAAACCTCTTATCAAGCAAATCCTCTAGTTGACTCTTCAACTCTTTCAACTCAGATGGTGACATCCGATACAGAGCCATATATATCGGACTAGTACCAGGAATCAAATCAATCGTGAACTCAACTTCACGTTCAGGCGGAAAATCACTAACCTCATCAGGAAACACTTCAGGAAAATCACGAACAACTGGAAATTCACCCATTGTTCCATTTTCACTAAGCTTCAAACTTGTCACCAACATAAACACTTCAGCACCATCTCGCACAGATTCATTCACTTGTTGAGTAGACAAGAATAAATTACCTTCCTTCTCTAGCTCAAGAAAAAGAACAGCTTTCGCAAAACAATTGATATAGACATGGTTGGCCCTCAACCAGTCCATTCCCAAAATAACGTCAAGTTGACTCAATGGAAGACACATTAAATCAACTTCAAAATCTTTATCATAAATATTCAACGTACATTTCAAACAAACAAATGAAGTAGTCATTGAACCCATAGTCGGAGTATCAATAACCATGCTTCCACGCATAACAGATAATTCAAGATTCAATCTCTTAGCACAATCCAAAGAAATAAAAGAATGTGTCGCACCAGTATCAATAATAGCAATCAAAGACATATTATTAATAAAGCACGTGCCTCGAATCAATCTCTCCTCAGCAGAAGTATCAGCACAGGATAATGCAAACACTTTCCCTTTGGCTTGCTCCTTCTTCGACTTGTTGCACTTGGTACTAATGTTCCCTTGCTCACCACAGTTGTAGCAAGTCACATTCGAACCAACTCTGCAATCAAAAGATTTGTGACCTTGCTTGCCACACTTTAAACAAGTCACATCGCCCTTAGGACACTCGGGAGCACGATGTCCATCAACACCACATCTGAAGCACTTGACAGGAGTGTGAGATCCTCCCCCACTTGGCTTCTTGCCATCACCAGCTTTCTTCTTACCATCATATGGCTTCCCTCGGAATTGCCCTTTTTCCTTTCTTATCATGCAAGGACTTGTAATGAGCAGCACTCTCACGACTATCCTCATCATAGATCCTACTCTTGTTAACCAACTCAGAAAATCTCGTAATCTGTTGCTAACCCATTACCTTTTTTATATCAGGTCTCAAGCCATTCACAAACTTAAGACACTTGGATCTCTCAGCATTAACAATATTGTAATGGGGACAAAATTTGATCAACTCCTCAAACTTTGCAGCATACTCAGCTACGGTACCATTACCTTGCTTCAACTCAAGGAATTCAATTTCCTTCTTTCCACGAACATCTTCTAGAAAATACTTCTCCAGAAAAGCATCACGGAAAAGTGACCAACTCACTTCAATGTCATCCTCATCAAATCTCTTAACAGTGTTGCGCCACCAATCCTCAGCTTCTTTCTCAAGCATATGAATGCCAAACTGCACCTTCTGTGCATCTGAACAGTTCATAACTCGAAAGATTTTCTCAATCACCTTTAACCATTCTTGAGCTTTGTCAAGTTCATGAGCTCCTTCAAAAGTTGGCGGATTGTTCCTCTGGAACTTCCCCGAAGCACAGGACTCATCAGCATCACGCTCCCGATCACCAGCATTCATTTGCGGAATGGCACCAGACAACAGGGTCAATGTCGCCGCAAGCGCATCATCATTCCTTCCAGCAACCATCTTTCTACTACACCAACCAAATAACCACAACAACAAGGTTTGTTAAACAAACTGTATCGATTGTGTCATACACACAAACCAGATACAACGGAATCAAACAAATTCATAACCTGGCCGAATGACCGACCGTGCTCTGATACCACTAATGTAACACTCCCCCAAACTACTACTACTCAAATACAACATACAATTTCATAATCAGAGTAAATTAAAGCATGCATACACGAGGGCATCACATCTACTTCTGCCAGAAATAACACATGCCATGGTCACATACAAGTAACACAGATTATAAATCAAAATCAAATAACCAACATGCAAACTCACACAACGGAATAAAATCTCTCTTCATAAATGGTAAATAGTGATAATTCCCATAAATCATCTACCACAAAATATCGTTTTGGGCTCTAAGGCCACTCAATATCAAAACCAAAATATCCAAATAACAAGATAAAAGAGAGCACAACAATATCTCTCAACATAAAAACAAATAGTCCCATAAACCCAAGTGTTAGATGACTAGAGCACTATAGACTACCTAGTCAAAACACAACAAGAACTAGCCTTCGAATCTAATCCTTGTGCAAAGCACCACTATCTCTGGTACTTGAGCGATGTCGCGATAGAACATCATTCCAACAGAAGGGTGAGAATTCAAATCATTATAGAAAAACATAATAATATGAAATGTATAACAAACATATTTATTAGAATTCGTCACACTTCATACAAATATGCATCATATCATCTTATTAAAGAATCACATGTTTACCATCATACGACATGACTCAACAATCCACAAGTATTCATTTATAAATACTAAACAATGTACAAAAGTCATATTTCACAATATATCGATTTCATGTACATATTATCATCCATCATCATTTACAAATCATCATCAAATATGTATACAACTTTCACATGATTCCATAATATATACAAGTCACCATTTAATCACATATATCACAAATATGAACACATATCACATCAACAACACATCAATAATTCATATCAAATGGATCACCTAAAATCCACGTATATGCATATCTACCAAAATCATATCCACGCAATCATATCACATAATTACACAAACAATAATTCACACTGGCACGTGTGACTCAATGTGTGACTCAATGCGATATGCATGTGGATCCCATCCGTTATCATTTCCGGCTTACCGAGCATCTCTCAAATAGACTAGATAACCACCTCTAAAGCTTGATTCGGCCCTAAGCTTTCAAACCCCATTCGGCGTTAGGTTTGGGACAAGCAAATAATCTACGCGAGATTACCCAACATTGTCTCTTTCATAGACTCATGCTAGTGTAAGTGTGCAACAACAACAAGACTCATGCAATTAAGAAGATCGCAACCCCTTAATCATACATAAGCATACCACATCCAACACTTGCACAACATACACCTAACATGACTTCAATCCCAAACAATACATCATATAGCACTCATTGTCTCATCACAACACATTAACATAAAGAAAACAAGCCAATTCATGTTATTCATCAAATTCAACAATTTGCCTCATCATATACATAATTTCAAGTATTATGTTTCTTCACAAAATCCACCTAAAATCATCCAATACATGCCAAACAATAGAAAACATGTCATTCACATTCACCACACATACAAAATACATTCATATTAAGATTCTTTTGATAAAATATTAATCTACTATTATCAAAATGAATATCACGTTATAGATAATATTCTTAGCTTCGTAACAGTCCAAACGGCGCCTTAAACGTAGTTACGGTGCAAAAGTTATTGAATTTACAAGTTTTTCAAAATGCTATCAAAACCAGAAAATTTGTTGTTGCGAAAATGCTGTCAAAAACCAGAAAAACTGCTATTGCGAAAATGCTACTGTCTAGCGCGAATTTTTCATCATAAAACCACATTAATCCATCACTTTTCATGAAATAAATGGTTATATAACCTATATATATATATATATATATATATATATATATATATATATATATATATATATATATATATATATATATATATATATATATATATATATATATATATATATATATATATATATATATATATATATATATATATATATATATAACAACTATTAGGATCATAGAAACAAGATTCTAAGCTCCACTAATTTTCACCAAAATCCCAAATCAACCATTTTCAAGTGAAACTCAAACATGCAATTACACACCAAATCATGTTCTATACACATACCCATTCATTAAATTCAATATAGAAATATCATAGCATAACATAAACATCAATTTCATGGATTAAAACATAAACACATGTTAGGGTTTCTCAAAAATCAAAATCTTCAAATCCTAAGTTCATGATATCTAACCCACATACATTACATAAATTACGTTTACCCATGACCACTTGAAATCTCACCCTTACCTTAGTATAGATGAAATCTCTAGGTCCTTCTTCTTCTAGTTTTCTCTTTTCCTCTTTCTCTTCTTTTTTCTTCTATTCTCTCTTCTTCTCTTGTTTTACAAAACTAACTCTGATCTCTAAAATCTTTACTATCTTTTTAACTTATAATGGACTTAACCCACTTATCCATTCATTCTAATTAATTAGGCTCATTACTAGACAATTGTTATTTCTACTCACAAAATTCAATTATTCAAATAACACATATATTCAAATAATTCAAATAATCATCATAACTCATATTTAATTAATTATCACATCAAATAATGATTAATTAAAATAAACACCTAATAAATAAGTACGAAAATTAAATCGAGGTGTTACAGGACAGTCATCCTCAAATTGCATTTCCTCCTCTAGTCTTTTTTATGGGGCAGCGATGCTGATCGGGAGTTTAGGACTATGATCAACCGACCTCCTTGCGACCAAAATTCGGGATGCCCTCTCTTTGATTGCATGGTCGATCATTTCCATTTGCTTATGATAACCTGACTTTAAGGACTCAATGTTCAGTTTATCCAGGCAGTACAATGTCATTCGGGGGATGTTGCTTATGTGCATCCTCGTTTGGATCCCGACCCTGGTGGAATTGTTGCATTCACTCAGGGTAGATATTTGAGCACGTACACTTATATCCCTTAAGCAGTGCCTCATTCCAGCCTTTATGGTAAGGAGTGGACCAAGCAATAAGGGAAATGTTGTATTCATTTAGAGGAAGGCCCATCCACATGTAAGATCATTTGTTACCAATATAAGGTATTTTTGTGTTGGATCTCTTCCCGATATTAACTATGAACTTCTTGTATCCTGATGAAACTGTCTCGATAAGCACCCCAACAATAATGGAGGTAAAGGCGATGTTAGATTGGATAGCAAATAATGAATCTTCAACCCGACCTTCACGGAGCTTGCCTTCAGACTCTGACGTAAACTAGATATGGGTATGAGATTCTTTCTTTTGTTACTTTATGGGGTTCTTAAGGGAATCGAGGATCAGGATTCCGAGGAATTGGAGTATGAATGGTGATTGATCGAATTGATTGTGATAGGTTTCTGTGTTAGCTTCTGAGCGCTTCTTGATTTTGAGATCTGAGGAAGCTATGAATGGTGAAGTTGGAAACAATTGTGAATTCGTTGAGAGTGTGTAAATCAAAGGTCAATTTGCTCTTGATTTGGTGACATGAAGAGGTTACGAGCTGGTCAATTAGATATTAGATATGAAATCGTGAAAATCGTAGGAATTGGAAGTCGATTCCCACAAAGGATGTCACTTTTCCATTCGAGAACCAAATATGAGTGCTCTAGCTCTACGAAGGAAGTATAAATGAAGAGAGTTGAATAAATGGCGGTCTTAAATTGTGGCTTTTATGTATTGCGCCTTGATCAATTGGACCTTTGGCCGATCCAAAATAGAAAGATTAATTCTTTATTTCAATAAAATAGAAAAAACAAAATAAAAATACATCTAAACATAAAATAAAGTAAAATAACTATCAATATTACTATTTAAAGTCTAATATTTACAAGGATTTGATTGAAATACACTCATAGTGTAAAAGGATTTTATACCGTCAGTTAATCATAGCCATTGGATATTGAAATAAGTTTGACTTTTATTTTAAAAATCTATAAAGTAATGCAAATGGGTGATGGTGATGAATCGATCATGTAAAACTTTTTACACTGACAATGCATAGTAATTAATCTCTATTTACAATACTTTTTTTATATTTACAAACACTACGCCAAAAATGACTTTTAACAGCGCATCTTAGACAGCGCTTTTAAAAGAAAGCGCTGTCTAAGGTTAAAATTAAAATAAAACACGGAAAATGTTCCAAAAAAATAATGAAAGCACTGTCTAAGGGGGGGTCTTAGACAGCGCTTTCTAAAAGCGTTGTCTAAGACCCCCCCTTAGACAGCGCTTTTAGAAAGCGCTTTTAAATATAGACCTTAGTCAGCGCTTTTGATAAAGCGCTGTCTAAAGTCTTTAAATTAAAAAAAAATTAAAACCAAAAGCGCTGTCTAAGGGGGGGTTTAGAAAGCGCTTTTGGAAAGCGCTGTCTAAGGCATACCTTAGAAAGCGCTTTCAACAAAAGCGCTGTCTAAGGTCTAATTAAAATAAAATTTCAGACTCCATTTCAATTTTCGTTCTCTGTTCTTTTGTTTTCCCTCCTGCGAACGTTGAAACCCTAACAGCGAAAACCATAACAGCGGTATGTTCTTCAATATTTCTTCATTTCTTCGTTCCTAATTCTCCTTCACGTTCTCCATCTCTGATTCTCTCTACATTTTCTCTCTCTCATTCCATCCAATCCTCGATCTGAGCCTCACGATTGAACAGTTGTGCCGAAAACTTCTTGAAGGTACGCAAAACTCTTACTTTTCTATATTACTTATCTCTTCAATTTGTATGCGTTTGTTGATTGAAGTTTTGTGGTTGATGATTGAATTATGTTGTCATGGAGGTTGATTTTTCTTCATTGTTTGAGGCTATCTAATAATGTGGTAGAATATAATGTAGATTTTGAAATACTTGACCAATGATTTGTTGCTTTGATTTTGCATGTGAGTTATATGTAAAGTTACATCAAATTAGAATGTGAAAGTGGTTAGGTGAATTGTTATTTTGTCTGTTCCAAAAGCCTAGTAAATTAACCATTAACATAAGATTAGTTAAAAAATTATCTATTTATCCATGTTTTAGAATAACTTCTACTTGTTGACTAAGTTGAAGTTTTATAATATTTGTGTTGCAGTCCATACAACTAGCCTTCTAAAAAATCAAACATTATATCCAACTTTCAGTTAAAAGTTTTGATTTTAATTCTATATAGATATAAACTGCTGTACCATTACTTGTAAACTATATTTCATTTACTCATATTGTACTATTTTAATTTGTTCATAAAACCATAAACTTGCCTTATCTCTTTGGTGTCACCAATTTCATGCTCAATCAAGGAATTACTTTATTAATGTTGTTTCATCAAAATATTAACTTTTTTTAGAATCTGACAATTTTTTGTAATAGAAAAAATGAAATCATGCTCAATTTTTTGCAAGTTGATCTTACTAGGGTGGGGTACAAAGATGAACCTTTTATTCTAGCATCTCAAGCTAAACAAGTGTTCTATGTGAATGACCCGAAGAGTACAAAATGGTCTATAGTGCTTTTCTCTAACAAAGTGACTGATGATAGCGGTGTCGATCAATGTGATATTGATGTTGAGAATGAGTCATGCATTAGACGGAATGAGTTGAATAGAAATGATGAAGTTGAGGATCTTATACCGGATGAGTCATATATAAGAAACGATCATAATGAGGGAATTTGGATCAATTCATCCGTACGCATTGCTAAGAAACAAGTGATTAATATTCCAACAAAGAAAAGAAAGAGATGTTAGTGACTTAGGTAAATTATCCATGGTTTCTTTATTTTTTTTTTCAATTGTTTTGATTATAAGTTATATGTGATAATGCATGATTTCATTATATTTTTGTTTTCAATTGCTTTGATTATAAGTTATATCTGATAATGCATGATTTCTTTATTTTTTTGTTTTCAATTGCTTTGATTATAAGTTATATCTGATAATGCATGATTTCGTTATATTTTTGTTTTCAATTGCTTTGATTATAAGTTATATCTGATAATGCATGATTTCGTTATATTTTTGTTTTCAATTGCTTTGATTATAAGTTATATCTGATAATGCATGATTTCTTTATTTTTTTGTTTTCAATTGCTTTGATTATAAGTTATATTTGATATTTGATGGTTTCCTTGGTTTATTACAGGTTAGACATGGCTGATGACCAACATGAGGAAGTTAGTAAAAAAGTATCCGCGGAAGAAGAAATTCGAAGAGGCATCACAGTAATGAGAAGGGTGGTCCAAGGAAGATCTCGAGGCATCATACTAGATGTCTATTGGAACAACCAGGGACAGCTTATAGAACCTAATGGGCATACCTTAACTAGTTTTATCGGTGCACTAGTAAGGAATGAAATTCCCATTACATGTGATGATTGGAGAAACAAAGAGCTGAATGAGTCCAAAGAAAAAATTTGGAGTGAGATAAAGGTACAATCATTTGGCCCTTAATTATACGGTATCAATTATGTTTTTTCAATTACCGATACTAACTATCAATCTGTATGTTTTTCTTAGCGATGTTTTAACATCGAAGAAGAAAGAAGAGGTTTTTGTATGAAATTGGCCGGAAAGCTTCTAAGAGGGTTTCGGACATTTTTATCATCCAAGTTCCTTAAGGATGCGGATGGTAATTTTGTGGATGCGGAGCTTCCTAAAAAATATGAAAGTTTGATATCGGCTGAAGAATGGGAAGCTTTCAAATCCAAAAGACAAGACCCGGTTTTTCAAAGAATAAGTGCTACAAATCGGGAAAGAGCATCAAGTCCCGCATATCCGTACCGAAAAGGACGTGTCGGATATGGACGCTTAGAACAATCCATGGTAAGTATTTATAAATTGCGATAACAAATTTGTTCATCATATATTAGTTTTATCTGAACAAATTGTATGACTTAATGTGTAGCTGCAGAAGGAGGAAAGTTCAGAAACATCTCTTCCTGCACATGTTTTGTGGAAGGAAGCCCGTGTGGGCAAATCTGGAGTTCCTCAAGAAGAAGTTTTACACGTATACCAGAAATGTGTAAGTATAACATTTTTTCATTAATTGAATAACATTTTTATACAAAAATATTTGACAAGTATACGGTATTCATCTGATTTTTCAGGAGGAGCTATCTCAGTCTTTATCTCCCGATGATACTAAGGGCATACTTAGTCGGGCATTAGATGTCCCTGAGTATTCTGGTCGGGTGAGGGGTAAGGGATTTGGAGTCACTCCGACCTCCCTGAGTATTAAAAAGGAAAGGCTCCTAGTAATCGGGAGCTTCATGCAAGATTGGAAGCCATGCAAGCTGAGCTTGATGCATTGAGGAGAGAAAGAGAGGCTAGCGCCTCAACAGTATACAGAGATGCTTCGGACAAAGAAAGTATCAACTGTACCTTTCAGCCGAACATTCCAGAGGTAATTACATATAATTGTCTTAAATTGAACTATTTGCTTAAATTATGTATTTGACATATATACACATTAACGATTTCTTGTTATTATTGGTTTTAGGGCATTTCCCATTGTCAGCTGTATTTGTCGTCACCATACTATCGGATGGTTGGCAAGGGAAAAGTGCATAACGTTAGCGGAGTATTACTCCACACTAGAGAGCTCCCTGCTGGATGTTTGAAGGTATCAGTTGATATTGCAGTTGAGCCGAATGCAGCATTACCATATCCTAGCGATGATTCGGATGCAACAACGGTGCACGAAGCAGTAGGTTCGTTTGTTGCATGGCCGACAAACCTCATATGCGTAGGATATGAGGTATGCTTAAAACTTATGTTAACTTTAATGTGTATATTCAAAGTTTAAAAGTTATGCTTAAAATTTTACTTACATATTTTCCTTGGTTATGTTAAATAGACTCCCACAAAATCCAAATCAAAAGATAATGCGATTCCACGGCATACCGAGTCCACGGTTTCAAGAAAAGAGGTAATATACAATTATATGACATATATTCATGGAAGTTGTTACATTCTTAATTTGATCTAACTATTTATATGACATGTAGCTTCAAGAAAATGAGGTTAGCAATGCCTCCGCACAACAAAAAAAGGAGGTTAGCAACGCCTCCGCACGGGTAAAAAGTTCTGGTGCTAAGAAGACCGTAGCTAGGAAAAAACCTACCACCAAGTATAGGTCGTGCCTCAGGACATTTCTAGAGATGACCGATATACCGACCGGAGGTGTTCGGACTGTACATATGGAGGTAGGGATTTTCGGCTTTGTTTACGACCAAATGATTGGTAATGAAGACTTCACGCAAGTTTTTAGTCATGAAGAAATCGGCGTCAACGTTGTCAATACATATATTAGGTAAATCCGGTCTACTTTGTTTTATTAATTAAACAACTTATGTTAATGATGTTTACTTTATGTTAATGATGTTTTTATATTAGGTTTTTGTATGACAAATTGATGCGCCCCAATGGTTTGGACGTGTCATTCGGATTCTTAGCACCCGCGACCGTCAACTTAGGTTTAATCTTAAGTAGACCGGATACCGTGACGGAGTACGTTCTTCGGATCCTCATGGACAATAAAGATGCGGAGAAGTTGTTTTTTATACCGTTTAATACCGGGTTAGCATTTCATTCTAAATTCATCTATTATAATTATTTTCCAAGTTACCATCTAACATTTGCCTAATCATTACAGTGGACATTGGTTGTTGCTCGCAATCAATCCTATCCGAGAAATTGTGTATTATCTTGACTCGTTAGGAAATGATTGGACAACATACCCGGATATGAAGGTCCTAATTGACACGTAAGTGAGAATGTTCAAAAATTTTCTTAGTTTATGTGAATTGTTCTAATTGCTTCATTTTTATTTTATTAGCGTCCTACAAGCTTTTCAGGCCCAACGAGATATCCAAACCTCAAGGAGGGGCGCCAACTCCATTACATGGATTAAAGTGGCGGTATATTTTTAATTACCACATTTTTTATTATATTAGTGATGACACTTGATAAAACTTAGGATTTATAATCCATATTTTTTTTTCATATGTAGTGTCCTCAACAACGTAATCAAATAGATTGCGGGTATTTCATGTTGAGGTTTATGCGAGATACTCTTGCTTTGGGCCGATTAATGATTCCCACCGATGTATGTATTTCTAACTTATGAGTTATTTTTATATTTACACATATCTCATATAATTAAATAGTTGGAATTAATTCAAAATATGTTATATTATTATGTAGTACTTTGAGGAATTCAAGTGTGCAATTTATACAAAGGATCAAGTGGACGAAATCAAAGAGGAGTGGTGTCAATTCATGATAGAGCTCAATGTTTTGTTCATAAATTTGTGTAATTAATGTGTACATTTGTAGTATATGTAATGACTTGTAAATGTGTACATAAATTTGTATATATTTTGATACATTTAAGGCAAAATTGGTTTGAATTGGTATATATATATATTTGTTAGCCAAAAATTGGTAGAAAAAAGGCCAAAATGGCATATATAAAATGTGATAATTGTCTGTCAAAATCTGGTTGAAAAAGGGTAGAAATTCTGGTTTATAAACCTGGAAAAAATGTGGTTTAAAACAAAAGCTTCAAAAAATTTCGTATACCTTAGACAGCGCTTTTGTTAAAAGCGCTGTCTAAGGGGGGGATTAGAAAGCGCTTTAGGCAAAAGCGCTGTCTAAGGGGGGGGCTTAGACAGCGCTTTTTGAAAAGCGCTGTCTAAGGTATACCTAAAAAAATTAAAATAGGAGGGTCTTAGAAAGCGCTTTTGGCCAAAGCGCTGTCTAAGGGGGTGGGGCTTAGACAGCGCTTTTCAAAAGCGCTGTCTAAGGTATACCTAAAAAATTTAAAATAAGAGGGTCTTATAAAGCGCTTTTGGCCAAAGCGCTGTCTAAGGGGGGGGGCTTAGACAGCGCTTTTAAGATTTAAAAAAGCGCTGTCTAAACCTTTAGCAGCGGAGGTTTAGACAGCGCTTTAAAGCGCTGTCTAAGGCTAAAAAAAGCGTTGTCTAAGGTCTTGTTTGTTGTAGTGAAAAAAAATTAAAATATAATAAAATAATTTAGGCAAAATTACACCAGAGATTTCAAGAATATTTTTAATATGTTTGATAAATAAATATGTTTGATAAATTAAATTAAAAAATTTAATATTAATATGTTTGATAAACAATTAGAGAATGAGAAATTATAATTGATATGTTTGATAAATAAATAAATAAAACTTTTATAAATAATACTTGTATACATTAAACAAATTACAGCCTCTAAGAATTAAATGTTCAAATGTTGAATGGTAGTGGAAGTTGACATAATAGCTTACACAGCAGAATCGTGCGGTAAAATGGTAGGTAAAAGAACTCAAATTAATCAACGACACGCTTCAAATACATTTAAAAATTACTACAATTTAGATCATACATTAATGTTGAATATTAGAGCTTAATCATCCACTAAATTGTATTAGTATTTGACTTTGACCTATGAATAAATGTCAGTTTAAACCGTTGAGATAGTGATTGGGAGAATACCAACTAGAGATGTGAATATTTTTTAAATCTTTAGTCAAAAAAAAGAAAAAAGGTTTTAATAATTTAGACATATTTTGGCACTCCATTGAATATATGTGTTCCACTTCTTGACTTCAAAATCTCATCATTACTATCAAGAAGGTAAAAAAGTTATGAGAATATAAATTATTTAAATTATCTGTTTCAATATAAAAATTCTCCATGTAAATGTTTTTTTGAATTATATAATATTTTATTTTAAATTATTAATTATATTTATTATATTTTTAATAAAGTTGTAATTGAGGGTATTAATATCTTGAATTTTTTGAAATTAATTTAAATGAATAAAAGTTAATATAATCTTTAAAGTCTTGTTAATTTATGTTTTAAAATATCAATTTTATATTAACAAACTTTAAGGTAAAATTTATTACTAAAAAAATTAAATATAATATTTTTTTAAATGAATATTTTTATAAAAAATATTATAATATGTTTTTTAAAATACTATTTTTAATTTAAATTATTAAGTACGGTGATAAGTTAAAAATTAATATTTAATATATTTACATAAAAGAATATTTTATAAGTATTCCATACACAAGATGGATACTCCCTTAACCAGGGGAATTAGAGAAAAAAATTATTTAAAATTCACTAGTAGTTATTTATAAAAATTTAATGTGAGTATTGTTTTTTGATATTTTTCAATTAAATAGAATAAATTTACACACTATATTTTATTTTAAATTTTAAATATTTCATATTTTTATAGAGGAAAATGTATCTGTAAATAGATTAATAAATATAAACTTTTTTATTGATTATGATATTTTGTGATATTCATTTTTTATTTTTTTATTTGTATTTAAAAAAAATTAAAGAATAAGTTGGACATGTCAAACTCCATATTTATTTATTTACTAATGTATCTTTATTAAAAAATACACAAAATGAATATATGAAAATACTATTATTTGTTAATAAGTGTGAGAATAGAGAAATTAGTTTATTAATAAAAGATAGAGATAATACTTAAGTTAGTGTGAAATGGGAACTGTCTTACACTGTGACACCAACCCATTCCAGAGTTCACGCGTAAAAGTTCCAAGCCATCATCCCATAATTTAAAAAAAAAAACTTTTCTTCAGATTTTTAAAGTGTAGAAGTTATCAACAGCAAAAGAAAACTAGAAAGAGAGCATGTTGTTCAGTTTTTATTTTCTATATTTTCACAATATTATACTTTTTTTTAGAAAAAGAGGATCGAAAGGCAACAAAAGAAGTAAAATAAAATAAAAATTAATTTAATTTTTTGAATTACTTATTTATAAATATTTATAATTTATTTATATTAACATATAAATATAAATAAATCTCGTCATTAAATATAAATAGTTCTCTAATTTAGAATCTAATTTTCAAAATAATAATAAAATGATTTTGGTGTTTAATAATAGAGTATTTTATAAAAATAAAAGTGAATTTGTGTTTGTTTATTATAATAGATAGTTTAATGTAGATTCGATTTAAAGATTAATTTTATTATTTTTATTAAAGTTTTAATTTTTATTTAAAAATAAAAAATATATAGAAATAGAAGACATATGTTGAATGAAATTTAATATTTAAGATTAGTTTTATTTGCATTTAGTTTTGCATATTCAGTTTGGATTTTATTTGAGGTTTCATTTGGATTTGAGTTTTTGTATAAAACTCAAATGAAGGTGAATTTGTAACAGAATGTTACACATTTACAAATTGAGAAAGTTAGTTAGAGAAATTGGTTTCTCTTTTTCTCCTCATTCTATTATCTTCATCTTCCCCAATTCTTGTGCATTGTTAATGAAAGTTCATTGTTGAACTCCAATAATTGGTATCCAGAGCTCGACTTCAGATTCACAGGAAAACACGAGTGTTGACGAGAACTGAGTGATTAGCACAAAAACGAAGATGAACGGCGGAAACGGTAGGTTGAACACTAAGCTTCCAGTATCCGACGGAAAGAACTGGAATTGATGGTTGATTCATATGTGTGTTGTTTGGAGCTCAAGATGTTCTTGATCCCGTCAATGACGGCTACACGTCGGTTGTATAAAATGCAACAGAAGCGCAAAGGAATACACAACGTGAAACGAGAAATAAGGATAAGAAGATGTAGTTTAGAGGCACAAGAGTTATGTTTGACTGAAAGAAACTCTAAAAAGGAAATAGAACAGGCTCTGAAAGCTCAGAGTCTGAAAGCTTCTTCTGGAAAGAAGAACTAGAAGTAAGCATGGCTTGAGAACAAGAAAAAGTATGATGGTGGCATTCAGAAGCCAGAACTCTCCAATTATGATAAGAAACATCATAATGTTCATAAGGGAAAGAGAAGTTTGACAAGAGAAATGTTCAGTGCTACGAGTGCAACAAGTTTGTCCATTTTCCTACTGATTGTTGGTCAAACAAGGTTAAAAAGGGGGAAGAAACCATCATAGCTAAAGAAGATTTTGATGATGAACTTGTGCTATTAATGGCATCTGAGAATGTAGGTGGATCAATGGTAGACTGGTGATATATCGAAATTGACTACTTAAATCACCTAACTAGAAACAAACAATGGCTGGTATATTTTGACTCTGGTAAAAGGACCAAGATCAGATGTGCTGATGATGAGTATCTGAATGCTAAAGGAATGAGAAATGTTAGAGTTAAGTTGAATAATGGAAAAATTGTACTAATCCTGGATGTATGGTATGTTCTTGGCATGAATAACAATCTGATAAGTGTAGGTAAGCTGATTCAAAAGGATTTTCAGTAACCATGAAGGACAATCTCTTGAAGTTGTATGAGTGTAATCAGAAGCTGATTATGCAGTATGAACTAGGAAGAAATAGAACATTCAAAGTGAATGTTGCAATAACAGACACTTAATGCCTTAGTGCAAGAAGTGCTAAAGGGGAAAGTGAGTTATTGTACAAGATATTGGGGCATCTGAACTATAAAAGCTTATGTCATATGAGTTCAAAGAATATGATACATGGAATTCCTAAGATTGTGGCACCAGAGAAATCATGTGATATATGCATGAGAGGAAAGCAACCAAGATTTTCATTCTTATCAGAAATGCCTCCAAGAGTAACTCATACTTTGGGTGTGGTACATTCTGATGTATGTGTCCCACTTGAGGTACCTTCACTTGAAGGTAACAAGAATTATGTTTCATTTATGGATGAGTTCACAAGAATGACATGGGTAACACTCATTAAGTTCAAACATGAGGTGTTTGTTAAGTTCCAGAAGTTCAAAGTGAAGGCTGAAAATCAAAGTGGACAAAGGTTAAAGATTCTCATAATTGGTGGTGGAGGTGAGTTCAAGTCAACAGAGTTTAAGAAGTTCTGTGAGGAACATGGTATTGAGCATGAGGTGACTGCTAAATATACTACACAATATAATGGTCTTGCTGAAAGGAGAAATAGAACTATACTTGACATGACAAGGAGCATGCTGAAGTAGAAGAATCAACCTAAGCAATTATAGGGTGAAGCAATTGCTACTTCAGTATATGTGCTCAATAGATGTCCAACAAAGAAGCTAAAGGAAGTAGTTCCTATTGATAAGTGGATTAGAAGAAAGAAAAGTGTCAGCTATTTCAAGGTGTTTGGTTCATTATATTACAAACATATATCACATGCTTTTAGAAGGAAATTGGATGATAGAAGCAAAGTCATGTCGCTTATAGGTTGCCACAGTACAAGTGCTTATAAGCTATATTTCCAGTCAACAAAGATGTCATAGTGAAATAATAAGAAACATGGGATTGGAGCAAGTCTCGATCCAACCTCTAGTGAACTGTCAACACTAGAGCCTAATTCTTCCTCTGAAGGAGATTCTGCCTCTGAATGAGAGTCTGAATCTGAAGATGACTCTGGCTCTGAAAGTGAGTCTGGCTCTGAAGATGACATTGACTCCGAAGGCGAGTCTGACTCTTATGATGGATCTGATTCTAAAATTGGTCCATCCTCTAAAGGTGGAGATTCTGAAGGTGGTCATGCTTCTGAAGGTTTCCAGAGGCCACAAAGAGTTAGACAGATACCAAGGAGACTTGCAGATTTTGAGTTACTGCAAGATACTGAGATTAATTATGCAGGAGAAGTCATACAGAGTGCCATGATGGTGGACTCTGAACCTGTCAACATTAATGAGGCTCTCAAGAAGAAGGTGTGGGTGAACATCATGAAGGAAGATCTTGAGGCCATTGAAAGAAAAAGACATGTGAATTTACTATTCTACATCTAAACAAGAAAGTCATTAGTGTGAGATGGGATTTCAAGATAAAGCTGAATCCAGATGGTTCAGTTTCTAAGCATAAAGCAAGGTTAGTATATAGTGAATTCCTACAAAATTCTAGTTTATACTACTTTGCAGTGTTTGCACCTATAGCTAGACATGAAACCATAAGGTTGGTTATTGATATAGCTGCAAATAGGAATTGACATCCAATACACTTAGATGTAAAATCAGCTTTTCTGAATGGTCTATTGCGAGAAGAAGTTTATGTATTACAACTTCCTGGATTTGTGAAAGAGAACAAAGAATGGATGGTGTACAAGATGCATAAGGCCTTGTATGGGCTGAAATAAGCTCCAAGAGCTTGGAACCTGAAGATTGATTCATTTTCAAGCATTTGGCGTTCAATAAATGTGAAATGGAATATGGTGTGTATGTGCAACATACTTTTGAAGGCAATGTGATTTTGGTATGTCTTTATGTGGATGACATACTTCTGACATGAAGTTGTACTTCTGAGATGAACAAGTTCAAGAAGGTGTTAATGAATGCATTTGATATGACTGACCTTGGAAACATGGTATATTTTCTAGGGAGGAGATTTTACACTATGAGAAGGAAATTATTATGCCCCAACTGAAGTATGAACTTGAGTTGCTGAAGAGATTTGAGCTGATGAATTATAAGTCAGTAGTCACACCTGTTGAGACAAATCATAAGCTGGACTCTGATGATGATGGTGAGGATGTTGATGCTACAACCTTTAAATAGTTGGTTGGCTGTCTGAGATATTTGTGTAACATCATGTCTGACATATGTTATGTAGTTGGAGTGATGAGTAGGTTTATGAGTAAATAAAGTGGTCACTTTACCAAGTCGCAGTCAGAATTATGAGGTATGCAAAAGGGACTTTGAGATATGGAATTCTCTTTCCATCTGAAGTGTCAGATGATGCTGGTCTAATATGCTATTCAGACTCTGACTGGTGTGGTGACATAGTGGACAGAAGAAGCACTACGTGATATATGTTTATGTATCTGGGAGATTATATTTCTTGGTGTTCCAAGAAGCAACCAATGGTTGCATTGTTAACCTGTAAAGCTGAATACATAGTTGGTGCTTTGTCAACTTGTCAGGTTGTTTGGTTGATGAATTTGATGCAGAATTGAAGTTCAAGTTGAACAAACCAGACAGATTGATGATTGACAACAAATCTGTCATAACTCTTGCTAAGAATCTAGTGATGTATAAAAGAAGAAAGCACATTGATACTAAGTGCCCTTTTCTGCGCAATTAGGTTCATAATGGAGTACTTGAGGTTATTCATGTCAGCACTCAGAAGCAACTTGCAGATGTGCTGACCAAAGCAATCAAAACTGAACACTTCATCGATTAGAATGATGCAATTGGTGTTGTGGATTTTTAACTGAATGTAAATTAAGAGGTGATGTTGAATGTAATTCAACATTCAAGATTAGTTTCATTTGCATTTAATTTTGCATGTGCATTTGAATTCAGTTTGTATTTCATTTGAGTTTACATTTGAATATGAGTTTCATTTGAGTCTTTATATAAAACTCAAACGAAAGTGGATTTGTAACAAAAACTTATACATTTCCAAATTAAGAAAGTTAGTTAGAAAAATCCCTCTCACACACACATTGTTAAAGGAAATTCATCAATAAGAAAAATGGACAATGACCTACACCATTATTTTTTTTATGACAACATTAATTTTCTCAATTATTAAAAAATACTATGAAAAATAGTAAAATCTACTAGAATTAAGTTGTTTCGATGAAGAATATTCACTTATTTTGGTATCAGTAATAATAAAGTATACAAAAAAATTGTTTATTAATATAGGTTTCAATTTGTAAAAATTATTTTTAATAATGAAATCATGCAAAGCTTTCTGATTAACTTAAAAAAATAGTAAGTAATTGCTGTTAAATTGAAATTTATAATCACAATTAAAAAAATTGATGTGTGGAGATAAAAAATAATAACAACTAAAATCAATAACATTCGACAAAAATAATTTTCTTTGTAATGTGACCACAATTTAATTTGACAGAAAAAGATAAAAGACAAAAAATAAAAAATAAAATAATTTATTTATTTAGTTTGATCAAATGATCTATATTGATAGAGAGAGTAATTATCTGATTCACTGTACTTCAAAAAGTTATTACAAAAGATTAGAAATAATATTTAAAAAAAATAATCACTCAAATTCTCAAAAATAAACTATATTTTCTAACAAAGTGTTTCTTAATCCTTACAACTCTCTATATGTTGAATTACACAAGGCTAAGGTGCTTGGATGTGTTTCTAATTTCCCTTAATATCTCTAAGTAATTTAAATGATTCAATTGAAATTCATTCATTTTTAATTTTTTTTGTTTGAATAGAATATTAAAATGATTCATTGTTAAATCTTTGGGGTCATTTCATAAATTTTAAAAATTTTGGGTCAAATTTAAAATATGAAAAATATAGACCAATTTGAAATTTTAAAGGGACTAATTTGTAAAATTTAAAAATTATTAGGGACTTATTTGCAATTTAAAAAAATAGGGATACATTTGAAAATTTTATAAAATATGAGGACTATCTTACAAATTTTGAAAAATTAATAATAAACCATTTAACATTTGTATTATATAGAATAAATGAGTAACTTTTCAAATTCTTTACTTTTTAGTGTTATTTGAAATTCCTTAAATTTAACTTTAATAAAATATTACATCATTCTAACAATTTTCTATATTTTTTATCCAACAATAAATTTTGATCAAATCAATTTAAACTCCCTCAAAAACTTATTTGTCCTTGTTAAAATGTTTCATATGAAACATTTTAATAAGAGAAAGTAATTTTTTGAGGAAATTTAAAAAGACTTGATTAAAATCTATTATTTGATAAAAAAATATAGAAAATTATTTATAAATTTATGAAGTATTTTATTCAAGTTAAATTTAATGAATTTCAAATGACACTGTCAATAAATAAAGAATTTGAAATTGCTCTCTCACTCTGTATAATACAAATGTTAAATTATTTATTATTGTTTTTTTCCTTCAAATTTTGCATATTTTATTAAACTTTCAAATTCACCCCCAAATTTTTTTAAAAAATTGCAAAATAAAAGTTCATACAAATTTTAAAATTTTACAAATTGGTCCATTTAAAATTTTTAAAATTTGTAAATTGGTTCTTATTTTTCATATTTTAAATTTGGCTCAAATTTTTTAAAATTTATGAAAATGACTCCAAAAATATAACAATGAATCATTTTAATACTCTATTCAAACAAAAAATTTAAAAATAAATAGATTTCAATTGAATAATTAGAATTGATTAGAATTTTGAATTACGTAAAAAAAATTCAATTACCTCATCCAAATGCACTCTAACTGTGTGCTTGGACGAATCATTCTAATGAGGTAAAATAATATTTTAAGGAAATTTAAAATAATTTGACCAAAATATATTGTTTCGATAAAAAAAAGGAGAATTATTAAAATGATATAAATTTATAAAATATTTTATTCAAGTAAATTTAAGAAATTTCAAGTGACATCAATAAGTAAATAATTTAAAATTGTTCATTCACTCTATATAATGCGAATATGAAATTGTTTATTACAAGATGATCCTCATATGTTATTAAAATTTTAAATTCATATCCAAAATTTTCAAAAAATTATAAATAAGTCGCTAATGATTTTCAAAATTTACAAATTGATTCTTTCAAATTTTCAAAAATTACAAATTAGTTCCTATTTTTTATATTTAGATTTAACCCAAATTTTTTAAAATTTATGCAAATGACCTTAAAAATTTAACAATGAATCATTTTAATACTCCATTCAAACTAAAAAAATTAACAATGATTTGAATTGTTTAAAATTTTAAATTCCTTAAAAATTTCTAATTACTTCATCCAAACTCACTCTAAAGATGTGTTTGTTATTGGTGAAATAAAGGAGAGAGAAATTGAGAGGAGAGAAGTTAAGAAGAAATACTAAACTTTATTTGTTTGGTTTGAGAAAGAGAAATCAAAGAGACCGATAAAAGTGTGGTGTGCATGTCTAATTTCAAGAAGAAGGTGGGAAGAGAATAACCTTTTTCTAAAAATTCAAGTTATTGTCTTTTGTGTTAATATGTATCTTTATTACTTGCCTTATTTTTCTTTGCTATGTTTTAGTGAATCAACAATATACGTGTGAAATGTTTATGGAATTGAAATAAGACTATTCATTTGATAATAACTACAAACAATCTATAATTGTTTCAAAATTAATTAAGAAATTCATGGTATCATGTATTAAAAGTTTATTCATAAAAAATAATAATATAAATTTTAACTAAGATATATTAAATTAACATAAAACTTTATATAAAAAAGTCAACATAAAAAATGTTAAAAATCAAATCAAGTAGTTTATTTAGTACAAATTTATCATTTAAAGATTGATTAATAAATTTAGGAAAAATAAATATTTAATTAATAAAATTAATAAATTAGCTTAATTTAATCAAGGATATTTATGTCTTTGTTATAAAATAACACACTTCTTTCTTTTATATTTATCTCTCCTTTCTTTTGTACTAAACAACATATCAAATCTACTATGTTTCTCATATTTTTCTCTCTTTTTACACTCTTTCTCACATAATTCTCTCATTACAACTTCTTTTCTAAATACACCCTAAAGGTTTTCCAAATTCCAAGAACACACTCTTAGGAATTAACTCTTGTCTCTCTAAAATTACAACTAGAATTTCTAAACCCTTATTTATGTCTTCAACTCTCAAAGCTGAATGTTATCAAGATAAGAATGACAAAGATACATACTTATAACTGTTGAAATTCAACGAATATTTAACGGCCCAAATCACAACTCATTATCAAATTGATACACTAACTGAAACAACCAAGCACGATACATAAAATTGTTTGGACTAGATACGATACCCGACGAGCACGAATCGCTTGGTGAACCGACCCAACCCGTTGGTCACTGCTGCTCGCCTAGAAAAATGTGGCTTGCTCAACGAATTAGACTTTTTCTAGCTTCCTTCATGTGAAAGCAAAATTGACCTCCTTTTGAACAATCATAAATTTGTTGAGCAAATGAAGGGTCGCACAACAAATCTTCCTAGTGGACGCAAACTCCCTTTTTGGTTTGGATGGTCGATGATAATGTTGTTGGAGAATACAAATTTGAATGGTCTAGAAGGGGGAGGAGTTGAATAGAATGTTCCCGAAAAGACCAATTTTAAAAAAAAAAATTGCTTTTTCAAAATCAGAGTTTTATAAAATTGTTAGGTGTTGCAAAATTTTGTACAATATATATGATTGGAATGATTGTGTTGTATACACTTATACTCATAAGTAAAATGAACAAAAGATGAAGAAGATAATGCAATCAATGCCTCAATTAATCTAAATTCATTTTACACGGGATGTATATATTGAAGTTACTTAATTGATTAAGAAATCTATGAATAAGTTTTCAGTTTTAATCACAAGTAAGATCGTTCAGAATCTTGATCTAACACAACCCTAATTTTATACAAGAAATCGCTATAAAGTCGATAAAACCCAACAACATGTAATTTTTAAGAAAACGATAAATAGAAAGCATACGATTCTAAACAAACTCTAGAAGAGATTGGGAAAGATATAGTACACCAGATTTATAGTGGTTTAACACGTTCGTCCATGCTTTGTGCATAATCCACTCTCTAATGGTTTCCCATTTAAATTCGTAGTCTTCCATTATGATTTGACAATTGTTTTATAGAGTGTTTAATGCAATCACAAGATTCAAGATAATGCTAAAAATTAAACAATCTTCTCTTCCACATCAATTTCTCCTAAGTCCTATGGTCCTTATCTGAGCCTTGATCTTCCTGAAGGCAATAGAAGCTCATGATCCTTTCATAGCAACGTTCACACAGTTCTACCGAACCAATCTTGGATAAAAGAACTCTTTATTTTTCACTAATGGATTGTCAATCCCAATCATAAGCACACAAAAATTGCTAACTTGAAATCTTCAAACTTTCACAAGACGTTAAATTCAAACAACCCTCCTCACACAGATCTCACACCCAAGGTTGAGAAGTTAAACCAAACGACAATGTTAGAAACTACAGGCTGAAGATGAACTAAAATTTTAGATGTAATCTTAAAACAAAAACTCAAAATGATTTTTGAAAGTATGAGAGAAAAATGTGTTGTGTGTGTTATGATTCTAAAATCATATATACGTTATTTTTTGAGATGGATTGAGAAAATGATTTATATACGTACTGGAAATAGTGCAAAAAATTAGAGAAAATACTATGGTTGGAGTCAATTGAGTGAATGGTTTGAATAAAAAGTTAAAAATAAAGAAAATTGTATGAATGATTCGAATTAGACAAATCCATGATTCGAGTCAGAAAAATCCATTATATAAATCATAAATACATTATCAAAATCCAAAAAACTTCTCCCATTACAACACATAAATACACTATAAATAACATAAAACACATAAATCAAATCTAGACTCACATTACAACTTCTCCCATTTTGACAAGATCAAAAAGAGATAAATGGCAATGAGTCTAAACGCAAAACAACCAGCAAAGAGTCAAAATAATCCATATAAACAAAGCTAAACATAGCTAAATAAGGATATACATCAGATAAGAAGAATATATAACATATATAGAAGATACAAACTCATGCCAAATGCAACAAATATGCACAACATGACATGAAACCTACAACAATAAAACTCAAATGATTAAGACATACAAAAAAGAAAGGTTTTAACAGATGCTCAAAATGAACATAAACAAATGATGCACTTAAAAAGATTTTTAGTTCACAACAAAAAGTCATTCAACAACTAAGAAATTATGAACGTAAAGCAACATATAAGATGTACATGAACAAATTAAGAAAACAATACAGGTAAAAGATAAAAGTTGAAGTGATCATACCAATAGAGTTCATTAAAAGTAACTTGCTACAAATGTTAGTTCACAAAAAAATATAGAAAAAATAAATTAAACAAGATATGAATCTATTTAAAACACGAAGAATCTAAGATTCCCAGTTCCCTACGAATCTTGCAAAAAGACTATGTGGATAGCGATTTTGTAAAGATATCATTTAACTGATTTTCGTATCCACATACTCAAAAATAACATTTTCTTTTTCTACATGATCTCTAAGGAAAGGATGTTGGATTTCTATATGTTATGTGTGTGTGTGTGAGTGAATGCAACACATGATTCTTATTAAAACTGATATTGCTAGTGTTATTGCATTTGATTGGAACATAAACGAGTTTTAAATTACAATTAATTAGTTGTTATTTTAACTATAATACTTATGCATAATAGTTTTCGGAAGCTACATATTCAGCCTCAGCGGTAGAAAGAGCAACGGTATGCTACTTCTTACCGTGCCAAGAAACTAAACAATTTCTTACTTCTTAAATTTTCCCTGAAAATCGTATACATTCTCATCTCTCGATATAAGCACTAGATCAGATTTCGAATTACAATTCTTAATTCTTATATATTTGCTAGTAACAAAGATTCCAATATCATTTCCAAAATTTCTAAAGGTAGAAAAAAATTTATGAAGAAAACATTCATCTTCATTGCCTCGTGTGTTTATTCACTCTTGTTTGACTCTTGGAGAAACTCCATGTATCATCTCAAGAGTGTCCCATATTTCCTTGGCAGATTTACAATTATGCACATAAAAGAATTGATTATCATCTAAAGATATAACTAAAAAGTTTTTAGTTTTGAAATTGATTTCAAACTTTCTCTTATCTTCTATGGTCCAAAGAAACTTTGGTTTATCTACTACTTTACCGTTAACTTGGTGAGTAGAAATAAATAGACCATTGATTATAGTTTCCCATAATTCAAGATCAAAGCTTTGAACGAATATTTTAAATCTAGTTTTCCACAGTTCAAACATATCAGCATTAAACAGTGAAGGTGTTTTTAGGAAAATCCTCTTGTTAAAAATAATGTTAGAAGTCGACTTCCTCTTGAGATGATTAGTTCTTAAATAGGAGTTAGACTTTGATGCCACTTGTTGAACATGTGATTTCATACACAAGAGAGGGGTGAATTATAGAGGTTTGAAAAATGATAGTTTAAAGAAAAATCATTTTCCAAATCAGAGTTTGAAAATATTTTCTAAAAATTGTATGGATGTGCATCGGAAAATAGGAGGAAAGTAAAGAGTTAAAGAAAGAGAGATAACACCAAAGATTTATACAGGTGCAGTCTTAAAGAAGCGTCCTACTCCTCTTCCAGGAACTGATCTTTAGAGTATTCAATAATTCTTGAGATCTTTTAGAAGGGTAAGCCCACAAACCCCCTTATGCAAGGAAAATGAAGTTTTAGGTTAACTTCCAACAAAACAACAAACTCGATAATGAAGCGGTTAGTGTAACACCCTAAACCCCAAGTATAATTTTTAAAACATTGCGGAAAATATGAAGATAAAAACAAGGGTATCACATTGATAGCTTCAACTTTAATTCACAAAAGGTGGAATATTAATTCAAAAAAATAATATGAGCAATTAGTTCAAAACAACTTAAAATACATAGAAAAGCATCTCATCCCAGTGTTACATTATCATAGCGAAACCAAAATGAATACTATGAAGCCGACAAAAGGTACGACGAACATAACATAGAAATAAAACTACTGAAGAGGTCAACTACGCCATCCTCTGCAAAACACGTAGCTATCACTCCTTAGTCTCAACATGGGCATTACATGTATAATGTACAAAGTAGTAACATAGAGACAAGAAAGGGGTGAGAATACATTCCATAATTTAAATGGTGTACAAACAGCAAGGATAGTTCATATCAAGCATATTCAATCAACATATATGCACAATATACAAATTCATTATGCAATGCATATTTCCTCTACTTTCATGCATGTGGTGCCATCCTACAACACTGGACCAATATCTTACAACACTGAACTGAAGTCCTGGATATTAGAGTTATTTTATTGAGTGATCCTCAACACTAGACCGAAGTCCCACAACATTGGACTGAAGTCCTAAGCTAATCTCCAATATACATGAATTTGTGATGCTACAAACAAATGCAAGAAATCCCCGTCCAAACCTCTTACACCAATTATTAGGTATTAATCTTATGATTGGACCGAAGTCCTAAACACTATACTAAAGTCCTAAACACTGAACCGAAGTCCTGGATATCATAGTTATTTACTTAATGATCCTTAACACTATCGGTTAAGGCTAACACTGGTCCTTTCAAACCTAATACATATCATACACGGGTTCTTCGAACCTAAACATAATTGACATCAATCACTTCCTGTTAGGGATAAACACTGGTTCTTATGAACCTAAACATATAAGCATTGGACATGCATCTTGTCTTTAACCAATTAACTCATATACACATCATCAAGACATAACTCATATCTTAGAGCACTCATAACTGAGGTTACACATGTATTCATCAAAGCACTAGGTTTACGTTCCCAATATTACATCACTTATTCAATTATTCTTCCCCTACATCATTTATCTTATAAATATCATTATTAACTTATTATATTCCCGACCTTGTTTACATATTTAAGAATATTGGGACATTACCATAAGGTAGTCATATGCGTTAGCTTTTCAAAGCTTCAAATCGCACCTCAATCGGAGTCACGGAACTCAAGTTACGATGAAAACAATACTTGAAAAAAATTTGTCTCTTCTTATTCGAATCATGTTGTTTTTATGATTCGAATCAAACCAGTCATAAGCGTTTTCTGCTAAATTTTAGCCTATGATTCAAATCATTTTAAAAACATGATTCAAATCAAACTAGTCTGGAGCGTTTTCTACTAAGTTTTCACGGAAATATCACTCCTAAACCCATTTTCTTCGACCTATACCTATCTCAATCCAGCTTTGAACATGAATGATCATGCCTAATCATCTATATTTAGTATTCAACTTATAAGGCTACAATTATCATTATCGTTAATAATCAACAACGATTCACATGAATTATTCACGCTTCATTTATCAAATTATCACATAACATATGAGCATCAACAATTCAATCCTTAGTACATATTTACACAAATTTCACAACAATAATAACAAATTCAACATCAGTAATATAACCCATTATTTCACATGAACAATTCCAATTATTTAGCTCAATATTTCTAAATAATCATAACCCCTATATTTTCTATTATTTATATATATATATATATATATATATATATATATATATATATATATATATATATATATATATAAAACTCGTATTTTATTTTATTAAACCCTCAATAATAACACAAATTAAATCACATGGCACACCAAAAATTCAATTAAAATTCTAAAAAATTCCTAATAAAACCTAATAACAATTTTGACGTGTTACAATTAGTCTTCATGTCAAATAACAAGTAGAGCTTCGAGCGGTTATTCTCTAAGGCAAACTGAGATTTTGCAAGGCTGATCTCGAACCAAGTTGGAGTTTTGAGTTGGCTATCCTCCTAATCAAAACAAGGTTGTACGCGGGTTAACCACAAATTGAACAGAGATTTAGACCGGACTGATCTCGAGCTTACTGAGCTTTTATACATATCGAAATTAGAAACTAGGTGAGATTTTACACCAGCCTAATCTCAAATCGATAGAATTTTTAACCCGACTGAGCTCAAGAACCGCTGTGAACCCAAAAGGACAGCTTTTCTTCGATGGCAGAGCTCACGAACCAAATAGAGACTTATATAATCCCTCAAAAGAGCTTTTATACAGGTTTAGCTCCAAGCTAAAAATAACCACTTCCCACATAATAATAATTTACTCGAGAGAAAAAAAAGCTTTTGGTAAATTTATATAATGTCCTTCACATAGAACAATTTCTTCACCAAACTCAAGAACGCTTTCAAAGCACCATTGTTAAAAATGTGAGAGAAAAAATATATTTTTTGAGAGATTGAGAGAAAGACGAAAAGTGAAATATTCACTTTTTTATGTATTAAATGAAATGAGGGGATTCCTTTTATTTTTAGGCTAAGAGATGGTTCATTTTAGGAAACAATTAATTGGCAGAATAATTGACCTAATCGATTAGGTACTTGCAATAATTGATTATTGCTTCCTAAATTGAAATGTTTTAAAACAGATATGTCATCATTCACTAAGATACTATCATAATCGATTATGAACTTGATTCACCCTCATCTAATCAATTAGGTCTTTGTTCTAATCAATTAGACATATCAAAAACTTATCCTAAACAATTTGACAGTTTCCAAAACAACTGTCTAGGCTCCAAGAACATTTTTGGCGATTTTATTTGAAAATGAGAGGCTTCAAAAATACTTTTAAGTGTGTGTGTCTGTGTTTATCCATACAACTTACGAAAACGCTCTTATGTTTTTACAAAACACTTATCACTCAACTGGACACAATCAGGCAAGCTTTCACACTCCCTCTCTTTCACACTCTGAAGCTTTAAGTACTTTTGTTGGATATGCCAATCAAATAAGCACTTCACTTGAATCTTTTTTAGGCTTGAGATATATTCAATTTAGTCACCACCAATAGAGAGTTGCAAAGATATCATTAGTGATCATAAACCTTAATTCTTCAGCTTGATTTAGAGAATAGCTTGATCAACCACATTGTATATCTTTGACCACTTGAACTATCTTTAGTACTTGCTTGTCTTCATGCACCATTGTCATCCAAACCACCTCTAGAGTTGTTACGCCTTATGGTGTTGTCATCATCAAACCATGATATTATCAGGTATAAGCATATTTTGTTTATCTGTGAGTTTTGATCACTTCCTGAGTATACCTGCAAGCACATAGTTCCACAATATTTACATATTACAATAGCCAATTCCAATAAATAAACCAATATTTCAGAAAATAAAATAAAATAATAAACACAAAAAACAAAACAAATAATATTTGTAAGGAACAAAATTATAAAAAAATACAAGAACTAAAACTTAAAAGTAATATATTTGTAGGGACTAATTACATATTTATGATATTTTTGTATTGTGTTTCACTTCAACTTTTTTACTTTACAGATCCTGAAGTACAAACAAATATTCTAAGCAGATGCACAAGACGTACCTAGCCCAATTAAAAGAAAAGCAAAAACAAAGAGACCAAACAAAAACTCCAAACATCCAACAACAAGATTATAAACTAAACAAAACAAGAGCAAGCTAGAGACTGCCAAACAGGGCGACAACTAGACCTCTCCAACCCAAGGCCAGCCAATGTGAGCACCAAACTTCAAAAAACATGCAAACAGGCATTCAAAATAGGCTGAAGACACTCATGTCGCTATTGGCTCAGATGCAAAATATGATTCTCAAGCCAAGTCGAAAAAGCACAAGATAAAACAATTACTTTATAGGGGGCCCAACTACTCCATATACAAGGGAGGGCTGACTCAACAGAAGTTGACTGGAAATCAAGAGGAAAGTCAAGAGCAATGAGGCCAGAAAAGTTCAAAGCCACATCATAAGAGCAATCCTTAGAATGACGCCACCTCTACACATCACACTCAGGGGAAGGATAAAATCCCTAACTACTAGGAGAATTTCATGAGTATGAACCATCTCATGATAAAAGAGGAAAGATCTCATCCACTTAAGCTCTCACACCCAAATCTCCCCCTCCTACCTGCCATCCTCCCTAATAGAGTGACCACGCTGATCAAAAATTGAGAAAAGTGTTCCATACACAGTGGTCTCTCCAGAAATACGTGAGAAGATTAGTTCCAACTTTCAAATGAAGATCATCAATAATCTGATATGAGGGATCTTTATATTTGGATCCAAGAAGAGTATTTACTTTACTTTATATTTGTTTAAATAGAAAAACTACTCATTTCATCATAAACCTTGAATGATTTCTTGAATCAAAATCATTTTTCCTTTACATAAATGTGCATTAAAACTTAGTCTTCAGGACTTGGATCCTCTCTTTCTTTTTTTCTATCCACTCCTCTCCTTCCTCTATATCTCTCTCTTAATCTCACTCTAACTCTCGTTTATCTTAACTAATTACCCTATAATCAAGGATTGGTCTATTACAGACAAGATGTAACTTAATTATAGGGTATTAATTAGACTTTTGGAGGAGGAAGCAACCATTTAGATGTTTTATTAATTCCAAGTGTAATGAAAGGTTTAGCCTCTTTATCACTTAGATGCTTCGTGAAACTTGCACGTCCTTTGGGACTTGAACCTGGTCTTGTGTTCTTGTATTCCATAAAGTTTAAAGTTTTGTAAACAAAATCATGTATTAATATTAATTAACTCTTTATGTTCATATATTATGAGAGTTGAAAAGTTCAATTAGAGAGTTAATTACTTGTCATATTCAGTGTGATTATTATTACTCCACCATTTTGGATAAATAACATTGCTCAAACTTGAGTAATAAAACACAACATTGCTCATACTTTACTATGAACCAAATAGTATATACAATCTTGTGATTTACTCTTGCATGCTACCATATATGTATATTGTTCAAAACGTACAAGTGTGTGTTCCTCCTACAATGGTATGGGGACTCAGAGGCCTTAGTAGATATATTATGTTGTATGGTGGTTAGAGCTTACGCACGATAGCGAGAAACCTTATACCGTGGTGTTTTGTGGTGGTTTTTAGGATCTGCCCACATGAGGTGAAATGCCTTGTATATATGTTGGTCATTTTTGTATAACCATATATGGGGTGTGATATGTAGTAGTTAAGATATGTCTTCTCTCCCATTTGGAGGGAGATATATTTATAGAGGCTCTGACTGACACCCACGATCTGCAGTGCGACTTCGACTGCCACCCCCGATCCGCGGCGCGACTCCAACTCCTAAAAAGTCCCGATTTTAAATTTTTCTGAATTTTTTATTCATAAAAAAGGTCTTTTTTTATTAAAAAAAATAGTTTAATTGGATTTGGGAAATTTTTGGAAAATTTGGAAACGGTTCTGGGAAAAACTAGGGAAACACGTATTGTTCTTCAGACAAAAGCATTGGGAAATCAAACAATCCAAATAGAGTCGCTCGAATTTCCTTGGGCGAAACCACAACTCTAAAATACGATCAAAAAACATACACCCAAATATATACAATATCATCATAAGCCACCAAAATTTGTAAACCTACAAACAACAGCACATTAGAGACTAGAGGGGATTTATCCAAAATCCCCTTTTTAGGTCTCAGAGCAATCACACAAAAAACAACAACAAAATTAATCATTTATGCCCATAAGGTTTTTCCCAAACCTTATTTGGCATAATTACACAGATCATACGAAATTAGGGAAAACCTGCATTACCCCAAGGCACTGATGGGAAGGTAAGGAACCCTCGCCATCCTGGCTGCCCAAATCACTCATCAATAAGACAATTCCCCAATTACCTTAGAATTGAAGAGTTTCTGGTTAAGATGTCTCTTCTCCTTCTTAGAGTTCTCCTTAGGGTTTCCTAGCATTCGTTCTTTATTTCTCCCAATTCTCTACGTATCAGTTTTCTCTAAATCCCAACTTTTTCTATTTAAATAACCTACTATGTTTTATCAATTTCTCAATTTTACCCACAAAACTTCATTCCTACAACTTAACCCTTCAATTTTATTAGAAACTATAATTTCTCCCCCTACTCTCAATTTTTCATAATTTTTTTTATTTAAATCAAATAAATATTCAATTTAAATAAATATTTAATTTAAATAATTATTTAATCAAAGTTCCTTAATTTTTCCACTCTCTCAACCTATCACAAAATAATTAAATTTATCAAATTATTTATAATAACCTCAATAAATCTATTTTATTTTTTCTATTCTCCAATTCTAGATCCACCGGTAATTATTAATTACCAAAATACCCCTACCTACCGAAAAGCGCCAAAATTCAAGTATAATGAATAAAATACACCAATAATTAAATAAAATACTCTATTTAAAAGTTGGTTTGTTATAACTCTCCCCCACTTAAAAGGATTTTCTCCCTCAAAAATTACCTGGCGAAGTCAGATTCGGATAGGATTCCTTCATCTGGCTCTCTAGCTCACATGTCAAACTTCCTCCAACAGGTCCTCACCATACCACTTTCACTAAAGAAATATCCCTACCTCTGAGTTACTTCGCTTCTCGATCCTCAATCCTTATAGGTAATGCTTCAATAGTCAGATTATCCCTCACTTGCACATCGTTCATTTGGATTATATGAAACGAACCAAGAATGTACTTCCGAAGCTGAGATACATGAAAAACATCATGCAGGTTCGAAAGAGACGGTGGCAAGGTCACACTATACGCAACGACTCTAATCCTCTGGGAAATATGATAGGGACCAATGAAATAAAGAGTAAGCTTCTTATATTTTAAAGCCCTTCCTACACAAGTCACATGAGTGACTCTCAGAAACACATGATCACCCTCTCAGAATTCAAGAGCCTTCCTCCACTTATCATGGTAACTCTTTTGCCTACTCTGAGATGCCTTCATCTTCTATTTGATCATCTTCACCTTTTTTTAGTCTATTGCACAATCTCTGGTCCAAGTACAACATTATCTCTAGGCTCATACCAACACAAATGAGTTGTACACCTCCTCATATACAAAGCATCAAATGGTGCCATTCAAATACACCTCCTTGCTCTAAGACGCAAGCCCTTAAAAGGTCCTCCAAAGATTGGACATGCCTCTGAGTCTGACCATCAGTCTGTGGATGATAAGCATAACTCAACTCCAGTTTAGTACCTAGAGACTCTTGTAAACTCTCCCAAATTTGGATGTGAATCTCAGGTCTCTATCAGACACAATACTCGATGGAATACCATGAAGCTTCACAATCACATCAACGTAAATCCCAGTCAGTTTCTACAATGGAAAACTGATCTTAATCGGAATGAAGTGCGTCGATTTAGTTATCCTATCAACGATCACCCAAATTGCATCAAATACTCTAGGAGTATTCGACAACCTAGTCACAAAATCAATCAATATATTTTCTTACTTCCATTCGTGAATATCCAATGGCTCCATCAGTCCAGACAGTTTATGATGCTTAATCTTTGGCTTTTAGAAAGTCAGGCATGAATATACAAAATGTACAACGTCTCTTTTCATTCCTGACCATAAAACCATTTTCTTAAGGTCTTGGTACATTTTAGTAGCCCTAGGATGAATACTTAAACCGTTTCCGTGACTCTCCTCCAAAATGATCTTCTTAAGTTCCGGCACATCAGGCACACAAACTATATTCCGAAACTTTAGGATCCCATCGTCAACTCTAAAATCTCCATCTTCACCTTAATTAACTGATTACAAACGATCAACCATGGCTACATCCAGTTTCTGACTTGCTCTGATCTCATCAAGAAAACCACTAGTCAGCTTCAACATGCCCAATCTCACACTATCCATAGTCACCTATCACACCAAACTCAAGTATTTGAATTGCTCGATCAAATCCAACTTTCTAACCATCAACGTCGCCATGTGCAAGGACTTCTGACTCAAAGCATCTGCTATAACATTGGCTTTATCGGGATGGTAGTTCAAACCAAAGTCATAGTTCTTCTAAAATTTTAACCATCTCCTCTGCCTCATATGCATATCCTTATGATTGAACAAATATTTCAAACTCTTGTGATCACTGAATACTTTGAATCTAGAACCATACAGATAATGTCTCAATAACTTCAACATGAATACCATAACTGCCAACTCCAAATTGTGAGTATGTTAGTTTCTCTTATGAACCTTTAGTTGTCATGAAGCATAAGTCACAACCTACCCATTCTGCATAAGCACACCGCCTAAGCCCGTCTTAGATGCATCACACTATACTACAAAAGGTTCCTTTGGATCTGGTAATATCAATATTTACGTTATTGTCAACTTCTTTTTCAGTTTATGGAAATTCTCTCACACTTCATATCCCACACAAAGGCTTGACCCTTTCGTGTCAACTGAGTCAAAGGAAGAGCTAACTTAGAAAAGCCCTTGATAAAATCTTTGTTAGTAACCAACCAACCCTATGAAACTTCTGATCTCCGTAACTGATTTCGGAGCCTCCTACTGTAGCATTGCATCTACCTTAGAAGGGTCAACTGTTATACGACCACTAGAAATCACATGGTAGAGAAAAGTAACTTCTCGCAACTAAAACTCGCATTTGGGTAACTTAGTATACAATTTATTCTCTTTCAAAACCTAGAGTACAGTATGAAGATGTCCAACATGGTCTTCATCTGATTTAGAATATACCAGAATATCATCAATAAACACCACCACAAACTGATCCAAATAGGGATAGAAGATCCTATTCATATACTCCATAAATGCACTAGGGGCATTAGACACACCGAATGACATCAATGAGTACTCATAGTGAATGTATCATGTCCTGAATATAGTCTTCAAGATATCTTCATCCTTCACTCGAATATGATGATAACCCGACCTCAAGTCGATCTTACTGAAAACACATGCACCCATTAACTGATCCATAAGGTCGTCAATCCTGGGAAGAGGATACTTATTCTTGATGGTGACCTTATTCAGATGACGATAATCAACATACAATCCCATACTTCCGTCTTTCTTCTTCACTAATAACACTAGAGCTCCCCAAGGTGACACACTTGGTCTGCGAATTTATTATCAAGTAGATCTTCCAATTGACTCTTTAGCTCACTCAATTCTACTGGAGACATTTTGTAAGGTTCCATCGGCACAGGTCTAGTACCGGGTACTAAATCTATGGAAAACTCAACCCCTGTCTCTGGCTGTAGATCAATAATATCATCAGGGTACATATCTGGAAATTGACATACTATAGGCAGATCATCCAACGTCGTTTTTCCTTCGATTTACAAAGAAGAAAACATCGCAAACACTTGAGCTTCATCCTTTAGGAATTCTTCAACCTGTTTAGAAGAAATAAAATGAGGACATTTCTCCTCCATAAACTCAAGAAACAATGTTGTCTTGTTATAGAAGTTGATATAAATACGGTTGAACTCTAACCAGTTCATACCCAAGATAACATCAAGTTGACTCAACGGTAAACAAAACTAACTCGATGCCAAAGTCTCTACCATATATTATCAACAGACAATTAAAACAAACTAAAGAAGTGGTTACCGACCCATTCACTGGAGTATCCACTACGCCAAATAAGGGAAAAGAGGGCGCTTTTTTTGGCCTATAACAGCGCTTTAAAGCGCCCTCTAATCTGGCGCTGGCATAGGTAAAGACAGCGCTTTTTTTCCTGGTGAAAGCGCTCTCTAAAGTGGCTCTTTAAGCCCTTTAAGGGCCACTTTAGAGGGCGCTTTTTAAAGAAAGCGCCCTCTAAAGTGGAAACTTTTAAGGGTTTAGAGGGCGCTTTTACTGGAAAGCGCCCTCTAAAGTGGAAACTTTTAAGGGTTTAGAGGGCGCTTTTACTGGAAAGCGCCCTCTAAAGTGGAAATTTAAAGGGTTTAGAGGGCGCTTATTTTGGAAAGCGCCCTCTAAAGTGGGTGGTTATTTAAAAAAAAAATTTTAAAAAGCGCTATATTTTTTTATTTATTTTAGACAACCTGTATATTGAAGCAGTACACCTAAAACTGTATAATTTGAAGCCCTTTTTCACACATTGCATTCAACAAGCCTTATATACAACAATCCATACATATACAACAATCCACTGATATATAATCGTTTAACTTCTAAAGATTCTAAATATACAACCAATTCATAACTTAAAAAGAAATAAAACTAAGTAGCAAAAGCATCTCTGAGATGTATGTTTTTTTTGCTAGCCGCAGTCTTCTTAGGGTCCGCTTCCTGAATCGAAGTTCATTTCTAGCAGCCATTCCTCGCATGTCGGTTTGAATACAAACAACTTTGGAATAGGTAGTTTTATAAGCACTTCTCGAAAGATACATGCGGATTTGTTTCTGGATTATCAAAGATGCGGCCTCCTTTCTCATGCATTCATACCGACGTCTTGCAAGTTGTCCTATGTTAAGTTCATAGGATACGTAAAACTAAATGACTTAGAAAATGGATAACAAGATTATTCATACATAGTATCAAAAAGGATTCAAATAATTGATACCTTTAATAGCCCTTTGTAGTTCTATGGCAGAAAATCGCAATAACTTGTACTGTTTCTCACAAATATATGTGCGAGCTTTTTTCTGAATAACGATTGCGGATCTTCCTAGGACCTCGGCACGACATGCATCTAGTTCTGCCATTTGACCTGCTCTCAGGAAAACTTTTGTCTTTCCTATCTGCAAAGAAACCCAAACAACATTTTATTCCAATCCATATTATCATACATAGCGTGTTCGAAATTTTTTAGCATCATCATCTATGATTCAATGTAACCTGCGAGCAAATAAAAATGCTATAACTGAGATTAAGATAAGAACTACTACTTGATAATCTTTAAGGTTTGCTTTATCTAGAAGTCTCTTGCAAGCCGTCATCTCATCAGGATTGCAGATATATATTTATTATTAGTTATTTCAGATATAGTTGTGTTATTTGAACATCTAAAACCGGAAAAATTTCGTGACAACAATCTAGGTGGTTAATTATGTTCAGTACAATCACATTCATCTGTATGATCAGAAAAAGAAAACACGGAAAAAAGGAGAAGTAAATACCATGATTTTAGAACCTTAGGTTCCATTATACTAAACCGCTGAACAAATTCATCAAAGTTCTTTCGAGTTGGATATCCAGCGCAACTTATCCTAATTGCCTCCATTACACCCTGTAAAAGGCATCCACAGAGTTTGAAGTAACTTGAAACAAAAATATTCATGTCATAATAAAGAACAAGGCTAATATGGGGGTTGAACTCACCCCACATCGAAGCTGCTGTAACACATCGTTGTTCTCAAATATCCCCGGCTTAAGAAGATTATTTGGCTTTACACAACGAATGTAGTGTGGCTCAGTCGCACTCAATGTTTCAAGCAAAGATTGCAGTTGTTGCTTCATTCCATAAGCAATAAGAATAACAATGATCAATAGTTATATACAAAAGACTTATAATTTTCAAGCATATGCATGTTTAAAGAAAACCGACCTTAAACTGAGTGGCTATAGAAGAAAACTTTGTTGATTTAGTACTTTCCTCGTGTAAAGGTGGGAAAAGTCCTGAAACAAAGGAGCACTTGGAAGCACAGAGCAGCGCAGCGTGTTCCGGAACAACGTAGTCTTTATTTTTATCAAGGAAAAGATCAGTTTGATACGTGACCTGAAATCAAAGTTCGACATATATACTAAGCTTTTAACTTTTTATTTCATGGTTGATATAACTGCGTAGACCAAAATGTATTTTACTCACATCACCAGCATAGTGATTGATGGTGAAGTCAGTTCGTGACAACTTCGGTTTGCTGAATCGCTTATTGTCCTTAAGTGTTTGATATAGCTTTTCAGCAAATGTTTCGTGCGTTGATCTTGGAAACATACTACAAAGAATAAGCAGGACAATATATAAAAGAATGACTATAAAACATAGTTATTGCTCAAAGTATATATATTTGCATGCGCTAACGCCACTTTACATTATGTAAAATGACATAAACAAACCATTAACTATAATACAAATATTTGAACTATTGTCATTTAATACATACCAGGCCTCGTCCAGAAGAGCAATAACGCCGCCAGGTTTCTGAAGTTATAAACAAGAATGAGATGACAAACTGATAGAACTTTTCTAAAATGACAAAAATGCAAGGGTGAGTTGCACCTTCTCAATAAGATCGAGAACATCTTGATTATCAACGAACTCTATATAACTCCAATCAATTTCTTCCTTTGTATATTCCTCTTGCTCCATTTTGAAGACATGCTGCATAATGAAATAATGAAGTGTTATTTGAGTCTATAGAAATTGTTTACCAGGAGATAGTAGAAAAATCAAACCTGGTTGAAATGCTGCTGTAACTTCTCATTTGTCAAATTGATACAAAATTGCTCGAAGCTGAACAGGGCCGATGTAAAGTTAGTTACTGTTAGAACAATAACTGTGGTTCAAAAGTAAATAGATACGAAAAATGTAAATAGAGAACACAAAAAATTCGATCACAGAGATTGGCCAAATGTGCATACGTCTATAAACTTCATATAAAATTAGGCAAGAGGGTGGTTAAGATTAAGAACCTGTTTGTCTTGAAACTCTCGAATCCGTATATATCTAGAACTCCAATTAAGTTCTTCGAAGTCAGAAGAGAAACCAAAAATGAACAATAGCGAACGTCAGAAGAGAAACCAAGTAATATGAAGATTAGAAAAATATCTATGGTGTCAAAATCGAACAGCTAACAACGAATTAATAGAAGGAGGAAACGTCGTAGATCTAACAGAGGTGGAAGGAGAACGCCTTAGAAGTAGCGAAAATCGTAGCAGTGAGAACCCTAACGTGAAAAAGAACGAAAATAACAGAGAGTGAAATAACATAACGCGCAGTATGTTATAATTTTAATATTTACTAAAGGGGACCTTAGAGGGCGCTTGTGGAAAAAAAGCGCCCTCTAAAGGGGGCCTAAGAGGGCGCTTATGAAAGCGTTCTCTAAGGCTTTCCAAAAGCGCTTTATAAACTGGAAATGCACATGGACTTATAGAGCGCTTTTTTAAAAGAGCCCTCTAAGGGTAACCTTAGAGGGCGCTTTCTAAAAAGCGCCCTGTATTGTTGTCCTTCTATCTCCTCCTTATTTTTTCGCTTCACCTTAGAGGGCGCTTTATTACAAAAGCGCCCTCTAAAGTGCGCTGTCTATTCCAGTTGTTCGCTCCTTATTTTTTCGCTTCACTTTAGAGTGCGCTTTTGTAATAAAGCGCCCTCTAAGGTGCGCTGTCTATTCCATTTTTTGGCGTAGTGATCGATAACCATACTGCCATTCATAGAAGACACCACAAGATCCAATTTCTTCACACAAACAGTGGATATAAAGGAATGTGTTGCACTAGTATCAATGATAGAAACTAAAGGAATGTCATTAATGAAACAAGTACCTCGAACCAGATTATCAGACTTTAAGGTCATTACACCACTGAGAGCAAATACCTTTCCACCAACTTTCACATCTTGAGTCTTCTTAGGCTTCTGAAATTGTGTACTAATATGACCACTCTCCCTACAGTTGAAGCAAACCACACCATCCCTCTTGCAGTCAGTAGCTCTATGTCTTGCCTTCCCACATTTGAAGTATATCAAAGCAGTACACTCTAAAGCACGATGACAAAGTATCCCACATTTGAAACATTTGAGAGGAGCTGGAGCCCCTCCCACACTTTGACTCTTCCCACCATTATTCCTCTATTGAAACTTATGTTTACCCTTACCATCTGGAATGACATACGACTTCCCGCGATTCTGATTACCATTTATCTTACACTCTTACAATAAGAGGATATAGCACGACAGTCTTTATCATAGATATGACACTTGTTGGCCAACACCGATAACTGATGAATTTCCTGATACCCAATAAACTATTTGACCTATGGGCGAAGTCCACTTTCAAACTTAATGCATTTGGTCACTTCAGCTTCTACTCCATTATAATGAGGGAAAAACCTAGATAATTCCTAAAACTTGGCAGCATAATCTGCAACAGTCATATTCCATTGCTTAAGTTCAAGGAATTCAATCTCCTTATTGCTACGCACATCCGCTGGGAAATATTTTTCCAAGAATGTGCCCCTGAAAGCAACCTAAGTAATCATAGTACCATTAGCCTCAAGCCTCTATCTAGGATTATCCCATCAGTACTCTTCCTCCTCTAACAACGTGTGAGTACCATAAAGAACCTTTTAAGCATTCACACAAGCCATTACTCATAAGATTGTCTTGACCTCTTGCAACCAAACATGAGCGCCCTCTGGGTCATACCTTTCTTTGAATGTTGGCTTGTTTCTCTGAAACTTGTCCATTCCACGAGATTAATCACCTTCCGCCTATGGATTCTGCTGAACTTGTAAAACTTGAGCGAAACCTGCCAAGGCATCAGCGATTGCTCGACCATTTCTTCCATCCAATTCTCGGTACAACAGCAAACAACCATTATAAGAAACATTGTATCGACAATGTTCACACATGTGTCTCACACCAGGAAACAAATAAAATGGCAAAACTGGGTCGGACGGACTGACCTACTCGGATACCTCCATGTAACACCTTAAACTCTAACTCTTAATATAAAAGAGAAAATTGTATTCTTTAGGATGCTACTTCACACAAATCATGCATTTAATAAAAATATTTTCAAACTCCCAACGGAAAAAATCAAATAATCCTCATAATCATCAAATAATAGATTAAACCACAAAATAACGAAAATATACTTCAAAAGAAACTCCAAAACAAATAACGCTCTCGTTCCCAGTATTACAGACTAAAGCAGATGACAATAAACTAAAAGTGATAAGTAAAAATGAAAGAATAAAGCTTCAAGATAGTCTTCCACTCGCAAGTGACTACTCATGTTGAGTATTTGTACATCAATTTGCACAAAGCCAACAAAGCAAACAAGAAAGGGGTGAGAATACATCTTATAAATGTTAACAGTAAATTTTAGCAATATGATGGTAATATCGAATTCATAAGTACATCATTCACACCAAAATCACAATCAAAGTCAAATAATGTTGCAAATGCTAATGCCGCCAACTCCTCATCAAAAATGCATGTGGTACCAATTGTTTGGGATTAGAGGTATGTTACTGATTTACCCATGTCTTTGGTTCCTATTGAATCATGCCTCTCTTTGGACGTGAGACTGCCATAATCCCTCTCTGAACCAGGTCATCACTGAACTGAAGTCCTACCTAACTTCAAAATAAATGCATGCATGGGCATGCACAATATAAGCATGAAATATCATCTACATCATCAATATCATAAACATCATAAATGTCATCAGCATCATAACATCATAAACATCATCAACATCATAGTTATCATAAAAATCATCAAAAAAACATCATTAGAAGGTTCCACTCTTGAACATATAGGTTGGCAATCACATGTCGCCATTGTAATCCTTTCAGATTACTAATAATCAAAAATCGCCAATTAAGGTTGTCATTGTAATCCCTCCGGATTACTATACTCAAAATTATTGTTTAAAAAAAATATTTATTTTCCATCAAAAAGGGTAAAGATGTTTTACTACCCAAACCTTCAACTCATAAAAAATTCTAAGTTCTAAAAAATAACTCTAGGGTATCCCAAAAGTACTCTAAAGTATTCAAAGTGCTCTAAAGTTAAAGGTTCACAGGTGATAATTAAAGGACGGACAGTTTGACTCAAATTGTTCAAAAGTGACCCTAAGGTTACCAAAAGGGTTTCGATATCAAAAGTTGCTCAAAAATATAACCAAAAGACTCCTGAACTCAAAAAACTACTAAAACATGCCCTAACGCGAAAAATACCCAAAACATCCAGAAAATGTCACCGTCGAAAAATCGTGATCGCCGCCGCCAGATAGGCGTCAGCCACTTCCGCGCATTTCACCCACCGTCACCCCCTTCTGATCGCGGTGTGGCACCACCGCCTGTAGCCTCAAGGTGAGGCCTATCCGAAAACCTCCAGTCATCGCCTTTCCGACGTGGCTCGATCCCCCCCCCCCCAAAAAAAAAACTGATTTTTGAGTTTTCCTAAAAAGTCCCGATTTTTAAGTTTTCTGATTTTTCATGAAAAATGTTGTAGCACCTCAAATTTGCACCTACCATTGTACATACTATCTCATATTAGGTCATAGCATATCATGATCCATTGCATAACATTTGCATTGTCCTCAGTTGCCTCAGAGCAAGCAAGTCAAGGATTAGGTCAAACTGATCAGGAGATCAGTCAACCAATCAAGCAAGGGTGTTTCTCAAGGAGCCAAAGCCCTAGGGTTTGTCCAACAAGTTCACATGACTTGGGGGACCATTTGAAGTGTTCAAGTCAAGGGTTGAAGGCTCAGAAGCCATCAGTCAATGCACAGTCAGGCAAAAACCCTAGACAGTCAACAATCAGTCAAAGTAGTGGATGGTGGCCATTCTTGTGGAATTTGGGCACCATGGTTAATAATCAAGAGTCCATACAACTTGGGACATCATTTGAAGTCAAGGTCTCAAGGAATTAGGGTTTGGAATTCATCAGAAGTGCCTCAGTCATCCAAAACCCTAGAAAAGTCAAACTTGGTCAACTATTGATTTAATCAGTGATTTGATGGATAGAATTGATTTGAAGGAGCTCATTCATGCTTGTACAAGCCTCATCTATCATGTCAAACCTCATCATGGAAGAAAATCAAGTCAAATCAGAAATTTTCCAGAAATAGAAAGTGGACCTGTAATTTCAACTGCCAAAAATGGAAACTTCTTGATCCTCAACTTACATCATGATACAAGCTCCAAATGAATTTTTGCCCAACATGAAAGTTGAAGATCTTGTTCTCCCATTTTCAAAAAGTCCAAGAACACTCAAATCCCATGTGTGGTTGTCAAGATATGATCAATTCAATTTCAGAAATTTGTGAACTTCAAAGAGCCATATCTCATGAACCATAAGGCCAAATTTGGTGGGGTTTTTTCCTACAAACCACATTTTTCCTCCTCTTTCCAAAAATATAAATTTCATGAACCAAAACCTTGCCAATCAAAATGGCATTTTTGGACCTATTTCATTTAAAAATCAAGTTTGACCAAACTTTGACTTTTTGATTCATTGATTTTTTCACCATTTTGCCAATTGGGATTTGTTTCATATGTCATTTGAAACTTGCTCCAAGCTTAAATTCATGCACATACCACCATTACACCACCATCTTGGCCAAAGTTGCAAATTTGACAATTATTGCAAATGGCTTCACATAAGCAAAACAAACTTGGCAATTGATGTACAGACCAAAAACAGCAATTGTAAAGACCATTTACAGCCTGTTTCCAAGCCCACTCGTACAGCTTGCACCCTCCACTTTCACTTGTGAAAATTTAGCAAAATGGCAAATGTTTCATTTTAAACTAAACCAACTTAGCACATGGATTAACAATGCTAAACAGACAATATAAGCAACTTTTCTGCTCATTCCAACCCTAGAGAGAATCACAACCTCCACGACCAAAAAAAAAACTCTCATGCTCTCTCATTTGCATTTTGACACATTTTCAATTTCTGCTCAAAACTTTCATAGCACACGATCTCCACTAGTTTGTTCTTGATTCTAGCCAACGTTTGAGGACATTTGCGAGCACACAACACCAGCTGGAATTCTTTTTGAGCTCTGTTTTCCTCAAGCCACAACAATGGTGAATCGAATTTTGGAAGCTTCCAGGCATCAGTGAGCTAACATACTTCAAGCATTCATCATTATTGACCATTAGCATCATCTGTTTCAAGCTGTAACACTCAAATAACCACTGTTGCTCGATTTTCTTCAAAACCAAGTAAGTAATCGACCTCCACTATTTGCCTTGCTATGCTATGTTTATGAAAGGTCTTTGTACGCTGGTTTGAATGAAACTTGTATCATCCAAAATGGTTAACTGTATCATGAGAAATCTGAATTTTATCTTGTGCACACAAATATGTTTTCCTTCGATTTGGTTTGTTTAGGTTGTTTTAATGGAAATGAACACCATATTTGTGATGCTTGATATATGCTGATGCTATTGCTATACTCATTTCTTGATTCTGGGCATTTCGAAATTTTGATTACATGAAGGTGATGAAGCTGTATGCCCTGTTGTGTACAAACCCTAGCCTGTTTCCAGTTTTTGTTCCAGAATCGTGTCTGCTATTATTACTCATGATTGTATGAATCTTCCTCTATCATTACCATGCTGTTTGCTTGATGTTGTTTATGATGATTACATGATGATGATGATGAACATGCCCTGCTGCTGTTTTGAATATGCTCAGAAATCCACGTGAGTTGTGTTGTTTATGTTTGGTTTATGGCTGCTTTGGATATTACATGAACATTGTTATTGCCTTGTTGATTGCCATGCCCTTCGAATTTTGGTTGAGGATGAACATTGAAGATGAACCAAAGCCATGCTATAAACCCTAGGGTTTCTAAAACCAGAAAATTCGTTTGCTCATTGGCCAATTTACTGTTCCATTGGCAACAGCCAATGAGAACATTTCCCGTGTCCACTCAAAACGCAGTGTTTTGATTAATAATGCTCAATATTACAAAACTGCCCCTGTTGACCATTGTTTGACTCGTTTCCCATGCTATGTGCTCATGTTTCATTCAATTATTCATCCAACTTGCAAAATTCATTTCTCTCTCAAATTTCATCCAAAAATCATGAAATTTTTTCCATCATCTTCACATGGATGTCTAGTATTTGATCCTGATTTTTAATTAATTTTTCATTGGCTGGATTTTGATTGGTAATTGGTTTCTTGACATGTATGCATAATTGATACCTTGTGCCATTCCTTCTGTGAAATACTCATGATGTATCCATTGCCCCTGAAACTTTTTGTGGTGAAACTAGACTCATTTACCTTTGTTTCCATATAGAGTTTATGCATTTCTCATTTGTGGTTTGCTAGATATGAATTTTTGAACTAGGGTGTGACAATTTGTGTCACACCAATGATGTGCATTTTCATGATTTTTGTTCACATGCTTCCTTACATCCAAATGACCCCAAATTTTGCATGAATGATCTCTTACATGTCTAGTTTGTGTATGAATTTTCTTGGATTTAATCTTGCTGTTTTCCATTTGATTGTGAATTTTCTTCCCTGCCTAGTCAATTGTTGACTTTATGTGATACATGTTGCCAAATCCTTTATGAAATTCTCACATCTTATTGTATGACCATGAAATTTCATATGTGATAACTAGACATCTTGAGCTTTGCATTGGTGTTAATCTCATTCATTTCTCATCTGTTTTCAATTTGATATGATTTTTTGAAGTTGACCCATGTTTGTTGACCTTCATTGTGCATGCTTAAATTTGGTTTGACTTCTTGATTTTCATTGACTGCCTTCCTCTCATCCAAATGCAATGAAATTTGACATGCTTACCATGCTAGATGTTAGGATTGAGTGTGATTTATTTGATGATTTTTGAGATTGTTTGGGTTGACTTTTGATGCAAGTCATTCTGTTGACTTTTTTGTGCTTTCATTTGCCATGCCTTGCCTTCTTGTGCTTATGAGTTGATGATAATGCATGATTTGAATGTGGGCCCAATTGTGATTGCTTCCTAAATGTTTGAACATGAATTGGGTTGACTTTTCTTTGCTGTTTTGACCTTTTCTTTCATCTTTGACCCTAGGCTAGTCCTAGTGGTCTTTTGAGCTTACAATTGAGTTAATGTTTCAGGTTAAGCACTAATGCCTCAAAGATCATTCAAATGTGATTGAGTTGGATTATATGTATCATGTGCTAACCCTTGTTTTGTAGGTGTGACTCATATAGTTGAGTCTGGTGCTTTGCACATTGGTCCCTCTGTGGTTGACTGTTGTTTATCCATTCCTTTTGTTTTAAACTGTTGAACTGTTTACTAATGGGTTTGACTTTTTTCAGGTACACTTTAGTTGCTTAAGTTCTTTGAACTTGATTTGCTTTGCTATTTAGCATTTGCTTTGAGGTATAAACCTTTCTTCTTCATGTAGTCTGGAGACCCGGTCTGTTATTTGACCGGGCAAACTGTCTGAAGTCCTCCTTAAGAGGCAATGCCTGTGTGTGTTTAAAATTGTCCCAAGCAGGAAAAGTCCTTCAAGTAAGGCAATTGGTGGAAGGTAGGGATAAGCAATCTATCCCCCACTATTCAGTGTGTCCTCTCTTTGCTCCCATTACATGGTTGAAGCATTGAGATAAAAACCCAAGATCTATCGAGTCAATACTATGGAAAGAGCTCCATCTTTCTGAGCTCCCACACTTTCTAATGCTCTCCCTGATAGGGATAGAAGCAATGAGGCACACCCCTCATCTCCTTTTCATCTGCTTCACCTTAGCCTCTCAATGGCAAGGTTAAGAGCGACATTTACCTATTACAGTGGACTTTCATGGTCAAACCCTCTTGTGTGAGCCCCCTTTGTTTGGCTATAGAGTGTGTTGTTTGATTCTCATTGACTGTTTGAGTGCTTCATATGCATCTGTTTGCTTGTATGTTATGCATTTATCATCATCAATTGCCATTAATGCATGATCATCTCTTTGTTTGTGTGACATTGTCACTGTTGTTTACCCATTGAGGACAATTGTAAGTCCCACAAGTTGGCATTTGTTCCTATGATATGGAAGTGAGTATAAGTCCATCACATTGGCCACTCATCTTATCTTTGCTTGTTGCTTTGTTTGTTTGTATGTGAGGATACAAGTGTAAGTCCCACAAGTTGGCAGTTGTTTTCCTGGGATCATACTGTGTATGTTAGAGTAAGCCCAAACAAATTGGCATCTGACATCCCTGTTTTGCTTTCTTTGTTTATGAGAGGATGCAATTGTAAGTCCCACAAGTTGGCATTTGCTTTCCTATGATCATGTGTGGAGTTAACCTAAGTCCCACAAGTTGGCAGTTGATTTCCATGTTTCATCCCTTGTTTTCTTTTTGAGGAGATTGGTATAAGACCAGTGATTGGCATCCGGTATCCGCTTTCGTTCCTTTTCTTTATAGAGGAGATTAGTGTAAGACCATTGAGTGGCTTCTGACATCCCATTCCATTTTTAGGAGATTGGTATAAGCCTAGTGATTGGCATCCGATATCCGCTTTTGTTTCCTTTCTTGTTTGTTTGTTATTATTCATTGCCATTCCAAAGGACACACTTGAATCATCTTCTATATGATTTCAAGAAGTGAACCTTCTAAGAAGTTTTACTTTCCATCTTCATCCATTCATCATTCACTATGTCCTAGACTTTTCACACTCTTGACTTTCAAATTTGACATAAGTGTTGTGCAGACATCGTCATGTTTTCTAACTAAAAACCTGGACTCAAGTCCTGGACTTTTTTCAAACTCCATTTCATAATACTTCTTTTGAATCAATCTTAACCATACTTTGACTCTACTTTCATAATCACAATCAATTAACTTCACCCATTCACTTGTTTTGGCTTTGTCCATCATTAATCTTTTCATGCATTAGCCATAGGTTTCAATTATCATTGTGGTTGATGTAAATCTTGCCTATCCTTAGTGAGTCGACAGTAAGACTTCCGTACTGAAAACAGGGCTAACCCCTCTAGTACGTCGAAGCTATCCTCGCATGGTGGATGTTGTTTTTGGTCGAGTGTTCTCCCATTGATAATGAAAAGCCTCAGTGCTTGTGTTTAAAATTGAATCCAACTCACTTTTGGAAATCTTTTAGCCGAACTACGGCGTTTTGATCCTTACCTTTGATGGAAGGTACGTAGGCAGCGGGTTCATCCGCTCAAACCCAATAAAAATTGTACATTCTTTTCTCACCATCCCAATCATGTTTGCACAATGCATATGTCATAACAAATAACAATTTAGCATAACAAGTGTGAAAAGGGCTCCCTAGGAGTACCTAGGACGTAGTGGGTGCCTAACACCTTCCCATTGCGTAACTTACCCCTTACCCAGACTCTCTGATCTTTTATTAGTTTTCTACGTGTAAAACTTCTTAGGCTTTTGTTCGCTTTTTAGCCAGTCCTTTGGATAAATAAAAGTGCGGTGGCGACTCAAAATTTCATTGTATGCTTAGCTTATGGTTTAATCGATAAATCATATAGCGACGAATACACCGCTACAAATGTCTCATTTAAAAAAAATGTTTTAGTAGATTTGGGAAATTTTTGGAAAATTTGGAAACGGTTCTGGGAAAAACTAGTGAAACACGTACAATTCTTCAAACATAAGCATTGGGAAACCAAACAACCCAAATAGAGTCGCTCGAATTTCCTTAGGTGAAACTACATCTCTAAAATACGATCAAACAACATACACCAAAATATATACAATATCATCACAATCACCCAAAAGTTATAAACCTACTACAAACAACAACACATCAGAGATCATATGAGATTTATCTCAAATATCCTTTTTGGGTCTCAGATCAATCACACGAAAAACAACAACAACAAAAAAAAATCATCGATAATGGCCATAACATTTTGCCCAAGCCTTATTTCGTCAAAATTACACAGATCATACAAAATTAAGGAAAAATCTGCATTACCTCAAGACGCTGACGGGAGGGTAAGGAACCCTTACCATCCTAGCTGCCTAAATCACCCATCAATAAAACAATCCCCCCTTACCTTAGAATTGCAGAGTTTCTGGTTAAGCTGCCTCTTCTCCTTCCTAGAGTTCTCCTTATGGTTTTCTAGCCGTCGTTCTTTGTTTCTCTCAATTCTCTATGTATTAGTTTTCTCTAAATCCCAACTTTTTCTATTTAAATAACCTACTATATTTTATTAATTTCTCAATTTTACCCACAACACTTCATTACTACAACTTAATCCTTCAATTTTATTAGAAACTCTAATTTCCCCATACTCTCAATTTTTCATAATTTATTATTTAAATCAAATAAATATTTTATTTAAATAAATATTTTATTTAAATAAATATTTAATTCAAATAATTATTTAATCAAAATTCCTTAATTTTCCTACTCTCTCGACCTATCACAAAATAATTAAATTTATCAAAATATTTATATTAACCTTAATAACTCTATTTTATTTTTTATGTTCTCCAATTCTATAATCCCCAGTAATTATTAAATTAGCAAAATACCCCTACCTACAGAAAAGCACCAAAATTCAAGTATAATGAATAAAAAACACCAATAATTAAATAAAATACTCAATTTAAAAGTCAGGGTGTTACGTGCCCCACATTAAGTTCTAGGGATTTGACCGCCTCAATGGACGACAAGGATCTCACATAGAGATCCAGCATATTGGTTGCCTATATGGGAGACAATGGTCTTACGTAAAAATCCAACGATTTGATCGCCTTAATGGGCGGCACGGGTCTCACGTAAAGATCCATCATATTTATCGCTTCTATGGACGACAAGGGTCTCACGTAAAGATCCAACATATTGATATCATCAATGGTTGGTAAGGGTGATCGGTCACCATTTTCACTTAGTTTTCATCATCCATCCAGCATGAATCTTCAAGAATATGTAACACTTTGTTCTTTCTTTTAGTTGATTTCTTAAGTTTATCGCATTTTATAAATTTCTGCTTGTTTTATGTTGCATTAGTAGTTCATCTCTTTTTGTCGTATTTTATGCGTTTCCGTGGTAGTGTTATTTGGTTTCCAAGTCTAACAATAAGCCCTAAAGATGCGTACCAGAAGTATGGAAGTCAAGGACATCGTGCAAAGTGAGATAAGGCAAAAACAGGGGGCTGACATGGGTGCCCGTGTCTGCTGACACGGCCCGTGTCAGCATGTGCAGAGTGGAGATTATGGAAGCCAGAAAACAGGGGGCTGACACGGGTGCCCGTGTCAGCAAGGGCTGAAGGATTTGAGTTGACAGAGAGCCAACACGGGCGCCCGTGTCATCTGACACGACCCGTGTTGGCCAATTCGCCCAGTTTGCTGATTTTTATTGTTGTGGTCTCTTTGTAAGTCTGGAGGGCAGTTTTGGTAGTTCACGATGTTTTTAGATGATTGAGAACTATTTAGTCTGCATTTTCGTAAAAAGAAAGGGACTTTTTGGATCGTACAAGGAATAGAAAGAAAGGAGAAGGGAGCTTTCAAGGTGTTTGGAGAAGAAGAGATTTTCAAGATCGGAAGAGATTGAAGATCAACCTTCATCACCAACAAATTTTAATGTCTCTATTTTGTAATTTACTGTCTTTGAATACTATGAGAAGCTAAATCCCCAAATGCTAGGGGGTGTCCCTGAATTGCTACTGTATAAACACTCTTTCTATGTTTTTATGATCATCGATGTTTTCTTAATTCAAATGATTATACAACATTCTTAATGCTTTATTTTATCGGACAAATGGAATTTTGATCTATGGTTAAGGTTTAGGTCGGACAAACTACCTTATCGCTTGTTGTATAATAATACTTCGGTTTAATCACTTAGGAATAAGGATCAAACCATAGTAGTCATTAATTCTTGATCAATTGCATATTTCGTAACGTCATTTTGAATAGCTAAGGAATTAAGATTGAAATTGACTGTTAATGGTTTTCGGCTAAGGAATTAGAGAAAACAATTCTTGAGAATCGGTTTTGAATAATTACAACGTAGATGTTATATAATATGGAAGTAGTGTAGTACAAAGCAATTCACACATCTTGCCTTAGCATGCTTTCTCATATCGTTTAACAGCTTTTTATACGCTTTATATAATTTATTCTCGTTCTTATCATTTTGAAAACAAACAAACCCCCTATGATCTTTTGTTCAATGGAATTATTGTAAAGATTTGTACTTATTATGTAGTCCTCGAGATCGATACTCAGGAGAACTCCCATTTTATTACTACATTGGTGCAAATAGTACACTTGCTATTTTACCGATCAAAGGATCTCACGTAAAGATCAACATATTGATCGCCTCAATGGGAGATAATGGTTTCATGTAAAGATCTAGCATACAAATTGCCTCTACGGGTGGCAAGGATCCCACATAAAGATCCAACATATTGACCGCCTCAATGGGTGACCTTCTTTTTAACTTGTGAAGTTCCTGCAAGAAGATAATAACCAGTAAACTTAAATTCTAAAATGATAAAGTGAGAAGCCTTATTAAAAACTCTCGCCCCATGGAAATGGTAGAGGGAAAAAAGTGCACCCCATAAAATAAATGTGTCCTTACAATCGGCCTATATTTTATACTCACCTGTAAAAATCAACATTGTAGAAAAACAATAATAAAGGAAAATAAATAAACAACAACTATGCAGCTATCTCAGGAGGGCACCCCTTTTGTACCTTTATTTTTCAATCTCCTTAGCAATTGGAGGGGAAACATCCTCTCTCTTGCAGGTTTCTTCTGGTGGGTTTATCCTTGAATTCGCCTTCCCAGAAGTGGCGCATGAGGTGCAAGCTCTCTTCAGTTTGAGGCTCTCCACATGACATTTCCTGGAGATATCTCAGTCGCCTTGAATGACTCATTTTGGAGGCATAAATCGTCCATAATAGAGATGCTAAAGGCTATGGAAGATTTGTACCTCCTAAATGAGGCACTACATTATAATGTATATGACATACAACATCAACCCAGAGAGCTAGAGCTGATATAGCAAGAAGAGCACGTGGATCTACGTGCTTGCATGTACAATTTTCTGCAATAATCAAATGTTCACAATAGTTTGACGATGACAATATTTATGTCAAACAGAATAATTTTAAGTCCTCATCTATTAAGAACAAACAATGATAAAGATGTCCTATTAAGATAGTTGTGTTAGATGAAGATGTAAAACCAAATTCAATAAAGATAACACCTAATATCAAACAACATTATGTGAAGTCTTGATGATTTCTTATTCAGTAAACTCTGATGATGACATATATTAAATAAGATATATCAAGCCTCATAAGTTAGAAGAATCAAGTTCCAAGTGATGAATATATGATGAATAAAGCAAATGATCTTTAAGCCTTAAGGTTGCATAAAGAGAGGAAGTGTGAAAACTGCATTGGTCTTGTGTTTGAGTGATAATTTCAATATAAAGGTACAAGAGTAATTTTCGAATTACTAAGAAAAATCACACACTCACTTTAAAATGTTTTAAACCTATCTAAGTTTATTAAAACACCTTAGAACCTATAGAAAAACTATCAAGGAGCATGTAGAATTGAGTAAGAGTATTCCTAATCATTTCGGAAGCATTTGTGCATTGCCCAATTAATTAGCAACTTAGTACAATCAATTAAAGAAAGGAAAAATGCTCTTTAACCGAATATAATTACTCCTAATTGATTAAGACACGTAGCTATTGTTGGGTTTCCATTTTAGGATTAAGGTTTTTGTCTTTTTTAAGCTCTTAATTGATTAAGTCATTAAAGGCCCATGTATCTTTTCCCTTTTTAGCCAAACTTCTCTCATATAAATAGATGATTTCTTCTCATTTTTTCTTTACACCAAAATATTGAATCTATAACTATTTTTTCTCACTTCCACTCTCTTACTTCATCTATTTATAATTAATTCTTCATAAGTTTTCCTTAGTGTTTTGAGAGTGAAAAATATCTATGAGAATCATTTGTGTGTTGGTGCAATGATATATTTGTAATACGTTTTGAAGAAATTGTTTTGTTTGGTTTTGAACTTAACTAGTTAAAAAGCTATTGTTTAATTTTTGAGATAATGTTTGGTTCCTGAGCTCAATTTAGTGTAAAAACTCTATTTATTTTCCTATCCACAACTTAGCTTTGACATATTTGTATACAAGGACTGCTTCTGCACAACCATTGGAACAACAATGAGGTTCAAATCCACACCTTCTGGCCGGTACTATAATTGCTGCTCAGGATGCAATCGTGCAAACAAAAATCACGATCTTCCTTTTTAATGCAACTGTGAAAATCACAACGACGTCGAAGTCACCAAGTAAATTCTCATGTCTTAATTCATGACTCTGGTCTCTAATTTGCACTATTGATTATTGTAGGTATAAATTTGAAATTAATGTTATAAAGTTTTTACAGATCCCTAATGTTAATTCTGACTTTCAAAGTGAAGATGAAGATGATTCAGATTATGATCTTTTTGCAGGTTTGTCTATTTTATCTACATATTAAAATTCCAAAACAATGTATTATTACTTTGTTATACGTGCTTAGAGTAAACCATATACGTCTTAGAAGATCTTCAATCTGTTAGCAGTAAATTAGTTTGAAGCAGTAACTTTGTTTGCAATATAAGCTTCTTTTTTTGATGTAGTAAATCAGTTTGCAATCATATGCTTTTATTATAACCGTTTGCAATCGTATGCTTTTGTATGCTATTCTTCAGCTATGTTGTTAGTATGTTATATACAGTTGACTTCTCGATTTATATTTTAAATGAATGTAGTTGTTCAATTAGAATATGATAGTAGTATCAATGATGACTTTATAATTTTAGATATTCCTTTGCCTCATTCGTCTAAGGGTATTAATCAACATTCGTTTACACAATTAAAATATTACGATGTCGGAGATCCACTAATCGAATGTCGATATTGCAAAGATTTAATGTGATATCAAGAGAGGATGGAGAAACACAAACATTCGACTAATCCTAAATATTCTTTATGTTGTGGGAACAAAAAAGTTGAACTACCATTTCTAAAAGCACCGCCTCAAATATTGTCAAGTCTACTTTTTTTTATCATGAATCACTAATTAGCCGTAAATTTTAACAACAAATCAGAGTTTATAATATGATGTTTGTGTTCACGTCTCCTCGGACTAAATTGGATAACAAGTACAACAATGATTGTGGATCACCCACAATATGCATTCAAGTTCAAGCATGTCATCAAATTGGTACTTTGTTGTCACTAGAAGATCAAAAACCAAAATTTGCCCAACTATACATTTATGACACCAAAAATGAAATGCAAAATAAAATGCATGGCCTAAGGTAACTAAGTCTATATTCGAATTATATCATGCACATTAAAACTACCTTTATTTCATTAGCTAATACATTTTCCTTTTTATGGTTAGGAATACATCAAACATTGATCCATATATTGTTCATAAGTTGTTTGCAATGTTGTATGAGAATAACCCTCACGCAAGAAGCTTTCAAATGGCCAAGGAACGAATCAATGATGGTAATGTCCATAATTAAAATTTGAGACTCATCTCTAATAGAAAAATTGATGGGAGGATATACAATCAATCAATTATTTCGAAAGTTGTGGCATTAATTGTTGGCAATGTTGACACTGTTGTAATTTATTAAATACAAGTGTGTTCTAAAATGACAAATGGTGGAAGTGAGTTAATGCTAATAAATGCATGAGATAACTCTTCATGAATTTTGAATTTTGAATTTTGAATTTTAAATTTTGAATTCGGAGATTGTAACTCTTCATGAGATGTTGCAAAGGCAAAACCATGCAATTGTTGGTGAAACATGCTGCAGGCCAACCATTATGATTATTGGAAAAGGACATTGCTTCACCAAGGGTCGCTACCTTGTGAAACAATATCAACATGGCCTATAAAAGCATAAATCCGGATTCAAAATACAACACACAAAATCCGAAAATCCTCTAAATAATTCCAGACGCTCTTCGCTGCATTCAGGTTTTCGCCGGTCTTGCGCAAACTCGATAAGACTGAATTATCCTGGGTATTCCTGTATCAGAACTCTAAGACAATCGAGAGTGCTTGAAATACTATAAGGAAAGTGTTGCGTTCACGATTCAAGCCTGGATCCCTTTAATCTTTCCGAAATTTCTAACAGTCTTATAGTATCTCAAATCATGGCCACCGACGCTTCTGTTTCAAGCATCAAACTGATGAATCAGGATCTTGTTAAGTTAGATCATTTTGATGGAACAAACTATACCCGCTGGAAAGACAAAATGACATTTCTCCTGACCGCCCTGAAAATTCAATATGTCTTGGATCCTGATCTGGAGGCAATTCCAGAACCAACTGAGAATGACACTGATAAAGTAAAAAAGGAGAGAAAGAAACGAAAAGAAGATGAACTGCTTTGTCGTGGACACATCTTGAATACATTATCTAATCGTTTTATGATCTTTACACCAATACTTCATCCGCAAAGGAAATCTAGAACGCACTCGAATTCAAATTCAAGGCCGAAGAAGAAGGTACGAAAAAGTTTTTAATATCTAAATACTTTGATTTTAAGATGTTGGATTCCAAGCCGATTCTTGCACAAGTACACGAGTTACAGGTTCTCGTGAATAAAATAAAAGCCGTGAAAATTGACATTCCTGAAGCATTCCAAGTCGGTGCAATAATAGCAAAATTGTCACCTTCGTGGAAAGGATACAGAAAGAAATTGTTGCATAGTTCTGAGGACTTTTCTTTGGAGAAACTTCAGAAACACCTTCGTATCGAGGAGGAAACGAAGGATCGAGAAAAAACTGAGCCTGCTAGATTTGCTAAAGCAAATGTTGTTGCCGCTAAAGGAAAGAAAAAATATGATGGCATGAAAAACCATCTCGGCCCAAGGAAAGAACACAACAAGTTCAAAAGTTATGGCGGACCAAAAGGTACTAAAAATGGTTATTATGTATGTGGCAAACCCGGACATTATGCTCGAGATTGCAGGCACAATAAGTCCAAAAATGAGGTCAATGATGTTCATGCCGATGATGACATAATCGCTACGGTAAGCGAAATTATGGCAATCAAAGGTAAAGTGCAAGGATGGTGGTATGACACATGTGCAACTGTGCATGTATCTTATGATAAAACATCATTCAAAACCTATACCGAAGTCAATGATGGACAAGAAGTGCAAATGGGAAATGAAGTGCGATCTAAAGTCGTTAGAACAGGATCTGTCGAACTCAACTTCACTTCCGGAAAGAAAGTCACTCTTGTTAATGTGCTTCATGTTCCTGATATGAATAGAAACCTTGTTAGTGGGGACTTATTAGGAAAACCGGGTATTAAAGCTGTATATGAATCGGGCAAATTAATATTGACCCGTAATGGTATATTTGTAGGAAAAGGATATTCCGCTGAAGGAATGATCAAACTTTGTACTACCGACAATATTATTAATGAAATTTCTAATTCTGCTTATATGCTTGAATCTATTTCCTTATGGCACTCTAGATTGGCACATATTGGTATTAGTATTATGAATAGACTAATCAAATCCGGTTTGATATCATGCAACATTCATGATTTCGGAAAATGTGAAATATGTGTTAAATCAAAAATGATAAAGAAACCTTTCAAAAGTGTTGAAAGAAAAACAAACGTGCTAGATCTTGTGCACTCTGATTTGTGTGAATTTAATGGTATGTTGACCCGTGGGGGAAACCGTTATTTTATAACGTTTATCGATGATTGCTCTAGGTTCACACATGTATATCTCTTAAAGTATAAAGCTGGTGTTTTTAATGCCTTTAAGACATATAAAGCAGAAGTAGAAAATCAATTAAGTACAACTATAAAAGTACTTAGGAGCGATAGACTCGGAGAATATTTCTCAGCAGAATTTGATGCATATTGTGAAGAATATGGCATCATACACGAATGTTCTGCGCCCCGTACACCACAACAAAATGGCATGGCCGAAAGACAAAATAGAACATATCAAGAGATGATAAATGCTATGTTAATGCATTCAGAATTACCATTTAATTTATGGGGTGAAGCACTATTGTCCGCTTGTCACATAATGAACAGGATTCCTTTAAAAACAACTGGTATTTCTCCATATGAGAAATGGAAAGGAAGACCACCAAGTATTGGTTATTTCAGAGTGTGGGGGTGTGTAGCTTATTACAAGAACATGGATCCCAAAAGGACAAAATTGGGTCCTCGAGGAATCAGATGTGCCTTCATAGGATATGCATCAAATAGCAAAGCGTACAGACTTCTAAATCTAGAGTCTAATGTAATTGTTGAATCCAGAGATGTGGAATTCTTTGAAAATCTCATCACAAAGGATAAGGGACCTGAAAATCCCACAGTTGAAGAATCTCGTGACAAAGATTCGACACGAATTGTTGAAACACAATCAGAACCAAGGAGAAGGAAAAGGGCACGAAAAACTAAGGATCTAGGACCAGATGAAATCAATTCCCAAATCATTTCTATTTATTTAGTTGAAGGAAATAGCAAGAATGATGTTCATAAAATTCCTATTATTCTTCAAGTAGAAGATGATCCTAAAACATATAAGGAAGCAGTGGCTTCTAGGGACACTTCTTTTTGGAAAGATGCTATCCAAGATGAAATGGATTCAATTATGTCAAATCATACTTGGGAACTAGTTGATCTTCCGAAGGGATCAAGACCCATTGGATGCAAGTGGGTGTTTAGAAAAAAATATCATAGTAACGGTACATTAAACACCTACAAGGCTAGACTAGTGTCGCAACCTGAAAAATGGAATGCGAAAAAAAACAACCGGCGAAGAAAGACAGGAGAGTCACCACCGTGCGTTATTTATCCCAAAGGAGGGAAAGGAAACGCTCGAAGTATACCTGGAAAAAGGAAAGGACAAGACGGGGTCTCGCAACCAAATCTTGGTTTCGGAAGTCGATTATGCGAAGGGAAGGTATTAGCACCCCTACGCATCCGTAGTACTCTACGGGATCCACTTTTGTAGTTCTTGTCTAAAGGGTGTGGGTTTATCTAATGTGTTATTTACAAAAAAAAAGGGTCAAAAGAAAAATGACTCGCACGGATGTCGCATCCACTGCATACGTATCTCATCTGAATATGAGAATCAGAGTCTTCGTAGCTCGGTTGACCTAGGGGTTAAGGGTAATTGTGCTCGGTAAGACATCGCGTCTTATGCCTACGTATCTCATCTAGAATGAGAATCAAATCAAGTCGTAGTTCGGCTAACTACAGGGTTATGGATTGGGTTTTGGATGAACGACGTTACTACGCAATCTACCGGATGCTCGACCTTTGGAGACTTACTCGCCTGTAGTAGAAGGAGTAAACGTGTTCTTAGGAGAAGAAAAATCAATGAGTTGGTAGGGTTAGGGATGCTCATGCAAAAAGGCAGTCCTTGACGAAGGAACCTGCAAAAAAATAAACACACAAAAACATTGCCTCCTATCGAGGTCTTCCAGCTAGGAAAGCAGTAAAATGCGAGAAAAATGTAAAAGTACCACGCGGATAAAGATCCGAAGTAACGGCAATTAGAGGAATGGGAAACCCAGGGATCCTTCCAAGCTAAACACCATCAAAGAAAGTGAGTCAGTACAGGTAATCGGAATAAACCTCCAGGTGGTATCCCACAAATAAAGTGGAACACTAGGCAAACCATCTCTGCAAGAGTCATATGAGCCCTCACAAAAACTCAACAAAAGGGTTAGTGAAACACGATAAGCATTTTTTTCATGGATAACAGTATGGTTTCAGAAACCTCAAACCCTGTGGCATACACTTCAAAAATTAAACGATTAAGCATTCAAGGCATTATTTATACATTCATACATAATTATGAACCCGTGGGCAAAAACCTAATGAAATTCATCCATCATACCTCAAACATTCAGAGTATTCAACTTCAAAACACAAAGGTAATGGGAATAAGGGCAAACCTGATTGGAGAGATTGATTGAAATTGAGTTGCATCCGTGAGGTTTACAAAACAATCTTTAGGGTTTATGTGAGGCAGAGGTGATTCTGTGCAGTTGAGTTCCCTTCAGGGTTTGGAGGTTGCTCTGAACTCTGTTAGCTCTTCTCTCACTATCTTTTTCCTCCAGCCAGGGTAATAGGAATAGAATGGAATTTTGTTTCACTGAAACTCTGAATTTATAACCTGATTTTTGTGGACCTGTGGGCTCAAATGAGAGAGGCCCAAGTCCAAAAATTTTCTCTTATTTATTTATTTATTTATTTATTTTATTTTCGTTTTCCATTTTTTTTGTATCTTGGATGATATTCAAGCTTCTTGGATCTAATTCTGATTGACATGATAAAATGCAATATGAAATGTTAAATGACCTAAAAATGAATGCATGAATGAGGGGGCAAATTTTGGGGTGTTACAGCTGCCCCTATTCAGTCATCAGCTAACCCGAGCAGGATGAAAGCGAACAGCTTATCAGACAAACAGGGTAAGTTGTGATTGAATACCAAAGATAGACCGAAAATTTACGCTCCGAGAACACCACAAAAATGCTGAAATACACCGCGCTATTTATTTCTCTTCCGATCCTCTGGCTGAATCTGAATCAGTCTTCTGACTTAATCTGGAGTTTCGATCCTCTGGCTGAATCTATACTCAATTTAGTCCTCTGGTTGGATGTTAATTTTGATCCTCGGGCTGGATACGATTTTAATCCTCGGGCTGGATATGATTTCAATCTTCTGGCTAGATCTTCTGGCTAGATCTGAATTGTTTCGATTCTCTGGCTGAATCTATTCTCTCTGATTCTCTGGCTGAATCTGGATTGTTTTGATTCTCTGGCTGAATCTATTTTCTTTGATTCTCTGGCTGAATCTATTCTCGGTCTTCTGGCTAGATCTCCTTTGTTTCGATTCTCTGGCTGAATCTATTTTCTTTGATTCTCTGGCTGAATCTACTTTGATCTTCTGGCTAGATCTGAATTGTTTCGATTCTCTGGCTGAATCTATTTCCGGTCTTCAGGCTAGACCTGACTTCGATCTTCTGGCTAGATCTGGATTGATTTGATGATAAATTCCCATCATTAGGATCTCGCATCTAAGGCATGCGTTGGTTGACTCTCTTTCGAAATCTGTGCCCAATCTTCATGTTAGATATGCAGCTTCGAGAATATCCCACTCTTGGGCTTCATACATATTGTTCAGGCTAGAACATGTTGTAACGACTCTTCGATTAGACTTTGTTTTTTAAATGCGATCCGCGGGTTGGATCCTCTTGTAAGCTGATTTTCTATTGAGCTGTCAATTTATTCCTCTAGCCGGCTCGCTGGGGAAATAACGCTTGTAGACGACTCTCTGGCTGAGTCTTAAAAATGAACCTTAGACTGGCTCACTGGAATACGATTCTCAGGCTGAATCTTCAAAATGACCCTCAGGCTGGATCACTGAAACACGATTCTCAGGCTGAATCTTCAAAATGACCCTCAGGATGGATCACTGAAACACGATTCTTAGGCTGAATCTTCAAAATGATCCTCAGGCTGGACCACTGGAACACGATTCTCAAGCTGAATCTTCAAAATGACCCTCATGCTGGATCACTCACACTTGATCCTCTGGCTGGATCTCATGACTTTGGTTGTAAAGTAATTCTTCAGTCTGCTTTTGGAGAACCTATTTATCAGCTTATGTGTATGCTTGATATGTATGCGAATGCAAATGCAAATGTTATGCATGGTGCAAAAAAAAAGAAATCTGCTTGGGGAAGCAACTCTGGTAGGGAGCGGATCGCTGTATCAATCCTTGAATGCTCTGTGGGGAACGATCCGTCTGCCGGGACCGGGGAGCCACCGAAAATAAATCGGCCTTTTTTGAAAAGTTGACCTTGCTGGGGAAGTATCAACTATGGAAACTTTGCTTGGCGAGGCTCTGCGAGGAGAGTCTGTGAGGAAAGCACTTCCTGGGGAAATGTCGTAGGAATCGACCTTTGCTGAGGATATGAACTTGCTAATCGTCCTCAAACTAGGGATTAGAACAAATCTGTTAGAAATAATCTGTTGGGGGAATGAGATGAACACTGGGAACACCACCCTCTTGTCTGTTGGGTTTGCGACTACTCCGCTGTTGCTGGGAAGATACAGTCTGGCACTGTCAACTCTGCTGGGGATATATAGTCTGGATACTGTCAACTCTACTGGGGATATACAGTCTGGATACTGTCAACTCTACTGGGGAACCTGCTCTGCAGAGGAGAGGCTTTTCGGATATTTGTTAAAGACCAAGAATCTTGGCCTTCATTATGGTAAGTTTCCTGCCGTACTAGAAGGATATACCGACGCAAGTTGGATATCAAGTGTTGGAGATTATAAATCTACAACTGGGTGGATATTCACATTAGCTGGAGGTGCGATTTCTTGGAAAAGCAAGAAACAAACATGCATTACTCTCTCAACCATGGAATCAGAGTTTGTGGCTCTTGCGTCTAATGGACAAGAAGCATAATGGTTAAGGGACCTCTTATTGGAGGTTCCGTTAGCTAAAGACAATGTTTCAAAAGTATTGATACATTGTGATAGTCAAGCCACCCTGGCTAGAGCGTTCAGTGAAGTGTACAATGGAAAGTCTAGACACATAGGTCTTAGACACTCTCTCGTGAGAAAAATAATAAAGGTTGGGATCATTTCACTAACATATAACAAACAAGCTATAATTTAGTTGATCCATTTACTAAACCACTGGCCAGAGGTTCAGTAAAGACTACCTCGAAAGGTATGGGATTAAAACTCCTTGAATAAGGGTTCCGACAATGATAGCAACCCAATCTGAAGTTAACACATCTTAACCTAAGATTCAATGGGTAACAACAAGTCGTTGATTCGGAAGGTTATGCAACATTCCGCGATAATGTTGACGATTACAAACTGAGGGTTGAGTTTTCAAAGAAACTCTTAATGAAGTTTTATATCAAGGAGGATACGTATCTCAAGAAATAGATACGAATTGAACTTCACCTATATGAACTTCAAGATGGTGTCGTCTTAAGGTGAGAGTTGGAGTTTCTCTCATGAAAAGTTCATGAAAACAGGAAAAGCACATGGCCATAACTAGTGCTAGGCGAGATATGTAGGCGAAGAACCTCTAAAAGTGTGTGTATAGCAACGCCGGTTTGATCACATGGGATAATGGTTCAAAGCATAGCTACCTAATGTTCCGATTAGGCTTTGCGTTGGCTTTACTAAGGTTAAGTTCAAATCGAAAGATACCTAACTGTATTAACACTTTTTGCTTTCTATATTCTGGAATTGGATTTGTCATTATTAGAACAAGTGGAGGATTGTTGTAATTTATTAAATACAAGTGTGTTCCAAAATGACAAATGGTGGAAGTGAATTAATGCTAATAAATGCATGAGATAACTCTTCATGAATTTTGAATTTTGAATTTTGAATTCGGAGATTGTAACTCTTCATGAGATGTTGCAAAGGCGAAACCATGCAACTGTTGGTGAAACATGCTGCAGGCCAACCATTATGATTATTGGAAAAGGACATTGCTTCACCAAGGGTCACTACCTTGTGAAACAATATCAACATGGCCTATAAAAGCATAAATCCGGATTCAGAATACAACACACAAAATCCGAAAATCCTCTAAATAATTCCAGACGCTCTTCGCTGCATTCGGGTTTTTGCCGGTCTTGCGCAAACTCGATAAGGCTGAATTATCCTAGGTATTCCTGCATCAGAACTCTAAGACAATCGAGAGTGCTTGAAATACTATAAGGAAAATGTTGTGTTCATAATTCAAGCCTAGATCCCTTTAATCTTTCCGAAATTTCTAACAGACACAACAAAGGAAAGGAACGTCATAATGGAAACAAAAGGTGGTCAACTACAAAGAATAGATGAGTTTCATGCAAATTATCTGACCTACCAATATCCTTTGATTTTTCTGTATGGTGAAGATTGTTATAGACCAAATGTAACCGGTAGGGATTTGGAAATATTTGATGAAACCAAGCATAACAGACTTACAATTAGAGAGTGGTTGACATTTCGAATTCAAAGCAGATCAACATAGGTAAAAAATTTATTATCATCTAGAAGATTGTTTCAACAATTCTTGGTTGATGGTTACACGATGTTGGAGTCTGAAAGATTGACATGGCTATGCAAGAATCAAGCAAAACTGAGAGTTTCCAAATATAATAATCTCAATGAAAAGGGTGACAAAAGTCAATCACTCGATTCTAGCATGGGAAAAAGAGTTAATTTTTCATCATCATATGTTGGAAGTCGAAGGTTCATGGATCAACTATATTATGATGGAATGACAATTTGTAGTAATGTTGGTTTTCCTTATTTGTTCATCACTTTTACATGCAACCCTAATTGGATAGAGATCCATAGAGTCCTTGCACCTTTTCACTTGAAACTTCAAGATAGACGAAATATCATATCCAGAATTTTCAAGATGAAGTTCGATCAACTTCTTTCAGATTTGACCAAGAAGGATATTTTAGGAAAAGTTCTTGCATGTAATAAGTATTCAAAATTTTCTATTTATGATATATTACATCTTTCAAATATATACATATACAATATACCAAATTTCTCTTTTGTAGATATGTACACTATAGAGTTTCAAAAGAGAGGATTATTACATGCACACATCCTCATTTTCTTGTATCCTCCAAACAAATACCCAACTCCTGCACATATAGATAAAATCATATATGCTGAAATTCCAGATCCTTTAAAGGAGCCAATGTTGTATAATTTGGCTAAGACTCATATGGTATATGGTCTTTATGGTTTGGCTAACAAAAATTCACCATGCATGAAGGAAGGAAAATGTTTTAAGTATTATCCCAAAAGGTTCTAGAGTGATACCATAGTTGATCGATATGGCTACCCTATTTACAGAAAAAGGGATAATGGTCACACAATTGACAAAAACAGTATAATACTTCATAATGGACATGTAGTTCCCATAACCCAAGTTTGTTGTTGAAATATGAAGCACGCATCAACATGGAATGGTGCAATCAAAGTACTTTAATTAAATACTTATTCAAGTATATAAACAAAGGTTCTAATCAGGGACGGAGCTAGAAATTTTGAGTAGTGTAGGCAATGATTATTTTAAATTTTCTTATTTTTAAATTAAAAATATAAAATAAGTGTTTGAAATTATTTACTTATTACAATACTATATTTTATATTTAAAAATAATACACAAATATCCAAAATTTAGGTGCAAAATGTTATACATGTATGCTTTAAAAAAATTAATAAAGAAAAAAAATTAAAAAATGTATATATGTTATTAATGGTATGTTTTTTCTAAAAATTAAAAAAAAAGTTGAAAATACATATGACTTTAATGGTTGCATATGCATGGTTTTGTATTGTTACGCTCATGTATTGCATTTAGAACATATGGTATTACCATAAAGAAATGAAAATGAAGTGGGGGCACATGCCTACACTTTTGGTAATGTGGCTCCGTCCTTGGTTCTAATCAAATTTTAGTTGTTATTGTACCTTCTGAAACAACCAACAGAGTTGATGAAAACAACATTGATGAAATCAAACTGTATCTAGATTGTAGATATATTTCCCCAAGTGAAGCATGCTGGAGGATATTCTCATATTCAATACATGGAAGGAAACCTGTTGTGGAGAGACTTTTATTTCACATGGAAGGCAAATATTTTGTTTACTACAAAGATTATGAGCAAATTGGAAATGTTTTGATTAAGACAAGTGTTACAGAATCCACATTTACAGCTTGGTATGAGGCAAACAAAAAATATGAAGAGGCCAGGTTGCTTACTTATAGACAATTTGTTACAAAATTTGTTTATGTTAAGAAAATCAAGTCTTGGAAACCACGAAAGAGAGGATACACCACTGGTCGACTAATTTGGGTTCCATAGATTACGAGAGAGTTTTATTATCTATGTATGATGTTAACCACAAAGAAAGGTCCCATTAGCTACAATGACAATAAAAAGGTTGATGGTTTCCAACATGATACTTTTCGAGATGCATGTTTTTTCATGGGATTTCTCCATGATGGTCGTGAGTTTATTGAAGCAATAAAAGAGGCACACCAATGGGGCTCTGGTCTTTTTCTGGGAAAGTTATTTGTCACAAATTGTTATCTTTATCGATCAATGGGCCTGAGCATGTATGGTGTAATACTTGGCTTTACATATCAGATTGTATTTTATACAACCAACATCGTTTGGCTAAAAATCCAGATATTTTTTTATATACAATATTTCATGTTCTACTTAAGATTTATATAAATACCTTTTTTATGTAGGATTACCACTCACCAATGAAGAAATACAACAATTGACATTGATGGTGATAGAGTCCCTTTTATAGAATAACAGAAGGAGTTTGAAGGATTTCAAGTCAATGCCACATCCTAAGGATTTTATTTTAATTTGTCTTGGTAATAGATTAGTTTATGATGAAAGACTATACGATCTAGTTGCTCAAAATATTCTACATCAAAAATTGTTCGAGTCTCTTAGAGGTGAATAATCTTATTCTCCCTTATTCTTTGAAAATTATATACTATTGCTTAACTTATTTAATTTCAGATATTATTCATTCTTTCTTTTTTTGTCACTTTAGATGAACAAAGAGATATATATTCACTCATGCAAGCGGTTGAATCTCAACAAGAATGTATTTTTTTTCTATACGACTATGGTGGAACAGGTATTAAATAATTATTTCTCCCTACACAAATTAATATAGGCACTTTGTACACAAATTAATATAGGCACTTTGTAAGTTGATTTTTCATCCTTTACACCAATCATGGACATTGTAACTTACTTTGTCCAACAAAATTTATAGCATTGCTAAATGTGTTTTTTTAACCTTTTAGCATGGAATAGTGTATATGGTGTAATTCACAAGTCAATATTGGTTTCTAATTGAATTACTATGATTAAAATTAAGTTTGTATTTAATTTTTAGAGAAATGCTACCCGAGCATTGATTAAAAAATTAAAATAAAAAGTTGAATATTATTTCAGAGATTAAAGAGATTAAAAAGACATGTTTTTTTTAAATATATGTGTTTTTAATGCACTAAAAATATAAATAATCAATTTAAAAAAAAATATTATGTGTATATAATATATTTTCTTTATTTAAAATTCTTAACCAGTATTTGGGGGCATAAGATGACCCTAATTTTTATTATGCATATTGGTCTCTAATACCATATATTTATGTTGTTATATCAAAGCCTCACATTAATTATTAGGCATCATACTTTATGTTGGACATCACTACATGTTATTATGCCATGAATGTTATAATTAATTATCCATAATCACGGAGCTGCTTATACACTTATAGCCATGTGCATTTACAATTAAAAATGTCACTATCCTACAACGGTAGCAAAAACGGATCTTGATATAAAGTATGGACCTTTTTTAATACATCCTACATTCTAAGTAAATACAACCAAATAGCAGGGAATAATATAAACTTTGATCATACAATCTTTTCCAAGACCAGTGTCAAATAGAAAACAAAAGAGCATGTAGAACATATTCAAAATTTATTTTTGAGTTCTATTGCTTCTTAATCTCATAGTATGGCTAAAGAGCATGTAGAACAAACTCAAGTATCACTGTTTTTATTCACTTAAGAAAACTTATTTTCAACTTTTTATTCTTCCATATTTTTACTACTTTATTATGAACCAGTGTAATTTATCTTTATTTTTTTTTACAAGTAAAATCTTGATGTGGAATACCCTTTTTGCTGCACTTCGTTCTATAAGATAAATTGTTTTGAATGTTACCTCAAGTAGAATTTTCAATTTATTGTTACTAGGAGAAAGAACAACTCATTCTAAATTTAAGATTCCAATTCCATTTGCAAAATTGAAAAGAAAGATGAACTTGCTCAACTTCTAAGATTAATTGATCTAATCATTTTGGATGAAGTTCCAATAGCCAATAAATTTTGCTTTGAAACTCTTGACAAAAGTTTGAAAGATATTATTAGTGACATTAATAATGGTTCAGAGAAGATTTTTGAAGGAAAAGTCATTGTATTTGGTGGTGATTTCAGATAAATTATGTCGGTTATACCAAGAGAAAGTAGATATGATATTATTCATGCTGCAATTGATACTTCATACATTTGCGATCATTGTAAAATCTTGAAACTTACAAAGAACATGTGACTTCAAAATGGTTCTTCTACTTCATCATTTGAAAAAGTCAACACGTTTTCTAAATGGATATTTTAAATTGGTGATGGAAAGATTTTTAGTTTGCTTAAATTGTCATTCCTAAAGAATTTCTAATCTTTAACTTCAATTATCCAATAGAAAACATTGATCCCAATTTATTGGACAACTACAAAAAAATTTCATTATCTTTAAAGAAGAGCAATACTATCTTGCACAATTGAAATGGTAGATGAAATTAATAATTATGTCAAAGATCTTTTATCAGGTACTTTATATTTTATTTTTTGTAATTTCCATATCAATTCATTAAATTACAATATGACATGATAGAGATTTAGCTACTACACATTTAAGTTACTAATCATTTTCCACTTCTATCTTTCATTTGCTACTGTTTTTAGGATAATCTTTCATTCTTTATCTTTTTTCAATGCCCTGTTTACTATCTAACTATTATTATTATTGATTTAATTTTTGGTACTCTACTTATATCTAACTAAATTTTTATTTATTTTTAGGAGATGAAAAGGAATATCTAAGTTCCGACTTAATTGACAGATCTAAGGCAAATGACTTTGATGTTTTTTAACATTTAACTCTTGAATTCTTAAATTGTTTATAAACTTCTGATTTGACAAATCCTTCTATCAAGTTGAAAATAGGCACAACTATTATGTTGTTGAGAAATTTAGATCAATTTGAGAGGGTTGTACAATGGTACAAGACTTGCTAATCATGTCACTGAAGCTAAAATAATTTTAAGGATAAATATTGAAAATATTATTTATATTTCAAGAATTGCATTGTCCCCTTTCCAATCACTATGGCCTTTCAAACTTGTAGGAAGACAATTTCCAATTATTGTCTCTTTTTCCATGACTATTAATAAGTCTCAAGGACAATCTTTAGACTACACTGGTTTATACTTACTTAAAGAGTTTTTAGTCACGATCAATTATATGTTGCATTCTTTAGAGTCAAAAGCACGCAGAGATTGAAAATCTTAATTCGTAACAAGGTGAAACAAACTTTGGAAACAACCATAAATATTATATTCAAAGAAGTTTTTCAAAACATATAGTTGTCTTATGTATCATAATACACAAATATCTATTTGCAAATATCTATGTAGTTTACTTTAACTCTAATAAATTTTATATTCCTAACTTCATTTTTTTTCTTAGATCCATTTAATTGTCTTATGTATCATGAAGTTGTTGCCTTTTGGATTTTAGTTTGAAAACTATTGTCATTTCTTCAATTAACTTATTAATGTGTGCACAATCTTGCAATTGTTTATCTTAATTAATTATATTCATCATATTGCATATCAAATAACAATACTACATAAAAATTTATCTTCCTGTGCGAATGCACGAATATATTACTAGTGTTTAAAAGAGTATTCCTAATATGTGGTTTAAACCCAACGTGGGTTTAACGATAACCACGTACCAAAAAAATATTCAATGCACTCTAAATAGAGAATTATATTCTCAACAGTGACCCCTCTCTCACATTGGAGGATCATCTCATTCAGAATGTTAATAGAGATATTTTAAAGGAGATTTCTTCACAAACTCTCTTAGTAAGGTATGTAATTATGTGGTTTTTGTTTTCTAAATTGAGTCAAAGGAAATTGATAAAACTATCATAAAAAACATTGGTCTCTTGCTATGCAAGAAAAGGTAAATCAATTTGAGAAAAACAACGTTTGGAAATTCGTCTCTGAAGCTAATTCAGTGATTGAAACCTTATTGAATCTTAGCAACAAGCTTGATGTTTTTGGAAATTTTCCGGAAAATAAAATAAGACTTGTTACGAAAGGTTATTATCAACAAGAAGACATAAATTCTGATGAAACTTATGTCATTGGTCATATATCCTAATTTCCCCCCTAAACCAGTTAGTTGATTCATTCATAGAACATTTGCATCATCTGCATATCATGAAATATATTTCTTTAGGCCTATTTCCTAAAAAGTCGACCATAATAAAATTTTGGTTTTACTGACAGATCGGTTGAAGCAATTTTCAATTGCGTGTAAAATTAACGGACGAAACATTTTGAGTTCAGGCCTACAAATGTTTATTTTATTGATCTATGATCACATAGTTTAATCTGGTGTGCTCGTTTTATTTTTTCGCGTCTTCGCGCGGTTGCATTTAGATCTGCCTGAGCCCTTTCATCCAAGCATTTTTTACTACAAAATTTGATTTGCATTTATCTCTTTTACGAAACTTTATTTCACATAAATTATTTTAATGCGTTTATTTTATTTTTTTACGCATTTGTGCGTTTGATTTTTATTCACTTTAATTTCTTTTTATTTTTTATTTTTTAATTAAAATGTCAAAATAAATAGAATTAATAGGTTTTTTTACAAAAATAATCCACTTTTTCAAGAAAATTCCCAAAATACCCCTAGTTTCAAAAAAAATCCCAAACTACCCCACTTTTAGGAGGAGTCGCCAATTGAATTGGAGACTCCTCTTAAAAATTGAATGGAGGCGTCAATTGGATTGGCTAGGGCAGGTGCCCTAGCCAATCCAATTGGCGCCCCTGTGTAGGGTTTAGGAGGAGGCGCCAATTCAATTGGAGACTCCTCCTAAAATGCAATTTTTGTGTTATAAGTAGATGCGTTGTGTGAGTAAATGTTCCACATCGCATACAATCATTTGGCAATCATGTTTGGTGTTCGTAGCCGATACGGTAAGGTGATTTATGCGAGAGACGAACCTCAGATGCTGATGTTGTTCTGGAACATCACTACGTTCGATCAACTGAAGCGGGAGTTGGTTCGTTGGTTAGATGGGAAAATACCAGAAGGGGAAAAAATTAGAAGTATTGAGAGACTTGACAGTATCTTTGGTTGGATGCGAACGAAGACTGATAAAGATGCTAGGGAAATGATGTTCGATTGAGACGACATCAATTTGATTGTTGTAATCAGTTAGAAATATTTATGTTTTCAAATAGCTTATTTTGTACTGATGTTTGTTGTGAACCTCGTTGTAACAAAAACTTAATGATATATAATGATTGAAGGTTACAGAAATACAATGTTACAAAAAGTTTAAGACCTAGATGATGCTCCTCGATTGGGACAGTTGTTCTTGTTGTGTCCTGGTTGACGACAGATACTACATAATCTTAGCATTTTATCTGTGGAATCCATCTCTGTTCTGATACGTGTGTTGTTTGGCCTTCCTTTTTCTTTCTACGCATCTCGTCATTGTGCCAAACAATATCACCTTCACATGGAGGCCAGTAATCCTCCATTGGTAGTACTGAAAAGCTTTGATTATATACATTCATGATGGTGTTGGCCTTGTACACATCAGATAAAAGGTTGTAAGCGTCTTGACGAGTATAAGTGCATGCTGCAATGACATGGGAGCAAGGTATGCGGAAGGCCTGGAATTTTCCACAATCGCACCAACTTCTGTTTAGTCTAACAACGTAGGCTAAATTTGGTCTCCCCTCGTTGTGGTCCATTGTTTCCTAGACGCTGAAATTTTACCTATGACGGTCAAAGACTGTTACAGCGTGTGTGCTAGCTTTGATGCTCTCCTCTTTCATGACCTTCATGCAACACTCACTGAATACTTGCCTGGACATTAACACCGCACTCCATCTTTCACCTCTGGTTGCGAACATAGAAGCCAACCTATAATAGGTTGATCTTACCAAGGTGGTTATCGGCTGATTTCGAATTCCTTTTAATACCCCGTTCATGCATTCCATAACGTTTGTTATCATGTGGCGCCATCGACAACCTCTGTCAAATTCCCTTGTCCACTGCTCTACTGGTATGTTATTTAGCCATCTCCCTGCGTCTTCATTAGACAGTCTAATTTCATCACGATAATATTGAAATGACGGTTGAGTTAGAGCATACCCAACATTCACCACCTTCTTGCGAAGATTCTTATCTTTTATAGCACGCATGAAGTTTTGTGCAATGTGTCTGGTACAGTAGACATGGGTAGAAGGAGGATCATGTCATCCGTTGTCATGGTTGTTGTAGGCACTCTCAATGGCAGCATGTCTATCAAAAATCAAACAGAGGTTGGCTTGTGGAGCCACATGCGTTCTGAGATGTCGAAGAAAGAAACCCCATCCACTAGCCGTTTCACCTTCAACAAGAGCAAAGGCAATGGGAAAGACATTGTTGTTGTCGTCTTGTCCAACCGCCATGAGCAAAGTACCCTTGTATTTTCTGTATAACCAAGTGCCATCAATTTGAATAATAGGTTTGCAGAATGCGAAACCTTTGATGCACGGGTCAAATGCCCAAAAGAGACGGTGAAAGATTCTATTACCTGTAGCATAGGTTCCGTCTGGCATCATCGCTGGCAATGTCTCCATAATTGCCACAGCTCTTGGGACATATGTTTTTAGTGCCCATAAAAACCGTGGCAATTCCTTGTATGAATCCTCCCAGTTGCCGAAAACTTGTTCAACAGCCTTTGTTCTCGATAATACGGTTCACAACTGTGGAGATGCATAACAGTGATCGTGTGAAGCTGCAGTTCAGTATGCTCCAAAATATCCCAGATCCCCTAGCTAGCCTAGGAGAATGGCATCTGCGTAAAGTTAACGATCAATGGAACTTCAATCCATGGCAAAGCTTCGCAAGATCGGAGTGTCGCAAATGGAAGCACCGTCATGACCATGTGTTAACTGACGCAGTCATGCCAACTGAAGAAAAACCAAGTCGTACTTATATGGCTTGGTACAGAAGGGTTGGTTCTCAGTTCATCTCCGAGGATATGTACTTGTACGACCCACGCCAAATGACTTACACACCTGACACCTCAACATCAAACCCCCAACAACAGTGTCAGACCGAATACATACAACCCCCTATCCGTCAAACGTTCCGTTCAACCAACACACAAACATACAACCAAAACATTTCATACACCCAACCCCAATACCAAGAGCATACCCCATACCACCACCAACAAATTGACCATCAACCTGAGACTCAACATCGCTTCGCACCCACCCCATCACCCTACCAAAGTCGCCTAAGCCAGAACACCCAACGATCATTCAACACCAACCGCCCCTCCTTCTACCGTAGCCAAGAAGCCTAAACCTCACAAAACCAAAACATCCAACAACCCTATCTCTACCAAACACCCCAACAACCTTTCCAACCTTTCCTCGACGCATCGTTCACACCCATGTCTCCCTTCAACCGTCCCGGTCGCCCATCAATGAGTCAACCATATCCCAACTTCTCTGGCATGGGTCATGAGCTCAGCTACGGCGGTACACCATTGATGCATACTGAAGACTATGCCGACTTGTCTGACTACCTCAACAGACCTTCTCCTGTAGTTGGTAGTGACGCTCCTGGCCCCTCAGATGCTCAAACACCGGTCCCGAATCGTCAACGTGGATTAGGGCCACGGATTAGGGTAGCTAGAGGATGTGGGACTGGAGGTCGGTTAGGTGATCCCGATCATTACCATTAGGTTTCTTTGTGTAAACGGAAAATTTTATTAATATCAAGTGGTCTTATATCAAATTTATTTATCACGTATACCATTTACCAAAAAAAATTGCATTTTAGGAGGAGTCTCCAATTGAATTGGCGCCTCCTCCTAAACCCTACACAGGGGCGCCAATTGGATTGGCTAGGGCACCTGCCCTAGCCAATCCAATTGGTGCCTCCATTCAATTTTTAAGAGGAGTCTCCAATTCAATTGGCGACTCCTCCTAAAAGTGTGGTAGTTTGGGAATTTTTTTGAAACCAGGGGTATTTTAGGATTTTTCTTGAAAAAGTGAGTTATTTTTGTAAAAAAACCGAATTAGTAAAGTATTCATTTTGATTTTATTTTTTTTATTAAATATATGTGTGATTTTTATTTCATTCATTTAAAAAGTATTACGTATAATAACCTAAGGGTATTATGGATTAAAAAAAAGGAAAAATGTGAATGTTCTTCACTCTGAGATGACGAATTTTAGCTTTATCTTCATTTCTCTAGACACAACAACTTCCTCACATACCACTTGCAACATTTTTTCCTTCATTTCTCTACATATAACTTACCCCTCCATCCCCATTTTCTATTGACTTTGAAAACTAAACCACCTACTGTAACACCTCCACATTGTGCAAACCGCCCTCCAAAACTCACATCACCACCACCGTGAAGCACACTCAACCATCACCACCGCGTGTCCCTCAAACACGACCTCCAAAACCACCACGAACTACACCAAAAACGCAGTGCAAGACTCTCCTTACCTCACAAATACAAACCACATACAACTCCGACCACCATCCATCGGAGCTTCAATGCTCTCATCTTCACCACCATATAAATATTAAACACGACACGGCCTCACAACAACCACGTGACCACCTTCAAAAAAGCTACGTCCGATCTTCTCCTTCCGCCCATCTTCTAAGAGGCTACTCCGGCCACCATTTCCAGCGACAGCATGACAGTAGCTTCAACTCATCACACTGCACCAACAACTCAACACAAATCCCATTTTCTCGCTGCTCTGGTATCAATAGTAACAACTCAGAAGCTGATAACATTTCGGTTTGAGAATATTTTTGCATTTGTTAGTGTATTATGTTTTGATTATCTTGCTGCATTGTGTATACTTACGGTTAGGATTATACTTTCGATGTTGTATACATTATGTTGCGATGTCGCCGTGTATATCGGTTGCGATTGTAGTATGATGTCGATATAATTTGTAAGCTTTTTGCTGTACTTTGTTTTCATAATGATTAAATCGGATCTGAGAAATCTGTACATGCGATGTGATTCGATTTTGGACTGTTTCGATTATCACTTTGTAATATTGAAAATACTTATGGTTTGTGTATGTTGTTGTTTTGACGTTTTCGTCGCGTTAAAATCGGATTGAATCTGCATATTTAACATGATTCGTATGTCGTTATTCTGTCAAATTTTTGTGTGACATAATGATGTAATATGAGATGCGTTCGCGTTTCTACTTGTTATTTATCATCGCATCGAAATTAGATTTGAACATAATGCGTATATTCAGTTTAATTTTGTTTATCAGCATTTCCTTATGAACATTTTTTTTATTGCGATGAGCACGTTTTGGGTTAGCAAGTTGATGGTCGGTGTTCTTTTATTTATGTGAGACATTGCTATTATGTTGCCATCACATTTAGATTCAATTGTACACGTTTTTTATAGTTCAGCATAGTGCCAATTCGCGTCTTCTTGCGTTATTTTACGTTTCGTATGTTGCTTTCGTCATGATACATTTTGTTGCATTTGATTTTACTTGTGATGATCGTGCTTCGCATTAGCAACTTGTTATTCAATTTGTGTTGACATACAATGATTCAACTTCGTTACATTTAAATCGGATTTGAATTATGTATTTAGCAGCTTTGCCTCGCACCTCTTCGCACTAGGTGACGTCAATTTGTGCCCTCGCGTTGTGATATTTTGATACATGCACACTTTGTATTTGTTTACTTTTCAATTCGTTGTGGTGAATGTGTGCTTGTGTAATTATGCTGTATGCGCATCGTTTATATTATTATTATGTTGCGTGTTTATGTGCAATTTTGCGATTCGATTTGTTTGTGGCGTAAGTTATGCCATTGCATTAGAGTTCACATCATCACACTAGAATTCACGCCCTTGCGATAGAATCTGCGACCTTGTGATTACAATTCGCGCTTTTCATCTATTCTTTAACATTTTTCACCATCGATCAAACCATTTTCAAAATCAAAACAAAACATTTAATCATTTTCAAACATCTTTCATAAAAAGGATGAAAAAGAAACGGTCTAGTGTCTACTATTCTTCTCCCCGGTTGTTCGAGCTGTCTAGTTCAACCATTCGAGAATTCGTCATCCGTCTAAAAACCTTAGCCCGATTCATCTTGAACCTCTTTCATAATCAAATCTTAAGCAATCTTATTTATATAATAAATCAGACGAAAAAGGAACGGTCTAGTGTCTACTATTCTTTTTCCTGAATACTTGGATACAAGGTGTATAGCTCAGTCATTCGAGTACTCGTCTTCCATTCAAAACATTTAACTATATCTAACTCTTTTGCAATTAATTTGGTGAAAAAGGAACGGTCTAGTGTCTACTATTATTTTCCTCGATTGTTTAGATACGAGTTGTCTAACTCGACCATTCTCGAGCAATCGTTATCCACTCAAAAACGATTCAACACATCAAACCTATCTTTTCTCGTCCCCACGCAATTGAAAACTTTTTCTCAAAAGAACATTATTTAGTCCTTCCTACCACAATACAAACAAGCACTTAAGCCTCACATGCGTGATCATACAAGTCAACGTTTAACCGCTAGAAAGCAACCTAAACATTCATTCATTTAAATGAATCAACCAACACTCATATGCTACCAAGAACTACATATCTTTGAGTTTCCCATAACACATGTGGATACGTATGAGCGAGATCCATCGTCTCGTCATACACTATAACAAAAAAACCAAAAATACCTTTTGTCTTGCCCAGAACTACGTCGCTTTCAATTCCTTATTGCACTTGAAGATATGTAGGAGCAAGATCCGCAATCTTGTGAAACACTCTAATAAAAACCTTTTTGCGACCCCTTTTCTTTTCCTTTTTAACTCTTAATTACTCGAAGAAAGAAAATAACGAAATCTAACATTCTAACACAAATCTAACTAAATGGTTCTTGTTGAGTACAACGGATGTGAGGGGTGATAATACCTTTCCCTCGCATAATCGACTCCCGAACCCGAATTTGATTGTGACGACCATTTTCTTTTTCTTTCAAGGGTTTTATTGATATTTTCCTTTTTCTTTTGGAATAAATAAAGTTTAGTGGTGACTCTGTTTAATCATTTGCGAGTGTGTGATGCACTCGTAGGTCGTATTATTCGCGATGTGACACCCTTGTAACTCGATTAGAAGTCATAAGGATTTCTCTAGCTTTATCATGCATTATATTTTTGTAAAATTTTCCAGATGGATGTAAAGAGTGCACTCTTGAACTGTTACATCCACAAGAAGATGTATATGTTGGAACTAGTTTGGTTCTACATTTATCCTTGAGTTTTTATGATAACAAAACTTGATATGTATAGAGAATAATTTTGTACTCTAATTATTTTGTTAAGTGCACGAATCATAGAAAATAGATTCTAATTCTAAAAAAGTCAACATTGAACGAACCATACTTTGAAGAAGTCAAGTATGGTCAAGTCAGACTCTAAACTAAAGATGCACTATGAACCAAAGGAATAATAGAATGTGTGTTTAAATAATTGTCAAGCTTATGGATTACCAAGTGTCATACGGTGAACTGGACTTTTTGTGTTTTTAATCGCAATGTCGCGGTTAGCAAGAGTCGCCACCGACTTTTCTTTTATCCAATAAGGAAAGGTGGAAAAGAACAGGAAAGACCTTAATTTAGATTTTGGGTTCGGGAGGTACATTATACAAAGGGAAGGTGTTAGCACCCTTTGTATCCATGGTTATCCATGGGCTCTTAATTGCTCGATCACTTATGTTATTTGTCTGAAAAAGTGTTTGTGAATTGTTTGGAAAATTGTTTTGAAAAGAGAATTTAACTTTGTAATGATTCTTGTATGAATGTATACAAAGTGGTTATCTCGTTTAGTTTTGAAAATTGTTTAGAAAAATATAACTCGGTAATGATTCTAGTATGAATGTATACCAAGTGGTGATTTTCTAAAGGTATTTTGAAAGGTGTGAGGTGTGAAAAATGTTTTAGGTTGTGAGCCAGCAATTAAGAGTTATACCGACCCAGGGTCTTTATGAGTATTTCCTATCCTTATGAGGGTAAAACTGTCCTTATTATTGAGAAATAAGTAGTTTTATCCTTTGGATGTAAAAGGGTCATCGTAGGGTCATCGATTGGTCATTGAAGGCAACAGTTATGAGGATACCTTAGCATTCGAAGGGACTATCATCATTTAACCGTAGGCTACACCGAAGGGTCATCGAGGGACAAAATTGTATATTCGAAGGCAACATCCGAGGGACCATCGTTTATTTTATGATGATTTAATCGAAGGGTCTTTGCTAAGGGTATCCCCACGTTCGCGGGACATGACCGTAATATCGTAATCGTAAGGCAACAAAGAGAGGTCCAAGATCACATATTCAAAGGCAAAGTTTTACAATTAATTAGATAATTAGGAGGAATCCCCACATTAAAATTAATACATTAAAAATTAATTAGGTAATTTAGGATGAAACTCCACAAGGGTATCCCACAAATAAAGTGGAAGACCTAGACAACAATCTTCTCCTGGGAAAGGTGAACCTTTACAAAATTCAGCAAACGGGTTAGGACAACGAGATAAAGTGCAATCGAAAATTGCACCACAAATTCAACACAGCAATCACATGGTCAGATAAGGCATGACTATAATAAGTTCGGATTAGACGAACATAAGACAAGACAAAAATAAAAAAAGCTACCGTCACGTTCGCTTCGGCCTCGCCGAGCGAAGGCCTGGCGAATACTCGCCCCAGGCTCGCTTAGCGATGTGCTAGCGAGCGGCCACGGATTTTGAATTTGAAAACAGCCCCATGTTAGGAACCTTGAATTTTTATGGCATTTAATCACAGGAACAACATGGTCAAACATTCATGGTATTCAGGCATATTTACATTCATATACGAAAGCAAATTATATATCGAAATTTAATCATGATGCATTACATGTGTATAGATTACCAATTGAAAGTATAAAACAATAGGGATACGCAAACCTGTTTGCCAATGCAAGGTTGAAGGGATTGACCACTTGTGGTATCGGAATGAGTTAGGCGGCGGGAATTGGGCGGCGATGGCTTCGGTGCGGATGAGCTGCCTTCAGGGTTTCTTTACTCTGAATTCTCCGGGTAGGCAGGGTTCCTATGCCAAAGCTTCTATTCGTTCTTCTCTGTTCTCCTTTTTTTTCCCGTCCCTTTTCATTACTGAAGTGCTGGTATTTATAGTGATAATGGTGACCTAATGGGCTCAGAATGAAGCCCAGAATTTTCTGTTGTCTGTCAGCTTCGCTAGGCGAGCGTGTAGCGAACGTTCGCTAGGCGAGCGCGTAGCGAACGTTCGCTAGGCGAACGCCTAGCGAGCAGGCCAGTTTGGGCCATTTTCTGGATTGGGCCATCCGTGAGCTGGGCCTTTGTTTCTTTAAGATCAGTGCCTTGCAAAATACGTTGGAATGCCTTTAGAAGTCCTTTGGAATATTAACGGGCAAATTTTGGGGTATGACAGCTGCCCCTGTTCAATATTCTTGAACCGAGAGAGTTAGGATGGCGTGTATGCCATTCGTGGTCTGGAGGTGGAAGATTATTGAACACTAGAATGCCCCAAAAATTTGCACTTGTCCATCGGCAGTTGGTCTTGATGGAGATGGGCTTAAAGATGCCATCCAGGAAGTTTGATAATGAAAGCTTCAGATTGCACCGTACATTAGGCCAAGTTGAAGACATGGGCGCCACACTGGGTCGTACGTTAGACCGAATAATGAGTCATCCATTAGGCTGTCGACTTCGCTGGGGAGTCGGAGTGTGTCATATGCTGCTGGGGATAAAGGATCAGAATGGATCATGCGCTAGATCGTATCTGAGTTGAAGAGAGGGCCGTACGTCAGGCTGTGTCTGATGATGAAAGGGGTAGTCGTATGCTAGACTACATTTCAGAAATGTACCGTACGTTAGGTAGCATCTGAGGAGACGAAGGTCTAATTGGGTCGTACATTAGACCGTATCTGAGCAGAATGAGCCGTCCATTAGGCTGAATCTGATGATAAAAGGGGGTAGTCGTACACTAGACTACACTTCAGAAATGTACCGTACACTAGGTAGCATCTGAGGAGACGAATGTCTAACTGGGTCGTACATTAGACCGTATCTGAGCAGAATGAGTCGTCCATTAGGCTGAATCTGATGTTAGACTACACTTCAGAAATGTACCGTACACTAGGTAGCATCTGAGGAGACGAAAGTCTAATTGGGTCGTACATTAGACCGTATCTGAGCAGAATGAGCCGTCCATTAGGCTGAATCTGATGTTAGACTACACTTCAGAAATGTACCGTACACTAGGTAGCATCTGAGGAGACGAATGTCTAACTGGGTCGTACATTAGACCGTATCTGAGCAGAATGAGCCGTCCATTAGGCTGAATCTGATGTTAGACTACACTTCAGAAATGTACCGTACACTAGGTAGCATCTGAGGAGACGAAGGTCTAATTGGGTCGTACATTAGATCGTATCTGAGCAGAATGAGCCGTCCATTAGGCTGAATCTGATGTTAGACTACACTTCAGAAATGTACCGTACACTAGGTAGCATCTGAGGAGATGAAGGTCTAACTGGGTCGTACATTAGACCGTATTTGAGTAGAATGTCAGAATGGATCCTACATTAGATCGTCTCTGAGTTGGAGGAGTCATATGTTGAGCTGAATCAGAATAAACCGTATGTTAGGTTGTATCTGATAATATTTGTATATGTCGTATTTGCAATAAATGTCAGGGATGGGCTTAAAGATGCCATCGTTAGGAGGATGTCGAAGTGTTGTCAGAATGAATGTTCCCATGAATTGTATCTGAATCTTGAATGTGATCGACAAAAGTGTCTGCTTGAATGAACCTTTATTTTGACTGTATCCGGAGGATAATTAACCTGAAAAGGAAAGTTAGTCCTATGTCATGTCATGATGCATGAGATATTTCGTGTTATGCTGAAAATAAATGCGAATGTTGTATGCATGCGTATGCTGTGAAATGATGTAATGAATGAGTTATGCGTATGAGAAGTTCTGCTTGGGGACTCTACTGGGGAAAATAAATCCCCATCTACTGATTGGAGATATTTGTAATGATGACCCTTTCTCGGCAGGGGGTTGTTGATTTCTGTCTGATGGTGGAAATATTCAACAGAGCCTGGCTGGGGATGGATGAGATGATCAATCTGTCTGATGATGCCGACCTCTGTTGGGGAGTAACTGGCTGTGCCGGGGAATACTGCCAATTTCTTCTGGGGAATAACAGCCTTGCTGGGGGAATAGAATTAGCAACAGATTCATTGGAAGGCATGGTTAGACCTTCTCCTCGATCCTGGAGTCGGGTAGTAATTGCTATTGCTATTTTATGCATGTATTTTGGTAAACATTGATCATATTCAAATGCACATATTAATTCAAACTAAATCAATGGACGCTTACGCAAACAAAACAGAAAAAGTAAAACAAAAGCAAGAGAGTTGTATTGATTTCGGAAGAAGGCCTATAAACAGGCAAATTGTGTATAAGGAGACAGAAATCCTAGTAAGAGGAAATTGTCAAAACAAAGAGAAAGCTATGCAGAAAAAGTCCTATTGATTTTAAGTCTACTACTGTCATTATGTCTTCAAGCATCTCATCCCCTGCAGTCGGAGAGAAGTGATTGGCTTGGTCAGTCCCTTGAACTTGGACAAAGTGGTCTGAGAACGGGACATAGTCATACGCTTTAATCCTTAATTTTTGCCTGGATTGCCTTTTCAGGTTTTCAGTCCACCAGGATACCCATTTTTGCCCAAGCCGCCTTTTCAGGTTTTCGACTTGCCGGGTGCACATTTTTTATGTTTATCCCTAATTTTTGCCCGAACCCTTTTGGTTCGCCGGGATGCCCTTACTTTTGCCTAGGTACGTCGACCTAGCGGGTCTCTTTCATGCGTAGTATTTTTTAACTATGTCCGCGTTCACGGGCTGTGGGGAGTCTTCGCCATCCATCGTAGCAAGTATCATGGCTCCACCAGAGAATACCTTCTCGACTACAAATGGCCCCTCGCATGTGGGAGTCCATTTGCCTCTGGGATCACCTTGTGGTAGAATGATGCGCTTTATCACCAAGTCGCCAACTTGATACACCTGTCTCTTAACTCTTTTGTTGAATGCCCTGGTCATGCGCTTCTGATATATCTGCCCGTGACATACAGCCGCAAGTCTCTTCTCATCAATCAAATTTATCTGATCGAGTCGAGTCTGAATCCATTCGTCCTCGTCTAAGCCCGCCTCTTTCATGATCCTTAGGGAGGGAATCCGAACTTCCACTGGTAAAACGGCTTCCATTCCGTAGACTAAAGAGAAAGGGGTTGCCCCTGTCGAGGTTCGTACTGAAGTACGATAACCATGAAGAGCAAATGGTAACATCTCATGCCAGTCTTTGTATGTTACCGTCATCTTTTGTATAACTTTCTTGATATTCTTATTGGCAGCTTCTACAGTTCCGTTCAGCTTTGGCCGGTACAGAGAAGAGTTATGGTGTTTTATCCTGAACTGCGTGCAGAGTTCAGTAATCATCTTGTTGTTCAAATTAGTGCCATTGTCAGTGATGACTCTTGCCATTCTTCCGGAGAGATCCAGTTTCTCAAATATATATTTGATAGGATCCATCTTAGAAATCAATGAAGTGGTATGATTCAACATATACTGTCTTAGTCGGCGAGCAATCCAAGCCAAAGCACAGCAAGCTTTCTCGAGCTGTGAGTATCTTGTTTCACAGTCGGTACCTTTTTTGCTAAGGTGGTATATTGCATGCTCTTTTCGACCAGACTCGTCATGTTGCCCCAACACACACTCCATTGAATTTTCTAACACGGTCGAATACATGATTAGAGGTCTTCCTTCAACTGGTGGCATCAGAATTGGAGGTTCTTGGAGCTTCTTGACATTCATCATTCCATATGATCTCTTGACTGTTCTCAGTAATTTGAAGATGGGTTTGCAAGTAGCAGTCAAATGAGAGATAAATCGGACACTGTAATTCAAGGCCCCCCAGAGGCTTCTGACTTCTTTCTTGTCCACTCAGATCGACAGTTTCAATTGACTCCTCATGCGGCTGTATAGTCTTTTCTTCTTTCAGTAACAGTATGGCAAGCTGTCCAGGTACTTCACAATCTTCCTCACTTCCATCTTCGGCTTGGTAGATCGGATTTTCAAAGTCATAATGAGCAGTAGCAGAACTATTATCAACAGGATCCAGAGTGGATATGGATACGCAATTTGTTACGTGAGTGTGTGCAAGAAAACATAGCTTGTTTGAAAAATGACAGGAAAGATAAAGAGCGCAATATTTGAATGCAAAAAGGTCCATTGATTTATTGAATGTGAATATGCTTATGAAAATGACAAAACATTTAACCAAGTTTGATACACTAAATAAGCAATAACAATTACTCCTGACTAAAGGAAATCGGGATAGTGTCTTCAGCCTTCCAATTATTGAGTCTGTCACCAATTGTTGGGGAAAATCCAGCTATCCAGGTCGCAATTGCTATCAGCATCTTCTACAGCATTAACAGTCTTGCTATGATTAGGCACAGGAGCAGTGATGACATTAGGAGTATCCAGAGGATCAAATTCAAATTCCCCAGCGTCGATCATATCCCGAATCTTGTTCTTCAACAACCAACAATCGTTTGTATCGTGCCCGGGGCTATCAGGGTGATATGCACACCTGGCGTTGGGATTATAACTAGGAGAAGTAGTGTTGGGATTCGTAGGAGGATCTCTGAGGGTAATCAACTTTGCTTTTAGCATACCCTGCAGCGCTTGTGCTGAAGTCATATTGATCTTCGTAAATTGCCTTCTTCCCGGGTTAATGTAACTCCCAGATCTCCTGTCTTTCTTCTTCTCGAGCAAAAGTGCCTTCAGCTCCTCCTGCCCCTTGGATAAGTTCAAGATCATCTCCTGGAGTTGAGCATTCTGAGCCTGGAGATTTTTGACAATTTGTTCGAGAGCCATTTTTCTGTTTGAATCTGTGTGTAATCTGTTTGCAATAGGAAGACCGTGAGAATACTGATCCCTCAGAATACCTGTCATGCAATGTTATGCTATGCAATGCGATGTATGAAATGTTTCCAAGGACTTTCGGGATTTAACCTTGCGTAAACTACCAAAAAGACCTCTTTTTTTTTTTTTTACCAAAACATAGCAAGGCTAAGTCCCTAAGTCCTTGAAATGGTTAGTACAATGCCATGATGTTATGATGTTATGACGTTAGGTAAATAACAAGCACAAGCAAGTCACACAACGGTCATCCCTAGGTTTTAAGGCTTGCATGAGTTCCATAGGTAAGTACCCTCCCCACTGAAGTTTGGTTGGTTCAACCTGTCCTAGAATAGTAACCGGGTTCTAAAGGGATCTCAAATCATCGACCTTCCTTTAAGTCCACTTCAGTGCAACACCAAGTGGTTGACCGAAGCTTCCCTAAAGTCCAATCTCAAAGAGTGTAGTATCGAGTCTCAACCAACCCCAGTCGAAACCGAAGTCAGTTATCTCACTACTTTCTAATGGCCAGGATGAGTCAATTAGGGTTCTAAAGGTCTGGTTAATGCTTTGATGACACCACGCGAATGCCAAATATTTCCTCAACTAACATGAGGAACATCAGGACATCCAAAGTGCCGCATTAACCGTAGCCATCATTTTGACCATTCCAGTATACGCCGGATAGTCGCGATGATCTCTTGCTACTTACCTAAGGTACACTAGATCCGGGTGTAGGATCTTTCACTCAAGCATAACATACCCAAGCAATCCCTTAAAAGTAAATCAAACAATTTGAATAAGTGATCTTGTTTTTAAGGTAACCTCTCTTTTTAGTAGAGTCCCCAGCAGAGTCGCCAGTTCTGTCATACGGTGAACTGGACTTTTTGTGTTTTTAATCGCAATGTCGCGGTTAGCAAGAGTCGCCACCGACTTTCCTTTTATCCAATAAGGAAAGGTGGAAAAGAACAGGAAAGACCTTAATTTAGATTTTGGGTTCGGGAGGTACATTATACAAAGGGAAGGTGTTAGCACCCTTTGTATCCATGGTTATCCATGGGCTCTTAATTGCTCGATCACTTATGTTATTTGTCTGAAAAAGTGTTTGTGAATTGTTTGGAAAATTGTTTTGAAAAGAGAATTTAACTTTGTAATGATTCTTGTATGAATGTATACAAAGTGGTTATCTCGTTTAGTTTTGAAAACTGTTTAGAAAAATATAACTCGGTAATGATTCTAGTATGAATGTATACCAAGTGGTGATTTTCTAAAGGTATTTTGAAAGGTGTGAAGTGTGAAAAATGTTTTAGGTTGTGAGCCAGCAATTAAGAGTTATACCGACCCAGGGTCTTTATGAGTATTTCCTATACTTATGAGGGTAAAACTGTCCTTATTATTGAGAAATAAGTAGTTTTATCCTTTGGATGTAAAAGGGTCATCGTAGGGTCATCGATTGGTCATTGAAGGCAACAGTTATGAGGATACCTTAGCATTCGAAGGGACTATCATCATTTAACCGTAGGCTACACCGAAGGGTCATCGAGGGACAAAATTGTATATTTGAAGGCAACATCCGAGGGACCATCGTTTATTTTATGATGATTTAATCGAAGGGTCTTTGCTAAGGGTATCCCCACGTTCGCGGGACATGACCGTAATATCGTAATCGTAAGGCAACAAAGAGAGGTCCAAGATCACATATTCAAAGGCAAAGTTTTACAATTAATTAGATAATTAGGAGGAATCCCCACATTAAAATTAATACATTAAAAATTAATTAGGTAATTTAGGATGAAACTCCACAAGGGTATCCCACAAATAAAGTGGAAGACCTAGACAGCAATCTTCTCCTGGGAAAGGTGAACCTTTACAAAATTCAGCAAACGGGTTAGGACAACGAGATAAAGTGCAATCGAAAATTGCACCACAAATTCAACACAGCAATCACATGGTCAGATAAGGCATGACTATAATAAGTTCGGATTAGACGAACATAAGACAAGACAAAAATAAAAAAAGCTACTGTCACGTTCGCTTCGGCCTCGCCGAGCGAAGGCCTGGCGAATACTCGCCCCAGGCTCGCTTAGCGATGTGCTAGCGAGCGGCCACGGATTTTGAATTTGAAAACAGCCCCATGTTAGGAACCTTGAATTTTTATGGCATTTAATCACAGGAACAACATGGTCAAACATTCATGGTATTCAGGCATATTTACACTCATATACGAAAGCAAATTATATATCGAAATTTAATCATGATGCATTACATGTGTATAGATTACCAATTGAAAGTATAAAACAATAGGGATACGCAAACCTGTTTGCCAATGCAAGGTTGAAGGGATTGACCACTTGTGGTATCGGAATGAGTTAGGCGGCGGGAATTGGGCGGCGATGGCTTCGGTGCGGATGAGCTGCCTTCAGGGTTTCTTTACTCTGAATTCTCCGGGTAGGCAGGGTTCCTATGCCAAAGCTTCTATTCGTTCTTCTCTATTCTCCTTTTTTTTCCCGTCCCTTTTCATTACTGAAGTGCTGGTATTTATAGTGATAATGGTGACCTAATGGGCTCAGAATGAAGCCCAGAATTTTCTGTTGTCTGTCAGCTTCGCTAGGCGAGCGTGTAGCGAACGCGTAGCGAACGTTCGCTAGGCGAGCGCGTAGCGAACGTTCGCTAGGCGAGCGCGTAGCGAACGCCTAGCGAGCAGGCCAGTTTGGGCCATTTTCTGGATTGGGCCATCCGTGAGCTGGGCCTTTGTTTCTTTAAGATCAGTGCCTTGCAAAATACGTTGGAATGCCTTTAGAAGTCCTTTGGAATATTAACGGGCAAATTTTGGGGTATGACACCAAGTCAACGCTTCTGCAAAGAAACCATCCAGAATGACTTTGATAAAGACTCTGATAATTAAAGCCTCTGAAATCTCAGGACTCTGAACTCCATAGACTCAAAAGTCTCATTCTCTCCAAATTCTGAAGACAAGCTCTGAACTTTACTTAAGATTCATAAACTTTAATACAAATCCTCTGACTAGAAGTTAATGGCTTAAAGTCAACAACTAAAAGAAGAACATGTGGCAAGTATAATCAGTACAAAAAGCAAATATCCTTTCCACTACCCTGAATATCGGGAAAATAATTTTACTTTTCTACCAACATCGTTCCTCACGTCCCATCCTCACCCATTATCTGCTGCAAGCGTAACTCTACTATTGTAGAAACAAGTAACCATCTTACAATTATGATATTTGAGGATATTCCAACTTCACCCTCCAACTGATCTATTTTTTCCTATATAAAGAGGTCTTGGAAGTTTGGAAAAATAGTGATTGCACATCACTGAACAACGTTCATACGTGAAGATATAATAGAAAGAAAAAGTAGTGTTTTCACACTAAGAAAATATCACGTTCAAACACTTAGAACACTTGCTTAAATATATTTCTTAAATGTAATATCTTTGATTTAAACTTGTGTCTCTTCTTATTTTTAGAAGCATCTTGTAAACACAACTTGTATTATTAACCTTTGGTTAAGTTCCTTGAGAGACTAGAGTATTGTCAATTCTCAAGAAGTATTTGAAAATTTATCATTGATGTTGTAATCAATTCTTTGATTAGTGGATTAAGTCCTTTTTTAACACGAAATCACTCAGGCGGATGGACCGGACATATCTTCGTTAACATTGAACCAGGATAAATATACTTGTGTCTTTTATCTTTGTTGAATCTTTGATGTTTGTGTTATTGGGTTGAGAAAAAGTTTTAATCTTAAAACCCAATTCAAAGCCCCGATTTCTTGTGTTTCTTGAACCTTCATTTGGAATCAGAGCTCTGGTTCTGTTATTGATCATTTTATATTAAACACTTAACAGTGTTAGTAAAAGATCCATTTTTGTTTAAACAAATTATGGAAGCTATTAACAATGATAAATATCACTACTCTGCTAAACCTCCAGTTTTTTATGTAGATAAGTTTGATTATTGGAAGGATAGAATCGAAATTTTCTTCCTTGGTTATGAAGCATACTTGTGGGATTTGGTCATTGATGGATATACTCATCCCATTGATACAAAGGTGTTAAGTTGGAGAGAAGCAAGATGAATGACCAACAAAAGAAAGATAATAAAAATCACCATACGTCAAGAACTATCTTGTTAAAAGCTATCTCATACACTGGGTATGAAAATATAACAAATAGAGACTATACAAAGTCTATATTTGATTCTCTTAGAATGACTCATGAAGGAAACAAACAAGTTAAAGAAACCAAAGCTTTGGCCTTGATTCAAAAATATGAATCATCCAAAATGGAAGATGATAAAACTATTGAGGACATGTTCTCAAGGTTTCAAATGCCCGTAGCTTGTTTAAAAGTTTCAAACAAAGGCTGCACTACTGCAGATCATGTGAAAAAGATCATCAGAAGCTTATCAAAGAAATGGAGGCCTATGGTGACTGCACTTAAGGTGTCTAAAGATCTAAATAGAACGACTCTAAAAGAACTTTTCAGTTCTTTGAGAAGTCATGAAATAGAGAAGGACGAATATAAGCCTCAAAGAAAAGGTAAATCTTTGGCTCTAAAATCAAAAGGCAATACAAAAAAGGCGAAGTCCTTTCAAGTTGAAGAAGACGAAGAATCTGAAGAAGATTCAGATGAAAAAGATGAGCTTTCTCTTACTTCTAGAAGAATTAATCAACTCTGGAGAAAGAGACAGAAGCATCCCAGAGGAATCAGAAGTACATATGGATGATTTGAGTCAACATCTAGACTGGAGAAGTCTAGTGCTGACAAATATGCCATCTGCTTCGAGTGTAACGAGCCAGGACACTACAGGAGTGAATGCCCACAGCTACATAAAGAAAATTATAAGAAGAAGTTCTTCAAAGATAATAAGAAGACTCCGATGGCTACATGAGACGACTCTGAATCTCCAGAAGGTGATTTTGAAGAAGAGCAAGCCAACATGGCACTGATGGAAAGCACAGAAGCATCTGACTTTGACTCAGGATTAGAATCTGGATCAGAATCAGAATCATACTTCAATGAGGTATTATATAACCTAACTCGCTCTGAAGTAGAGTTTTGTCTTACTGAAATTCTTGAAAATTACTAGAGCCTTTAGAACAAATACAAGGATTTCAAACAAAGTGATGTATTTGACTCTGAAGCCCATAGTGAGCTGAATAAAGAAAACTATACTCTGAAAGAAAAGATTTGCAATCTTGAAAAAGACGATTCTTCCCTTAAAAGCAAGAGTATAGAACTTGAAAAAGAGATTATTTTAGAAGCTCCTTTGGACACTGAATCTGTCATTAGAAAATATGACATATCTTTTATAAAAATTCTTGCACGAAACATAGGCAGAAGCAAAATGACTTCTATGATCTATGGAGTAAGTAGAAATGGAAAAAAAAAAGGTATTGGTGATGTTCCACCTAAAAGTTCTAGGGTCAAACCTAATTCTAAACATAAGGTAATTAAACCAAAAGCTCTATATTCCCATTCACTTATGGATACACACATGATTATTCTGCACAAAAACCCTGGGTTAAGAAAAAACTCTGGGAGAGATAATAAGAAAGTGTGGTTGCATGTCCTTACTTCACTCAGAGGGAGCATTTATATCTGATTATTTTGTTGCTTATCTTATCGCTTTCATCTTTGATTTAATTTCAATTTGTTGAGTCTCTTTCATGATTGCACTTCTCGGAATAAAGTTCTAAAATATTCTTTTTTTTAGCATGCATAAAACTTTGGTAAGATTTGATCTTAATCATGATGTTCTTTGATCAATTGCATATGTTATTGGAATGAAAACATTTTATATTTTTGGTTTAAGTGTGATTCAAGTAAAATATCAATCTGCCTTTAAAATTTTGAAAAATTGAGATTTTATATGTTTGATTCAAATCATAGAAGTTTACACTAAATTTTTTATTATGATCAAATTGGATACAAGTGAAACCTAGTCATTTGATTTGAATCATATTTTCACTTGATCCAAATCATTTTCTTGGTGATAGTTTTTGTTTGATTTAATTTGAATCAAACTTTGTAATGATTCAAATCATTCACTTTTTCAATAAATTCTCTGTCAAGGTTGTGGCATTTGATTCGAATCAATATTTGCACATGATTCGAATCACGTGGCTCTTGATTCGAATCACCATTTTCTTGATTCGAATCAACTAACCGATTTTTCAAAATTCGGTTATTCTTTTATTCCACTACACTTGCTCATTTGATTCAAATCATGGATTGCTCTTGATTCAAATCTAACTGACTTTTTCAATCATTTTGTGTGCTTAATCTCAAGCACCTATAAAATCTTTTTGTAATCATTTAAAAATAACATCTATCATTCTGAATATAATTTTTCAGTGTGACTTTAGTGAAAAATCATTTTCCTTTGTTTTGAGTGTTCAAAGTCCTGTAACGAAATTCTCGCATCTTCAACTTCAATTGAGTTTAGATCTTAATAACGAGAGTTCTATAATTGATTGAAGGAGGTGCATCCTTGAAACTTATCGTTTTTTGATATCTTGTTGAGTTTTTCAGGTTGTTAGCAAGATTGAGGTGATTGTCAATGGTGGTGACAAAGTTCATTGAAAAGAAGTAGGTTCTTCTTTCCATAATTACCTTAGTAGTGACCGTGTGGAAGACTATGGATAAGGAGGAGTTCTTCTCAGATCTTTGGACAATTTCACCACTCAAGGAATCGGTAGGATCAATGGGTTGATAGCTGCACATGAAGGCTTTGAGTAGAATTGGTGATATTTGGATATTCAAGAAACGTAGTTCGGGTCAAGATTACATGGAAAAGTTTGGCAAGTGTGTTGTATATAAGTCAAGATCCAAATAGGAGTTTATTTTCTCAATTGTATTATGGATTTGTGATTGTATGAAAACTTGGAAATATTTGTCAAATAATAAGGAACTATGAAGGTTCCATTGGGAAACCATTGAAGAGTGCATGTATGAAAAACGAGGACGAACGCCGAAGCACTATAAATATAGGTGTCATCTTTCTCTCTCTCTCTCTCTCTCTCTCTCTCTCTCGCATTTAATTTTGTAGTGATTGTATGCTTAGGTTTTTTTCAATTTCTCGTACTATATTGTTTGTACATTGATAGAGATTTATCACGTAAATATGCTTGGTCCTAGGACGATACATTTGATTGTTTGTCAAATAAATAACACTCTGACTATCACAATGCAACCAAAATCCACCATGCTCAACACTTAATTCTCTCACCAATCTTATACGCCATAAAGCTTTTTTGGAAGATTCAATTTTCGTCATGTACTCATCTTCAATTATCAATATGATCACTATGGATTGAACCAATGATTTCCAATAAAAGATCTTCTTACTAAGGAAAGATATACCTTGTTGTAGATATTATATCATCCATATCACCAACATAGTATGAATCAACATATCCTACAACTAAAGGATCTCCTGTCTAATGCTAAACTTTAAAACATGACATGTTGTACCATTCAAGTACCTAAAAATCCACTTGAATGTTTCACAATGATGCTTGATCAGTTTGGACATAAACTTACAGACTTAACTTACAACTTGCGCCAAATCTAGTCTAGTGTAGACCATTGTAGCGGTGTATTCGTTGCTATATGATCTATTAATTAAACCATAAGCAAAGTATACAATGAAACGAGTCGTCACCGCACTTTTATTTATCCAAAAGGACTGGTTAAAAAGCGAACAAAAACCTAAGAAGTTTTACACCTAGAAAACTAATAAAAAGATCAGAGAGTCTGGGTAAGGGGTAAATTACGCAATGGGAAGGTGTTAGGCACCCACTACGTCCTAGGTACTCCTAGGGAGCCCTTTTCACACTTGTTGTATAAAATTGTTTATCTGTTTAAAATATTTATTGTGCAAACATGAATGGGATGATGAGAAAAGAATATACAAGTTAATTATTTTTGTGTTTGAACGGATGAACCCGTTGCCTACGTACCTTCCATCAAAGGTAAGGATCAAAACGCCGTAGTTCGGCTAAAAGATTTCCAAAAATTAGTGAGTTCAGTTTTAAACAATAGCACTTAAGGTTCTTCATTATCAATGGGAGAAAACTCGACCAAGACCAACATCCACCATGCGAGGATAGCTTCGACGTACTAGAGGGGTTAACCCTGTTTTCAGTACGGAAGTCTTATTGTCGACTCACTAAGGATAGGGTGAGGTTTACATCAACCACAATGAGAATTGAAACCTATGGCTAATGCATGAAAACATGTTAATAATGGACAAGGCCAAAACATTTGAGTGAGTGAAATTAGTTGATTATGATTATTCACAAAAGGAGTCAAAGTATGATTAAGATTGATTCAAAGAAGTGTTATGAAATGGAGTTTGAAAAGTCAAGGACATAGGGTCCAGGTTTCTAGTTTGAAAACATGGCAATGTTTGCACAATTATATCTCAAGTTTTTTGAAAAGCAATGTGTGAAAAGTTTTAGGACACAATGGGATGAATGAGTGAAGGTGGAACGTAATTCCTAAGAGGTTCGCCTCTTGAAGTCATATGGAAGATGACTCAAGTGCGTCCTTTGGAATGGGCAATGAGCAATAACAAAATAAACAAACAAATGGTACCGGATGCCACTCAATGGACTTACTCCGATCCCACAAAACAAAACAAAAGCGGACACCGGATACCACTCAATGGATTTACACCACTATCCTTAAAACAAAACAAACACGGAAGTTGGAAGCCAGCGGATGGACTTACTCCAATCCCACACATATGATCATGGGAGTACAAATGCCAACTTGCAGGGACTTACAATTGTATCCTCACATACAACAGATAAGTGCACTAGGCACTGGATATGAGTGACCAAAGAGGTCTTACACTCTATCCCTTCCATGTCATAGGAACAGATGCCAACTTACAGGGACTTATAACTGGTTCCTCAATGGGTAAGCAAACAAATCACATAGGTATGAAATGATAGTCATGCTACAAGGAGCAATAAATGATGAGAAATGCACTAAGGCATGCAAGCAATCATGTACAAATGAGTAATAAATCACACAAAGTCATGTAGCACACTCTATAACCAAACAATGGGGCTCAATCAAAGGGTTTGACTATGAAAGTCCACTGTAATAGGTAAGTGTCGCTCTTAACCTTGCCATTGAGGGGCTAAGGTGAAGCAGATGAAAGGATATGAGGGGTGTGCCTCATTGCTTCTATCTCAGGTCCGAGAGAGCATGTAAATATAAGAATGTGGGGGAGTTCAGAAAGATGGAACTCTCTCCCCAAGTGAAGACTCGATAGATCTTGGGTTTTACTCAACATGCTTCAAACACAAGTAGTGTGAGCAATGTGAGTGACTCACAGACTAGCAGGAGATAGGTTGCTTATCTCTTGGGTTCTGCCAATTTGCCTTTATGAAGGACTTTCCTGCTTAGCACAATAATAAACAACCACAAACATTGCCCCTTAAGGGGGACTTCAGACAGTTGCCTGGCTAAATAACAAGCCAGGTCTTCCAGACTACATGGAGAAGAAGGTGCTATACCTCAATTGCAAATGCTACTCAAGCAAAGCAATGCAAGTTCTTAAAGAACTATAAGCGACTATGATACCTGAAATCAATCAAATATAATCAGTACCAAACACAAAGTCAGAATAAACAACATAAGAGCCAATAGACAATGTACAATCAAATAATGCAATGTGCAAAGCACAAAAGCTCAAGGGAGCCAAGCACCCTACAAAACAAGACAAGTTAGCTTATGACATCCAATGAAACAACATTAATCAACTTGAATTAAGTCCTTGAAGCATTTTACTTCTTTAACCTGAAAAAACAACTCAAATGTGAGAAGTAAGACCACTAGGACTAGCCTAGGCTCAAAAGGAGGTAAAAAATTTGAAACAGCAAGTAAAAATTGGTCAAAACCAAGATTAATCAATTAAAAAGAAGGACCAATTGGTCCCATATCAAAACAGTGCACCAAATTCATTTTATGCACATGACATGTCAAACTATGCATTTGTGAATCACATTGGAGCTAACAGAATGATCACACTCAAACAAATACCAAAACAGTCCAATAAATTCCACAAAAATTCCAGCTCAAACAGAAGATATTCAATAAGCTACATATCAAATTTCATGTTATTTGGACTAGTGGAAGTAGAGAAATTAAATCAGGAAATCATGGCATGCAAAAATCAACTCAAACTAGGTCACAAAGTGTACACCAACTTCAATCAATTGTAAAACAGTGGGAACACATGAGAAATAGATGGGACCAAAGCCAAAGTGAAGCTAAACATGTTAATAAGCACTCCACCAAATTTCATCTTCATATGGTAAGGTATGAATATTTCACAAGCTATGGAAGTTTGCTACTCAAGCAAAACCCTAAAAATGCTAAACAGCAAACAAAATGTCAATCAAATAGGAAATGTATCAACAATTCCTACAAAAATTCATGGTGAAACTAGACATGTATATGGTACCTCATGCAAAAAATCAGAGCCATTGGCCTAGTGTAAGCATGGAAAATTAAATCATGAACATTGCATATCATAGTGTGACACATATTGTCACACTCAAATTGAATAAATCATATCTACCAATCCAGAGATCCAAAAATTACAAATTATACATCAAAATCTCCAGGCATGAGTCAAGAATCATCATATGAAATTTCATTAAATTTGGAGCTAGCATGATTATTTGGTGATTAAAATGGTAAAACATACAAATATGTCACACATGACAAGAATCAATATACCATTCCAAACTTTTACCAGGCACAACATGAACTATTATGCCTAAAAAATTCTAGAGAAAAATTGGGATTTAACAAAAAAATTCCCAATTAATTTGGATTAAAATTGAATTTTATATGATTTTTATAAGATTTGTTTAATTATTGAAATAATTAATTAAGATGATTAAGAGGAATTAATTAAGCGAATGGCATTTCCGTAATTACCACCAGCCATGGCCAAAACGCACAGCTCCATTAATGCCGTGGCAGCACGTGATTCGCTTATCCCGGCGGGAAACAAAAGTTTGAAACGGAGCCAAGCCAGCATGGATCAAAAGCGAAATATTTCCAGAAAATATGATGTTCTTCGCGCGTGTTCATCGTTCATCACCTTCAGAATTGGATATGAGCAATCTTGCACCAAATGACACAAACGACATACCGATCTCTCCGTCTTTCCATGTAGATCAAGGATACGGCCATGAAAATGTCTAAAGATCAACGCACGCAAAGAACCGATCGAAAGAAGATTCACACACAAATATTCAGATCAACATATCTAGCTCAATATCTAATGGATTCGCGCGATTCGAAGTTTAACGTGACCTACATGCCACGATCTACAAGATCCATATAGGAATTGCAAGAATCGAAGACATTGAAATCTTACCTTCTTGAAGTGACAGTGCGGAATCGGCACGTGTTTAGCTCCGATTTATGAAAACAGATGGAGTATTATGCTGTAGGAGGTGAATGATGAAGAATTCGCAGCTCAACCGTGCATGATCATGAAGAATTTTCCACTTGCCATTGATGAGTGAAGCTTGGACAGTTACGAATTTCTTCAAGTTTCTCCAAATTTTTGCTGCAACAGATCTTCTATACAACCTGCAAATGATGAATCATACAAGAAGAAACAGAAAAAGTGACGAATTCTTGATGAATTTGATGAAAAGTGTTTATGTGAAAATGGAGAAAAGTGAGAGAATTTGGGAGTTTTTGGATTGGATCTGAAAAATGATTATCCCCCTGAGTTTCTGTTAGGATTAGTCTTTTATATGTGCTCTTAATCCCAGCTTTAATCATGATTAGCAAAAAATGGTAATTAGCAAAAATGTAGCTTGTAGTGCATTTTGGCCTTTTTGCCCTTGGATGACTAGAACCAATGTAACAGTGATTTTTCAATTTGAACAAGTCACAAATCTCATTTAGAAGCTATTGGAATTGGTCCCATGTCATAATTCCATGTACTTTGAGTTTTGGACCATTTTGCCCTTGCATTTTAATTGGTTCACTTAAAAAATGACCTTTTTATGTGGAGGCTTTTGGCAAAATGTGATGATGGATCATGAAAGTACATATCAAATATGGTTTGCTCAAAGAAGAACCATCCAATTTGGCCATTCCATGTGAAAGTTATGCCACTTTGAATTTGGGCATTTTTGGAAAATGATTGGACCATAACTTGCCAACCACACATGGGAATTTCAAGTTCTTGGACTTTTTGGAATGGTGAGAACAATATCTTCAACTTTCATGTTGGACAAATTTTGATTTGAAGCTTGTATGATGAAGTAATTTTGAGGAGCAAAACTTTCCATTTTGGGCAGGTGAGAATTACAGGTCATTTCCATTTTGGGAAACTTTTTGCCTGACTTCAAATTCTTCAATCTTGATCTTTGAAATGCCAAATGAGGCTCATATGGACAAGAATGAGACTTTTCAAACCATCTCACACCTTCCAAATCCTGATTAAATGCACAGTTGACCACAGTTGACTTTTTTAGGGTTTTAGTTGACTGGGCCATGTTCTGATGAATTCCAAGCCTCTACCACTTGAGATCTTGATTCCAAATGATATCACAAGTTAAATGAACTCTTGATGAAGGATCATGGTGTCCAAATTCTTCAAGAATGGTCACCATCCAATGCTCAATGCCTGATTTTGATTGTTTGACCTAGTTTGCTTCATCTGCAAGTAACATGGTTAGATGACAATATTTTTGTACTTTCGGTTAGTAAACGAATGAAAAGCAATGATATACAAATGCAATACATGCTGGGTGATCAAGAACCACACTCACAAGGTAACCCACCCACTAGGAGGGAAGCTAGGGTATGCAATGATCCTTGAGGCCATGATATGATATGATATGGGCCATGAGGGATCTTAGGGCCAAAATTGGGGTCTTACAGATGCCCCTATTTAAGGTCATTCTAGCCGGAGAAGTGAAGTTTAGAAATCTTCATCTCGACGCGGTAGAATGGGCTTAAATAACAGTAATGAGACAAATTTTGGTCCCTAAGAGACCTCATGATGCAAATGTATGCATGCAAAAGAAAAATTCTGTGGGGAATAGTTCACACAGAAGAAAAGACGATCCATCAGAGTAATACACTCACCAGGAACAGAGACTCTAACAAGACTCTTATTGGGGATAGTAAAAGAAAAAATGCGTGAGCAGGACACGACTTTGAGTTGGGGAAAGACAAAACTGACATAGCGTGAACAGGACACGACTCTGATTAGGGGATTAACAGAAATCAAACCGGAGACCTCACTGGGGAAGTGAAGGACTTACACTGGGGAAAAGAATTCCAAAGGAAAATAAATCCATTGGAGACACAAGCTGACTCCTGGGGAGAAGCAACAGGAAACTCCACTGGGGAAGTACCAAAGGATGCGATGTTACCGGTATAAGGGTAACAAACTCAGGAAGAATGAATATCTAAGACCGGTATAAGGGCGAGAGATATCAATCAACCAAACATCTGAGAAAGACCTGAAAAAGGTACATAAACTCAGGAAAATCTGACTCCACAAGGGACCGAGGTCATAATAGGGAGTAGAAAGGAAGGAACACCAGGGATACCGGGTTGTAGGTACGTAACAGGTGACCGACCAAAGACGTGAATTGGTGTGTATGCCAAAACACTCATCATCCTGAAGAGAGCGAAAGCAAACTTGTTTATAGGATGAGTATTCGATTCTGTAAAGAATACGAATCTTACTCAGTTGGGGGAACAAGCAAAGTGTTCGACAAAAGAGTGCATGAGACATATTATCTATAGCCGTCAAAACGTAGACAATATCCTCGCATGGAAAATTATCCTGAACCGGGTGGTAGGTTGTTTATAGGAACAAATCCGGAATCGTGAATTGGTTTGTGTTCCAAAACACTCATCATCCTGAAGAAAGCTAGAACATCAGACTTGTTTATAGGATGAACATTCGATTCCACAAGGAATGCGAATCTTACTCTGCGGAGAAAACAATCAGAAGATTGACTCAAGAGTGAACGAGATATAATATCCATTACCGTCAGAACGTGGATAGAATACTCACAAAAGGAAGATTATGCTGAACCGGGTTGTAGGTTGTTTATAGGATAAAATCCGAAAAGGTGAATTGGTTTGTGTTCCAAAACACTCATCATCCTGAAGAGAGCGAAGGCAAACTTGTTTATAGGATGGGTATTCGATTCCACAAGGAATACGAATCTTACTCGACTGGGGATGATCAACAAAGGATTCCAACCAAAGAGCGCATGAGACATATTATTCATTACCGGCAGACCGTGAATAACATACTCGAAAGGAAAAGACACCAGAGCTACCGAAGTGTATGATAGGTGACTAACCAAAAAGAGAGACAATCGATACCAAGCATCCGGGTAAACGAAAGACAACTCAAGGGGATAAATTGCAAGCATACGGCAATTATCCAACAACAGGGAATATTCGATTCCGCAAAGGGAAATAACGAATCTTACTTGACCAGGGAAACACAAAAGGCTTCGACTGACGAGTGCATGAGATATATCATTCATTACCGGCAGGCCGTGAATAATATACTCGAAAGAGGAGGATTATCCTTAGCCAGGTTGTAGGCTGTTTGTAGGATAAAATCCGAAAAGAAAGGCATCGGGATACCAAACTAGGTATATAATGATGACCAATCAAAGGGAGCAACAGACATTACCAACAAAGGGGGTAAATGAAAGAAGACTCGTTGGAGATGCATTGATGAAAATCAATGATCTGGGGAACACAATCACTGACAAAAGGTGAAAGGACCCGCTAGGGATAAAATTGCAAGCATACGGCAATTATCCACAAAAGACTTGCTGGGGATATAAGTGCTTATTCTGAGCAACTTATCCAAGCAAAGGGAAAGTCAACATCAACTAGATGAAGATGACCACAAAGAGGGGATTATCATCAGTTGGGATGAACAAAGTTAACTCCGTTAGGGGAGAAAACGGGTTTATAACTACCGGTTAGTGGGTAGAAAAACCACAAAGATAGGACTTACGACTGCTGGTTTGTAGGCAGAAGGCCAAAAAGATAGGGATGGAAAGATTAGGGTTTACCTCAAACCATCAACTCTGCGTGGGGATGGGAATGGATCACGAATCCGCACGAGAAACCAAATAGGGTTTATAACAAACCACAAATTCTGTTGGAGAGTAAGAAGAACAGGATTTACGACTACCCACCACTAGGTAGACCAACAACTCTTGCCGAGGAATAAAAGGTATATAACCACCAATTCCATCAAAATGGCAAGGAAAATAGGACTTACAACTACCGGTTCGTGGGTAGAGGCCCGCAAACTCCGCTGGGGAACAACCCACTGGGAAGCACAAGATAGTTGACAAGCGCCAAATCGGGAGTATTCCGAAATGACAGACTGAAGCAATACGCGTCCTAATGAGGATATAACCCAGTTAGGAAAATCCATCCCAATATATGTTGGGAGGAAACGGAAGAAACCGTCATCCACGAGGATATGTCTCAGTGGGGAAACGCAGAAGGAAAAGCTGACGCTTTCTGCTTATGGGCTGACTCTACATGGGGAGATTTAAAGCACCCGACATCTGCTTTAGGAAGATCTATAAAGAGATCTATATCATCCATAGCAGGAGACACAACAATCAAAAGATATATGGCAAACAATGCAACATGAATATCTGAATGTTTATGAATATGCGTGAATATGCGTAATTATGTTTGATGAATGCTGACAAAACAGACATATCTAACACGACAGGCCCAGGAATCAAACGCCCGGTATTATACTTCCAGGGGAAAACCAGCTGGAAAGCCAATCTGCGGAGATCTACGTGCGGTAAAGCAAAGATCTGCGGATACTGCTAGGGAAGCAGAGGATCAGAGATATCAGGAAACACCAAATCTCTGGGTGCTGGATCAACGAAAGTCCCAATCGAGGCACAGAAAGTCACAACGGGCAAACAGCCACCAAGACGAATCTGTTGGGGAACAAGAGAAAAACTCGAAACATCTGCAGGGGATCCCAGTATCAACTGAGAAACAAAAGTCACTACAACTCCAAACAACTCCGGGGAACAACCCACTGCAGGAGAACAAAATCATCCTAGTAGAGCATAACTGCATAAGCAACTCTACTGGGGAAAACTGTCAACTACTTTCTTAGAGAACAACCCACTGAAGGAGAAAGCACCACACAAGTAGATTCTGCAACAAACCACTCTACTGAGGATCAAAAGCAATCAGGAAATCAATCCAGTCTCTGGATGACGGAATCATCAACCGACCATACCGGGGATTGAGGGAGGCTCAACAGGCAACACTGGCCACAACAACCACTCTGCAGACAACGCTGAGGAGAGATGGATGAAAATACTGGGATATCAACCCAATCAACCACTGAGTAGGAAAATAAATCCTTCTCTGCTGAGGAGAAACGCTCTGATGGAGGGAAAGCAACAACTACACTGGCAACTCCGTCGGGGAAAAGGTAAAGTACCGGGTATCAAACCACTGACTTACCGGGTCTTCCAAAAGGAAAATGACCATGCTGAGAAAACAGACAGCTCTGCTGGCAACTGCACTGGGAGAGTGACAACCACTTTGCTCACGATTGCAATGGGGATATCAATAACTGCTCTGCTCGCGACTGTGCCCTGGAGACAAATAAAGTCTGGGAATAGCGACTCTCTGGAGAAAGTGACGGGGTACCAGGATGACAAACCATCAACCGCCGAATCTTCCACAAGGAAAGCACCCACGCTGGGGAAGACTGCTGCTGGAGAAAACTAAGTCTTCAACAACACTCTGCTTGGGGAACAACCCCACCATCAACTCTATTTGGGGAACAACCCCAACAAAGATCTGAAGAAAGAAGATACAACCAAACCAGGAATATGACCACATGTCTTACCTGTTGGAGATCATGCCACCCTCGGGAGAGCACTGAGATATTCTTGAGTATCCTTTCAATCTTGTGAATATTCACTTTGTTTAAAACAATAATCTTGAAAAAATTTGTTTTTAAAACAATGACATTTCTATCAATTAAAACATGCAAAACATTTGTTGAATTGAAACAAATAAGAGTGCAAATAATTGGATAAAAGCTCAAATTTATTTGATGGAATGGTAGCCTGCAAATGGCAAGACTCCATAGATCTGTACAAATTTGAAATCAGTGATATATATTGGAAGAGGGCTACATTGAACATAATGATCCTTTCTCTACCATTCTGAATCTCGATGTATCCGAAGCTTCAGTTGACGACGAATCGAGAATCTTCTGACGAAATGACGACTGGCGAACAGAAAGTCTTGTCAGGATGCAGTTACTTGCCAAATCCCTAATTTTTGCCTAGATTGCCCCAGGGTGAGGTACTCAATCTAGCGGGATGCAAATTCTGATTTTTTTTCATGTCTTTAATTTTTGCCTGGATCACCCTCGCGGATTCTCCACCGAGACGCTCATTTTTGCCTAAGCCGCCCTTTCGGGTTTTCAACTTAGCGAGCTGTTCTGTTTTTCATTTGCATATACCTTTTTTTTTTCTAGGCAAAGTATCTCTTGACTGCATCTGAATTCACAGGACGAGTGAAAAATCCTCCCCATCCATTGTTGTAAGCATCAAAGCACCGCCTGAGAAGGCTCTCTTAACAACATATGGACCCTCGTAGTTTGGAGTCCACTTGCCCCTGGAATCGGGCGCGAAAGACAAAACCTTCTTGAGCACGAGGTCACCTTCTCGGAACACACGAGGCTTGACCTTCTTGTCGAATGCTTTCTTCATTCTCTGCTGATATAACTGACCATGGCACATGGCAGTCAATCGCTTCTCTTCAATCAAATTCAACTGGTCGTAACGACTCTGAATCCATTTAGCATCAGTCAACTTGGCTTCCATCAAGACTCTCATTGATGGGATCTCCACCTCTACTGGGAGAACAGCTTCCATGCCATAGACAAGAGAGAAAGGGGTTGCCCCTGTTGAAGTACGTACAAACGTACGATAACCATGCAAAGCAAATGGCAGCATCTCGTGCCAATCTTTGTACGTGACAGTCATCTTCTGGATGATCTTCTTGATGTTCTTGTTAGCAGCTTCAACAGCCCCATTCATCTTAGGTCTGTAGGGAGAGGAATTATGGTGTGCGATCTTGAATTCAGCGCACAAATCTTCCATCATCTTGTTATTCAGATTAGATCCATTATCAGTAATGATCCTCTCTGGCACACCATAACGGCAAATCAGCTGGTTCTTGATAAACTTCACAACCACCTGCCTGGTCACATTCGCGTATGAAGCGGCTTCAACCCATTTGGTGAAGTAGTCAATTGCTACGAGAATAAACCTGTGTTCGTTGGACGCTTTTGGTTCAATCATGCCGATCATGTCAATTCCCCACATAGAGAAAGGCCATGGTGATGAAATCACATTCAAGAGTGTCGGAGGAATATGAATCTTATCCGCATAAATTTGACACTTGTGACATTTCTTCACATACTTGCAACAGTCAGACTCCATTGTCAGCCAATAGTAGCCTGCTCTTAACATCTTCTTAGTCATGACATGTCCATTGGAATGAGTACCAAATGAACCCTCATAGACCTCAGTCATCAACAGGTTTGCTTCGTGTCTATCCACGCATCTGAGCAAAACCATGTCAAAATTTCTCTTATACAGCACTTCACCACTGAGGTAGAAACTGCCTGACAACCTTCTCAAAGTTTTCCTATCTTTCACAGATGCCCCAGGCGGGTAGACCTGGTTCTGGAGGAAATTTTTGATATCAAAATACCAAGGCTTGTCATCATGTACTTCTTCAATTGCAAATATGTGAGCTGGTCTGTCCAAGCGCATCACAGAGAGATTGGGGACATCATTCCATCGTCTGACTACAATCATGGAAGCAAGCGTAGCAAGCGCATCTGCCATCCGATTATCCTCTCGAGGAATATGATGAAAGTCAACTTCTGTAAAGAACGTTGAAATCCTTCTTGCATAATCTCTGTATGGGATGAGACTTGGTTGATTCGTCTCCCATTCACCCTTGATCTGATTGACAACCAGGGCCGAATCACCATATACATCAAGATGCTTGATTCTCAAGTCAATGCATTCTTCTAGTCCCATAATACAGGCCTCATACTCAACCATATTGTTCGTGCATTTGAAAGTTAGCCTTGCTGTAAGCGAAATATGCGAACCTTGAGGAGTAATGATCACTGCCCCAATTCCATTTCCGTATTGATTAACAGCGCCATCGAACACCATCGTCCATCTGGAACCAGGTTCCGGACCTTCATCAAGTGTAGGCTCATCACAATCTTTCATTTTCAAATACAGAATTTCCTCGTCAGGGAAGTCATACTGGACATACTGATGATCTTCAATCGGCTGGTGCGCTAGATGGTCAGCCAAGATACTACCTTTGATAGCTTTTTGAGCTCGATACTCAATATCATACTCAGACAACAGCATCTGCCAACGGGCAATCCTCCCAGTTAAAGCAGGCTTCTCGAAGATGTACTTGATTGGATCCATTCTGGATATCAACCAAGTTGTATGATTAATCATGTACTGGCGCAAACGCTTAGCAGCCCAAGCTAAAGCACAGCACGTCTTCTCTAGCGTAGAGTACCGAGACTCACAATCAGTAAACTTCTTACTGAGGTAGTATATAGCACATTCCTTCTTCCCTGATTCATCTTGTTGACCGAGTACACAACCCATTGAGTCTTTAAGAACTGTAAGATACATAATCAGAGGTCTTCCTTCTACAGGAGGAGACAAGATCGTAGGTTCAGACAGATATTCTTTGATACTGTCGAAAGCAATATGGCAATCTTCGGTCCAATCATGAGACTGATCTTTCCGAAGGAGCTTGAATATCGGCGCACATGTGGCAGTCATGTGGGATATAAATCTGGAAATGTAATTCAAGCGGCCAAGAAAACCTCGGACTTGCTTCTCAGTTTTGGGTGCAGGCATCTCTTGTATTGCTTTGACCTTTGCAGGATCAACTTCAATACCTCTTTCACTTACCACAAAACCTAACAGTTTGCCGGAACGGACTCCAAATGTACATTTGTTCGGATTCAGACGAAGTCTGAACTTCCTCAGGCGCTGAAAAAGCTTCAACAAATGCTCAACATGCTCATCTTCCGTTCGGGATTTGGCGATCATATCGTCAACATAGACCTCAATCTCCTTGTGCATCATATCATGAAACAAGGTAGTCATAGCTCGTTGGTACGTGGCTCCGGCGTTCTTCAGACCGAAGGGCATCACTCGATAACAGAATGTTCCCCAAGGTGTGATGAATGTTGTCTTCTCCATATCCTCTGGTGCCATTTTGATTTGATTATATCCGGAAAATCCGTCCATAAAGGAAAAGACTTTGAATTTAGTTGTATTGTCTACCAACATGTCAATGTGTGGTAGAGGAAAATCATCTTTGGGACTAGCTTTATTCAAATCTCTGTAATCAACGCACATACGGACTTTTCCGTCCTTCTTAGGAACAGGCACAATATTGGCCACCCATTGAGGATATGTAGAAGTCACCAGAAACCCTGCATCAATTTGCTTCTGAACCTCTTCTTTGATCTTCACCGCCATATCTGGATGAGTTCTTCTGAGCTTCTGCTTCACAGGCACGCACTCAGGCTTCAGAGGCAGGAAATGTTGCACAATGTCTGTATCTAGACCCGGCATGTCTTCGTATGACCAAGCAAAGACATTTGAATATTCTCGTAGCAGACTGATCAAATCCTTCTTGACAGATTCTTCAAGAAGTGCCCCAATCTTTACCATACGAACACAATCCTCAGACCCCAAGTTGACTGTTTCTAAGTCTTCGAGATGCGGCTGAATGATCTTCTCTTCGTGCTCAAGGAGACGGGTAATCTCGTCAGGAATTCCTTCAACGTCATCTTCCTCTGCCTCGAATACAGGGGATTCAAAATTGGGAGATGGTGTTGGATCATTATGTTCAATGGGTTTTAAGATCAACCTGCATAATGATTTGGGTTAATGAAAACTTTAGAATTTAAACAAGCAAACCATTATGCAGATGAAAATGTTGCTTTTATTCTTGTTTTTATGGGTTTTTTGTGATCACTGATCTCATGCGAAGGCAAAAAGCGAAAACAAAGGGAAAACAAATGTTTAACAATGCATTAATTGAATGAAGACATCATTGTATATATGAGCCAATCAATGTCATCACTTCTCCTTTTGGCATGGGAGAAGGGTTTTAAACAAGGTGAACAATTTACTCTGATCTATGGATGACTGTAGGAACATCTACAGCGACCCAATTATGGCAGACACCACTAGGAATAACGAAATTGTTCATATCCTCTGCATCCTCTTCCAAGATAGCAGCAGCCTCTTCTTCAGGTTGATCATCATGGATGAATCCTCCACTCTTGAACAAACCTTGCTCATTATATGCCCCAGAACAGTAGCCAATGCCAGCCCGGGATTTGTTATCTTCCAGTTCAATCAGCTTCCCCAATCCAGCAACTGCACCACATTCGATGGCCAGCTTTGCATCTCTGTAGGAAGTGAATGAAGGAGACTTCTTCTCAATCGGTTCATCAATAGATAAAGCTTGGAACGGCGTTCCGACTTCATCCTCTGCGTCGATATATGAGAAAGAAGACAAGTGGCTAACCAGGAGAGCCTTTTCTCCCCCTACCACGACCAGTTTCTTGTTCTTTACAAATTTCAGCTTCTGGTGTAGGGTGGATGTCACGGCGCCAGCCTCGTGAATCCATGGTCTGCCTAAGAGACAGCTATATGATGGGTGGATGTCCATTACCTGGAAGGTAACTTGGAAATCACTTGGTCCTATTTTGATAGGGAGATCAACTTCCCCGATCACGGTCTTGCGCGACCCATCAAATGCTTTCACAACGACCCCACTCTGCCTCATAGGAGGACCTTGATATGACAATCTGGAGAGTGTGGATTTTGGAAATACATTTAACGATGATCCAGTGTCCACCAGCACGTTGGACATAGCATCGGATTTGCAGTTTAGAGATATGTGTAAAGCCATGTTGTGGTCTCTTCCCTCCTCTGGGAGATCAGCGTCACTGAAACTCAAAGTGTTGCAAGCGGTGATGTTTGCAACTATGCTATCAAACTGTTCGATGGTGACGTCGTGATCAACATACGCCAGATCCAAGACTTTCTGCAGAGCCTCCCTATGGGGTTCTGAATGCAACAACAAGGATAGTATGGAGATCTTGGATGGCGTTTGTAGAAGCTGGTCTACAACATTATACTCGCTTTTCTTGATGAGCCTCAGCATCTCATCAGATTCTTCGTTCATAATGCCACTCGGGCCAACTGAAGAAGTAGGAGTCTTTTGCACGGAGGAGGGTTTGGCAACATCAAGTGTCGGATTCTGAATGTTCACAGCTGTCCCCACCGGACGCTCGGCAGATTCAGAAGCAACAGGAGCCTTAGCAGGTGCAGAAAAAACACGACCATTCCGGGTCAGCCCGCTCACATCGGCGATATTTGTTACAGCAGTTGAAGGCAAAGGCACCTCGACCCCATCTTACACAGCAACAGGGTTGTATCTGAACGGAACAGCTCGGTCAGAAGAATAAGGCACGGGGTCTGCAGGTTTAATCACAAGGGAAGGAGAAGTCTTTGGCTTGCTGCTATCGTAACGGATAACAACAGGCTCAGGCAATTTGAACACTGGAGATATAACATTCACTTCAGGTTCATCCTCGTCAACATTGCGATTCTGCAGAATCTCAATGGTTCCTTCGTCTAATAGCTCTTGCAGCTCTCTTCGGACCTGGTTGCAACCCAGGCGGTTAACTGAACAGATACGGCACTTGTCGTGGTCATGCTCCATATGGCTATACTGACACAGCAGGCGATGTAGCTCCACCAGCGATTGTCGAATATGACTCACATATTTGACCTTATATTTCCCAGGGCATCCCTGGACCATATTGACAGATTTCCCATGCGCGGGCAATGGGTTCTTGGTGATGTTTGGGCTTGAGTCTTCAAAACTCAGAATACCGCATCTCACAAGGTCCTGAACCTTAGTCTTCAGCTGAAAACAGTTCTCTATATCATGGCCCGGAGCGCCAGAATGGTAGACACAATGCAGATCAGGCTTATACCACCACTGAGGGTTGACCGGTATGGCCGGAGGATCTCTTGGAGTAATCAGGTTCCGCTCTATTAGAGAGGGATACAACTCTGCATACGACATAGGAATTGGATCGAAACTGATCTTTTTCCTATCGTAGTTCATGTTCGCTTGATTATTGGCGCTACCCCGAGGCTGGTAAGCCTGTTGCTGTGGGCGAGATTGTTGTTGACGATATTGTTGAGAAGGTTGTTGTTGATTGTGTTGTTGCTGATATTGAGGTTGCTGATACTGTTGTTGAGGATGATATTGCTGATGCTGGGCATTGTCTTTGAAGACTGGCGCAATATGGGCCACCTGATGCTGATGACCGGCACGTCGTGCTGGTTTCCTCTGAACCGGAGGTTTCCTCGATTTATGGGACTGCACAGCATGTGCTTCCCCATCTTTCTTCATTTTTTGGAAGATTCAATTTTCGTCATGTACTCATCTTCAATTATCAATATGATCACTATGGATTGAACCAATGATTTCCAATAAAAGATCTTCTTACTAAGGAAAGATATACCTTGTTGTAGATATTATATCATCCATATCACCAACATAGTATGAATCAACATATCCTACAACTAAAGGATCTCTTGTCTAATGCTAAACTTTAAAACATGAAATGTTGTACCATTCAAGTACCTAAAAATCCACTTGAATGTTTCACAATGATGCTTGATCAGTTTGGACATAAACTTACAGACTTAACTTACAACTTGCGCCAAATCTAGTCTAGTGTAGACCATTGTAGCGGTGTATTCGTTGCTATATTCGTTAACATTGAACCAGGATAAATATACTTGTGTCTTTTATCTTTGTTGAATCTTTGATGTTTGTGTTATTGGGTTGAGAAAAAGTTTTAATCTTAAAACCCAATTCAAAGCCCCGATTTCTTGTGTTTCTTGAACCTTCATTTGGAATCAGAGCTCTGGTTCTGTTATTGATCATTTTATATTAAACACTTAACAGTGTTAGTAAAAGATCCATTTTTGTTTAAACAAATTATGGAAGCTATTAACAATGATAAATATCACTACTCTGCTAAACCTCCAGTTGTTTATGTAGATAAGTTTGATTATTGGAAGGATAGAATCGAAATTTTCTTCCTTGGTTATGAAGCATACTTGTGGGATTTGGTCATTGATGGATATACTCATCCCATTGATACAAAGGTGTTAAGTTGGAGAGAAGCAAGATGAATGACCAACAAAAGAAAGATAATAAAAATCATCATATGTCAAGAACTATCTTGTTAAATGCTATCTCATACACTGGGTATAAAAATATAACAAATAGAGACTATACAAAGTCTATATTTGATTCTCTTAGAATGACTCATGAAGGAAACAAACAAGTTAAAGAAACCAAAGCTTTGGCCTTGATTCAAAAATATGAATCATCCAAAATGGAAGATGATAAAACTATTGAGGACATGTTCTCAAGGTTTCAAATGCCCGTAGCTTGTTTAAAAGTTTCAAACAAAGGCTACACTACTGCAGATCATGTGAAAAAGATCATCAGAAGCTTATCAAAGAAATGGAGGCCTATGGTGACTGCACTTAAGGTGTCTAAAGATCTAAATAGAACGACTCTAAAAGAACTTTTCAGTTCTTTGAGAAGTCATGAAATAGAGAAGGACGAATATAAGCCTCAAAGAAAAGGTAAATCTTTGGCTCTAAAATCAAAAGGCAATACAAAAAAGGCGAAGTCCTTTCAAGTTGAAGAAGAAGAAGAATCTGAAGAAGATTCAGATGAAAAAGATGAGCTTTCTCTTACTTCTAGAAGAATTAATCAACTCTGGAGAAAGAGACAGAAGCATCCCAGAGGAATCAGAAGTACATATGGATGATTTGAGTCAACATCTAGACTGGAGAAGTCTAGTGCTGACAAATATGCCATCTGCTTCGAGTGTAACGAGCCAGGACACTACAGGAGTGAATGCCCACAGCTACATAAAGAAAATTATAAGAAGAAGTTCTTCAAAGATAATAAGAAGACTCCGATGGCTACATGAGACGACTCTGAATCTCCAGAAGGTGATTTTGAAGAAGAGCAAGCCAACATGGCACTGATGGAAAGCACAGAAGCATCTGACTTTGACTCAGGATTAGAATCTGGATCAGAATCAGAATCATACTTCAATGAGGTATTATATAACCTAACTCGCTCTGAAGTAGAGTTTTGTCTTACTGAAATTCTTGAAAATTACTAGAGCCTTTAGAACAAATACAAGGATTTCAAACAAAGTGATGTATTTGACTCTGAAGCCCATAGTGAGCTGAATAAAGAAAACTATACTCTGAAAGAAAAGATTTGCAATCTTGAAAAAGACGATTCTTCCCTTAAAAGCAAGAGTATAGAACTTGAAAAAGAGATTATTTTAGAAGCTCCTTTGGACACTGAATCTGTCATTAGAAAATATGACATATCTTTTATAAAAATTCTTGCACGAAACATAGGCAGAAGCAAAATGACTTCTATGATCTATGGAGTAAGTAGAAATGGAAAAAAAAGGTATTGGTGATGTTCCACCTAAAAGTTCTAGGGTCAAACCTAATTCTAAACATAAGGTAATTAAACCAAAAGCTCTATATTCCCATTCACTTATGGATACACACATGATTATTCTGCACAAAAACCCTGGGTTAAGAAAAAACTCTGGGAGAGATAATAAGAAAGTGTGGTTGCATGTCCTTACTTCACTCAGAGGGAGCATTTATATCTGATTATTTTGTTGCTTATCTTATGGCTTTCATCTTTGATTTAATTTCAATTTGTTGAGTCTCTTTCATGATTGCACTTCTCGGAATAAAGTTCTAAAATATTCTTTTTTTTAGCATGCATAAAACTTTGGTAAGATTTGATCTTAATCATGATGTTCTTTGATCAATTGCATATGTTATTGGAATGAAAACATTTTATATTTTTGGTTTAAGTGTGATTCAAGTAAAATATCAATCTGCCTTTAAAATTTTGAAAAATTGAGATTTTATATGTTTGATTCAAATCATAAAAGTTTACACTGAATTTTTTATTATGATCAAATTGGATACAAGTGAAACCTAGTCATTTGATTTGAATCATATTTTCACTTGATCCAAATCATTTTCTTGGTGATAGTTTTTGTTTGATTTAATTTGAATCAAACTTTGTAATGATTCAAATCATTCACTTTTTCAATAAATTCTCTGTCAAGGTTGTGGCATTTGATTCGAATCAATATTTGCACATGATTCGAATCACGTGGCTCTTGATTCGAATCACCATTTTCTTGATTCGAATCAACTAACCGATTTTTCAAAATTCGGTTATTCTTTTATTCCACTACACTTGCTCATTTGATTCAAATCATGGATTGCTCTTGATTCAAATCTAACTGACTTTTTCAATCATTTTGTGTGCTTAATCTCAAGCACCTATAAAAGCTTTTTGTAATCATTTAAAAATAACATCTATCATTCTGAATATAATTTTTCAGTGTGACTTTAGTGAAAAATCATTTTCCTTTGTTTTGAGTGTTCAAAGTCCTGTAACGAAATTCTCGCATCTTCAACTTCAATTGAGTTTAGATCTTAATAACGAGAGTTCTATAATTGATTGAAGGAGGTGCATCCTTGAAACTTATCGTTTTTTGATATCTTGTTGAGTTTTTCAGGTTGTTAGCAAGATTGAGGTGATTGTCAATGGTGGTGACAAAGTTCATTGAAAAGAAGTAGGTTCTTCTTTCCATAATTACCTTAGTAGTGACCGTGTGGAAGACTATGGATAAGGAGGAGTTCTTCTCAAATCTTTGGACAATTTCACCACTCAAGGAATCGGTAGGATCAATGGGTTGATAGCTGCACATGAAGGCTTTGAGTAGAATTGGTGATATTTGGATATTCAAGAAACGTAGTTCGGGTCAAGATTACATGGAAAAGTTTGGCAAGTGTGTTGTATATAAGTCAAGATCCAAATAGGAGTTTATTTTCTCAATTGTATTATGGATTTGTGATTGTATGAAAACTTGGAAATATTTGTCAAATAATAAGGAACTATGAAGGTTCCATTGGGAAACCATTGAAGAGTGCATGTATGAAAAACGAGGACGAACGCCGAAGCACTATAAATATAGGTGTCATCTTTCTCTCTCTCTCTCTCTCTCTCTCTCTCTCTCTCTCTCTCTCTCTCTCTCTCTTGCATTTAATTTTGTAGTGATTGTATGCTTAGGTTTTTTTCAATTTCTCGTACTATATTGTTTGTACATTGATAGAGATTTATCACGTAAATATGCTTGGTCCTAGGACGATACATTTGATTGTTTGTCAAATAAATAACACTCTGACTATCACAATGCAACCAAAATCCACCATGCTCAACACTTAATTCTCTCACCAATCTTATACGCCATAAAGCTTTTTTGGAAGATTCAATTTTCGTCATGTACTCATCTTCAATTATCAATATGATCACTATGGATTGAACCAATGATTTCCAATAAAAGATCTTCTTACTAAGGAAAGATATACCTTGTTGTAGATATTATATCATCCATATCACCAACATAGTATGAATCAACATATCCTACAACTAAAGGATCTCCTGTCTAATGCTAAACTTTAAAACATGACATGTTGTACCATTCAAGTACCTAAAAATCCACTTGAATGTTTCACAATGATGCTTGATCAGTTTGGACATAAACTTACAGACTTAACTTACAACTTGCGCCAAATCTAATCTAGTGTAGACCATTGTAGCGGTGTATTCGTTGCTATATGATCTATTAATTAAACCATAAGCAAAGTATACAATGAAACGAGTCGCCACCGCACTTTTATTTATCCAAAAGGACTGGTTAAAAAGCGAACAAAAACCTAAGAAGTTTTACACCTAGAAAACTAATAAAAAGATCAGAGAGTCTGGGTAAGGGGTAAATTACGCAATGGGAAGGTGTTAGGCACCCACTACGTCCTAGGTACTCCTAGGGAGCCCTTTTCACACTTGTTGTATAAAATTGTTTATCTGTTTAAAATATTTATTGTGCAAACATGAATGGGATGATGAGAAAAGAATATACAAGTTAATTATTTTTGTGTTTGAACGGATGAACCCGTTGCCTACGTACCTTCCATCAAAGGTAAGGATCAAAACGTCGTAGTTCGGCTAAAAGATTTCCAAAAACTAGTGAGTTCAGTTTTAAACAATAGCACTTAAGGTTCTTCATTATCAATGGGAGAAAACTCGACCAAGACCAACATCCACCATGCGAGGATAGCTTCGACGTACTAGAGGGGTTAACCCTGTTTTCAGTACGGAAGTCTTATTGTCGACTCACTAAGGATAGGGTGAGGTTTACATCAACCACAATGAGAATTGAAACCTATGGCTAATGCATGAAAACATGTTAATAATGGACAAGGCCAAAACATTTGAGTGAGTGAAATTAGTTGATTATGATTATTCACAAAAGGAGTCAAAGTATGATTAAGATTGATTCAAAGAAGTGTTATGAAATGGAGTTTGAAAAGTCAAGGACATAGGGTCCAGGTTTCTAGTTTGAAAACATGGCAATGTTTGCACAATTATATCTCAAGTTTTTTGAAAAGCAATGTGTGAAAAGTTTTAGGACACAATGGGATGAATGAGTGAAGGTGGAACGTAATTCCTAAGAGGTTCGCCTCTTGAAGTCATATGGAAGATGACTCAAGTGCGTCCTTTGGAATGGGCAATGAGCAATAACAAAATAAACAAACAAATGGTACCGGATGCCACTCAATGGACTTACTCCGATCCCACAAAACAAAACAAAAGCGGACACCGGATACCACTCAATGGATTTACACCACTATCCTTAAAACAAAACAAACACGGAAGTTGGAAGCCAGCGGATGGACTTACTCCAATCCCACACATATGATCATGGGAGTACAAATGCCAACTTGCAGGGACTTACAATTGTATCCTCACATACAACAGATAAGTGCACTAGGCACTGGATATGAGTGACCAAAGAGGTCTTACACTCTATCCCTTCCATGTCATAGGAACAGATGCCAACTTACAGGGACTTATAACTGGTTCCTCAATGGGTAAGCAAACAAATCACATAGGTATGAAATGATAGTCATGCTACAAGGAGCAATAAATGATGAGAAATGCACTAAGGCATGCAAGCAATCATGTACAAATGAGTAATAAATCACACAAAGTCATGTAGCACACTCTATAACCAAACAATGGGGCTCAATCAAAGGGTTTGACTATGAAAGTCCACTGTAATAGGTAAGTGTCGCTCTTAACCTTGCCATTGAGGGGCTAAGGTGAAGCAGATGAAAGGATATGAGGGGTGTGCCTCATTGCTTCTATCTCAGGTCCGAGAGAGCATGTAAATATAAGAATGTGGGGGAGTTCAGAAAGATGGAACTCTCTCCCCAAGTGAAGACTCGATAGATCTTGGGTTTTACTCAACATGCTTCAAACACAAGTAGTGTGAGCAATGTGAGTGACTCACAGACTAGCAGGAGATAGGTTGCTTATCTCTTGGGTTCTGCCAATTTGCCTTTATGAAGGACTTTCCTGCTTAGCACAATAATAAACAACCACAAACATTGCCCCTTAAGGGGGACTTCAGACAGTTGCCTGGCTAAATAACAAGCCAGGTCTTCCAGACTACATGGAGAAGAAGGTGCTATACCTCAATTGCAAATGCTACTCAAGCAAAGCAATGCAAGTTCTTAAAGAACTATAAGCGACTATGGTACCTGAAATCAATCAAATATAATCAGTACCAAACACAAAGTCAGAATAAACAACATAAGAGCCAATAGACAATGTACAATCAAATAATGCAATGTGCAAAGCACAAAAGCTCAAGGGAGCCAAGCACCCTACAAAACAAGACAAGTTAGCTTATGACATCCAATGAAACAACATTAATCAACTTGAATTAAGTCCTTGAAGCATTTTACTTCTTTAACCTGAAAAAACAACTCAAATGTGAGAAGTAAGACCACTAGGACTAGCCTAGGGTCAAAAGGAGGTAAAAAATTTGAAACAGCAAGTAAAAATTGGTCAAAACCAAGATTAATCAATTAAAAAGAAGGACCAATTGGTCCCATATCAAAACAGTGCACCAAATTCATTTTATGCACATGACATGTCAAACTATGCATTTGTGAATCACATTGGAGCTAACAGAATGATCACACTCAAACAAATACCAAAACAGTCCAATAAATTCCACAAAAATTCCAGCTCAAACAGAAGATATTCAATAAGCTACATATCAAATTTCATGTTATTTGGACTAGTGGAAGTAGAGAAATTAAATCAGGAAATCATGGCATGCAAAAATCAACTCAAACTAGGTTACAAAGTGTACACCAACTTCAATCAATTGTAAAACAGTGGGAACACATGAGAAATAGATGGGACCAAAGCCAAAGTGAAGCTAAACATGTTAATAAGCACTCCACCAAATTTCATCTTCATATGGTAAGGTATGAATATTTCACAAGCTATGGAAGTTTGCTACTCAAGCAAAACCCTAAAAATGCTAAACAGCAAACAAAATGTCAATCAAATAGGAAATGTATCAACAATTCCTACAAAAATTCATGGTGAAACTAGACATGTATATGGTACCTCATGAAAAAAATCAGAGCCATTGGCCTAGTGTAAGCATGGAAAATTAAATCATGAACATTGCATATCATAGTGTGACACATATTGTCACACTCAAATTGAATAAATCATATCTACCAATCCAGAGATCCAAAAATTACAAATTATACATCAAAATCTCCAGGCATGAGTCAAGAATCATCATATGAAATTTCATTAAATTTGGAGCTAGCATGATTATTTGGTGATTAAAATGGTAAAACATACAAATATGTCACACATGACAAGAATCAATATACCATTCCAAAATTTTACCAGGCACAACATGAACTATTATGCCTAAAAAATTCTAGAGAAAAATTGGGATTTAACAAAAAAAGTCCCAATTAATTTGGATTAAAATTGAATTTTATATGATTTTTATAAGATTTGTTTAATTATTGAAATAATTAATTAAGATGATTAAGAGGAATTAATTAAGCGAATGGCATTTCCGTAATTACCACCAGCCATGGCGAAAACGCACAGCTCCATTAATGCCGTGGCAGCACGTGATTCGCTTATCCCGGCGGGAAACAAAAGTTTGAAACGGAGCCAAGCCAGCATGGATCAAAAGCGAAATATTTCCAGAAAATATGATGTTCTTCGCGCGTGTTCATCGTTCATCACCTTCAGAATTGGATATGAGCAATCTTGCACCAAATGACACAAACGACATACCGATCTCTCCGTCTTTCCATGTAGATCAAGGATACGGCCATGAAAATGTCTAAAGATCAACGCACGCAAAGAACCGATCGAAAGAAGATTCACACACAAATATTCAGATCAACATATCTAGCTCAATATCTAATGGATTCGCGCGATTCGAAGTTTAACGTGACCTACATGCCACGATCTACAAGATCCATATAGGAATTGCAAGAATCGAAGACATTGAAATCTTACCTTCTTGAAGTGACAGTGCGGAATCGGCACGTGTTTAGCTCCGATTTATGAAAACAGATGGAGTATTATGCTGTAGGAGGTGAATGATGAAGAATTCGCAGCTCAACCGTGTATGATCATGAAGAATTTTCCACTTGCCATTGATGAGTGAAGCTTGGACAGTTACGAATTTCTTCAAGTTTCTCCAAATTTTTGCTGCAACAGATCTTCTATACAACCTGCAAATGATGAATCATACAAGAAGAAACAGAAAAAGTGACGAATTCTTGATGAATTTGATGAAAAGTGTTTATGTGAAAATGGAGAAAAGTGAGAGAATTTGGGAGTTTTTGGATTGGATCTGAAAAATGATTATCCCCCTGAGTTTCTGTTAGGATTAGTCTTTTATATGTGCTCTTAATCCCAGCTTTAATCATGATTAGCAAAAAATGGTAATTAGCAAAAATGTAGCTTGTAGTGCATTTTGGCCTTTTTGCCCTTGGATGACTAGAACCAATGTAACAGTGATTTTTCAATTTGAACAAGTCACAAATCTCATTTAGAAGCTATTGGAATTGGTCCCATGTCATAATTCCATGTACTTTGAGTTTTGGACCATTTTGCCCTTGCATTTTAATTGGTTCACTTAAAAAATGACCTTTTTATGTGGAGGCTTTTGGCAAAATGTGATGATGGATCATGAAAGTACATATCAAATATGGTTTTCTCAAAGAAGAACCATCCAATTTGGCCATTCCATGTGAAAGTTATGCCACTTTGAATTTGGGCATTTTTGGAAAATGATTGGACCATAACTTGCCAACCACACATGGGAATTTCAAGTTCTTGGACTTTTTGGAATGCTGAGAACAATATCTTCAACTTTCATGTTGGACAAATTTTGATTTGAAGCTTGTATGATGAAGTAATTTTGAGGAGCAAAACTTTCCATTTTGGGCAGGTGAGAATTACAGGTCATTTCCATTTTGGGAAACTTTTTGCCTGACTTCAAATTCTTCAATCTTGATCTTTGAAATGCCAAATGAGGCTCATATGGACAAGAATGAGACTTTTCAAACCATCTCACACCTTCCAAATCCTGATTAAATGCACAGTTGACCACAGTTGACTTTTTTAGGGTTTTAGTTGACTGGGCCATGTTCTGATGAATTCCAAGCCTCTACCACTTGAGATCTTGATTCCAAATGATATCACAAGTTAAATGAACTCTTGATGAAGGATCATGGTGTCCAAATTCTTCAAGAATGGTCACCATCCAATGCTCAATGCCTGATTTTGATTGTTTGACCTAGTTTGCTTCATCTGCAAGTAACATGGTTAGATGACAATATTTTTGTACTTTCGGTTAGTAAACGAATGAAAAGCAATGATATACAAATGCAATACATGCTGGGTGATCAAGAACCACACTCACAAGGTAACCCACCCACTAGGAGGGAAGCTAGGGTATGCAATGATCCTTGAGGCCATGATATGATATGATATGGGCCATGAGGGATCTTAGGGCCAAAATTGGGGTCTTACAACCATAACAGACATTAAACAACCAACAACACTGGCATAAGGAACCTTTGACATTTACTCACCTTTTGCATCTGTATTTGGTCATTAATCTAATGAGAGCTTAAAATGATTTGCCAATGGAGTACTCACGACTTTTGAATTACTCATTTGAAAATTGTATAACACCTTTTCAACATAGATTTTCTAAGAGAGTCATAATTTTCTAGCACTTTTATCTCTGTAAATTTCCATACCATAAATCTTCTCAGTATCACTAAGTTTTTCATGTCAAACTATATTCCCACCATGATTTCCAGTTCATTTACGTAGTGTAAATTATTAGAAGCAATCAAAATATCATTAACATACAATAACAAGAAAATAAAAGAACCATCATCAAACCTCCTAACATAAACACAATAGATCTACTCACACCTTTTATAGCCAATATGAAGTATGTATGCGTGAAAGTGCTTGTACCATTTTCTTGGAGACTGCTTTAAACCATACAAATACCTTTTTCAATTTACAAATTAATCTACCATGTCTAGTATCATTGAACCCATAGTTGCTCCATATAAATTTGTTCATCTAGATTACTGTGAAGAAATGTTGTCTTCACATCCTTTTACTCTAAATGCATGTCCCGACTGGCTTCCAAGGCTAACATTACCCTAATAGAAGTATGTCTGACGACTGGATATCAAATCTTATCATAGTCAATCCTTTCTACTGTAAGTACCCCTTTTCTACAAGACGAGTCATTAAAATTTCTCCTTCTTTTTCTATTATTTATGGTTTTCTCTTGAACACCCACTTGCAATCAATGGTCCTTTTTCCATTAGGAAGATGAACAAGCTCCCATGTCTGATTTTTCTTTAAGGACCCTATCTTCTCCATCATTGCATCCATCCACTTATCACATGGATAACTATAGCCTCTCGGAAGGTCGAAGAGTCTCCATAGATAGTAAGAAATGGATAAGTTCTCAAGTCTTCATACCCATATCTTTCTGGTGACTTGGTTGAACAATGATCTATGTCACGTACAAGAATATAGTCTTGTACTTCACTTGAAACTTTAGGTATGTGGTCAATTTCAGTGTTAGAGTCTGATTCCTCTTATGGTTCATGCACTACCTACATATTGTTCACTGGTTGCCAATCAACATCCACCTAAATCACCTACTTAATAGAAGTTTATCTTTTAGGTGTTGGCACTTTTGTTGCAACTGGCTGCTTCAACATTAACTGCTAATAAAAAAACAACATCTTTGTTGATTACTATCTTCTTTTTAATCAAATCTTATAACTTGAACCTAAGAGTGGGAATAGGTTGGGCCGAGTAAGGCTTTGCCAAGCCTAAGCTTGGCCTGTTATAAATATCAAAGCCTAAGCATAGCCTATATCATATCATAGGTTTATTTTTAGGCATGAGTCTAACCTTTTCGAATGTCTTATTGGCCTGTTAGCCTACTTAAAAGCTATTTTATTTGAACATATGTAAATAAGCAATTTGATTAATGTTTATAAAGACTAAAAAACTAAAATATCAATGACATTAAAAGTTTGTTTGTATTGACTTATTTGAGATTACTTAGTAGTATAAGATTTAAAAAGATAATTTGTTTAGAAAAACTTGTGAAAACAACTTATGACATTGTTCATAAGATGTTTTAAAGCCTATTTTCATAACTTCTTCAAGATAATTAAGTTTTATTTTTGTATTTTAATTCAAAATACGATATATTGTTAAATATGTTTTTGGTCCTAATAAATATCACAAACTTCACTTTTAATTCCTATAAAAAATTCTTTAAATAATGGACCTCCTAAAGTTTTCCGTCTATAATTTTGTTCTCTCGTCTACTTCATCTAATGAAAGCTGATGTGGCTATGTCATGTCACTTAAAAGTCAACATCATGTTTAACTAAAAAATACCTTAAATTGCAAGGTTACACACCTCTTTAAATTCTTTGACAACTATAACTCCGACTCACCACAAAGAGCAACAAAAAACCTCTTAGCAACCAAACACCTAACAACACACAAAGCATCGTGCATACTCCTTTCGCCCTCTTCAAGCACAAGAAAATTGGATCCACAAACAAGCACGGTTTTGATCTTTCCCATATACTTAGTACTAGAAGTCTTTAGAATCTTCCCATCCCCAAGAGAAAGTTCCTCCGCAAGATCAGCATAACTCAACTTCTCATAACATAAATGCTCAATATTAACAATAGGAAAACTATTAAGAGTCTTGCTAATGAACTCAGTCGCATTACGTCTTTAATCACCAAAATCTTAGCTTTAACAAGGTAATGTAGAGACAAATAAGTAACGTCTCTCAAAATACTCTTCTGAATCAACAACACATTACAACCAATTGCTTTAATATTCTCAATAATACCCAAAATATAACTCATCTCTTTCTTTAAAATCCTATCCATTTGAGAATAATCACTCACCACAATACTCTGTTCAGTATCATTGGGAGGTAAAATCTAGAAATGAATCACATTAATCTTAGCATTCTCCATTCGGGTATGTCTACCAAAGGCATGCCTAACTTTCTTATCAAACAACAAATCCTTCATAAGCTCAGTATCATCGACAGTCCTGACTAGCTTCTTCACAATCTTGACATCACGGAGGTCGACCATAGAATGTGGTGCATCCACTATTTGTAAGCATACCCTCTATAACCTTGGCAACCAAACATTTTGGAGGCATGTTCTAATTTTTAAAATTTATCCTATAATAAATAGAAACACAACAAATTTGAAAAAGTCTTCCATTTTTACTTTTTTTTTAATTTCTTTATTTGTAGAAAATTCATACACTTAATAACTAAAAGTAATTTTTAAACATTTTTTTAATATTAATAACAAATTGTTTTAATTAATAAACAATTAAAAATATTAAATTATTTAATGATTGAAAAAAAATTGAAATACAATTTAAAAGAATAACTCTTTGACCAATAAACTCTATTCATATGATATAATAATCAATTATAAAATTTGAGTAAGTTTGTGTTATACATAAAGAATTTTATGAAAAAATACATAAATAATTTTAGATTAATGTGTTTTAAATTTCAAATGTGTGACGATCAACCTTTATAACATTTTATTAAAATTAACTAACAAAAGTGTATTGTGACAATCAATCTTTGTAACATTTTTATTAAAACTAATTTAAAAAGTGTTTTGTGGCAATGCATAGTTGTAACGTAACATTTTTATTAATATTAACTAAGAAAAATTAGTTGTAGTAATTAAACTCTCGACCTTTAGGTTGCAAATAAAATCTATTTCAACTCGACCAATGTAACACTAATGTCGAGTATCATAATCAACATTATATATTAATTATATATATATATATATATATATATATATATATATATATATATATATATATATATATATATATATATATATATATATATATATATATATTTATTGAATTCAAATCGATATTTAAGGCCCCTAAATTTTGAAGGTTCGGTAGGTCTTCTTGCACCCTGACAGAGTCGGTTCTAGATATTGCATTGAATGTTGAGTTAGGATGAAACCTTGTGACATTATCGTTTTTATTTGACGTGAAGTAAAACTTATCTTTTTAGAGTTGGTCGTGTTAAAAGGGATGAATTTATCAAAATGATTTTTAATATTTTATAGAATTATAATTTGTGGTTGATCTCAAAGCAATTGTGTTCATATTTTGTAATTAGTTCTTATCTTGTATAACAACATCATATTTGAACCAATTTAGGAAGGTTTTTAATTCTCACAATCTAACCTGTTTTTTTTAATCAAACATGAAATAGACTTTAAGTGATATGTTGTGTCACGTCAAAATTTTATGAGGACCATTATTCAAAAAAAAATTATAAGAATTAAAAGTAAAGTTTGAGATATTTATGGGACCACAAAATATTTAACCTTACAATATATAATATAATAATAATAATAAAATTATTCATATTTATTTAATAGGTCAATCTGATAAATTAAAAAAGTTTTTTACGGTCGAAAACCTATAACTTTTTAAAGAAAATTTTACCTTGTACCCCTATAGTTAGCCTCATACCCCTACAATTTTTTAAAAATACCCATTCTATCTTTTTTGGCATTTTAAAAAAATTATTAAAAATTATAAAAAAAAAAAAAACGCACCGGGACACTTCAAAGAAGAGTTCCGGTGAATTAAAAAAAAGGATGACTATCGGAACACTTTTTAAAAGAGTTCCGGTTTAGACCATCCAAACCGGAAGTCTTTAAGAAAGACTTCCGGTATACAACAAATCAAACCGGAAGACTTTTTAAAAGACTTCCGGTTCAGTGCCCCAAAAGGCAACAAACCGGAACTCTTTAGACATGTGTTCCGGTATACATTACGTGAACCGGAAGACTTACTCTGAGTGTTCCAGTTTATAATACCAAAAAGTGAAAATTTGCTTTCCGGAAGTCTTCAGACGAAAATGGTAAAACAATTTAGAAATGAAAATTATACCCTATTTATATGAGGATATTTTGGTCAAAAAATATAAATGTAGGGGTGTGAGTACAATTGTAGGGGTACGGGGTAAAGTTTTCCTTTTTTAACTAAATAGATTTATAAAAAAATTTAGGTCTTCTAAACATATGTAGGCTAGATCGTAGAATTCTATTAATTGATCCGACAAATTCTCATCCTTACTTAAACCCTTCACACTTTTTTCATAGCCTAAAAAAATACATTTATTAGACTTTGGATCAAGTTTAGATTAATTTGAATATATCCATGTATGCTGGACATTAAAAAAAATCTTTAAATTTTCAAGATCAACATAATTATTTGTCCATGCATTCTTTGCAACATTCCCCTAAAAAAAAAAAAAGCCCTTGATGATTTGTTGATAAGATATCACACTATACTTCCCAAAAATATTTTGATAATACACCAACATATATCTTTCTCTTTAAATTAAAGACATATTTATTTTCTTTGCCACACCATTTTGATGTGGTATCTTACGAATTAAGGAATTTATTTAAATATCGTGTTCTTCACATGTTTCTTTAAAATTTGAATGGTGTATTATATTACATTATGTGATCACCAATACTTTACTTTTCTAACTCTTTAATTCTTTATCTCTATCTTCCGTAATTTGAATTTGATAAAAATTTCTAATTTTTATATGAGATTAATTATTATACACTGTCAGTGTAAAAAGTTTTACACCGTCGATTCATCACCATCATCCGTTTCTATTACTTTATAAATTTTTAAAATAAAAATCAAACTTCTTTTAATATCCGACGTCTATGATTAACTGACAGTGTAAAATTCTTTTACACTGTCAGTGTATTTCAATTAAACTCTTTTTATATATATTTTACCCATTATAGAAAAAATACCAATTCTATCTTAGAAAAATAAAATGTCAAATTGAATATATTATAACCAAAATATTAATTACGTCATCAATTTTTTTAATTTTCTGTGATTTACATAATAGTTTTATTTATTTATTTTTATTGAAAGAATCTAGTATTTAAAATAGGTAATATTCGAAGTCAGAAAATTAATTTGAATTAAATTACGGAAAAGATGTAAGCCACAAAAATACTTAAAGTAAGAACTAAGGTCAAAGATATTAGTAATAAGCTTGGATTATATTAGAAGAAAAAATATTAACTTTTCTGAACAATCTGACACAGTCTATGGCCCATTTTCTGCAAAAACTAACATGAACAAGATGCTTCTATCTTTTGTTTATATGCTAACTTAATCATGCCGTTTTCTAATTAAATATAAAACCTTCCACAAAATTTATTATTATCCTTTCACCAAAACTAAAGTCAAAATACAAATAACCAGTCAAAATTATTCAACAATCAAATTCAAAGCATCTTTGATTCAATTTTTACAGGTAACAATTTACCTTATAAATTTTATTCATATTCATCTGCATAATTATAATTATATGATTGATTATTTATTATTAAACTGAAAATAAATATTAAAAAAAAATGTGTGATAGATCTATCTATATTATATATACCCTTTATTGTTAATTTTTCAGAGATGGTTTCAAAAGCAGTTATAGTGTTACTCATAGGTCTTCTAGGAATGGTTTATCAAGGAACTCAACTTCCTCCACCAAACAGCAATGATTCAGTTGGTGGTGATGAAAACTGTGATGTGGTTTCATCAAGGATTAAGCTCGGTGATGGAAGGTACCTTGCTTATAGAGAAATGGGTGTTGCAAAGGATAAAGCAAAACATAGCATCATTGTTGTTCATGGATTTGGAAGTTCTAAAGATATGAATTTTCCGGCGTCACAGGTATTAATTGCCCTTGATTTCATTTTAGTTCAAATTTCAATAGGTTGATCTGAGATTGTTTGTATGAAATGGTGAAATAATGGGTTTAGATCTTAATTATAAGGGGAATGAGTGGATGATTTGCAATATGCACAAATGATGATTTGAAATTGCGCATCCGCAATTGGGGATGGAGTAATGTTAACTGCATCGGATTGCAATTGCTGTGTGATTTGGATCGTATTAAAAACCACATAAGACAATTTTGGTCTAGTTAGTTAAGTTTTTCTCGCCTAAAATTAAAATTTTAAAACTCTAAATCCCAATTTTCTTTTTTACAGATTTAATATAAAATCTTAACTTCAATGGTATCTCAACTGAGTATTTCAAGAATCTCTCGACAAATATTCACTTTGCAATAGCTGTAATGACCGCAATCGCAGCAACTGCAACTACAATTGCATCCGCTGCAATTTAAAAATATGGCACAAATCCTTACATGTAGTAGTTTTATTCAGATACTTAGAGTTAGATACAATCCAAAGGTTTCCGTAAGTGTTTGCGCTAACTCAATCCTATAAGAGTGATGGCCACACTTTGAGTATATGATTCGAAGTTTGATGATAAGTAGAGGCGGGTCACTGCAGTTTAAGGATAATTTCGTAAGTTAGACGGGTAGTATTTAGACACATGTTGTAATCTGAAACTCTTTAAGTTTAAATAATAGAAAATCACCGCAGTTAAAGTAGGTACAATTGGTCGAACACTAGACTTATGGTGCCTCAATTGTCTATAATGGGATGAAAACAATTTGATTTTGTAAGGGAAGGTCAATGTAATTTTCTCTGGTTATCCAATGAGTGGTAAACTGTAATTGATTCTGAATTTTGGTGCATCTTTTCATCACATGAGACTAAGACATGCATAGAAGTTGCACTGCATCCATTAAATATGCTAACTAAAATGACATTGACATTGAATCTATAGGAACTAATAGATGAACTAGGAGTATATATTCTGCATTATGATCGAGCTGGTTATGGACAAAGTGATCCAAATCCGAAACGCACACTGAAAAGTGAAGCACTTGACATTGAAGAACTAGCTGATCAGTTACAAATAGGATCAAAGTTTTATGTGATTGGAGTTTCAATGGGATCACATGCTACCTGGAGTTGTCTCAACTATATCCCTAACAGGTAAATTGCAAACTCAAATTAGTGACTATAATTGCGAATTAGTGAAAATAAAGGGTCCAAAAGTAAATTTTAGCCGAATATTTATATAATTATATGTTCTGTTTATGTTAAAAATGCAATATTAATTTGACTACAAGTTCAACATTTGTGAAGGCTAGCTGGTGTGGCAATGATAGCACCAACCATCAACTATGAATGGCCTTCCCTTCCAAAGAGTCTTGTAAGGGATGATTATAGAAGGAAACTTATCAAGATAGCTATGTGGCTTGCGAGGTATTCGCCTCGACTGTTACACTGGTGGGTGACTCAAACGTGGCTCCCTTCAAATTCTGTCATAGAGAAAAACCCAGCATTCTTCAACAAAAGAGATATTGAAATTTTAGAGAGAATTCCTGGGTTTCCAATGCTTACTAAGGTAAATTACATGTTACTTTCAACTAGTTTAAAGTGTCGCAGTAGAGTTTTAAATCGCGGTCGCCTCATAGCCCTTAAATCGATGTCTAATATGGTTGATACTACTTCAATCATGGTTGCAGCAGCATAGGTTGTAGCATTATAACAAATATTGATGTTGCAGATTAAATTGCGATCACAGTATTTTGAAACTTGTACTATAACTAATATCAGTGCCGTTGAAGGCGTGCAAGACGGGCCCCTACACATGGCCCAAAATTTGTCACGGTTAAACTGTGGCTAAATAAGGCTTCATAAAATATTGTCACGGTTAAATCGTGGTTAAATAGCCCTCTATTTGTTTTTCTATGCTTACACCGTGGCTCACCTACACAGCACATCCAAAAATTTGAGACGGCTCTGATTAATATTTTAAAAATCGGACTGGAGATTAAACTGGTGAGACCTTCGTTTACAGTTCAATTGATTGAACCAGACAACTAATAAATAAATTAGTAAGTACTAATAAATATAAATGAGCTTAACCAACCAAGGTCCAACCCAATTCAATTTGATTCTAAGAGACTGAGAACCGACCCTAGTTGAACCAATTGGCTGACCGACTGGTTCCCGGTTGAAGCGGCTGATCCAGTCCGATTCTTAAAACATTGGTAATACTTTTTCTGTAATGGTAAATGTGATAATTGTATGTATGTTCCTGTTTACAGGAAAAGCTGAGGGACCAAGATGTTTTTGACACTCTAAGGGGTGATTGGATGATTGCCTTTGGAAAGTGGGAATTTGATCCAATGAAGCTTAGTAATCCATTCCCTGACAAAAACAGAAGTCCAGTTCACATTTGGCAAGGCTATGAAGACAAAGTAGTTCCTTCTCAAATTCAAAAATTCATTTCAGAAAAGCTACCATGGACACAATATCATGAAGTTATAGATGGTGGCCATTTGATTGTACATTATAGTGGCTTAGGTGAGGCAATTTTGAAGGCACTTTTACTTGGAGAAGAAGATATTTCATATAAACCTAGATCATCATATCTGCATCTTGATTTGTAATGATATATGGTTATAATCCAATATGTTTATTGTTGGTTTATTTTTTAGGAGAATGTTAGACATCTGTAAATCACATTTATTGGTTGAAAAGAGGAAAATAACATATCACAAGTATATTGTCATTTTTGAAATATATGTTAGTTTTTCTCCACATTTCCACATATTGAGGCATGTGTTTGTTTTTCTCCCTCTGTCAAATCTGTGAGTTTGCACTCATCATCACAACCTTTTAATTGAATATTCTTCCCATATTTGTCATGATCCCATCAATTTTGTTGGTAGAGGATATGGGGATTGAAACGATCTATTGGGAGGTGAATAGACCATTTTCGTAAAATTATTTTTAAAAACATTTCTTTTTATAAAATCAGAGGTTTTCTTACAGATGCGCAAAGGCCAATTATTGTTACCATAAGAGCATATAACAAACGGAAGCAAAGATAGCAACGGTTTTATAAAGCATACAATTAAATGGACATTATAATTCAGTCAGATTATCATAAATCATAATTGAAAAATATAAATTTACTTAAACAAGCAATTCACCAGTTATCATAATTCAATTTACACACAAGACTCAAATTGAATTTGATTAATCGAATGATCAATCTATCAACAAGAGTTCATACATATGGTTGGTTTCACATATCCATCAGGGATCCAACATTTGATCAATCTACAAGATCCATATGGGATCCTTGCCACACATATAGGTGATCAGAACGATGAATCCCTAAGTGGAATCCATGCCATTTATACAGGCGATCAAAACGTTGGATCCCTAATAGGGGTCCTTGCCGCCCATGGAGACGATCAAAGCATTGGATCCTTATTGGATCCTTGTCATCCCTAGAGTCGATCAAAATGTTGGATACCTATGAAAGTCTTGCCGCCCATATAGGCGATTAGAACGATGGATCCCTAAGTGGGATCCATAACACTCATAGAGGAAATAAAAGATTTGGATCCCTAAGAGGGATCCTTGCCTCCCATAGTAACGATCAAAATGTTGGATCCATATGGGATCCTTGCCGCCCATATAGGCGTTCAGAACGCATGATCCCTAATAGGATCTATATGGGATCTTTGGCGTCCATGTATGCGATCAGAACGTTGATCACTAAGTGGGATTCATGCCCCCCATAGAGGCGATCAAAATGTTGGATCCCTAAGAGTGATTCTTGTCGCCCATTAAGGCGATCAAAACACTAGATCCCTACGCCACTCATATAGGCGATCAAAACGTTGGATACCTAAGTGAGATTCATGCCACCCGTATAGGCGATCAAAATGTTGGATTTTTAAGAGAGATCCCTAGCGCCAAAGAGGCAATCAAAATGATGGATCCCTATGGCTATTTTATGTAGTTCTTTCTCCCATACAAATACCATCAGTTCCACATATCCCTAGGGACGAGTGGTTGCCCTTTTGAATGCTTGCATATTTGAGTTGTCATGTGGTATTAGCCTTCCTCTATCTATGCCCATTTTCTCAAATAATGACTAATAAAACTTCCTCCATCAATCAAAATCTGCAATACGTCAAACTGTCTACGATAACTATGATTACCAGGGGAAACAATTAATTAGAAATGCCACAACCTTTTCAGAATCCCAAAATTCTAGCATATTTTGTAACAACCCCAACGCGAAATAATACGAATATATAAAAACTACAATATAAAGTGTCACTCAAACATAACATAAACCTGTTCCATAACACAGTTTTGATAAAACATGCAATAATTTAAACACTTGTCATCACATGCTCGCCTTTACATAGGCTCATCGCAGCGGAAATGAATCAATTGAAATAATTCAACTACTAAATAAGTCTCATAACATAAAACATGATTATGGAAAAATGCCTTCAACATTAACAACATCACAAATAATAACAATTGATAAAACAAATCGTTCATCCACCTAGTGTTACATATCATAGCAACGAAATCTAAATATCACATAAAACAGAAGAAGAAAAAAAGAGCAACCTCAATGTCATCCTTCGGCTTCTAAGCAGCTACTCATTTAACTGCTCGTGTGTACCACAAGAAGGAGCGCATGGCCATACACAACACAAAGGGGTGAGAATACGCTTATAATATATAACAGTGGAAAAGTATGTAGGGGTAGCCTAAACAAACATCAACAATCATTCAACATCAATCATTCACATCAACCACATAAGTATTCTCAATCACCAATATCAACATAGTCATTCAAATACATATGCAAACAATGGATGCAATGTACTCAACACCACGACTATATAATGCATGTGGTACCATTATGGATAACTCAAGTTCATCTCACTCCTGAATTCCCATCCTAGAACCAGAGCACACCAATTCGCTAGTATCACCATAAGTAACGCTTCACCGATTTCCATATGGAATCAGTTACTCGATCCTGAATCCACACCATCGGACCAGAGCACACCAAAACTGGACAGGAGTCCGTACACTATGATGCATATTCACCACAACATGCAATATCACTCAATGATCATCATACAATCACCACAATTATGCAATACATCATAATAATATATTAATTCAACAATCAATAATAAACAACACCAAATTATCTCCAAACAGTAGCTTAATCATAGCACAACATCAAAAATCGGAATCGACAATTCAATTTCACGCAACTAAGTGAACATCGTTCATTCTAGAAGTATGATGGGTTACCCTCACAAGGTGACGCCCGTCACTGCCCACATCACCTTACACACCATCACCATGACACTCATCCCACAAAGTTATGCATGTGGACCATGACGGTCTACTCTTCAGGCAATTGACGCATGTCAGTGCCTCAAAAGCCATAACGACCTGGTCGTCACGAGGGTGACGCTCGTCACCCTGAGGTAGAAACATAATCTGCATTTTTGGCCATGGAGTTTAATTCAGAACTCCGATTTTCACTTCTCAACCCTCAAATTGATCAGTAACGATAAGGAAAATATTATCTAACATCGAAACATCATTTATTCATCAATTAACATGCCATTTCATCAATTAATCATGGATTTAACATACTTTATTCATCAAAATCACAACAACATAGAAACACTCATTCTCTTCATCTTTATCAACAAGAACATACAACTTCCTTGGTGAATCAATGCACGAAAATCACATAACACAACACATAAATCATGCCATTACATAATTCAACTCATGTTCATCAATCATTCATAAATTTTTTTGTAGGGAAAAACCGAATGGGATTAAGGACTTTCCTCTACCCCAATCGTGCATTCTACACCATATTAATGTGAGTGCAACTTTTTGTCAAATGCATTTCGCATGATGTTAAAACTAGGAGACTTTAGCGTTTATGTATATTGGACGATATCCTTTGAGTCTTAATGTGCATCTTAGAATTAGGAAGTATAAAAACATTTTAAACGGTTTAGAAAATGTTTCATGTATTAAAAACAAGTTTTATGGAAAAAAGTCTATGTGTCGACACCTACGTGCTATAGGTTAACACATAGAAGAAAATGTTTCCTGTGTGTCGACACATATGAGTTACACGTCGGCACATGTACCTCATTTTTAAAGCATGTAGCTTCTGTTTGATGTGTCGATTATATGCGTCGACACATGACCTATACAGGTCGACACCTGACTTACATAGGTCGACACATGCATTAAAAATCTTTAAAATTTGCATTATTTTTCTATTTCTTTTGCTTCAAACTTGCACACACATATACTTCATGCATGCATAATTTCTAGTAAGGTTCTAGAATAAACCTACACGAAACTGGGATTTCAAAGAATTCTCATCATCTTTAACCTACATTCTATGCATACACAAAACAAACTACACATAGTCATTTTTTATTTGGGTGACATCTAAAATTGGTTGATAACATCCAATTTATATTGTTCAATTTTAAATTGGGTTGAGAACTTTGAGGGTTTCAAATAAGAAAATCAAGTTGGGGTTTTCCTTAAAGATCAATTAAGTATTTGAATGTTTTGGACACGATTACACAATTTGGATCCGATCGAGTGAAGACTTTGAAGAACGGGAGTTTCTTGCAAAGGAGTAGGGTGAGACACTGGATCATATTGATAAATCTTGGGTTACAACAATTCGTAATTTTGATTCGATCGAGTGAAGGCTTTGAAGAACATAATACTCTTACAAAGGAGTAGCGTGAGATGATGAATCAAATTGGTATTGTTTGGTGACTTACTCAACCTCAGATCAAGGGAAGAGAAAGTGTTAGAATCAACATCAAACTTGGGATCTGTAAGGTTAGATTGCTATATTTCTCTTGTATTCTACTTTTGCAAAGTATGATTAATTTCATTATCTCAATTCGAGTTTGAATTAAGGGTAGACGTACCTATAACGATGTCGATTGGGGAACTTCCTAAATAAACCATTGGGGAACTGCCTACACTTGATCTCACAACTTTATTTGACAAGTTAGAAGAACATGAGAAAGAACTCACTTGATTAGAAAAACTTGAAAAAAAGCACGAGAAGAAGATGAAGAAGGAGAAAAGTAAAGAAAAGGAGGTAAAAATTAAGTTTATTGATCTAATGACTTCAATTTCCCAACGACGAAGGAGACAATCTCTAAAGAAAGTTGAACCTACCGCGAGCACAGTGAGATGCCTATTGGACACTAGATTTATTTCCAAGACGAAGTATACAAAATGACTATCCATCGTCGTTCTAGTGAAGAAAACCTTAGAAAAATGGATGATGTGTGTTGATTACATGAATCTTAATAGAGTCTACCCGAAAGATTCTTACTTACTCCCGAACATTGACAAGCTTATAGATAATAGCCGAGTACCAGTTACTATCATTCATGGATGCCTCCGGTTAAAAAATATAATATTGATCATAGAATATAATTAAAAAATATACATAAATTTTATTTTAAAACATTTTTTAAAATGATACTCATTTTAAATGTATTTTTTAAACTTTTCAACAAGCTTAACAAAAAAATAATAAAAAATTCCTATCCATCAGGTAAAAAGAAAAAGATTCATCTATCCTAATCCTACCGTCCCGCGTTATTTTCGTTCTCCGACTCTGCTATATCTATTCCATTTTGGTTCTTCCAAGCTCCAATTTTGATCTACCCTTGACTTTCTTCACTTCCAGGTAAATACTCTTCTTCACTTCATTCTCCTCAATTTTCTCAACCATTAATCCTCTCATTTCAATTTCAATTTCAGTTTCAATTTCAATTCAACTCAATACAATCCCCTCACTCTTACCTAGGGTTTTCATTCACTTCTTCTCCGTCCCCAATTCAGCTTCTTCGCTTATTATCCATGTCGTTTCGTTGCATTGCATTGCGTTACGTGTTACCATTCCTAATAACAAGCTTAGTTGAATAATGTAATAAGATTCTAAATCTATTATTGTAACTGTCTTGTTCAATGTTGATTCTGGAAACTAGGGAATTTTTCTCTTTAGGTTTAATACTTTACCTTCTATGAGTCTATTCTGTATTAATTTGTTTGGAGTTTCACATGCTTCATTAGTGTATTTGGTAAATTCGATATATGCTTTCATGGCAGGAATTTGGTAGACTCAGGACAGAGTCCTTCTCTTGACTTAATGAGTAACCTAAACAGCAGCAGCACAAGTGGGATAACTTCATCGGAGATGCGACCCTTGCCCCAGTGTTTGCCGCTGGATTCCATCACTGTTGAAAATAAAAAATATACGGGAGAGCTAAAGAGGGTTCTGGGTGTTTCTACTGGAAACAGTTCGGAAGATTTTGGAGTTCCACATTCTAAATTAATGGGCTCAGGAGCCTCGGGGGAGTTAAAGAACTTAAAAGAAAGTGTTCAAGATGCCTCAAGAAAGGCTAGGTATATTATTTTTTTCCTATCCTAGGTTCCTCTAACATATTCTTTAGATCTGATGAGTTCTGTTTGAAATGCTGAATGGCAAGAAAGTTTAGGATGGTTAGATTAATTGTGAAATGTATGATCTAAATCTGACAGTTGGTATAGTACTTTTGTATGATGATCAAGTGTTTACAATATTGATTACGATAGATGCAAGCTTAAGTGTCAGTTTTGTTGAAATAAAGTACTATTTTTAAAAGTGTTCAAATGTTTTCATAGTAAGATAGCATGGTTTTTATTTGTTTGTTATACCGCTGCCTGTCTTTTCCTTAAGGGTCAGTTCTATTGTAGTTTTTTTTCGTGGTTCTGGGCATTTTTTAAATTACACACACCCTTGAGGTTAGTCAAATACTTGTGATTATGTGTCTGTCTAGTGTATAATGATTTGATCCAGATTTATATAATTAACCTGTTATTTTATGATACAGTATATTCATTTTAATGTCCTAATAGAAGTGTGTTATATGTTGATCAGGGATAGATCAAAAATGTTTCGGGAATCTATATCTAAATTGGATAGGTATAGGGAGGCCTTAAACTCAAAGAAGCGGGAAAGGAGTGATTTATCAAGTGAAAGGGGAGGTGGAGTAAACTTAACAAAGATGGGTAGCCAGATTCACAAAATCTCGGATGATAATATGACTCAGAGAGAAGTCAAGACCTCAAATTCAATGCTGAACAAGCGCACTCGTATGTTAGTGGCAGACACACGGGTATCTCTTACGCTATTTGTTACTACGGTTTTATTTTTAGTCTGCATTACCCAAGATGCTGTATATTAAGTTGCTTTATTATAGAGTTTTGTCCAGAATATTGTTAAAGCCCTTTTAACAATATGGAGTTTCAATTTTTTTAAGAGCCTAACAGGATCACATTATATGCATAATGGTTCAACACGTCCGAGACCACTTTTTTTCTTATCTAAAGATTCAAGTTGTTTTAAGCCTAGTTTAAACAGTTCAGTATGAAATAATTTAAGCAATTTATCATCTGTTACCATGTAAGGCATTTCAAATACTAATGTCAGATTTAAAACCGGACATAATTTTTATACTATGTTTTCCTCTACAGTCTTCAAAAATAAAGTTTTACACTTATTTTTTATTCATAATAACCTCTTCATGTCTATTTTCATTCTTTCTTCTTGACTTCGTTCATGTGCTCTCTCAGGAGGACCTTCGGCCTGCTTCTATTGGAAAGCAGCAGATGCTCACTGAGAAGGATGGAAATCTGATTCAGACACTTGGTGGGGGCTCTATTCGAAATGAAGAGAAAACTCGCAGATTACTTGCTGGAGGCGAGGGATTAGATCAAAAAATAAAGAGGAAGAGGTCTGTCGGAACATTAGGTAACCGAGTTATAACCGGTGAAAGGGATGTAAAACGCGCCACTCTTCCAAAGGGAAATACTGATTTGAAGATGCGATTTAATGATGCTCAGAGTTTCAGGTAGTTTTATGGATCTTTTTATTAGATTCCAAGATGTTTTCTTAAGTGTATTGTTAATTGTAGATGAACTGTATGCTGGACTGGAGGGATTTTAGTGTGAAAATAATTTCACCATCTCCATGTTTTAGCCTTAGAAAGGATGACCCCTTGTGAAGATTCCAACGGCACCCATATGATGCACTGTCACATTGTTGATACAAGTGGTGTTAGGGTTTTAATATTATCAATGTACTTATCGGGTGTATTTAGTATTCTTTTGCTCGAGTCTTTTTGAAAGCATTACTATTGTTTTCTTGTTTAGAAGCCAGAAAAAAATTGCTGCTTGCATTGTATTAACCGGCTATTCAATTGAATAAAGTTGAGGCTGGACTTTTTTTTTTGTTTGGCAAAAATCAGAGGTTTTATTTTGGGGTCTTGATAAAGACCTGATTTACAATCTTTCTATGCATTTTTTCCTATTTGGTGATTGTTCAAAGTCAACTTCACACGACATGTAATTTAGATGATTTGAATGATCCCCTGAATGTGTAGCTTTGGTGATTTGAAAATTTTGAATTTGCTGAAAAATTACTTATGGCATAAAAATCACTTTAAGCCATGAATACCTGGAAGGTTAAGTGTGTTTCTTTCTATTTGTGTTCTGGAGTGAAATAATCATATAAATGGATTGCAGGAAGGCTTCCATTAGAGAGCTTGATAGTCATAGATAGATAATGTCATATGAATGATTGTATGTCCCTCCATGTATATTACAAGTAATAAATCAAGATTAATGATGCTGAATTTGCTTTACTCCTACAGAGTAGGCCCAGCTGGAAAATTTTGTTGTTTTAGGCTTGAAACATGTATATTGTTTGCTTATGTTATGCAATTAACTAGTCTGTTGTAATCAGGATTAGACAAACTCACAAAAGTTCCTCTGCAATGCATTATATTGCCTGTTTCTTTTTCTCATTCTAATCTGTTCCGCCTGTTGTTTATTCATCTGTTTGAATGTTGTGTTTGTTTACTTCACTCGGGCAGCATGTCAAATATTAGGTAGTCACATCATTGTCCAATGGTCTGACATGCTTTTTATTTATTATTGAAGAACAGAAAAAGAAAACTAAATCTTTTTAACCAATATTATTTTTGCGGCGCAGATTGAAGTCACTTCCTGAATCTAGTGGAATCAACAAGTCTGAGGGTTCTTCAGAGCCTAATAATACATGTGTACGTGTGATACTTACAGGCGAGCAAGGGGTTTCTCTTCACAAGGACCGCATAGCTGACCAAAAAGTTGTAGCAAAAGGAAACAACAGGTTTTAACATATCTTGTCATGCCATGGTTTTCATTTATTACTGCAACCTAGTTTTTAATCAGTCAATTTTGTGAGGTTCCATAGTGAGATTGACCCAATAAGCTTTTAGTCTTGTCATATTTACATTGATATATGTTGATAGTTATTAAGTTTATTAATTGTCAGTCTTTCTATAATTAGAGCAAATACTCAAGAGGACCCAGCAAGCAGCCCTAACACAGCAGTTAAAAACAAGGTATCTCGGGCACCAAGAACGGGTTCAGTTAGTGCGCTAGAGTTGTCTAACATTCAGTCTCCAGCTGGAAGTTTTCCAGGTTGGTAACAACTTTCAAATTCTTAATCTTGGCGATTAGTATGGATAGTTAAAAGCTTTCAATATCTACAGGTTCATCTATACATCCAATGACCCAGTGGGGTGGACAGAGACCACCTAAAAATTCACGTTCACGAAGAGTGAAAGTAGTTTCTCCTGCCTCACGCAACCTTGAAGTTCAGGTCTCATCCGAAGGCTGTCTAATTTCTGATTCCAATGTTAAAGCTTCTTCTGTTGGCAACAATGGGTTCCAACTGGCTAGCAGTGTAGGCTACAGTACACCAAAATATAAAAGACCACCTGATGATATTTCGTCTCCCTTTGGTTTATCGGAAAGTGAAGAATCTGGTGTTGGGGAAAACAAAATAAAAGAGAAAGGATTGAATGGAAGTGACTTTGCTATGGCTGCAGATAGGGATGGAGCTTCTATGTTTCAAACAAGGAAGAATAAAATACCAATAGATGAATCAGGAGATGGTGTGCAGAGACTAGGGAGAACTGGAAGGAATATATCGTCAATAAGACCAGGCCTTCCATTGGGGAGGGAGAAGCCTGAGAATGTACCTATAATGAAGCCAGTACAGGACACGAAGCCTAATGATAAGAATAAAATGTATGTTGATTTTGTTTGTGGATACAATTTCTCCTTTCTCCTTCTGTTTTCATACCTGTCATCATATTCATACCTGGTTGTTAATACAGCAAATATGGGCGCCCTCCTTCAAAAAAGCAGAAAGAACGCAAAGTTTTGACTCGTGTAGGGAAGCAATTGAATATTGGTTCTTCTGATTTTGGAGGTAGTGAAAAGTTTTCAAAACTATGCCCCCTTCCTTTAGGAATTTTACTTTTATGGCATAGGCTGCTATATTCCTCCACATTGCTTATAAATGGCAGTGGTATTAGTGTGTTAAGTATTTTCAAACTGGAATATTTTCGTAAGTTAACAAGTCATAACACTGAGTCATTCAGGCATTTAGTGGCTAGCATATCAAATATTTTTATAATTCTATGTAATACATATATGATGTAACTCATATTCTTTCAGTAAATTGATTTTTCTTCATTTCTGATATATTTGTTTTCATATTAATATGTAGTCTGTTGATATTATATTCTATATTTTCTTTTAGTCATGTTTTCACAAGCCGCATATTCAATTATGTCTGTCTAGGTGAATCTGATGATGATCGCGAAGAGTTGTATAAAGCTGCTAACGCTGCTCTTGATGGCAGCAGTGTGTACCTTGAACCATTCTACCTCCTTTCAAGATTTCTTATAAATCTCCATCATGCTTCTCTTTTTTCTGTTCAGTTTTATGTCTAACTAGTTTGTTGCCTTTTTTCATATAGGTCTTGCTTCGGGCCCATTTTGGCGTAAAATGGAGTATATTTTTGCTTCCATCAGCTTGGATGATGCATCTTTTGTGAAGCAACAGGTAACTGGGTCTTGGACACAACATGCTTTTGTGGAAATGTGAATTATTGTTTGATTCACAATATGTTGAATAGTTTCTGATGTACTGGTTTTTGCCTGCTGTATCAGCTCAATATTACTGACGATTTAGAAAAAAGTTTGTCCCATATGTTTGCCATTGATCATGATATGCTGGTAAGTTTTTAGCATTATGTCTTTCATCTTCCTTATCAATAATGAAAAACTTCTGATAAGATCTCCCTGTTTTAATATTTAGATCTTTGCGTTTGCCATCAAATTCCTTTGTCTGAAATATAAACCAGAAACGGTACAGATTAAATATGAGAAATATCAGTAACTAGCAAATTATTATTTTCTCAGGGTGTTGTTATTAATAAGAAAACTACTCAAGGTTCAGAGGATAAAAGGAAAAGCCACTATGATGAAGAACCAACCAAGTTTGAGGCTGTAGGTGGGAGAAATGACATGGAAAGACTGGACAAGGTTACCCCATTATTCCAAAGACTTCTTTGTGCTCTAATTGGAGAAGACGAAAATGAAGAATCATACCACCAATGTGAAGCAAAGAATACATCTAGACAGTGTGCTAGTGATGATTCTCACTGTGGTTCTTGTAATCAAGTTGATTTTGAACTCAAAGACAGGGATAGAACGGAATCTGAAGTTGAATCACAGGTGGATTTCCAAATTCAGAAGAATTGCATATTGGACAGACTATCTTGTAATAAGAGTAGCACATCCAACACATTTAGGTACCCGAACACACCTAATTCATTACAAAGCACGGGAGTTTGGCAGGGAGATGAAGAATTTTCCCTTTCTGATATTACTCACACCAGTGAAATATGTTCAAATGATCTGGATCAGCTTCAGCCTGAATTAAGTAATCCTAGCTTTCCTTCTTCTGATTGTGAGTATCAGCTGATGTCTCTGGATGACAGGCTGCTGCTTGAGCTGCAGAGCATTGGAATATATCCAGAAGTATTGGTAAAGTTTTATTTTTGTATATGGAATTACAAATGTCATAGTCACTTGAAGCTTACTGGATTTATAACTATACTTCTTATACTTGCTTTGCTTGGTGCAGCCTGATTTAGCTGAGGAAGATGAAGCCATAATTCAAGACATTGTGAAACTTGAGAAAGCTCTATATGAACAGGTTCGCACTGCAAAAATTGTTCTTGATAAATTAACCATATTTATCTAGTTTGCGTCCAATTTGGTCCATTCTTATATCATTACACCCCTTATTTTGATTGGCTAATAGAATGGAAGGAAGAAGAGCAACTTGGACCCAATTGATAAAGCTATTCTAAAAGGGAGGGACATGGAAAAACGGTATGTCCTAATCACTCTTTCCATGTTTTGTAGCTGATCCCTCTTAGTGATCTTTTATTTATTTTATGTTATAGTTATGTCCTAATGTTCCAATATAGGATAATGAATTTGTAAGGATAAAGTATAGGAGGTGTTGGTAACATTATATGATAAGGGGGAGTTAGTTTGTTAGGATATGGGATGCTGAGGAGTTATTTAATCAATTAGTTATATGTATTAATGTATTAAGAGGAAAATAAATGATAGAGAGAATCATTCAGATTTGTTAATATTTTGTGAATAGAGCAATGACTCTGCTGTAAAAGGGGAAACACTCGGAGGAGAATTTTCTATCCTATTCTTTCCTATTTTCTTAATGAAAGTGTTCTTTCTATTCAATTGAATTTCCAAGTTCCTAACACCTAATCTCTTCATTTGCTGAAGATATTATTGATTCTTATTAAGATTAATGTGCTTACTGTGCAGGAGCATTGAGCAAGCTGCATTTGACCAACTTACTGAGATGGCTTACAGAAAGAGATTGGTAATAAGCTTTCGTTTACCCACTTTTTTTTAGAAAGGGCAACCGGTACTAAAAAACTCCTCTTGCCATAGCAAGGTCTAAGGAAGGATCAGATCCATTGTAGGTCTGTTCTAGACCACTTTACCCTGCTTGCATTTGCAAGAGGTTGATTTCAGAATATGAATTCATTACCTTTTAATCACACAACTCTAATCGCTGTACCAAAGTTCTTTCTCTCATATTAAGGCATACATACCTCACCTACTGGGAATAGGCTTTGGTTGTTGCTTTTGAAGAATAAAGTTGGCAGTTCATAAGTTGTAATCCTGTATTTTCTACAAATTTTGGCAGGCATGCCGTGGAAGCAGAAATTCAAAAAGTGCTGTTCAGAAGGTTCCAAAACAAGTTGCTCTAGCTTTTCTGAAACGCACTCTTGGAAGGTGTAGAAGATATGAAGAAGCTGGCGTTAGCTGCTTTAGTGAACCTACTCTGCAAAATATTTTGTTTTCCCCTCGTTCATGTGAGAATGGTGCAGAACCTGCAGATTGCATTGTCTCTGGCATAGCGAGTAATACAAGTAACACAGCTTTGTATCAAATTGAAGCCAGAAAATTAGGTATTTATCTTTGCAAATGCGTAAGATATTTATGCATGTTAGTTGCTTATTTATTTATATTCTTTTGCTTTTTAATTTTTGTTGTGTCTTTTCATGGTTCAATCCACTCAACAGAACAAGTGTCATCCATGAATGGGTCTGTGACGATCAAGGAGAAGAAGAGGGCAATGCTGGTCAACGGCTCTTCAAGAACATCAAATCTTGGTGGTGCTGTTCATGGTGGAGTGAAGGGAAAGAGAAGTGAGAGGGATAGAAATCAGATCCGGGATCAGACCAGAAAAAATTCCAATTCCCGAGCTGGTTATGTGTCATTTGACAGTAGCCAAAATGAGAACAAACCAAAAGTTAAGCCCAAGCAAAAGAGTACTTCTGGTGGACATAAGCTCATGGAAGCTAAGGAATCTACACATTTACCGATTTATGATTCTAGTCTATCTGCGGTGGCTAATGCAAGCAACAATGGTAGCAAAGATGTTGCAGCATTATCTGGTAACCAGAACACTTCCCAAGTAAAGGAGTCCTATGGCTTGGGCACTTTTCCGCTACATGATTTAGGTTCAATAGATGAATTTGGTGTAGCTGGTGAGCTTGGTGGACCGCAAGATCTTGGCTCTTGGTTGAACTTTGATGACGATGGTTTGCAGGAACATGATTGTATTATGGGCCTCGAAATTCCAATGGATGACCTATCAGAGTTGAATATGCTTATGTGAAGGAATGTAACTTGTTAACTCTACCTATGAAACAACTTGTATCTGAAGGAGAATTTGCATTTATTCGCCGAACCTGGGGGGCATCAAGATCATGATGTAACCTGGGTTTTTTTTGGAATGGAGAAATTTCAGTGGTTAGGATCAGAATTTTGATTCAATTCTTAGGTAATTAAAGTTGTTCTTTTTGTAGAACGTTGTATATAGGGAATAGTTCAAACGCAGTCATGGATTTCATGACAATGCTTCCAGATTTCTTATTAACTCCATGATACCAGATGTTCAATTTTTTATTGATCTAATTATAGTATTTTTTTGGGAAGTGTAACTTCATAATCTTTAGATTGAAGCTGGGCCATTCATTTAGCCAAAAGGTGCCTAAAGGATGGCCTTTTTTCTCATGTTGATACTTCAGTTGCCAAGCAATGTAAAATATAATGTGGTTCGAACTGTATTAAGTCAGAAAATCAAAAGTTATATTCCATCTCACCTATGATTAGTTAAACGATCTATTTTCTTAAAATTAATTTGCATCTCCGAATATGGTCTAGGATATTTTTAGATATACATCACATAATTCTGCTCAATATTACACAAGTCTTTCTGAATGAGTTGATATGTGATATTGTCCCCCATTTATTGGTTTTCACGCGAGAATACTATATATTGTTTATATGTAAATGAAATGTTCAAAGAAATTGGTAGGTTATATTCTATTATTGCAATATTTTTATATGAGATGGTATTCATTGTCATGATTTTCTTCCTACTTATCATTTCTCTCCCACAGTATAGTTTTGAAAAGCTTTATTACACTGTTTTGTTTCTGGAACATATGTTTGAAAACAGAAAAAAAACAGGAAAAAGTGAAGACATTTGCCAGTTTTCCAATTTAAAGTGAGAACAGAACACCTTCAATCCATTAATCAATTATTATTGTCCTCCTTCTTTTTGAGATGGAATATATTAGTGTGATTATTTAATTTTCTCTTGCAAAATAGCGTTATTCTTCTCCAAGTTGCTATTGAAATATTTTACTTAATCCTCTAAAAATAATATGTTGACTCTAGATCGAGCCTAATCCTCTCAATCAAATACACTACTACAAATAATGACAAAAGCTGCATTTCATTGCTATAAATTGATACCTAATATAAAGAGACGTATTCCCTCAACAATATTAAACAAGTTGTACACTAGAAATTAAGTCTACAATCTCAAAGATTAAATGATTAATATACGAAACACACGCGTATAATGACCCAAATATATTGCCATCCTTCCTAATAATCCATTCCCTGCTGCTAATCATTGATTAATCAAAATCAAAATCAAAAGTAATATACAATAAAAATCACCAGGGCCAATCTAATAAAACCGTATAAAGATCCATTGCCTTTGCAAAAGAGAATATAGATCCATGATTTCAAATAAAATATCAGTTCCACCAATCATCTTCCGGAGCATGGCAATTAATTTCCATTTGTAAATCAGATTGGAGGTTGCACTAGCAAGCTGGAAATACTTTATATCAGATGCGAGGCCGGTTAACGCCACATCGTATCGAGATGGACACAAACTTCATGTTGTAAATGTAAAATTTATTTATAAATTTAGGAAAATTCTTAAGGCACTCAATGGATTAATGTCACATTCTTATGAAAATACAATAATAAATTTAGATTCTAAACTGTATCTCCGAATGCGCTTCAACTTAATATATTTTCGAATAAGACCTTGAAATCATGTAAAAGAAATTACGGAAATGCATCTTCGTATAAGTTATATATATATATATATATATATATATATATATATATATATATATATATATATATATATATATATATATATAATGTATCTCTGGACAATGTTTGCTCAAAAACGTGGCAAAATCCTTTCTCCTTCTTCACTTCTAAAAGAACACTCTCAAGGTTCTCAAACTCTCTTAACTCATGTTCTCTCAAAATCATTCAACCAATTTCAAAGCTTCTTTCATCAACATCAAGTCTATCAAAAAGCTCACATTATATCAAAATCATTCAACCAACTTCAAAGTTTGTAAGTTTTTTCTTTTTTTAAAACTTTTTTTGAGTTTCTATATAAATTTATAGAAATTGATGATTAGGTGATGAAATAGATAGTTTATACATGTATATAACTGAAAAACGTAGTTTTATTGCACTATTTTTGCTGTTTTGAGGGACTGCATTTCTGCCATTGACATTGACGTGAGTTGTAGAAAATTTCGTAGGTGTATCTACATAATTTTCCAACATTTTTTTTCCTAGAAACCAAAGATGCATCTCTAGAGTTTTTCAGTGCATTTTTTGACAGTTTTTACTTGAATTCATTGTGTTTCATATGTATAAGTGTAACACTTGTGTGGTTTACTTATAAAAATTATAGATGATAGACAAGACCGAGTGAGATACGATAGGATTGCACAACATGCATTGGTTCAGAGGGAAAAGAGTCAGCCATCGCAGGCTCTTGTTACCTCTAGCCCAGTTGATGCAGACACATCAACTTCGGGGACTCATGTATCTCCACCTTCTTCTTCCCGTAGGAGACATGTGTCAATCGAGGGGCTCATGCTATGTTTCTATTCTTGGAGAAGGTGTCTACAGATGAGCTACTTAAAGTAGTACATGTTATTGGTGATGACAAGCAGGCTGCACAACATAAAACATACATTATGAGAGCATACATGTTATATTTTGTTGGCACTGCCATTTTTGTTGACAAGAGTGTCAGTTATTTGGATGTCATCTCCTGCGATACTTCAATGACTTTGAGCGGATCCATGATTACAACTAGGGGCCCGCTTGTTTGGTCTACTTGTACTCAAAGTTATCAGAAGGTTGTATGTGGAAGAGAAAATAGGTGACAAACATCATCACACTATTGACATTAGTATTTCTTTGTCTTTTAGTGTTTGCGTGTCGTTTTCATAAAACTTTTGCAATGCCATTACTAACGATTAATCTGTTCCAACACTTTTCAGGCTTGAATCCCCCAATAATTCCCATGCATATTCGACTGGTCATGTCTTCCGACATGCACTGAGGATATGCCACATGCTTATGCATTCGTCTCGCTCAGATGAAATCAGGCGATAGAGCCATACCGAATGTATCTTGACCGCTTGGTAGTAGAGGACATATACTCCCATTCTTACGTTGCTCACTGTGAGACGCGTCCCTTGGAGAACATTGCCTTATACTCTGGATGGTTGATTTGCAATTCACGTCTGACGTATCCTCATCTTCCGAGGCGCGTCATGCGGTAGTTAGGATACATGCAATATATTTCCAAAGACACTTATGTGTCTATTCCTTCCGCTATGACAGGTAGAGATATAAATGCTATGTTTGATGATCATCTTAATCATCTGGTATCGGAGGAGACATGGAGTACCATAACTCCTAGCGACTGAAGCTACGCAAATGGTTATATCTATTGGTTCTTCATGATGTCACATCCTTATATGATACATGATGCTCCAGGTGATCCACTGAAGCTATCTCATCAGGAGATACTAGAGAAGGAGTAGGCTATGGCATATGATGTTGTTGATGTGTTGCCTATATGTCGATGTATCATAAAGATTGGGAAGACGAGTATTGATAGAGGACTATTTCTGGATGGCTCTAAGGCCAAGGATGTTATAGATGCCATGATAGAGGGGATACAAGAGGCACGACAATACAGGAAGTAACGCAGGAACAGGGGTCCCAAGCCCATCATACTATTTTTACTATGGATTTATTATCGCTTGTATTTTATTTTGACTTTTTTCGACTGTGTACTATGAATTTAATACTTTATATATGTTCTTTTCTTCATATCACTTGTATAGTATAATTCGTCATAGTATAGTATAATATATCGTTAATTTCATCTGAGCATGACTAAAACAAACTTAAAATTTATTGTCTAGTGTGGTTATAGAGATGTATCTCAACTTCTGTTTGGTGTGAATACGGAGATGCGTCTCCGGAACAATCTATGGCAAAAAAGGGTGTTTCAGTGAGGGGTGAATGAGGTGTATATTGAATTATTTTGGAGATGCATCTCCAGATTAAATTTTGAAATATATATTGGGTGTGATTCAATTTTAACATTTTGACTGAAGCGAAGGGTGCGCTCGGAGATGTATCTCCGACATCTGAAGAGCAATTTCAAAATTTCATAGGATGTTTTTCCACTACTTATAATAGGATTAGGATTAGTAATTCCTCAAATTTATAATAATTGGTATGCATAATTTTAAAGTATTTCAAGTACACAACATTATATCTGATTAACACCACCACCACCTAACCTTAACACCCCTTTAGAATGGAAATATGAATTTGCTTTAGACTAACCTTCTGTCAAATATTTATAACTTTTTTTTCTTAATCTTCGTCCTCTTCATCTTCACCATCACTTGCGGAATCCAACTCTATCGATTGAGATTCATTCTTCTCTGCCAAAATCCCTACAATGAATGACATGGAATACAAAAGGAACATGGGTTTCAAAGTTTTATCTCAACCTCCTTTGCCACTTCTGTATGACTAAACTTAGTTATGGTGCATGTTTATAACATAGAATTTACAGTTTTATATTTTCTTTATTATTTCATTTCTCATTTTGTTTCTTTCCCCTTTGAAAACGATTTTAGGTGTAATGAAAAATTATCACTGAAAAAATATTTCCTTTCAATTTTCTCTATGTATTGTTATTGTTCTATTTTTGTTAAAGTTTATATTTTTATTTTTAAAACTGTATGATTTTCATCTTTTATTTTAAAATTTTATTTTTATGATTAAACGGGGAGAAAGGTATAACATCATAATATAGATATAGAGAGATAAATATAAGCTAAGCAATATGTTTGTTTATCCGAGAAAAATCATATTCAGGAACTAACAGAACCAGACTTAAAATATTGGATAATATTTAAAGTCGGGTTGCCAAAATGATACGAATCTAATCAAATCGAGTTTGCCACAATCTACAAGTTATTTATTTGGTTAATTTTAACTTGGCTTATATTCAGGGGGAGTTACAAACCCCATCCTATAAGTATTTATTTGGAAAGTTGTTTTTGAAGTTATATATATTCGTGGCTCTATTTCTATAAATATGGTTCAGAGAAGATTAACCTCTAATTGTGGAGTTTTATTAATAACAATATAATTAAGAACAATAAAAACTCTAACATATTTGTTCCAGTGTGCAGAACAATTTTCAATCGAGCCACGACTATATGCAGAGAAATAATCATTTGTACTAGAGTCAACTAGTTTGACCACCAAGACTTCAACTTTAAATGATCATTTTCATCCAGATAGAATAAATGATTATCTACCGCAAATAGACCATGATTATTTATACCTAATTCGACGAGGTTGACCATGTGTACTAAGACTAACATACAACTCAATTTTGATCATTTGTACCCAGATAAACAAGATCATTTGTACTTAATGCAAATAACCACCTATGCCTAGATGAAGAATTGATCACCTGTGCTCTAATGAAGAAGACCTCTTATATTGTGTCACCATAAATAATGTTCTCAAAGGCCACGTCACAATAATTGTTTTAGTACAACAAATAAAAGAACAAGGATCAGTATAAGGAACGAAGGATGTACTTAAGGTGTGTCGTAAGGTTTGGAGCTAGCTCAAGTAGGGGGTGAAAAACTCTATATATGTGGTTTTTTTCTATGAGAATGAAATTGTATTTATAAAATTTAATGTTGAGGTATTTATAGTGGTGTTGTATGTGGATCTTAGGCCCCTTGGAAATAGAAACCATCACTGAGAGGATGTGGGACTGGACAGTTAATCCACTGTTATTTTAGAGAACACAGTCAAATGACTTCTTCCATACCGTTATAGAATAAGGACACATCATTTCCACACTTTCCCACCTCATGTGACCTCTCTTAGAGGAAGACAACATATTCAATAAAGGGGAGATACATCTAGTAAACGAGCAATCGATCCATAAGACACGAGACAATGCATTATTCACCTCCCTTGTCGCCTCTCACGGGTTCCTTACAAATGTGCTGATACATAGTCACTCAAGCACAAATGATTGGAAAAAGAGTCGTGATTTATTCTTGTCCTTCTTATCCGAATGAGTCCCTTAAGTGTGAGATGAACCCCGTATGCATAACGCGAGTCCTTCACGCATATGATGGATTCCCCATATATGGGAAAATCTAGGATATGTTTCCAGGTGTCAATAATGTGATTCATGCGCCAGCTTAGGGAAATACCCAAACTTCCGCTGAAAGAGAAAAAATGTTCGAGCAATTTAATGTTATCAATGATGATTTAACCTTGGGACGCTAAATTAGCCATACTCTTTTGCATATGTCAAAAACCTGTAGAGCCTTTCATGTCTGATGGGAAACCTAGGAGACCCTTGATTACCCCTAGTTTCCCGCTGATATTAAACAAATTGAACACCAACCCTTTAACCTTTTCACATACTTTTTTGTTAAAGCTTTTGAAAGTTTCCACCGTCTTCTTCAACAACTCTTGCATCTTCATGAGTTTAAATCCCCCCTTTACATGTTTATGTTTGATATTTTTATTTCCCATTTTTCCTTTATGGTGATAATTAGGGACTTAGATGATAATGACATCCTGATAGAACCCTTAAATTGTGATGAGTTCATAACCTTGTGGAACCACTATTATAGGAATGCTAGGCGCCTGCCGAGACAATTGACTGTAAATTAGTAGAACTCGGCATGTTTGACAGTTGCGAGAGTTCCATTAATTTGTTGGACAATATTTGTTCGTGCCCTTAAAAGGTTTTGATGATAACAATGTATTTTAAGAATAATAGGGTTTGATAATAATTATTCAAGTGTGCAGGTTATGAAGTAAAACTATATCAAGGTCTCAAGCCTATCAAAAGACTCAGTTCCACAAAGAAATGATTCAGATTCTCATTGATCAGAATCTGTAGTTGTTCATCAGCATCTGAAGGCTTCAGACTCTGGTCTCGACCTAACTTCTGATGACAGCTCAACTTTTGATAGACTGAAGAGCATCTGATCTGTACACTGTACGAAAGCAACCTTGTCTTATTAAACCCCATAATTCTGGATAAAGTTGACTAGGGTTTCATTTTGCAAGGCTCAAGAAATAAAGATGTGACATCTTCAGTTTGCTATACCTGCTGGTAGATATCTAGTACCTTGAAAGGTACTGAGAGCATTGCTATTATTCAGTGGACAAAGCTTCAAACCTGATGCTAGTTTTCAACGTCTCTCTTGGTATACTTCTTCATCAAGCTTGCCCGTTATGATTCAAATCCTCAAAAGACTATTTTCCTAGTCATATAAAAAGAAGTTCAAAGATATGAAGAAGGTGCTGAAGATGATTGGTCAAGTTGATAAATATGGGTTCGTTGACTTTGGTTAGAAAACTCTAAATATGTTAAAGATTCAAATACTGTGGAAGTATTTGAATAACCTGTCAACATAACCATACAACATAAAGAGTGTCTGATACAAGCAAGAACACTTTTGTATATATGTTAGCTTGTACAATAGGGTCTTAAGATTTCTTATCATTGTTAATCTTAGAAATCTTAAAGACATCAGAATCCATGTTGTAACTATGCACCATTGATAAGAGTATCAAGTGCATTTGTATTTACCATCCTAAACCGTTGTTTAGTATATGTAAGAAGAAGTCTCTTACTGAGTACTTGAGCAAAGAAGTATCTTGCTTAGTGCTTGAGCAAATAAGTCTATTTCTGATAGATTGAGCATTGAAGTCTCATGCTCGAGGGAAGATCAAGAAGTCTCTTTCAAGGTTTGATTTAGCATGAATTCTCTTTCCATGGGATTGAGCAGGAAGTCCTGAATGGGTTGTTCAAGAAATGAAGTCTCTTGCTTGAGGGCTTGAGCATAAGTCTCTTTTGTAGTTTGATTGAGCAAATTGTAATCTGATTGATTATAGTGAAAATCTCTTGTGTTGCAAGGGAATTGGACTACTCTCAGATTGGGAGGAACCATGATATATTGTGTGTCTCTTTATTTACTTCTACATTTATATTCTACTGTGCAACAAACTCTGAAGTCAGACTCTGATCTGATTCATATTCTTACTTGGATTTGAATTTGAGCTTGACACGTCAGATTCTGAACTGGTTTAAGAAAAAGAAGTAAATTTCGCATACACAATTCGACTCTCTGTTCCCGTGTATATTTTTCTCACCTTCAATTGGTATTAGAGCTCGATTGTGATTATTTGACTTAATAGTGAAAGAAAAAAGATTCGGTGAGAAAAAACTATTCAATCAGTGATTCAGATTTCTTTGAAGTTTCCTTCATTAGTCAAAGAATGGAAACTACATAAGGTAAGAAATATAAACTGGAGAAATCAAGAAACTTGTTTCTACTCTAAGTCATTTGTTTTATGAGTATGAAATATTTTTTAATCTTTAAGACTGACTCATGTGACAAGTGTAGTTGTTGAAGAAATCAATAAACCTTTTCTGCTTTAAGTCATTTGCTTTGTGAGTATGAAAGGGTTCTTTAATCCTTAAGACAGACTCGTGGGACAAATTTGCTTGCTACAAGAATCAATATTTAACCTTGATCTGCTTGTTTGAAAGGAAGACTGATTAAAATTCCAGATCCTCAAAGGTCACAAAACTAGAAGAAACTTCTGATGGAGAAGATTCTAATGGGGACTCTGATGATGAGGAAATGGCCTTCTTCTTCAAGAGTTTTCAACAACTAACCAAGATAAATAAGAGATTCTCTGGTAGAATTTCTAACTTCAAAGGTTTCAGTTCCAGAAACTGAGAAGATGACCAAAAGATATGCTACAACTACAACAAGACTGGTCACTTCTGAAATGATTATCCTAATATAAAAAAGGACAAATCCTTTAAGGAAGTCTTTTGATATAAAGTTTCAATAGCAATTTAAAGAAAAGTCTCATGACAACATGAAATGGACTTTATGATGAAGAAGATTCAGACAGAGAAACTGAAGAAGTCAACCTTGCACTGATGGCTCTCACACTTTCTGATTCAGAATTCAGATAAGGTTCTGGCTCAAAATATGATAAGGAAGATGAGGTATATTCTAACCTATCTTATTCTGATCTTATTCATGATTTCATGAGCCACTGTCAAGATAAGGCAAGGCACATGAAGGATGTTAAGAAACAACTTGATTTTCTTAAAGAAGAATTTAATTCTTCTAAAGAAACTGTTGAGACACTGGAAAGAAATCTAACTACTATGGCTCTTCAAGATTTCTTGACAATAGGTCTTAACAAAACTAAGCTTGCATCCATGATCTATGAATTAAGTAAGAGCAAAGGAGAAGGTCTGGGCTATCATGAAAAATATTTTTGTTTCCAAAACCTTGACTTGGAAGAAACCCTAAGAACCATCTTCTTCAAGCTATGTTGATAAAAGGCTTAATGACTATGTTGTGTATGTTGCTGATATTATCAAAGTTCTAAACTCATCAGAATCAATAACAAAGAAGTCAAATGTTATAATTGAAATGGAACCAGAGACCTCAAGGTCAAAAATTCTACAGAAGACATAACCCGATACCTCAAAGTTAGTGGTTTTGAAGAAACACGACATTATGATACAAAGGTCAAAAGGTCAAAGGAATTCAGAGCCTAAGACCTTTAAGTCAAAGGTTATGAGATAACCTGTACTTGAGACTTATGGATCTAAGTTTCTGAAAAGTTCATAAAACTAATGCCAAAGCTTATCCAAGATAAAATCTCTTTAAAAAGAAAGTATGGAATGGGTCTATACATTACTATAAGGCAAGGACACATAATAAGAAAAAGCCTAGAGTAACTAACACAAAAGGACCCATAATATTATGGGTACTAAAATCTGAAATTGTGTTTGTAGATATGCTAAAAGTAAAGGGTAATGCATCTGTCCTAATTTCTGGAAAATTGATGACTACAACCTACAACAAGAGGAAAACATATGTTCCAAATCCTGACTCTGAAAGAGGAAGGAAAGTGGGGCATGGAGGAAAGTAGAAAAGACTACTATGGTTTCTAGTACTACCGAACTCCAATACTGTGGTGAATAATGACCAGGTTCAACAAAAAGAGTGTTTAAGACTGATTCTCATCAGTAAGAACATTATTAGAACCAAAAGCTATTCAGAAGCTACACTAAGGTATGTCTAAACTCCTTATATATATATATAAACAACTTTTGTGGATGAGATATATATAAACAACTTTTGTGGATGAGATATTATTTACTTTAGTCTATGTATCTATCTCCTTGATGCGTAACTATCTTAGATAATATGTCTGGGTAAGAATTTTCATAACAAGTGGAAAATATTTTAACTATGGCCTCGTTCCTAGTCTTTATTCAAAACCAAGCATTTTTAAGCTCAAAAGTTTTGATCAGAAAGTTAGGTTTCTAATCCATTCACCTGGGTTTCATCCTAATTATCCTCACTTATCAACATTTTAGGTTATTAAGCACAAACATGATAATTATCAAGCATACGCAATAGCACACATAAGGCCTATAACGATTATTATCATTCACCAAGCATCCTGGGTTTAAGAATCCTAGTTTCTCATCACCATGCAATAACCCATTGGATTAGCCTTCCAATGCCTCAAGTCTCATATCCATCGAATTCACGGTTCTTGAATTATGGTGGAAACAAGAAATATGATATTCAATCAACAAAATAACAACTCATAATATATATATATATATATATATATATATATATATATATATATATATATATATATATATATATATATATATATATATATATATATGATTCATAACCAATACACAAACAATAATCACGGCACAATCATAAGTATACACGAAAAACACATGGTAACCTAATATGTCCCAATAAACCCTAATAAATAATTCCATCACACTTTCACTTCAATCTTTTCAACCTTATCGTGATTCTAGGTTAGAGCACACTCAAACCTCATCATATTTCACATATTAGTTATCACTATTATCCTATCAATCACTGACATATAATCACGTTTTTATTTTACTATCTAATAAAGCATTGAAAGAGCTTTCCATCGCCTCCGACCGCGTCCAAAATGGATTTACGAAACTCATTTTATAGTAAAAGCAGTTGAACCAATCGATTGCTGACAAAGACCAATCAATTGTATGAACCTTCTGTCCATTATTTCACTATCTGCACTTAACCAATCTATTGAGCACTGTAGCCAATCGTTTTTCATAATCAAAATCCAACTTTTTATTCATCGTAACATGAACCAATCGATTGGTTTTGTAGTGTAATTGATTGTTCTCTGCTATTTCTTCAAATTTTCAACTTCTAACCACATCAAACTCCATACTTAACCATTCTAATCCATACCAACATACTCTCTCTCTCTCTCTCACACACACACACACACGCACACACACACACACACACACACATACACACACACACACACACACACACACACACACACACACAAACACAAGTACACATGATTAACATCCATAACTTCAAAGATCAAGGTCATAATTCAATAATCAACACCAACACAACATGATAACCTAGCTTATCATTGTCATACCCCCAAATTCATCCTACCTTCATATCATCTTCATAACCCTAATGCATAAGCACACATCATTTCATTTGCATTTACAGCCATAACAAGAGAACATGATACATAGACTCAAGGCATGGTGTTAATATCTGAGAAACTAGACCTATTGATCATGTTGGGGTGTGCCCAATCTACCCTAAACCTTAATTTCATATTCAATCACTCCTTGACCTTGTGGAGCCACACAAGTCATCTCATTCATCTCTAAAACCCTAATTGGGTAGTAACCTTTAATTGGAAACCTTGCTTATTCATCTGGTCATCCATGGACCTTAACCCTAATCCCTTGATCCTCTATGGATTGTACAAGTCATAATGTGACCTTGTGCTTTGGCCTTTCTCTTAAGAAACCCTAAATATCCAAACATTTATCATGCATCAACCTTGTGAGTTACTCTAAGACACCTGTTGCACCCTAAACGCTAATTTTGTATGACTTTGGCCTTTGAGGAACCTTTTGGCCCAAGAAACCCTAGCTGGGGGTACTCATCATTGTTGGTTCACTGGACCTTTTCTTGATGCTTGAAACCCAAGCTTAAAAGGTCTTGCCTTAGTTTTTCTTGACGCTTGTTACCTATACACTTAAACCCTAGTTGTGCCCCTATGCTTCTATGCTTTGATTTGTCTGCTAAAACCCTACTTCATGAAGTTTGTGCTTGATCATTTCACTTGGTGATTTCTAGCCCTGGATTCAATCATGCTTGTCCACGTGTCCATTAAATCCTTCATTTCATTCCCATTCATTTCACTCTTCGTATCATGATGGATGGTCCATTGAACTTTGATTCATTCAATCAAGTCTATTCATTCATGCCATCCCATCCATTTCATTACTTATTCAAGTGTTTAGATGGTTAGGTCTTACACTTGGTTCATTGGATTTTCAGTAAATCAAGTTATTCCATTCCCATTTTTCATGCTTCCATTCATTTTAAGTCTATACAATTCAAGCCATCTTCATTTCAAATGCATCTAATACAATTTCATTTCAAATTCAAAACTATTCAATTCAAGTCATATTCATTTCTATTCAATCCATACATCTTATACAATTCAAATCCCATTCAAACATCATTTCCATTCAACCAAATGTCCATAACATACAAAAAACTACAAGCTTTACAAATTTGACCAATTTTTTTTACAATAATTGACTTTTGGTCAACTAGTTGACTTTTTATCAACCACTTGACCAAAGTCAACTCACCCCTTTTGACCACCTAATACCAAATTCCATCCCATTTTGTCTTGATTCATCATCCAAAGTCATGTTTGTTTTCTTTCACCATGGTTGCTTCATTTACAAGTCACATGGTCCATGCTCATGTTCATGCCCACAAAGCTACAAAAACATACCAAGTCAATTCCAAAAATGCTCATGCAAATAGATCAAATCATAACCAAGTCATACAACATGTGCATACCATACAAATCCCATGTTTTCCACACTAATGCATCAAATAGACCTTGTCATACGGTGAACTGGACTTTTTGTGTTTTTAATCGCAATGTCGCGGTTAGCAAGAGTCGCCACCGACTTTTCTTTTATCCAATAAGGAAAGGTGGAAAAGAACAGGAAAGACCTTAATTTAGATTTTGGGTTCGGGAGGTACATTATACAAAGGGAAGGTGTTAGCACCCTTTGTATCCATGGTTATCCATGGGCTCTTAACTGCTCGATCACTTATATTATTTTTGTCTGAAAAAAGTGTTTGTGAATTGTTTGGGAAATTGTTTTGAAAAGAGAATTTAACTTTGTAATGATTCTTGTATGAATGTATACAAAGTGATTATCTCGTTTGGTTTTGAAAATTGTTTAGAAAAATATAACTCGGTAATGATTCTAGTATGAATGTATACCAAGTGGTGATTTTTGAAAGTTATTTTGAAAGGTGTAAAGTGTGAAAAATATTTTAGGTTATGAGCCAGCAATTAAGAGTTATACCGACCCAAGGTCTTTACGGGCATTTCCTATCCTTATGAGGGTAAAACTGTCCTTATTATTGAGAAATAAGTAGTTTTATCCTTTGGATGTAAAAGGGTCATCGTAGGGTCATCGATAGGTCATCGAAGGCAACAGTTGTGAGGATACCTTAGCATTCGAAGGGACTATCATCATTTAACCGTAGGCAACATCGGAGGGTCATCGAGGGACAAAGTTGTATATTCGAAGGCAACATCCGAGGGGCTATAATTTATTTTATGATGATTTAACCGAAGGATCTTTGCTAAGGGTATCCCTACGTTCGCGGGACATGACCGTAATATCGTAATCGTAAGGCAACAAAGAGAGGTCCAAGATCACTTATTCAAAGGCAAAGTTTTACAATTAATTATATAATTAGGATGAAACTCCACATTAAAATTATTAAAAATAATATATTAAAAAATTAATACATTAGAAATTAATACATTAAAAATTAATTTAGGGTGAAACTCCACAAGGGTATCCCGCAAATAAAGTGGAATACCTAGCCAATAACCTTTTCCTGGGATATGTGAACCTTTACGAAACTCAAAAAAAAAGAAACATGTCAGAACACCAAATCAGGGTGCAATCGAAGATTACACCGGAAAAATATCGCAACAGTAAATAGGATAGGATGAATAATGCACGGCTATGATAAAAACATAAAAAAAACAGATTAGAAAAATCAGGTACTGTCTCGTTCGCCTCTGCCTCGCCTAGCGAAGTGCTAGCGAGCGGCCACGGATTTTGAATTTGAAAAACAGCCCCATGTTAGGAACTTTGAATTTTATGGCATTTTATCACAGGAACAACATGGTCAAACATTCAGGGTATTCAGGCATATTTAAATTCACATACGAAAGCAAATTATATATCAATATTTAATCATGATGCATTATATGTGTAGATATGGCCAATTGAAAGTATAAACAATAGGGATACGCAAACCTGTTTGCCAATTCAAGGTTGAAGGGGTTGATCACTTGTGGTATCGGAATGAGTTAGGCGGCGGGAATTGGGCGACGGTGGCTTCGGTGCGGATGGGCTGCTTTCCGGATTTCTTTACTCTGAATTCTCCGGGTTGGCAGGGTTCCTATGCCAAAGTTTCTATCCGTCCTTCTCTGTTCTCTCTCTTTCTTTTGCCTCAAGGTTTTGTTCCAAGGAAACCTCAGAGTGTTTTGCTTCTCTTCCTTCTTTCTCCAGTGAATCTCCCAGTGTAAACTCCCAGTCTCACTCCCCGTCTAACTCCAACTCTCCTTCCCTCTACTGAAACTTCAGTATTTATAGACTAATTTCGTGGGTAATGGGCTTGGAATGAGGGAGACCCAAGTCCAAAATAATTTGTTATATTTTTATTTATTTATTTATTTTAATTATTTAATTAATTAATTAATTAATTAATTTTTTTTTCTTTTTTTTTCTTTTTTTTTTTTCGTTTTTTTTTTTTTTTTTTTTTTTTTTTTTTTTTTATGGGCAAATTTTGGGGTATGACAGCTGCCCCTGTTCAATATTCTTGAACCGAGAGAGTTAGAATGGTGTGTATGCCATTCGTGGTCTGGAGGTAAAAGAATATTGAACACTAGAATGCCCCAAAAATTTGCACTTGTCAATCGGCAGTTGGTCTTGATGGAGATGGGCTTAAAGATGCCATCCGGGAGGTTTGATGATGAAAGCTTCAGATTGCGCCGTACATTAGGCCAATTTGAAGACATGGGTGCCACACTGGGTCGTCCATTAGACCGAATAATGAGTCATCCATTAGGCTGCCGACTTCGCTGGGGAGTCGGAGTGTGTCATATGCTGTTGGGGATAAAGGATCAGAATGGACCATACGCTAGATCGTATCCGAGTTGAAGAGAGAGCCGTCCGTTAGGCTGAATCTGATGATGAAAGGGGTAGTCGTACACTAGACTACACTTCAGAAATGTACCGTACACTAGGTAGCATCTGAGTAGTTGAGGATCCGAATGGGTCGTACGTTAGGCCGCATTGGAGTTGCTGGAGTTCAGAATGGATCGTACATTAGATCGAATCTGAGTTGCAGAATGAGCCATCCATCAGGCTGAATCTGATGATAAAAGGGGGTAGTCGTATGTTAGACTACACTTCAGAAATGTACCGTACACTAGGTAGCATCTGAGGAGACGAATGTCTAACTGGGTCGTACATTAGACCGTATCTGAGCAAAATGAGCCGTCCATTAGGCTGAATCTGATGATAAAAAGGGGTAGTCGTACACTAGACTGCACTTCAGAAATGTACCGTACACTAGGTAGCATCTGAGGGGATGAACATCCAAACTGGGTCGTACATTAGACCGTATCTGAGCAGAATGAGCCGTCCATTAGGCTGAATCTGTCGATACAAAGGGGGTAGTCGTACACTAGACTACACTTCAGAAATGTACCGTACACTAGGTAGCATCTGAGGGGATGAACATCCAAACTGGGTCGTACATTAGACCGTATCTGAGCAGAATGAGCCGTCCATTAGGCTGAATCTGTCGATACAAAGGGGGTAGTCGTACACTAGACTACACTTCAGAAATGTACCGTACACTAGGTAGCATCTGAGGAGACGAAAGTCTAACTGGGTCGTACATTAGACCGTATCAGAGCAGAATGAGCCGTCCATTAGGCTGAATCTGATGTTAGACTACACTTCAGAAATGTACCGTACACTAGGTAGCATCTGAGGAGATGAAAGTCTAACTGGGTCGTACATTAAACCGTATTTGAGTTGTTGAAGGTCAGAATGGATCATACATTAGATTGTCTTTGAGTTGTTGAAGGTCAGAATGGATCGTATGCTAGATCGTATCTGAGTTGTCGAAGGTCAGAATGGATCGTCCATCAGATCGTATCTGAGTTGAAGGAGTCATATGTTGAGCTGAATCAGAATGAACCGTACGTTAGGCTGTATCTGATAATATTTGTATATGTTGTACTTGCAATAAATGTCTGGGATGGGCTTAGAGATGCCATCGTTAGGAGGATATCGAAGTGTTGTCAGAATGAATGTTCCCATGAATTGTATCCGAAATATGTATCTGAATCTTGAATGTGATTGATAAAGGTGTCCGCCTGAATGAACCTTTTACTTTGATTATATCAGGAGGATAATTAACCTGCAAAGAAAGTTAGCTTCATGCTATGTCATGATGCATGAGATGTTACGTGTTATGCTAAAATGAATGCGAATGTTGTATGCATGCGTATGCTGTGAAATGATGTAATGAATGAGTTATGCATATGAGAAGTTCTGCTTGGGGACTCTACTGGGGAAAATAAATCCCCATCTACTGATTGGAGATATTTGTAATGATGACCCTTTCTCGACTGGGGGTTCTTGATTTCTGCTTGATGGTAGAAATATTCAACAGAGCCTGGCTGGGGACGGATGAGATGATCAATCTGTCTGAGGATGCCGACCTCTGTTGGGAAGTAAATGGCTGTGCCGGGGAATACTGCCAATTTCTTCTGAGGAATAACAGGCTTGTTGGGGGGAAGAGAATTGGTAGCGGATTTATTGGAAGCATGATTAGACCTTTTCCATGATCCTGAAGTCGGGTAGTAATTGCTATTGCTATTCTATGCATGTATTTTTGGTAAACATCAGTCGTATTCAAATGCACATATTAATTCAGATTAAATCAATGGATATTTACGCAACCAAAACAGAAAAGTAAAAACAAAAGCATCTTTTTTTTGAAAGAGGGTTGTATTGATTTTTGAAAGAAGGCCTATAAACAGGCAATTTGTGTACAAGGAGACAGAAATCCTAGTAAGAGGAAATTGTCGAAAAACAAAGAGAAAGCTATGCGGAAAAAGTCCCATTGATTTTAAGTCTACTACTGTCATTATATCTTCAAGCATCTCATCCCCTGCTGTCGGATAGAAGTGATTGGCTTGGTCAGTCCCTCGAACTTGGATGAAAGTTGAGTGAGAACGGGACATAGTCATACGCTTTAATCCCTAATTTTTGCCTGGACCGCCTTTTCAGGTTTTCAGTCCACCAGGATACCCTTTTTTGCCCAAGCCGCCTTTTCAGGTTTTCGACTTGCCGGGTGTACATTTTTTTATATATATCCCTAATTTTTGCCCGAACCCTTTTGGTTCGCCGGGATGCCCTTACTTTTGCCTAGATACGTCGATCTAGCGGGTCTCTTTTATGCGTAGTATTTTTTAACTATGTCCACGTTCACGGGATGCGGGAAATCTTCGCCATCCATTGTAGCAAGTATCATGGCTCCACCAGAGAATACCTTCTTAACTACAAATGGCCCTTTGTATGTGGGAGTCCATTTGCCTCTGGGATCAGTTTGCGGTAGCACGATACGCTTGATTACCAAGTCGCCAATTTGATACACTTGTCGCTTGACCCTTTTGTTGAATGCCTGGGTCATGCGTTTCTGATATATCTGCCTATGACAAACAGCCGCGAGTCTCTTCAATCAATTTTATCTGATCGAGTCGAGTCTGAATCCGTTCCTCTTCATCTAAGCCCGCCTCTTTCATGATTCTTAGCGAGGGAATCTGAACTTCCACTGGTAAGATGGCTTCCATTCCATAGACTAAAGAGAACGGAGCTGCCCCTGTCGAAGTGCGTACTGAAGTGCGATAGTCATGAAAAGCAAATGGTAACATCTCATGCCAGTCTTTGTACATTACTGTCATCTTTTGTATAAGCTTCTGGACATTGTTAGCAGCCTCCACGGCGCCGTTCATCCTTGGCCGGTACGGAGAAGAATTATGGTTTTTTATTATTTTGAACTGCGTGCAGAGTTCAGTTTAGTACCATTGTCAGTGATAACTCTTTCAGGAGACAACAGATTTCTCGAATAGATATTTGATAGAATCCATCTTAGAAGTCAATAAAGTGGTATGTTTCAACATATACTGTCTTAGTCGGCGAGCAGCCTAGGCCAAAGCGTAGCAAGCTTTCTCGAGCTGTGAGTATCTTGTTTCACAGTCGGTACCTTTTGCTAAGGCAGTATATTGCATGCTCTTTTCGACCAGACTCGTCATGTTGCCCCAACACACCCTATTGAATTTTCTAACACGGTCAAATACATAATTAGAAGTCTTCCTTCAACTGGTAGCATCAGAATTGGAGGTTCCTGGAGATACTTCTTGATTTTATCATCTCTTGACTGTTCTCAGTAATTTGAAGATGGGTTTGCAAGTAGCAGTCAAATGGGAGATAAATCGGGCAATGTAATTCAAGTGCCCCAAGAGGCTTCTGACTTCTTTCTTGTCTACTCTAGTACTCAGATCGACAGTTTCAATTGACTCCTCATGCGGCTGTATAGTCCTTTCTTATTTCAGTAACAGTCTGACAAGTTCTTCAGGTACTTCACAATCTTCCTCACTTCCATCTTCGGCTTGGTAGATCGGATTTTCGAAGTCATAATGAACAGTAGCAGAACTATTATCAACAGGATCCAGAGTGGATATGGATCGGCAAATTGTTACGTGAGTGTGTGCAAGAAACATAGCTTGTTTGAAAAAAAATGACAGGAAAGATAAAGAGCGCAATATTTGAATGCAAAAAGTCCATTGATTTATTGAATATGAATATGCTTATGAGAATGACAAAACATTTAACCAAATTTGATACATTGAATAAACAACAAACAATTACTCCTGACTAAAGGAAGTTGGAATAGTGTCTTCAGCCTTCCAATTATCCAAGTTGCAATCGCTATTCACATCTTCTACAACATTAACAGTCTTGTCATGATCGGGCATAGGAGCAGTGATGACATTAGGAATATCCAGAGGATCAAATTCAAATTCCCCAGCGTCGATCATATCCTGAATCTTGTTCTTTAGCGACCAGCAATCATTCGTATCATGCCCGGGGCTATCGGAGTGATAGGCACACCTGGCGTTGGGATTATAACGAGGAGAAGTAGTGTTGGGTTTTGCAGGAGGACCTCTGAGGGTAATTAAATTTGCTTTTAGCATACCCTGCAGTGCTTGTGCTAAAGTCATATTGATCTTTGTAAATTGCCTTCTTCCCGGGTTAATGTGCCTCACAGATTTCTTGTCCTTTTTCTTCTTGAGCAAGAGAGTCTTCAGTTCCTCCTGCCCCTTGGATAAGTTCAAGATCATCTCCTGGAGTTGAGCATTCTGAGCCTGGAGATCTTTGACAGTTTGTTCGAGGTCCATTTTTCTGTTTGAAGGAAAACCGTGAGAATACTGATCCTTTTAGAGTACCTGTTATGCAATGTCATGTTATGCTATGCAATGTATGAAATGTTTTCAAGGACTTTCGGGATTTAACTTTGCATAAACTAACAAAAAGAGCCTTTTTGTTTTTGCTTTTGTTTTTGTTTTTGTTTTTTTTTTCTGTTTTTTTTTTTTTTTAGCAGAGTTAAATCCCTAAATCCTTGAAATGGTTAGTACAATGCCATGATGTTATGATGTTATGTTGTTATGATGTCATGTTGTTAGATAAATAACAAGCACAAGCAAGTCACACAACAATCATTCCTAGGTTTTAAGGCTTGCGTGAGTTCCATGGGTAAATACCCTCCCCACTGAAGTTTGGTTGGTTCAACCTGTCTTAGAATAGTAACCGGGTTCTAGAAGGATCTCAAATCATCGACCTTCCTTTAAGTCCACTTCAGTGCAACACCAAGTAGTTGACCGAAGCTTCCCTAAAGTCCAATCTCAAAGAGTGTAGTATCGAGTCTCAACCAACTCCAGTCGAAACCGAAGTCAGTTATCTCACTACTTTCTAATGGCCAGGATGAGTCAATTAGGGTTCTAAAGGTCTGGTTAATGCTTTGATGATACCACGCGAATGCCAAATATTTCCTCAACTAACATGAGGAACATCAGGACATCCAAAGTGCCACATTAACCGTAGCCATCATTTTGACCATTCCAGTATACGCCGGATAGTCGCGATGATCTTTTGCTACTTACCTAAGGTACACTAGATCCGGGTGTAGGATCTTTCACTCAAGAATACCCAAGCAATCCCTTAAAAGTAAATCAGACAATTTGAATAAGTGATCTTGTTTTCAAGGTAACCTCTCTTTTTAAATATTTAGTTACTCCCCAGCAGAGTCGCCAGTTCTGTCATACGGTGAACTGGACTTTTTGTGTTTTTTATCACAATGTCGCGGTTAGCAAGAGTCGCCACCGACTTTTCTTTTATCCAATAAGGAAAGGTGGAAAAGAACAGGAAAGACCTTAATTTAGATTTTGGGTTCGGGAGGTACATTATACAAAGGGAAGGTGTTAGCACCCTTTGTATCCATGGTTATCCATGGGCTCTTAACTGCTCGATCACTTATATTATTTTTGTCTGAAAAAAGTGTTTGTGAATTGTTTGGGAAATTGTTTTGAAAAGAGAATTTAACTTTGTAATGATTCTTGTATGAATGTATACAAAGTGATTATCTCGTTTGGTTTTGAAAATTGTTTAGAAAAATATAACTCGGTAATGATTCTAGTATGAATGTATACCAAGTGGTGATTTTTGAAAGTTATTTTGAAAGGTGTAAAGTGTGAAAAATATTTTAGGTTATGAGCCAGCAATTAAGAGTTATACCGACCCAAGGTCTTTACGGGCATTTCCTATCCTTATGAGGGTAAAACTGTCCTTATTATTGAGAAATAAGTAGTTTTATCCTTTGGATGTAAAAGGGTCATCGTAGGGTCATCGATAGGTCATCGAAGGCAACAGTTGTGAGGATACCTTAGCATTCGAAGGGACTATCATCATTTAACCGTAGGCAACATCGGAGGGTCATCGAGGGACAAAGTTGTATATTCGAAGGCAACATCCGAGGGACTATAATTTATTTTATGATGATTTAACCGAAGGGTCTTTGCTAAGGGTATCCCCACGTTCGCGGGACATGACCGTAATATCGTAATCGTAAGGCAACAAAGAGAGGTCCAAGATCACTTATTCAAAGGCAAAGTTTTACAATTAATTATATAATTAGGATGAAACTCCACATTAAAATTATTAAAAATAATATATTAAAAAATTAATACATTAGAAATTAATACATTAAAAATTAATTTAGGGTGAAACTCCACAAGGGTATCCCGCAAATAAAGTGGAATACCTAGCCAATAACCTTTTCCTGGGATATGTGAACCTTTACGAAACTCAAAAAAAAAGAAACATGTCAGAACACCAAATCAGGGTGCAATCGAAGATTACACCGGAAAAATATCGCAACAGTAAATAGGATAGGATGAATAATGCACGGCTATGATAAAAACATAAAAAAAACAGATTAGAAAAATCAGGTACTGTCTCGTTCGCCTCTGCCTCGCCTAGCGAAGTGCTAGCGAGCGGCCACGGATTTTGAATTTGAAAAACAGCCCCATGTTAGGAACTTTGAATTTTATGGCATTTTATCACAGGAACAGCATGGTCAAACATTCAGGGTATTCAGGCATATTTAAATTCACATACGAAAGCAAATTATATATCAACATTTAATCATGATGCATTATATGTGTAGATATGGCCAATTGAAAGTATAAACAATAGAGATACGCAAACCTGTTTGCCAATTCAAGGTTGAAGGGGTTGATCACTTGTGGTATCGGAATGAGTTAGGCGGCGGGAATTGGGCGACGGTGGCTTCGGTGCGGATGGGCTGCTTTCCGGATTTCTTTACTCTGAATTCTCCGGGTTGGCAGGGTTCCTATGCCAAAGTTTCTATCCGTCCTTCTCTGTTCTCTCTCTTTCTTTTGCCTCAAGGTTTTGTTCCAAGGAAACCTCAGAGTGTTTTGCTTCTCTTCCTTCTTTCTCCAGTGAATCTCTCAGTGTAAACTCCCAGTCTCACTCCCCGTCTAACTCCAACTCTCCTTCCCTCTACTGAAACTTCAGTATTTATAGACTAATTTCGTGGGTAATGGGCTTGGAATGAGGGAGACCCAAGTCCAAAATAATTTGTTATATTTTTATTTATTTATTTATTTTAATTAATTAATTAATTAATTAAATTTTTTTTTTCTTTTTTTTTCTTTTTTTTTTCGTTTTTTTTTTTTTTTCGTTTTTTTTTTTTTTTTTTTTTTTTTTTTTTTATGGACAAATTTTGGGGTATGACAGACCTAAATTGCAAAACATTGCCAAGCTCAGACCAAACCAAGCATGAACTGATCAATGCACATACCAAAAAATTAGCCATGACCAACCACATACATGACCTACTAACTTGAATGTGGACCTGCAACGCAAGCCTATAACACACAAACAACATGTATTCTGCAACTTGTAAACCAATCATGAACCATGGACTTGCAAACAAAGCCATGATAGACCGCAAAACTTGCAGGAAACGAGCCTACACATTGCCTTCAGCCCAATCTGCAAGATTCAATACAAGACTGCACCAATGCATACACAAAACTTGTAGCAATCAATGCTAACTCAGGCCTGCAACATGAACAAACCTGCAATTCACCCAACTCTGCAATACTCCACACCAAACCTTACATCAAACTTGCAATACATAACAAGCCTTGCATCAAGCTTCCAACCACGAGCCCAAACAAACCTGCATCATCCAACCACATTCCTGCAGTAGCATACACAACAAACCTTGCAAACCTTGGTAATGCAGTGAAAGATTAACAAGAAGACCATTTCACAACATGTTCAAACAAACCAATATCACTAACCTAGCAATGATCAAGTAATGAAAACTTACATTCCACAATGCAAAAACAACAACTTGCAAACCACAACAAAGCAAGCATTCAACAAATAACTCACTCTTTACTCCAGCAAAAAACTTAAGGAAAGGGTAAAAAACATCAAAGCAAAACACTCCACAACAAGACAAAGCCAAAAACACAACAAAAGGTACAAGCACAATTTGCTTTATAGAAAATAAACACGAAAATGAGCAAACCTAAACCTGCACCAAGCAAGTCCACTATCCCTTTCCCTCTCAAGAACTGCAAAACCCTACTTATTCCTCTATATAAACCCAATTTCAGAATGAAAAGAAGGGATTTTTTGCATATCGGGGTTTGGGGAGAAAACACAAGCAACCTCCATTTTGTTGAGAGAAACAGTAGAAGTGAGGGACAAGAGAGAGACAGAGAAGAACTCACTTGTTCAGTCATTTTTCCGGTTGTCTCCTCCGACGAAGGTAAAGCATGATTTCTTTGTATGCTTGCATTTGAGTTACTCATGTGTGGAGCTTAACTAGGGGAATATTTCCCCTAAGTTTTCAAAGTTGATTTCTTCACTTCCAGCATTTAATTTTCATTTCAATTTCCAGGGTTCTTCCAATCCACTAAAAGGCACTCTACTAGAAACAAGTATCCCCAAAAGATGAGAATACTCCTCCAAGGTAGGCACAAGCTGAAAATCTGGGAAAGTGAAACAATGGTAGAGAGGATCATAGAACTGCACTAGCACACTCAAGAGTCCTTCAACCACATCAGCAGACAAGATGGACATAAGCTTCCCATGACGTTATTCGAAGTCCAAGGGATCTAATACAAAAGATGCTAGCTTCCTTAACTCTTTCAAGTCGAGACATCTGAAACTATACTTCTTAGTGTTCCTTCGTCCATAATCCATAGCAGATGGATCTCAAGCCAACTTGTTAAGGACTACTCCACACAAGTCGAACATGACTATACCATCCTCCCATCTTAATTGCACTCAAGTTAGGGTTAGAACTCATCTCACCATTTAGAGATCACTAAGCACAACAAACAGATTATATCACACATACATATATATAAACATCACATATACAAATATATTCACACAAAAAGTAGACTAAACCCACTGGAGACTACTCCCCAGCAGAGTCGCCACTTAATTTCTATAGCGGGAAATTCATGATCATCAAGCTATTGACAAGCTAAAGGTCAAATAACAAGAGTCTCCACCGCGTTTTTATTGTTTCCAAGGGAAAAGGGAAAAAGTACGAACAAAACCCAAAAGTAAGAAGTTTTCAAATTAAAACTAATAAAAAGTCAGAGATTACAGGTAAGGGGGTTGGTTACACAGAGGGAAGGTGCTAGCACCCAAAGTGTCCTAGGTACTCCTAGGGAGCCCTTTTTGTGTGCATATGTATTTTGTACAAAGTGATGTTTACAAACAAATAGAATGGGGGGATGAGAGAAAAATTCATTAGTTATATTTTTGTGTTTGACAAGACCTTCAGTCTTGTGCCTACGTACCAACATAAAAATGAGGGATCAAAACCTCGTAGTTCGTGATACAAATTTCAAAATGGATGCATTGATTTTAACAAAATTTAAGTTTGAAAGGCACAAAGGCCTAAAATGGTTTGAATGAGTTAGTTCTTTTTGGCTTTTTTTGAAAGTTTAAGTCAAGTATAGTTAAGTTTATTTACAAGTTTGATTTAAGAAAAGAAGTTTGAAAATTCAATGGCATAAGGCCAAAGTTTCTATCTTTTTGCAAAATGGTCAAAGTTTTAGAACAAAATAAGTTCAATCAAAGAAGATTTTGAAAAATGGAGGGAGAGATTTTGAAATTAAAGAAATGGGGAGAAGATGAAGAGACTATCCTATGCACAAAATTAAAAGTTTCGAGTTGAAAAGATCTGACCAAATGGGTAGCAATCCAATAGACAAGAATGTCAATAGAAACCCAGAATTCCCTTGGACTTTTAGAATCAAGCAATACACAAATGCACAATTATATTATCTTGAAGAGCAAGGCATCAAATAAAGATGACCACATCCAAGCTTATCCATTCCACGATCTTCTTCAAAATAGCCCATGTAACAGATGAATTCCACAAGTCACAGGTTTAAAATAACAGCTTCACAATGATCATGTTGTAGATGAACTTAGAGATGTCTTGAATGATGTATCAGATGAAGTTCAAATTGCAAGCACTTGGTTCTTCAACAAGTTGGCATTGGCCAAGTCCATTAGCATAAGAAGGTTGCCTAGATTCTAAGTCCATTTGTCCAAGATCAAGCCAACAGTCCACTTAAAAGTTTTTTTAGGGTTTTTGTTATTATTATGTACATTAATGGTCAAAGACCACACAAACAAGCAAAGTATACACAAACTAAATATATCACACACTATGGTCCAAATGGACAAAGTGAAAATTGAATTAACATAAACAATTAGAATGATATGAACAATGGCAAATGAAATAGAGTACTAAAAGTAAATGACATTAAAGTAAAAGCTTGAAATTAAAAGTTAGTAGTTAATAGGTTAGAAGTTAGTATTGTTTTGTTTTTTACTTTTCATTTCAAGACATTCTTTGGAGAACACTCAACCCACTTATCACAAGCATGAATCCTTGAGCCAAAACATCTTCCAAAGGAAGGAAAGAAGGCCAAGTTTCCACACAATACCATGAAATAGGGGAGACTTACAATCTCACTAACTAGAATGCTTATGCCTTTTATGTCACAAATTTAGCGCTACGTTAAGCAATCGTAATTGGACTTATGTAGAAGTAACAACTATTTGAGGCCGAACAATAGAATTTTGGTGTTAATGCATGTTAGAGACATAGTATAATGGACTATGCTCATGAAACATACCACACACAAAAAGAATATGCAAAAGGTGTGGCCTAATCTCATTCATACTCATGTCAATTTTTCAATCAACTAGCATTAGGAATTTGAGATGTCATAGGCCAAATGGAATGAATGAATGAAGAAGAGGAATGAGATAAAGAGGGAGGGGAATGGATCAAAACACAAATTGGTCAAAGGAGGACTTTTACCAAATTAATATCATCCATTCATTTTGGGAGATGGAATGTACATTCCATCAATCCCCTAAATCCAATGATATTAACTTGACAAAGTCAAATCAACCTTGACCAAGGCCCAACAACAAGAGTTAAACATAAACAAAGTCATCACAATTGGTCAACAAATTTATTTGGCATTTATTCAATTTAAAAATACTAAAATAGTGCATTTAAATTAAATATGGTTTGTCCAATTCCTAAAATCTCATCAAAACACCAAAGAAATGGCCATGAGATTTATCATAGGTCAAACAAGGTCAAAGGACCTTGGAGAAAAAAATTCATAATTTTTGGACATTTAAAAATATTTTTAAACAATTAAAAACAAATGAAAAATCATTTAATTCATGAAAAATATTAATAATGATCCAAAAAATAATTTTAATTCAGAATATGAAAGAGAAAAATATTTGATTTTTTTTGGTGAAAGTCCCATATTTTTTGGATCAATATTGAATTTAATATGAATTATTGAAAATAATGCAATTAAAATGAAAATTAAAATATCACGAAAACGTGGACCACTTGATCTCCCTCATTAATTGAGATGGCAGATCAAGTGGCCAGAAATGCGCGTTCTACCATGGTCATTAGTCAGCGCGTTGCAACATTGGTAATTCAAATGCACGCTCCATATTAAAATAAATCAAGAGGATCATGTGGCTGTGAGACATGCCAGCGCATGGCCGGAGCTGTAGCTCCAGTCTTCTTTTCCGGTGGACCTCACCGGACTGGTCCACCATGAACCATCACCAAAATTAAAAACAAGGACATGATTTCAAAGTAAAAATGACACTGAGCTCGAATCTGGCCTCAATTCAATCTAACTCCAAGTATATTGAGAGATACATGGAGTTGAAATTTGAGGTACATGAACTGAGTTGCTTCGATTTGGCCTCAAAGCAACTCAAACTTCTTGCTTACATTGGTAGGACTTCAAACAACCAAAGAATCAATAGAATTGAGCAAGAACTTGAGAGAATCGAAGAGATCAAAATTTCTGGAAAATACCTCCAATGGAGGTCTGGATTCAACTGATCTTGATCTTGCTTGTGCTTGATCTTACTCCACTTGCTTGCAGAAGATGGATTGGAAGCTTACAAGGCTGTGGATTCCTGGAGATTTGAATTTCAAAACAGTGGAAATTTAACCTCAAATTCAAATGAATTTCTCAAGTTTATCCTTTGCAAAGTGAGGGTTTGAGACAGGGGATCAAAGCTGGCGCGAATGTGTGTAAAATTCTGAGCAATTGAGGCTCTATTTATAGCCAATTCATTTGATATTTGCACACTTGAAATGAACTTCCAAAATTAGCAATGTGTGATGCATGAGTGCATGGGCGTGTGCAGGCCCATGAAATCACTCTATCTGATCCATAATTGAGTGTAAGTGATGCTGAAGTCATGTTGGAGTGCTAAGCAATTGTGTATGGATGTTTGAAGTTTAATCCTTGCCAAGTGATGTCATCATCTTCATGCCATGCACAGCCTATGCATTCCTTGTCCAAAATGAATGAATTGAAGCTCTTTGGAAAGGTGAGATCAAGAGGAACAACTTTCATGTTCAACACCTTTTCATTTGGAGCTTGGAATTTAGAGAAATTTGAGGTGGAAGTTTGGAAAATTTTGACATATCAAAAATTTTCTAAGTGTCAAGCCATATGTCTCAATATTCCACCTTGCTCAACTTTTTATATGAGCTTCAAATGAGAAAAGTGTCTTCATAAAAGTTGTATATCTCTCAAATAACTTTAAAATGGTCACCAATTTCATGTCATTTGGATTTGAAATGATAGAGTTATGCATTTTTAAAGTTGAGGAAAATCACTTGATCAATGGTATAGGTCAAAAGTGACCTATAATGTAACCTCATATCACATGCTCAAAAAAGTTGAATTTTCTCCCACTCCAAACATAAAAGTTGAAGTATACTCATTGAATTTGATTGTGAAACTTGTAAATCTTTCATCTCATAAAAATTGAGCAAGTTATGGCCTTGGGAAGTTGACTTTCAAATTAGGGTTTAGACAAAATGACCTATAATGTTTCAACATAGAAAATGATTTTCCAAGAAAAAATAGCTCTAGGTATCAACATGAAAGTTGTTTGGAATGTAATTTAGAGTAAGTTTGTTCTTGGAATCATTTTCATATGGTGAAAAGTGTAGGAGATATGGTCTAGGGAGACCCAACTTTGATCAGATGAATCCATCTGGCCAACCACCATCAACCAACTTGCTAACTTCCAATTCTCTTGACTTTCTTGGCTCATGGTAGATCATGTATGTATAATATGATGAATTTTTAAGTGTCCCTTGATAAATTTGATCAATTGGTGAGATAGCTTGTTGGAGAAGTTACTCAAAATACCCAGTCAAACTAGGGTTTCCAAGGCAAATCACCCTCAAACTCTTGAAGAAAACTTGATCAATATGACATGTAGAGATCATTGGGACTCATATATGATGTTCATAACCATTATTGAATCAATTCTTGGTTGTGCTCTTTGTTCATGAGGGTCTCAAACCCTAGATGTGAACTTGATGAATCAATGGAATCATGCCCTTCCTAAAAAAGAGTTAGACAAATGCAAAGACATATTTTTGGTATTTTGATTAGTTAAATGATAAAATACAAGTATGATATAATCACAAAGTGCTTGGTGATCTCTCCCAAAACAAACCCAATGAAAAGGGGTAAGGAGGATGCCAAGGTATGATCACAATGCTAATGCTTAGGATGGAATTGCATGAGGGATCTTAGGGTCAAAATTGGGGTCTTACAGTAGGCCACTCCCATTTTACTACTTCATCATCACCAATACCAGATGTCACCCCCTTCTTTTTGGGCCCATCTCATTTTATTTGCATTATATATTCGTCAATACATGTTTATCACCAAAAGGACGCTTGACCCGGTGGAAATGGGGGTTGACCCATGACCCCAAGGTCAGGGGTTCAACCCCAGCACCCCCATTTCTTTTCTTTTACTTTCTTTTCCCTTTTATTCTTCACTTTTCATTTTATTTCACTTATTTTCTTTTCACTTTAATTTCTTTTCTTTTCTTGATTATTTATTTTAACCAATCATCTTTGTAAATACACTTCATCCAAACATCATTTATTTTTATTATCCATTAATCATTTAATTTTTATCATTTTATTTATGCCATTTATACCCTTGTTCTTGATGATGGTTGATGATATTTATTGATCATGGTAATGGATTTTTAGGGTTGAAAAAATCTTCAATATTCCAAATATGCCAATGAATGATCAATGGATAATTCATGATACTTTAGGGTGTTGATAGATTGCCCATATTTAACCATGTTTAAACCATTTGATGCATATATGAGACCTCACTTCTTGATCCTTACTTATTGATTTATTTGATTGTGTTGTTTCTATTAACCACTAACCATTAACACTTGGACTTGAATGTTTAACCTTGTATATTGTTTAACTTATGAACTTGTAATTATTTCGGTAATATAATCTTCCTCTTGTCAAATTATTAATAGATGGACTTGGGGTTGTATAACTTTCTTTGGTTCAAATATATTGATAGACGATCTTGTATCATCTTTAATAATTTGCATCAATGATAAGTTATCCCTTGATGCGCCATATTTTAAGTCCTTTGACTTGTTGATAGATAATCCCTAGGTAGTTACCTTGTATATTTTCTTTAATAACCACTAACTATTCATTGCTAACCATTGTTATTGTTGACTTAACTTATCATCTTGTGTTTTATTTTCTTGTCAAGTTATTATTATTGTCATTTACTTTAAAGAACCCATCATCATACATATTATCATTGTATATATATATATCTCCCATGCATATTTATCATTTACTTATTATCATTGCATAATAAAAAACAAAACAAAAAACACGATAAAGTTAAAAGACCAAAAAGATGCATTCATATGTAATCAATTTATGGACTTAGAGGATTTCATTAGGACCCTTGCATTGGACCTTGCTCTAACTTTTGATCATATGCCTTAACTTGGATTTTCATCTGTAACTTGCAATCTTTTATTATAAGAATGACTTTCATGACACTACCCTAGGGAGACATGACTTTAAGACCATTATCCACTTGTTAGCATAGGTCACGTTGCACACACAAGACTTTCTCTTGGGTTACCTTACAATGAGACCCCTTTATTTCTTGCTTTGCTACCTTGTAAATATCATTTATTTATCACCATTTCAAAATCAAAATCAATAAACCCTTGATCCAACGTCAAGTGGCATTTTCTTAATCAAACTAAAATAAAATAAAAATACAATTAGAATTATGCTCCACGAGCCTTAAATGGTGGGGAATGAGTAAGGATGGAGCTTTCCAACCCTTACTCTAAGTATTTTGGACACAAGACGCTCGACTTGGTAGTCTGAAATATTCACCTTCACCCATAGTCTTTAGTGCAATTCTAATCAGAAACATTCTTTTCAAAAACCCTAAAAACAACATCAACTCATCAAACCTTATTTTTGCGCCTTAGGGAATCACACCAAAACCCCCTTTTCAAGGTAAAATCAACCAACACACAAACATTTTCTACTTTGAACTACGAAACTCTGATTCTTCATCCTCGATGAATGATACGTAGGTATAAGGGCCACCATCCTTGGCGAGCACAATAATAAAAAACCAAAATCTCATTCTTTTCCCACTTTTAATAATAAAGATAAAACTAAAAGATAAATACCCATGCACACTGACAACTTCAATGAATCCCATGGAGTACCATGAACGTGAGGGGTGCTAATATCTTTTCTTTGTGTAATCGACTTTCAAACCCATATTTGGTTGCGAGACCAATCCTTGTCCATATAAATTTCATTATATAATCCTCTTAGAAGGGTTTTATCGACTATTTTCCCTTTCCTTCTTTAGGAAAAAATAAAATTCGGTGGAGACTCTGTGTCATTTCTTTTTTGACGCTTTTTGGCCAGCCGACTCTTTTTCGTGGTAGCGATAATCATAACAACCTCAACCATGATAATATTTATCATTAACAACATATAAATCATGGATTTAACATAAAACTCTAACCTCCCAAGTCATGTAGTTTTCGCCCAAGATAAAAACTAACTAGGAACTCACCTTAATCCAAGGAGATGATGAAGAAATTGAGATGGGGTTGATGATGATAATGTTGATTTTATGAACTTTCCTCTTCTTTTTCCATGATTTTCTTCTTCTTCTTCTTCTCTCTTCCTTCCCTCTTTTCTCCTCTTTCTCCCTTCTCTTCTCATCTTTATCTCTTTTCATTTTCTCTCATTCTACTTTACTAATACTTCTCTTCCCCTCTTATCTACCTTTATTTCTTTTTCTTTCTTATCCATTTATCTTCTTATCTAATTTTATTCTTAAAATTTACTCCATAAAGATTCCTCTGGTAGATATTGACTCGAAGGCCAAAGGATAACTAAAAGCCTCTTAAAATAGACTTAATCCTTCCAATACTTGACCAAATACTCTCTCCTAAGATGAGTGTGTCATCTGCAAACTGTAGAATATCAAGAGCCAACTCTTAATTCACCTGGAAACCTCTAAACTTTTTCAGCTCCACTACCTTCTTCATAAGCCTTGTGAGTCCCTCCATTACAAGCACGAAAAGGAAAGGAGACAATGAATTTTCTTGTTGGTTAAGACACAAGGATTTTATTAGTTTTATTGAAAATGAGTGGATTTATTTTAATGCCACGGGAAAGGGTTACTTTATCATCAAGTAGAAATTGAAAATTTTGAAGGAAAGGTTGAAATGGTGGAACAAAGAAATGTTTGGGTGGTTAGAATTGAAAGTGGAATGTGTTGTTTCATATTTGAATTATTTAGACAAAATTCTTAGCGAGGACATTTGTAATTTCAACGTTGAGATTGAAAAAAGAGAGATTTAGCATCAAAAGAGTTATGGAGGAACGTGACTCTTAAGGAGAGTTTATTAAAACAAAAATCAAGGGTGGATCGGGTAAAGGAAGGATATTGTAATACTAGATTCTTTCATAATGGTAGAAAGGAAGATGCCAAGGAGATAAAATTTAAAGTAAGAGGACATTTTGACAAGAATTTTGTTGAGGAAATAAGTGAAAGGAAGATGCTTGGTGGAATTGATATGACTCATTTATTAGATGAAGATGAGATGTGTCTTGAAGAACCTTTTTCAGAAAATGAGATCAAGGGAGCAGTGTGGAATTGTAACGGCAACAAGATCCCCGGGCCAGATGGTTCTAGTTTAAGTTTCTTGCAGAGTTATTGGGAGAAGGTATAGAAGGATATTATTCGATTTGTGAAGGACTTCCATTCAAATGTTAGGTTAACAAAGGTCATTAAAACTTCGCTCTTAACTTTGATCCCTAGGAACAAAAACTCGCAAGACCTAAACAATTATAGACCAATTTGTTTAGTGAGTTGCTTTCAAAATATTTTAGCAAATATTTTGACTTGTAGATTGAAAAGGGTTATTGGAAATATTACTTCACATGAGTAGTCTGCTTTTGTGCTAGGTATACGCTTTTTTATGGAGTGTTGGTGGTTAATGAGATATCGGATCTAGCCAAAAGAGAAAATAAGGATTCTATGGTCATGAAAATAGATTTTGAAAGAGCTTGTGATTGTGTGAGCTGGAATTACTTGAGATATTTGTTTGATAGGTTGAAGTTTAGAGATAAGTGGAAATCTTGGAAGGAGGCTATTGCATTTATTAGTTCAATGTGTGTTTCTTAATGGGAGTGATACTAAGGAAGGCTTATGAAGAAGGAAGTTGAGGTGAAATTTTTTAGTGATTTTCAGGTGAATAAAGAGGTACATTTTGATATTCTATAGTTTGCAGATGACACTCTTATCTTTAGAGAGAGTAGTTGGTCAAATTTGTGGAGTATTAAGTCTATTTTAAGAGAATTTGAGTTATCCTTTGGCCTTCGATTCAATTTCTACAAGAGAAATATTTGTGGAGTAAATGTTAAGAATAACTTTCTTCAGACGGCTTATGCTTTTCTATTTTGTAGTATATACAATCTTCCCTTCAAATTTTTGGTGTGCAGGTTGGAGACAGTCCTAGGAAAGTAAGTATGTGGAAGAAAGTAGTTGATAATGTGAGAAAAAGGTTGGCTTGTTGAAAAGGTAAATGTATGTCTATGGAAGGGAGAGTTGTCATGATAAATACAGTGTTGACACGCAAGGAAAGAAAATCCTTGTGCCTTGTGATACACTATCTTTTAGATAAATAAAAAGGTGTTTGACACAAAAAGCTTATACTAGCATTGCATTCACTTATTAGAATAACTTATGATAAAGGTCACGTCCTTTAACCATGTCTGCTTTTTTCCACATTTTTTAAGAACTTCACTTTCTTCACAGGGACAATAAAGAAGAACAATGTATATCAGTGAAAATCTTCAGATCCAAATCATTCAAATGGTCTATATGAGTAATTAAAGTTAGTATGCATAGCTCCTCAACTGCGCTCGTCTTTGTCTTTGTATCTTCTTCTCGTTTTGCATCTTGTCAAAATTAAACTATGCAGCCCAGAAAGAACTAAATAAACATTGTCATGCCTTACAAGATTCAATGAATTTTAGTATATCAAGAGCCGATTCAAGTGATTCTGGTTTTTGAATCTCGACCCAGAGGAAGTTTATGAGAGATGAGAAAGAATTTGAACTCCTTTGCAATGTTGGATTTTGAAAGATCAAAATTTTCATAATCAAGAAGTTGTTTTTCATAGTTGATATTTTAAATCTTGATGTTCCATCACCAATTTTTAAAGAAACGGAATCCATTGTTGTTATGAGAAAAAAGAAGAAAAAAAGAGAGTTTAAGCGACAAAGGTTTTAGATACCAAATAGAAAGAAATTAAGGTTCTATCTTTCATGTCCTTATCAACAAATAATAATAAATTGAAAAAAATTAAATAAGCCAACGTAATTCTAAATAGATGATCCGTATGCACAAGTTAACGTTTTTTTTTCTTCACAAAATTTAACATAAATGATTAATTAGACTATGAAAACTTAAAATAAAATATTAAATAAAGTTAAATTATTTAATTAAATAAAAACATAGATTAAAAAGAACATATCAATCTTCTTCCTTCTCATAAACATATACCCAGTCTCCAATCACCTTCTTCTTAGTGAAATGCTTGACATTGCAACAACATTTTCATTGTCAAATTATTCAAAGCTATAGCCATAGGATCAAGGAGAGGGGAGGGAGCTCTCATGAAACAACCTTTTACATATAAATCTAGCCCTTCAAATTTATTCCACCCTTATGTATACCTCAAAAGCCATTAATAAAAAAGGAAATAGCTTGATATATCGTAGCACACAAGCATATATATTATATCATAAAGCATATGAATCACGCCCAAAAACCCACTTCATTTTTTATCCAATATATCTTTCCTAAATTTGTTTGACTCGATTTCCATCACTATTTTACTATATACCAATTAAAATATGGCATGTGCGTGCGCACACTTGTGTAAAGCATGCAACTACAATAAAACCTAGAGACACAACAAAGGGTTAAAATACTTTGTATATATAAAAATCAAAGAAAATAAATATATATGTTCTTGATGACGCACCCCAAAGATATCCACTTGCAAAAGAAGCTTTCAGACTAATTAATTAGTAATAATTCGTATCAATTACATATTAATATTTCAAAAACTCGAGAAATGAGTTTGAGAAGATTGAACCATTTGCAATTCCGTTGTTGCTTGGCATGAATTATCATCGTTCATCAAGTTCCTGTTCAACCACAAAACTAATTAAAATATCTCCTAATTTTCAATGGAGCAGATATCAAAGTCTATTAAATAAAATAATATATACATTAATTATTTATCTTACTCTCGTGGTCTTGAAGCCCAAAGAGAACTAAGAGCTCGAAGACGTCCGTAATATTCTCCAATCACAATAAAACATCTCGCTGCTTGACGAACCGTCAATATACGACATAATTGATGAAGAGTTTGTTGTCTCAAATTGTCAGCCTACGATAACATTCAAAATATAAAAAATAATTTAATATAAATAATAAAATAAAGTTTTAGTTTAAATATAAAATGTAAAATAAGATATTAATCAATAATGTGAAATAAAAAATCAGAATAATCAAAACCCAACTACCCTATGAGTGGGTCCCTTATTTAGGAGTAACACATATGGACAAGTACATCATGTTATCAAAGAGGTTGAAACATATATTATTGTAATTTGATTAATGATGATAAATCATTTGAGACAAGTTGGTTTTTAATTAATTAAAATATTAATGATTATATAAGTCTAACTTAGGGTTATTTTTATATACATTCATCCACCCATCATTGTATTAAACCAACTTTTGATTGAAACATTTTAAGATACAAAAATTACATCAAAATACCTAGCAACATTCATGCACCTTAGTAGCTAGATATAATAACCTAGCAATTTAATCCAAAAAAATAAATAGATATAACCAAGCAATAATAAACTAGAGTATCCAAAAATTAACAATATAGATATATTTAAAGTCAAACATATTATTTAAAATAAATTAATCACTAATAGAATTTTATTGAAAAATTAACAAAACATTCTATAAGAAACCCTAGTTAAAGGTTGGTATATTTGTGTACCTGATGGACAAAGCCTTCAAGGTTGGATATTCTGGCCATGGCGGCGACCATCTGTTGAACACCGTCGATGACCGGCCCTCCGGCGATGGTGTCAACAATACAGTGGTGGAGCTGCTCATGGCCTTGAGAGAGAGCATCTTCTGCTTGATGTGATGAATGTCTTAGCTCCATTATCCCTACTATTTGTTGCTCAGCTAGAGGCTCCAATTGTTGTGTCAACATCTAACCACAAAATAATTAAAATAATTATGATATACAATAATTAAAAACATTCTTAACCTACAATAAAAAAAAATTCTATTTAGAACAAAAATATAAATAAAATAGTTAAAAAATTAATGTTCATGATCTTTATTTTTAATCAAATACATCAACTTTTCACGTAACACTCTCATAATATTTCATTGATAGCGATTACCGTGATGAGCTCCGAGGGCTTGAAACCACCTATCCAAATGAAGGGTCGCTCGGCCGGAGAAGTCCAAATACCTTTAATAAGATGAAAAACATCTGACTTAACCGCCACTTCTTTTAATCGGAAAAGCTCGTCGTAATGATAAAGATATCCGTCGACGATCACTCTCAGCTCATTATCCACCAATGCCGCATGCAACCCGCCACGAAGCTCGGTCAAGAGCCGTTGATCTTCCTCTAACCATCTTGCATACTCCATGTCAAACATCGCAGCTCCTACAACACCACAATAATCTATTATTAGTGTCTATCTTGCTTATAAATAAAACTACATTTTAAAAATCAAGAAAAAAAAACATGACATTTACCAGGGCTTATATTTCCTCCACCACCACAACCTAAAAATAGTCCCTAGAAAATTAAAATAAATTAAACACCACAAAATAATAAATATATTTTTAAAATTTTTCATATTTAATGTGTGAGAAAAATATGTATATACCTGAGATCGTGCTCTTTGAAGATCTTGTTCAAGATTCGATAATCTTAATCTACTGGACTCTAGCTGCTGCACATAAGCTTTTTTTCTTAAGCGGCTTTTCTTTGCAGCTTCTCTATTTTGTGCCAATCTTCTCAGTGTCTGATGACAAATCAAACCATAAAATAAACAAAAGATACTTTGTGGAAATTAATAATAATAATAATAATATATGTTATAAATAAACATGTTTGTGTGACTGTGATATTTAAAAAACCTTTGGATCAAGTGTTTTTTCTGATGCTGAAACAGCTCCTTTTTTCTGCAATATAAACAATCACAAAATTATTATTATTCTCATGTCAGAATTTATTCATCAGGAAAACTGTGTTATTTTGATTTTCTGTGAGTTGTTGGGATCTGTGTTAAAGTTTTGTCTCAGTTTAGGAAACATGAAGAGAGAGAGAGAGAGAGATATTAACAACCTTTTGTTGAAGTGGTTTGGCTTTTGATTGATTCTGTGATGTGCCTGTTCTTAAAGCATCATCAGTTGTTGCTATCTCCTGTTGCTGCTGCTGCTGAATCTGATCAAAACCATGATTATGATGATGATCTGAAGAAGAAGATGCTTTTATACTTATTGGTGAATCTGTTTCAAACTGAACTTCTGTTGAGCCTGAATCACTACTTTCACCTCCTGATTTTGAAACACCCTATGTTTCAATATCCACCAACCACAAAAACAAAACAAAACATCATTTTCAACAAAACTATGAAATTTCAACAAAGTTAATAATATTCTTATGTAAAATAATGTTTACATATGGATTTGTCAAAGATGGTGAAGTGAGAGAAGCAACAACTCTTGGTGTTTGTTGGAACCTAATTGGCCATGAAGGAAACATTTCAAGTGTAGCTGCTGGTTTGCTTCCTTCATCATTTCTTATCTTGATTCCTTGAAGAACAATTGCCTCTTCAAGCTCTCCAAAATCAAAAGCAGATCCTTGATTCCTAACATAACAACAAAAACAATTATAATGGAAAAAAAATTAAATTAAAGCAACTTTATTTAAGTGTTAGTAGCACTAAGATGGAGAAATTATTGAAGAATAATACATTAAGGTTGATGTTGAGGTAGTGATTCCATGAAGAACACCATAAGGGACATGTTGACTTGAAGGTCCTGACTCAGATAAACCAATCTCTCCAATTCTATGACTAGCCATGCAAAACTATGATCAAACTTCACAACTTTCTCATCTTCCTTGAAGCTTAAACTAAAAAATAAAAAAAATAAAAAAATCATTTGGTAGAACTTAGAAACTCATTTCACAAAAAGATGAAAATATATGTATAGAAGCTATTTACTTACCTTTGTTTCTTTGGACTTCTAAGGACAAATAGAATCTTATGTGGACAAATTAGAAGAGAAGAGAAAGATCAAAACTTTGTTGTCAAATAATATATAAGTTGCTATAAGAAGATAGTGAAGTCTTTTTCTTATATATAAGTTTCATTTTCTAACATTTTATCTCTTATGGGTGTCTCTATCTTTCTTTTCTCCTTCTCTAAGAAGAAACATGGTTGATAAGTTTGTTTGGTTTGCTTTCTGTGACTCTTCTTTATTAGTTGTAAATACTTGAGGTGGAGAAGCTTATTTATGTGCCTATAAGAGTATTTTTAGTTTCAACTTGTAGATCGAATAAAAATTGATTTTAAATGTATATAATTAACATTTCAGATTAGATATTTTCGAGTAAAATTATTTTTGCATTCAAATTTATTCTAATTTTAAATTGAAATTATTCTATTCTATTATGTTTAGTTCCTTTTACTTTTCAAAGTCATGTTTGAACATGTCAAACTCTTTGATTATAAATTATTATGTTTGCTTTCTAAACTTTAATAACATAACTGTTTTTGGGAATCAGAAATAGATGTTTTAGCTTTAAAAAAAATAAAAAATGATAAAAGGTGTATAATTGTTGATCTCGAACAATGACTCTATTCTCCTTTACGACGGTTCGGGGTGAATATGCACGGTTAACACATCAATGCTCAAGTCAGTTCAAGATTTAAGATGAATAAAGTAAAATTAGAGACCGAAGATTGTGTACCTTCTCCTAGTGTGTGAACTATTTATATATATTGGATTGAGTATATTGAGTTTAAGATGGATTGAGCCTTGGTCATTTGGTTGTTTGCCTGGTCCAGAGCAGTTGCCCTCAAGGCTTTGTCAGACACTAAAGGAGTCAGGTGAGGCCTTGAGTAACTCAAACCTACCTTTAAGATGCGGTCCGGTGTGAAATAGAATTGAAATTCTCTAGAATTTGTTAAAAGAGTAAAGAGAACAAAAATATTAAATATTTTCTTGTCCTAAAAACGCTTTGATACCTGCTACCATCACATCAACCTAATGATCTTGTCTAGGGAATGATTTCTTCATTTAGGGCACTTGAGTATTTTTGTTATTGAGCGGTGTGTCGATTGCCCTTGGATTGATATTTTATTTTAATCTGGATCGTTAATATTTGATCGATTTCCTATACAAACTTTTGGTTTCGTCTCCTAGTCTTCATCTGACTCATTTGTGATTTTCTTTACGCGTCATTGAATATCGTCTCTTTTATTTAATCTAACCATTTGTGTCACGATTCTCTTTCCTCTTGTCCATGTATGTCGTCAAAGTTTTAATGTTCCTTTTTATCATTTATATGGTCTATATTTTATTGTTGATATGTTGCTACTAACTCATCAGATCTACTCGTATGCATAGGAGAAGATACCATTGAGATGGCCGCGATCAATGTCAGATATTATTCATGGGTAAATCCTCGGTATTTAAGGATCCCTTCAAAGCATGTTGAAAAGGACGGGGGAATAGAAGTTGTACATGAGAGCCATGTGAAGAAAAAAAAAGTCGAAGCATTCTGGTCTTGTGTCGAGCGTTCATTTGGAGGATACTATGATCTCCTTTCCCTCCGTAATGGTAAGTCATCTGCCACGAACTGCAGCAAAGATAAAATAGTGTGTGTGTCAGTTGACGACTATAATCATATCCTTCGACTCCCATCTATTGGAAAATCTAGTTTGTTGGTTAAATCGGCTGATTAAGTCCTTCGAGAAGTTCCGCTTTTGAGTAGCTCGCGGTCGTTCATACGGATCTTCTGTTTCCCTGTTCTCCCTCTCAAGAGATTGAGGGCTCGAAAGCTTGTTATGACTTGACTTAGGTAAAGTTGGCTAGCTTCAAAAGGGAATGTTCTGAATTACGTTCCCACTTGAATGTAGTTTATGCTTTTTTTGGATGAAATGAAATAATTTAGGTCTCCAGTTGCCCTATCCGACCGCATAACTGAACTTGAGAAATTATTTTAAGAGAAAGAGCAAGATGCCCTCCAAAAAGAATTGAGTTGGAAACTTTATCTTTTGTAGTCCAGAGTCTTATATTGAGGTTTGAGGATAAGGAAGTTGGTATAGTTGGAGGACTAAATGCTCTCCCGAAAGAACAAATTACTTTAACTAACCAGTAGCGTGTTGTTTCTGACGATGAATCGAAATAAGTTATCTTTAATAATATTCTTGGTTAGTTGGAGTCTCTAGTGCTTGGCCTTAGGGATTTTCACTACTCATTTTCTTTAGCATAAACCTTTGTAATTTGTATCTTAGATATTTTGATGTATTAAATAGCTTTCGTTTTTCCGTTCATTTTGATTTTATTGGCCTGTACTATTGGCCCATTGTTTTAAACATTTCTTGGGTTCACCGAGATGCAGTTGTGCCTTTGAATTATGCTCAGCGTCACAGATAATCGTTCCCCGACCAAGGGTATGATCCCTATCCCTGCCCCCGAGATATGACTCAGATTGAGGTGGACATCTCCGAGCTCCACCACCTAACACCCCTGGATTGACTAATATCGAAGGGCGTGCGACAACTATGCATCGATGCGTGTAATGCGTTTTAAGTCATGTCATAAATGTAATAATGTGTTTAGCTTGTATCAGATATGCACGGATGCATTTAGTCTGTATCAGATACGCATGAATGCAAGTGACTTTGTATTCTCTTGTCCTGTAGTATGGAAAATATGAAAGATCGCAATAACAAGAAAAATGTAATATTCGTGTTGGATTTAGTTAGCTATACAAAAATGGAATTAAGACAACTTATTAACTGTTATACCATGTGTCGCAACCTGAAAAATACAGTGTGCGAAAAAAAACAACCGGCGAAAGAAAATGACAGAAGAGTCGCCACCGTGCGTTATTCATCCCAAAGGAGGGAAAGGAAACGCTCGAAGTAAACCTGAAAAAAGGAAAGGACAAGACGGGGTCTCGCAACCAAATCTTGGGTTCGGGAGTCGGTTATGCGAAGGGAAGGTACTAGCACCCCTACGCATCCGTAGTACTCTACGGGATCCACTTTTGTGGTTTTTGTCTAAAGGGTGTGAGTTTATCTAATGTACTATTTACTAAAAGGTTAAGAGAAATGACTCGCGCGGATGTCGCATCCGCTGCATACATATCTCATCTGAATAGGAGAATCAGAGTCTTCGTAGCTCGGCTGACCTATGGGTTAAGGGTTAGTGTGCTCGCTAAGACATCGCGTCTTATGCCTACGTATCTCATCTGGAATGAGAATCAGAGCAAGCCGTAGTTCGGCTAACTACGGGGTTATGGATTGGGTTTTGGACGAACAACGTTACTACGCAATCTACCGGATGCTCGACCTTTGGAGACTTACTCGCCTGTAGTAGAAGGAGATAACGTGTTGCTTTGGGTTTTAGGGTTTGGGATGCGCGAGGGCAAACAGGCAGTCCTTGACGAAGGAACCGCGCTACCTGCAGGGATATGAATACAAAACACAAAACATGTATCTCAAAGTAAAATGCCACCAAGGGGCTCAAACGTTGCCTCCTATCGAGGTCTTCCAGCTAGGAAAGCAGTAAAATGCGGGAAAAATGTAAAAGTACCACGCGGATAAAGATCCGAAGTAACAACAATTAGAGGAATGGGAAACCCTGAGATCCTTCCAAGCTAATGCCATCAAAGAAAAGTGAGTCAGTACAGGTAATCGGAATGAACCTCCAGGGGTTATCCCACAAATAAAGTGGGAAACCACGCAAGTTATCCCTGCAAAAGTCATGTGAGCCCTCACAAAAACTCAACAAAAGGGTTAGAGAAACAAAATAGGGTAACCAAGAGTTGCCCCTAAATCAAAATGTAACCACATGAATAATTCCACCAAAATTCACAAAAAGCTCACAAAAAGCAATCAAGGGTAGGAGGTCTAAACCTCTTGTCAAACACATGCATCAAAAGGGTATCAAATTCACCCATAATACCTCATACATTTAGAGCGTTCAAATTAAAGGCATAAAGATGATGGATATATGGCAAACCTGATTGGAGAGATTGATTAAGATTAAATGGTACAGCCGGATCTGCAAAGTAATACTAGGGTATGTGTGAGGCGGAGTGAACTTCTCAGGGCTGCCTGAAGGTCGCTGCAGAGTAGTTCCTAGGTTTCCTTCTCTCAAAAGCTTTCTCCAGTGAATCTCCCAGTGTAACTCCAAGTGTCTTTTCCTCTACTGAAACTTCAGTATTTATAGACTGATTTTCGTGGGTAGTGGGCTCAAATGAGGGAGACCCAAGTCCAAAAAAATTTGTTATATTTTATTTATTTATTTATTTTTAACTTTTTTTTTCTTTTTTTTTTTCGTTTTTTTTTTCAGGAAAAATGATGGGTAAATTTTGGGGTATTACAGCTGCCCCTATTCAATCAACTCGAGACCCGAAAAGAAGATGGCAGCTGCTTTCGCACTTTCGAGGTATCAAGGGATTGAATACAATAAAAGCCCAAAAATTTGCATTGAAGTGAAGTGAAGTAACAATGTCTATCAGAATCGGCAAAGAGGTGGTCTTGAAAGAAGAATCCGTCTGGTACGGTGAGAGTCAGTCTGAATATCGAAAAAGAATGTTAAACTGGATACCAAAATAAATGGTAACACGGAAATAACCATGGCCTGAATGCCGCTCATCAGTCTGAATACTGGAAAGGATTTCGATCTGAACATCGGAAAATTGGCCTGAATGCCACAAGTCGTATCGACCTGAACGTCGGAAACTTCTTCGATCTGAACATCGGAAAGACTTGGCCTGAATGCCACTTCGATCTGAATACCGGGAAAACCGGCCTGAATGCCACTTCGATCTGAATATCGGAACACTGGCTTGAATGCCACAAGTTGCATCGACCTGAACGTCGGAAACTTCTTCGATCTGAATATCGGAACACTGGCCTGAATGCCACAAGTCGCATCGACCTGAACGTCGGAAACTTCTTCGATCTGAATATCGGAAAATTGGCCTGAATGCCACTTCGGTCTGGATACCGGAAAACTGGCCTGAATGCCACAAGTTGCATCGACCTGAACGTCGGAAACTTCTTCGATCTGAACATCGGAAAACTTCATGCCTGTCAGCATTGGCAGAAATAGGGAATGGTAATAGAGGCGGCGCATGGGCCAATGACACTTGCTGGGGATAACAAAGGTAAGTCATGAACAATCTTCAGTCTGAGTACTGGAAACAACTTCTAGCTTATCACTTGGGATACCGAGAATGTTTTATGCTTACATGCGTATGTTTAAATTTTTCAATGGCGTAATGCTCCATGAAAATGGAAATGCTACGCGATCTGGAAAGATGCAATGCAATATGATTCTACATGCAGGGATGCGAAATGCTGGGTAGAATGCCAAGCTGAGGCAAGGGGATCTGCTGGGGAAATGATCACCATCTTCTGGATCCTGGCAAGGCTGCTGGAGATACACATCGCAATGAACTCTGCGGGGAGATGACTAGCCATGCGGTGTTCTGGCCATACCGAGACTCTGATCGGGGAAAGAATGGCATTGGAAGCCTGCTGCTGAGGAAAGCTACAATGGTTCTGGCAACCACGATTTGTGAGAGATGACTCAGCAGGGGGAGCAAACACTGATACGGTACCGAGGTTCTGCTTCAAGGAAAGAAACCATGGATCTGGCATTGGGATTATCGATCTGGCATCGAACTCTAAGGAGCAGCCACTTCTGCTGGGAAGATACAGTCTGGCACTGTCAACTCCGCTGGGGATATATAGTCTGACACTGTCAACTCTACTGGGGAGTGTATGTCCTGAAACAACCGCTTGGGGAAGTACGGTGGTGAGAAACTGCTGGGGATTGAAGAATCCAACGCTCTGATCAGCTCTGCAGGGATAAGACACCGAATTTGTCTGTTGGTGACTTCACTGGGGAAGATATTCACGATCATCTGCAGGGGATTTTAAGGAAATGCCCCGAGGGTATCTGTTCTGAATAGATGATCCAAAGCACTTAAAATTTACAGCAATTTTAAATGTTTATTGAGCATGTACCTGTAAAGCCCTTATGTGTCATGATGCAATGTTTATCAAAAATTCGGACGTCATTTTTGCAAACAAAACAGTAAAATGAAAATGAAAACAGAGATATACTGAATAACATGATTTTATTGATTGAATGGCCTTTGAATAGGCATTTACATTAGGAAGCAATCCCTGGAAAGAGGTAATCGCACAATAGATAAAAATAGAAATTAATCTAATGGCAATGTGAAATGGATTTCTATTGGGTTCCAATTCTGCTATGACTTGCCCGTCTTCAAGATCCTCCAGATGATCAGCTTTCTGAAAGAGTGATTGGACTGTTTCCTATCCTTCAAAAATTTCCAGTCATTGGCACGAGATGAGATTCAGAACTACTCAGAACGCAGTCATTCGCTTAATCCCTAACTTTTGCCTGGATCGCCCTTTTCGGGTTTTCAATCCACCGGGATACCCATTTTTGCCTAAGTTGCCTTTTCAGGTTTTCAACTTACCGGGTGTACAATCTTTTTTTATTTTTGTCCCTAATTTTTGCCCGAACCTTTTCATTTTCTTGGTTCGCCGGGACGCCCATTTTTGCCTGGACTACTCTTTTTTACTGTCCAGCGGGTCTATTTTATGCGAAGTATTTTTTAACTGCGTCTGAGTTCACAGGGGAAGTGAAGTTTTCACCATCCATAGTTGCAAGCATTAAGGCCCCACCATCAAAAACCTTGGTGACAATATACGGTCCATCATAGTTAGGAGTCCACTTGCCCCTGTGATCTGTCTGAGGAGGAAGGATCCTTTTCAAAACTAAATCTCCAACTTGGAAACAACGAGGACGCACTTTTTGATCAAAGGCTCTCTTCATCCGACTCTGATACAACTGCCCATGACAAATGGCTGCCATTCGCTTCTCTTCGATAAGACTCAACTCATTGAACCTTGTCCGAATCCATTCAGCTTCGTCTAGCTTGACATCCAACAAGACTCTTAGAGAAGGAATCTCCACTTCAACAGGTAGGACTGCTTCCATACCATACACAAGGGAGTAAGGGGTTGCCCCGGTCGATGTACGTACTGAAGTGCGGTACCCATGCAAGGCGAAAGGTAGCATCTCATGCCAATCTCTGTACGTGACGACCATCTTCTGCACAATCTTCTTTATGTTCTTATTTGCCGCCTCAACAACGCCGTTCATCTTAGGGCGGTAAGGGGAAGAATTGTGATGCTGAATGTTGAAGTTCTGACACAACTCCTTCATCATTTTGTTGTTGAGATTAGAACCATTATCAATAATGATTCTTTCGGGAATCCCATAGCGACAAATGATTTCTTTCTTGATGAAACGGGCAACCACATGTCTGGTGACATTCGCGAACGACGCTGCCTCGACCCACTTGGTGAAATAGTCGATGGCAACAAGGATGAAGCGATGCCCATTGGAAGCAGTCGGCTCAATCTTTCCAATCATGTCAATGCCCCACATGGCAAACGGCCACGGCGAAGACATCACATTCAGAGGATTCGGCGGTACATGCACCTTATCAGCATAAATCTGGCATTTATGACACTTCCGAGCATACTTGAAACAGTCTGATTCCATGGTCATCCAATAATAACCCGCCCTCAACAATTTCTTAGCCATTGCATGTCCGCCGGCATGAGTACCGAAGGAACCTTCATGAACTTCCTGCATTAACATATCCGCCTCGTGTCTGTCCACGCATCTGAGCAAAACCATGTCGAAGTTCCTCTTATACAGCACATTGTCTTTGTTCAAGAAGAAACTGCCTGCCAATCTTCTCAAAGTCTTTCTGTCATTGTTGGATGCCCCTGCAGGGTACTCTTGATTCTTCAGAAAGCACTTGATATCGTGATACTAGGGCTTGTCATCGACTACCAGTTCAGCAGCAAACACATACGCGGCCATGTCAAGGCGCATCACATCGATCCAGGAAGCATGGTTCCAACGAATTACCTTGATCATGGAGGATAGAGTAGCAAGTGCGTCTGCCATCTGGTTCTCATCACGAGGTATATGATACAATTTTACCATTGTGAAGAAAGTCAAAAGTCTTCTCGTGTAATCTCTGTAGGGGACCAGAGTGGGTTGGAGAGTATTCCAATCACCATTCACTTGATTGATCACCAGAGCTGAACCTCCGAAGATGTCCAGAGTCTTGATTCTCAGATCAATGGCTTGCTCAATACCCAAGATACAAGCCTCGTACTCAGCTTCATTATTTGTGCACTCAAAAGTCAAACGAGCGGTGAAAGGCATGTGGGCACCTTTCGGAGTAGTAATAACAACGCCAATTCCACTTCCTCTAGCATTGACAGCCCCATCAAACAACAAAGTCCACTTTTCGTTTGGATCAGGTCCCTCCTCAACAACTGGCTCTTCACAGTCTTTCATCTTGAGGAACATGATGTCTTCATCAGGGAATTCAAACTTCATTGGCTCATAATCATCAATCGGTTGCTCGGCAAGGTAGTCTGACAGAATACTCCCTTTGATGGCCTTCTGTGACGTATACTGGATATCATACTCTGTTAAAATCATCTGCCAACGGGCAACACGTCCGGTGAGAGCCGACTTCTCAAAGATGTACTTCACTGGATCCATCTTAGAAATCAACAAGGTAGTATGGTTCAACATATACTCTCTCAGTCGGCGAGCAGCCCAGGCCAAAGCACAACAAGTTTTCTCAAGCTGCGAATATTTGATTTCACAGTCGGTAAACTTTTTGCTAAGGTAGTATATGGCATGCTCTTTTCGACCAGACTCGTCATGCTGTCCCAATACACACCCCATCGAGTTCTCGGTCACTGACAGGTACATTATCAGAGGTCTCCCAGGAACTGGAGGTATAAGGATTGGAGGTTTTTGTAGATACTCTTTTATCTTCTCGAAAGCCCTTTGACAATCTTCATTCCACCTGATAGCCTGATCTTTCCTCAGCAATTTGAAAATTGGCTCACACGTGGTTGTTAGGTGAGAGATGAACCTTGCAATGTAGTTCAACCTCCCTAAGAAACTACGAACTTGCTTCTCTGTTCTTGGCTCAGGCATTTCTTGTATTGCTTTCACTTTGTCAGGATCCACCTCAATCCCTTTTCCGCTAACGATAAAACCCAGCAATTTTCCCGATCTCACCCCGAAAGTGCACTTGTTCGGTTTAAGTCTCAGTTTGAATTTCCTCAAACGCTCAAACAGTTTCTGCAAATTCAACAAATGTTCTTCTTCTGTCTGAGATTTGGCAATCATATCGTCCACATAAACCTCGATTACATGATGAACCATATCATGGAACAGAGTCACCATCGCTCGCTGATATGTTGCTCCGGCATTTTTCAGACCAAACGGCATCACCTTGTAGCAGAAGGTGCCCCATGGGGTTATGAAAGTTGTCTTTTCCATGTCTTCTAGTGCCATCTTGATTTGGTTATAGCCAGAAAAGCCATCCATGAAGGAGAATACCGAGAACTGAGCTGTATTATCCACCAAAATGTCGATGTGAGGTAATGGGAAATCATCTTTAGGGCTAGCTCTATTCAGATCCCGGTAGTCGACACACATCCGTACCTTTCCATCCTTCTTAGGTACTGGGACGATGTTTGCAACCCATGGCGGATAATTGCTGACTGCTAGAAACCCTGCATCCAACTGCTTTTGCACTTCTTCCTTTATCTTGACAGCCATCTCTGGTCTTGTTCTTCTGAGCTTCTGCTTGACCGGAGGACAACCTTATTTGAGAGGCAAGCGGTGTATCACGATTTCTGTGTCCAGCCCAGGCATGTCCTGATAAGACCAGGCGAAGATGTCAACGTATTCTTGCAGCAATTCAATCAGCCCTTTCTTCACATCATCTCCCAAAGCAGCCCCTATCTTGATTTCTCTCTTGGCGTCCTCGGTGCCGAGATTAATCACTTCAACAGACTCTTGATGCGGTTGAATGACCCTTTCTTCCTGTTTTAATAACCTGGTAAGTTCTTCAGGGAGTTCACAGTCTTCATCACCCTCTTCTTCAGCTTGAAAGATTAGATTTTCAAAGTCGAAGCGAGCCATAGCAGAACCGTTATCAATAGGATCCGGTGTTGTGCATCTGCATGAGTGATGGTATGTGCTTATGAGTGTGAACAAGAAGTGAAAACTAAATAAAACATTGCCATTTTTTTTTATTTTGAAAAACTGCAAAAATAGAAAGACAGGGAACGAAATATTTGAATGCAAAAATACGTCCTTTATTTATGATAAAAATGCAAGTGTCACATAGATGGGCCCTACAATGAGTCATTACGCCCTGGGCGGAACGTAAGACTTGGATATGCATGAATAAACAAAGAAAATTACTCTTCAAGAAGAGTGACTTGGATAATCTCCTCAGAAGACCAATTGTTGATGACTTCACCCGGGATCCTCGGACGTACCCAGTTGTCAATGTCACAATCACTATCCCCATCTTCTTTGTTGACCGCAGAGACTAACTTGACTTCTCCTTCAACCATGTTAACGTTGGCTCCACCATGCTGGGGCATGGGATTGTTGACGACATTCGGAGCTGGTGCAAGGTCGATGGCCTTTGAATCTATGAGGTCCTGAACTACGTGCTTAAAAGCTTTGCAGTTCTCAATGTCATGGCCAGGTGCCCCAGAGTGGAAGCTACACCTAGCGTTGGCGTCGTAACCCACCGGAAGTCTACCAATAGGAGGAACCAGAGTGCGCAGTTGCACAAGTTGTAGTTGTTGAAGACTAGAAAGCAACTGGGCGTACAACATTGGAAGGGTGTCGAAACGCCGGTCCATCATCCTTTGCCTCTGTTGATAAGCGGGTCTGTTACCCGGTTGCTGCTGCTGTTGATACTGAGCTGGTTGACGTTGTGATTGTTGTTGTTGTAGTGGTGCTGCAGCTGGAATGGTCACAGCCGCAACATACGGTTGCTGATGATAATTCTGAAAGTTATTCCTCCGGTTATCCCTGTTCTGATAAGAAGATATGGCATTTGCATCCCCTTCTCTCCTATTTTGTCCCTGAATGAACGGCTTCTTCACCCCTGATGAGGATCCACCTCCACTCTGGATCTTATAGGTCTTTAGGTAATTCTCCACCCTTTCTCCAGTAGAGACCACATCAGCAAAGTTGGATGCATTGCACCCCACCAGACGCTCCAAGTAAGGTCCGGGCAGAGTATTCATGAACATGTTGGCCATTTCCTTTTCCAACATAGGAGGCTGAACACGGGAAGCTGTATCCCTCCAGCGTTGAGCGTATTCCCTGAAGCACTCATTGCTTTTAAGAGACAGATTCTGAAGTTGAGTTCTGTCCGGAGCCATGTCTGCATTATACTGATACTGCTTCACGAAAGCCTCTGCCAAATCCCTCCAGCAACGGATGTGGGCTCTGTCCAGCCTCATATACCATTCCAAGGATGCCCCAGCTAGGCTATCCTGGAAGAAGTACATAAGTAGCTTCTCGTCATCAGAGTACACAACCATTTTACAGAAATAAGCTTGCACGTGAGTTTTGGGGCAAGAGCTGCCATTGTATTTGTCAAATATCGGGACCTTGAATTTCGGTGGCACTCTCACACCTGGGACCAACCCCAAGTCAGCAACATCTACTCCCAGAAGATTCTGTCCTTCCACTGCTTTCAACCTCTCTTCCAATCTTCTAAACATGGGGTCCATGCCAAAGTCTTCCTGAAGCAAGGGGAACTGATCATCCTGACCATCCTGAATGGGTTGTTGACCGGAGGTGACATGTAGGATTGGGATAGGCCCCGGTCCATTGGGACCATTAGCCTCTCCAGCTGGAGGATCAGCCAGCGTCTCCGGTTGAGTAATAGGGGGATCCCTCTGCACCAACAATCTAAGCTCCTGCTGTCCTTGAGCCACCCCTTCAACCAAATCCATGAATTGATTCATGCGAATCTTCATCTCGGCGAGCTCTGCTTGTAGGCTTTCCATCGCTCTCTGTTGATTCCTCCGGGTACCATATCGGTGAATGCCTGAGTCAGCTATCCTGCTAGTGGGACACCAAACAAACTGAGAACACTGTGGCGGTACCTGTTATGCAAGACATGCTAATGAATATGTAAATGCAATGACATGTTTATCAATTCCAAAGGTATTCTACCCCCTTGATTCCAGTCTCTCAATAGATAAACGGTGTAAGAAGAAAACCCCGACTAGAATCAAGAAGAAGATTTAAACCCCCTTGAAAAGGATAAACATGTGTTAAATGATATGAATGCAAATGATGTGATGCAACGATGTGAATGCAATGCAGTGGCATGTCAATCAGGATTGCTGTGTCTGCTTGAACATCTGTCAGGTTGCACTGTCTGGAGAGAAATTAAGAGCACACCAAACAAAGGTCATGGGATGGATCATGTTATCCTTAATATCAACCACCCACTTTGGTGGACTATGGTTTACACCTTATCAACACCCGAGTTTCATTGATATTAAGGATACCTGATTGGATTAACCATGAATCAAGGGTTTGTTGCAAGCCACGAGCATGGAGTTTAGGTTAAGAACCACCCAAAAGGAGTGTACTAAGGTTTAAACCTGCCAAACATGTTCTACAAAAGGTTCCCATAGTCATAATCCCATATTTCGGATATTATCAAAGGAACGACTACTCGTATTCCAACAATATTCTCAAGAGAGACTCTTATGAGTGTAGTATCGCGTAACAATCGTATCAAATCTTACACTTGAACGACTTTTGCACTACGTCCTACGAATAGGCCAAGATGGGTTTGGTAAACTAAGGTCCTCGGCTTCTCAGGTCTATATTGGAACAAGTAATGTCTAACCACAACTTACTTATGTGACATTATTGATCTCAACATGACCTCCACCAAGTGAATGGGCTTGCAAGTCAACTCGCTAAGGAATAACTCCACACAAGTCGACAGGACTATGCCATTCTCCTATCCTAAGTGCACTCGAGTTCGGGTATAGAACTCATCTCACAAAGATCACCAAGCAACCATAGCCAGCCAACAGATACAACAATGATATGTACACAATGCAATAAGGTAAAGCAGGTAAATAAATAATTGTACAAAAACATGAACACCCAATAAACAAACAAACTACAAAAGCTAGGAGGGACTCGCTTAGGGAAACCGGGTCCCCAGCAGAGTCGCCAGCTGTCGCAACCTGAAAAATACAGTGTGCAAAAAAAAACAACCGGCGAAAGAAAATGACAGAAGAGTCGCCACCGTGCGTTATTCACCCCAAAGGAGGGAAAGGAAACGCTCGAAGTAAACCTGAAAAAAGGAAAGGACAAGACGGGGTCTCGCAACCAAATCTTGGGTTCGGGAGTCGGTTATGCGAAGGGAAGGTACTAGCACCCCTACGCATCCGTAGTACTCTACGGGATCCACTTTTGTGGTTTTTGTCTAAAGGGTGTGAGTTTATCTAATGTACTATTTACTAAAAGGTTAAGAGAAATGACTCGCGCGGATGTTGCATCCGCTGCATACGTATCTCATCTGAATAGGAGAATCAGAGTCTTCGTAGCTCGGCTGACCTATGGGTTAAGGGTTAGTGTGCTCGCTAAGACATCGCGTCTCATGCCTACGTATCTCATCTGGAATGAGAATCAGAGCAAGCCGTAGTTCGGCTAACTACGGGGTTATGGATTGGGTTTTGGACGAACAACGTTACTACGCAATCTACCGGATGCTCGACCTTTGGAGACTTACTCGCCTGTAGTAGAAGGAGATAACGTGTTGCTTTGGGTTTTAGGGTTTGGGATGCGCGAGGGCAAACAGGCAGTCCTTGACGAAGGAACCGCGCTACCTGCAGGGATATGAATACAAAACACAAAACATGTATCTCAAAGTAAAATGCCACTAAGGGGCTCAAACGTTGCCTCCTATCGAGGTCTTCCAGCTAGGAAAACAGTAAAATGCGGGAAAAATGTAAAAGTACCACGCGGATAAAGATCTGAAGTAACAGCAATTAGAGGAATGGGAAACCCTGAGATCCTTCCAAGCTAATGCCATCAAAGAAAAGTGAGTCAGTACAGGTAATCGGAATGAACCTCCAGGGGTTATCCCACAAATAAAGTGGGAAACCACGCAAGTTATCCCTGCAAAAGTCATGTGAGCCCTCACAAAAACTCAACAAAAGGGTTAGAGAAACAAAATAGGGTAACCAAGAGTTGCCCCTAAATCAAAATGTAACCACATGAATAATTCCATCAAAATTCACAAAAAGCTCATAAAAAGCAATCAAGGATAGGAGGTCTAAACCTCTTGTCAAACACATGCATCAAAAGGGTATCAAATTCACCCATAATACCTCATACATTTAGAGCGTTCAAATTAAAGGCATAAAGATGATGGATATATGGCAAACCTGATTGGAGAGATTGATTAAGATTGAATGGTACGGCCGGATCTGCAAAGTAATACTAGGGTATGTGTGAGGCGGAGTGAACTTCTCAGAGCTGCCTGAAGGTCGCTGCAGAGTAGTTCCTAGGTTTCCTTCTCTCAAAATCTTTCTCCAGTGAATCTCCCAGTGTAACTCCAAGTGTCTTTTCCTCTACTGAAACTTCAGTATTTATAGACTGATTTTCGTGGGTAGTGGGCTCAAATGAGGGAGACCCAAGTCCAAAAAAATTTGTTATATTTTATTTATTTATTTATTTTTTTTTAACTTTTTTTTTTCTTCGTTTTTTTTCTTCAGGAAAAATGAAGGGTAAATTTTGGGGTATTACACCATGGTATTAATATGAATTTCTAATTGTAATACCACTTCAGTTTAGAGACGTTCCATGTCCTCGATACATGTTCTTCTTCGAGGGGTTCTAGAAGATAATCCCCTTTTCTGGTGTTAGCTCGTACGCGGTAGAGTTCTTCCCAAATAATAACTAACTTCTTGTCTCATGGATTCTTATTTCTGATTTCTTCCCTCCTTAGTACTAGATCCTTTGTATGGAATTCTCGAGACCGAGCTCGACGATCGTACCAAAAAGTTATTATTTGCTTAACGACTGCACTGGTCAAGGAAGATGCCATTCTCTTTTCTTCTGAAAGGTCGATCTTCTCTATAATAGCTTTCTTGTTTCTTTTTGTTGGCAATAGATTTACTGTTCTCAAGCTCGGCTATTCAATTTCTACTAGGATAACTTCTTTTATCCCATACGTTAGACGAAAAGGAGTCTCTCATATGATGGAATATGGTGTAGTACGATAGGCCCATAAAACATGTGTCAGTTTGTCGGCCCAATTGCCTTTGGCTTCCTACAACCTCCTATTCAGGCCTCTTACCATTATTTGATTGGAAGCCTCGACTTGGCCGTTTGTTTAGGGATGTTCTACTGATATGAAAGTTTGTTTGATTCTTAATTATTCCCAAAGGCTTTTTAGTTTTTTGTCTATAAACTATGTTCCATTATCTGTGGTAATGGCTTAGGGAACTCCGAACCTGGATAATATATTCCTTTTAAAGGATTTTATGACATTTGTTATAGTGATATTAGTTAATGCCTCGACCTCGATCCATTTAGTAAAGTAGTCGACCACAACAATATGATATTTGAGTTGTCTTGGCACTAGAGCAAAATCGCCAAGAATATCCACTCCCCACTGCATGAACGACCAGGGTGATGTTAATATGTGAAGTTTGGTAGTCATAGCATTGAAGACGTCTTTGTTCCTTTGGCATTGGTCACATTTTTCACGCATTCCCGAGCGTCTTGGACCATGGTCAGCCAGTAGTATCTCGCCCTCGGAATTTTCTTAGCCATTGCTCTTGCTCCCATGTGTTGTCTGGCTATTCCTTCATGTATTTCAAGGAGGGTGTAATCGGCTTCTGGTTTCCCCAAACACATCAACATTGGCATGGAATAACCCCTTTTGTACAAAGTTCCTTCGACCACTGTGTATCCTCCAGGCCTTTTCTTAACCAGCATTGCATCTAATGGATTTGGCAGAATTTTTCTGGACATGATATATTGTCGAATCGGGGTCATCCAAGAGGGTAAGACCGTCTCGCTTATTACAACTATTGACTTCCTTTTCACTTTCATGTCGGGGACTTTCTTAATGTCTTGAGCAAAATAGTGGTTGATTCTGGGATTTAAGTACTGGCTAAGTAGGATAGGACATCTGGTCGTGTGTTTTGCTTTCGAGGTACGTGATTTATTTTGAATGCCTTTAATTTTGCTAGCTTTCCCATAGCTGGTTTGAGAGTTTTTTTTGGAGAAAATGGTCCTTTTCTTGGGCATCTCACTTTATTTAGGAAACAACCAATTGAGAATACATTCATAACTTAATGCATTATGCTCCCATTTCTCCCATAAGTGTGTTCACGGTAATGACGACTTCATATTCGGCTTGGTTTTTGGTGATTGATAACTCGAATCTTATAGATACTTCCACTAATAAACCATAACCATTTTCTAGGATCACACATGTTCCACTTCCCTTGTTGTTGGACGATCCGTCAAAGAAAATCACCCATGCCCGACCTGGTTCGGGGGGTACAAGAGTCCTCTTCACTAAGAAGTCGACAAATAGTTGGGGTTTTAGGGCTCACTACGCCAAAAACTGGAATAGACAGCGCACCTTAGAGGGCGCTTTCTTAAAGAAGCGCACTCTAAAGTGAAGAGAAAAATAAGGAGGAATAGACAGCGCACTTTAGAGGGCGCTTTTGAAACAAAGCGCCCTCTAAAGTGAAGCAAAAAAATAATGAGGAAATGGAGGGACACCAATAGAGGGCGCGTTTATGAAAGCGCCCTCTAAGGGTACCCTTAGAGGGCGCTTTTAAAAAAGCGCTCTCTAAGTCCATGTACAACAGCGCACTTTAGAGAGCGCTTGTGTAACAAAGCGCCCTCTAAAGTGAAGCGAAAAAATAATGAGGAAATGGAGGGACACCAATAGAGGACGCTTTATTGAAAGCGCCCTCTAAGGGTAACCTTAGAGGGCGCTTCTAAAAAAGCGCTCTCTATGTCCATGTACATTTCCAGTTTATAAGGCGCTTTTGGAAAGCCTTAGAGAGCGCTTTTAGAAGCGCCCTCTTAGACCCCCTTTAGAGGGCGCTTTTGTAACTAAGCGCCCTCTAAAGTGAAGCCAAAAAAAAATGGAGGGACAACAATAGAGGGCGCTTTTGTGAAAGCGCCCTCTAAGGTTACCCTTAGAGGGCGCTTTTGAAAAAACGCTCTCTAAGTCCATGTACATTTCCAGTTTAGAAGGCGCTTTTGGAAAGCCTTAGAGAGCGCTTTCAGAAGCGCCCTCTTAGGCCCCCCTTTAGAGGGCACTTTTTTTAAAAAAGCACCCTCTAAGGTCCCCTTTAGTAAACATTAAAATTATAACATATACTGCATGTCTCTTTATTTTCCCTCTCTACCAGCTATTTCGTTTTCTCTCAACTGCGATTACTCTCTACTGCGATTACTCTCGTCATCCGTTCGTTCTCCCTCCCTCACCGTCATCGTCGCCGTTCGTTCTCCCTCCCTCACCGTCATCGTCGCCGTTCACGTTATCCTCTTCCACCGTCACTGTTCACTTTCTTCTCCATCGTTACCGTCACCTTTAAGGTATTTCTCTTCTCCATCGTTACCGTTCACTTTCTTCATTGTTTGATTAGGGCATTTTCTAAACTTAGTTTTTCATTTTGTGCATTATGTTGATTAATGTTGTTTAGGGAAAACTGAGTTTTTTTATTTCTGATTGAAAACTGATATATTTGAAGTGTGTTTGAGCTTGTGCTTGGAAGTTTGATGATTATGGATACAAGTTTGTTCATGTTCCAAACACCATAAGTTTGCATTGGTCTTTTGCATGCAGTAGGTGTGTGTGAGTTTGTATTCAATAATGATAAAAAAAAAGAGTTTAGATTGTAGTAACATGAGAGAAATGGAAGGTATATGAATGTGTTCACGTATTGAATCATTGTCTTACTTGGGTCTTATTGAATCATTTCTATATTACAGATAAAATGGCCAACCAAGACGATACCAATGCCGCGAATGAATCACGTAATAATGTTGAAAAAGAAATCAAACGAGGATTGACTGTTATGAAGTCAATCATTCGTGCAAGAGACAAGGGTGTAAAATTTGAAGTACATTGGAGTGCTGAAGACCAACTAATTGAGCCTAACGGTTCAATGTTGGCAAGTTACATTGGTTTCCTTGTTCGCCAACATATTCCGATTACATGTGATAATTGGAGAAGTCCGGACTTGAAGGTTGGCAAGGAAAAAATATGGTCGGAGATAAAGGTACTTACCATATATTGTTATATGTTTTTTTGTTGACTATTTGTTAACCATATATTGTTATAATATTACTTTATAATAACACACTCCATTTGTATGTTTTTTAGAGATCCTTTGACATCGATGAAAGCCGGCAAAAATATTGTATTCAATTGGCCGGAAAAAGACTCCGAGGATTTCGATCCTTTTTGTGCAACAAATTTCTCAAGGATGAGGAAGGAAAATTTGTTGAAGGAGAACGGCCAATGAAGTATGCCGAGATTATTTCAGCCGATGAATGGAATAACTTTGTCGCCAAACGAAGAAACGAAAAATTCCATGTAATGTCTATTAATTATGCTATTATACAATTGTTAAGTTACTTGGTTCTAATATGCCTTAAACTTTTTTATCCAGGAAGTAAGCGACATAAATAGGAAAAGGGCATCAAAACCCGCGTATCCGTACAAAAAAGGGCGTATGGGTTATGCACGGTTACAACAAAGAATTGTGAGTATATTCAAATACTATGAGCTTATACATTGTCACAATATGTTATAATTGATGATCTTATAATCTAATTCAATGTGTAGCTAGCCGAGGAGAAAAGTGACGCAACATCTCTTCCGGATCACGTATTATGGAAGGCTGCTCGGGTTGGGAAGGATGGGGCTGTCGTTGAAGCGGTCCAAAATGTTTATGACGAATGTGTAAGTATATGTAACATTATTTCTTTAATTATATCGAAAATTTTGTTAGACATATAATTCATTTTTAATCTCCTCTAATAATATTTCAGGAGACTTTATCCCAAACCGTACCTTCAACCGAGGTCCAGGATTGCAGGAGCGTACTTAGTCGAGTACTAAATGTTCCTGAGTATTCCGGTCGTGTGAGGGGTAAGGGTTTTGGTGTGACTCCGTCGTCATTTTACAAAAAAACAAAAACAAAAAATCCTACCAACAAAGAGGTGATGGAGACCTTGGCGGAGTTAAGGGCACAAGTACTCCAACTGCAAAACGAGAATGCAAGGTATAGAGAGGAAAGGTGCGCTTCCGAGGCAAAAGATACTAGTGACCGAGCTAGTATCAATCATCAACCGAAATTTCCCGAGGTAATTATATATGTTATTATGAAATTAAAATAGCACTTTTTTACTTGACACATATACAAGTTAACAATAACATTTATTATTGGTTTAGGGCATTTCACCTTGTCAGCTGTATCTATCGTCACCAACTTATCGCATGGTTGGCAAGGGAAAAGTGCACAATACTTCGGGTGAATTACTTCACCATAATCCCCTCCCGGTGGGATTTATGAAAGTTTCGGTTGACCTCGTATTCGATACGGACGCCCGTCTACCATTACCTGACGTTGTTTCAGAGACAACGTTGATGCGAGATGCAGTCGGATCCTTTGTTGGTTGGCCGTCAGAGCTAATTTTCCCTGATGCCGAGGTATATATGTTCTAAATGATTATGAATATTTAGTATTCACATTTCAATTCAGCTACAATTATGATATTTAATCAATTATATGGTAATGTTAGACTCCTACAAGACCCACACATAAAGTTGGTAAAAGGATTTCAAGACGCATCGAGTCGGTTGCATCTCAAAAAGAGGTACAAATATATATACCCATTGAATTATATACGCAACGATTCTGTTGCATCACAAAAAGTCATGATTTATTTTATATGAATTTTTAGGTTCCCGGTCGAGAGTTGAAAAGCGCTGCTAAGGATATTCCAACGACGTCCGGGACAAAATCTCAAATTTTGATGCGTCTTGAGAAAATGGTGGAGGAGTCCGATATTATGCATGGGGGGGCCATTCGTACTATAAATTTTGATGAAGGTGTTTTCGGAGCTGCTCATTTCGAAATAATTGGAAAGGAGGACTTCCAACAACTTTTTGAACACACCGAATTGGGCATCGCTGTCATTCATACATACATATGGTACTCCGATCAATCTATAATTTACTTAGTTGAACAATTTATTTACACATTTCAATGAGTAGTCTAATGTTTATTATGTTTCTATTTAAGGTATATGTATGTAACATTGATGCGGGGAACTGAATTGTGTAACCGTTTCAATTTTATTGCTGCTTCCCGTATCAACGCAACGTTAATAACGAATAATTCAACATCCGTAAAGAATGATCTAGTCGATATATTCATGGCGGCCGGCGATACGTCTACACCCAGTTTGTATTTTTTACCGTTTAATTCTGGCAACGGGTTAGATTTTCTTTCTAATAATTTCATTCTAATCTATGTATATCTTTTACGTAGAAAATTTTCATTCATCTAAATTTTTGTTTTATTTTACAGTGGTCACTGGGTGTTGGTTGCTATGGATCTTTCGAGACTAATAGTGTATTATCTCGATTCTTTATCGGGTGATTGGAGTAAATATCCGAGTATGAAGAAGACGGTTGACGCGTAAGTGAAATTCTTCTAAATAATCGTGTGTTTTTGTATATTTAATTATGTCTGTCAGATTGATCTCAATATACGTTTTTATTTTGTTAGGGCAATAATAAAATTTAGATTGAAAAAGAAATACCGCAATAGGAAGGACATTACCTGGATCAGAGTTCAGGTATATATTAAGTATCTTATTTTTGCTTATAATAGTGTTTGTTTTTTTGCTTATAATAGTGTTTGTAAGAAATTAACTATATATATATTGTTTGTTTTTCTGTGTAGTGTCCTCAGCAAAATAATTCGGTCGATTGCGGATTTTTTGTAATGAGATTTATGAGAGACATCATTGCGTTGAATCGTATAGACATCCCAAAAATGGTATGGAATAATAACTTAGGGTTTATTTTAATATTATCGGATATTTCATCTAATTTGTTACTAAATCATGAATATGTTTTATTCTCTTAATTGTAGTACTTTGAGGAATACAAATCTTACTCAAGAGCTCATTTGGATGAAATCAAGGATGAATTGTGTCAATTCATTGTTGATCAAAGAATCATATAGCTAGGTTGTATATTGTTGTACATATATGTATGGAATGTTGTTGTTGTATGCTGTTGTTGTATATATGTTGTATATTGTTGTTGTAATTTTACTAAATCATGAATATGTTGTTGTATATTTTTGATCAAAGAATCATATATTAATGTTGTATATATGGAGGATTAATGTTGTATATAAATGGATTCATGTTGTATATATAAATGGATTAATGGTGTATAACATTGGATTAAAGGATGAAATCAATATGAATTTTACACTTTTGCAGCATGCGAACAGGTTACCAATTAAATATCCACTGTTTTTCAAACAATTTTTTTTAAAAATAACTAACACTTTAGAGGGCGCTTTGTCCAGAAAGCGCCCTCTAAACACTTTACATTGACAACTTTAGAGGGCGCTTTTTCCTGAAAGCGCCCTCTAAACACTTTACATTGTCAACTTTAGAGGGCGCTTTTTCCTGAAAGCGCCCTCTAAACACTTTACATTGACAACTTTAGAGGGCGCTTTTTCCTGAAAGCGCCCTCTAAACACTTTACATTGACAACTTTAGAGGGCGCTTTTTCCTGAAAGCGCCCTCTAAGGTGTCTCTTTATGGACCACTCCAGAGGGCGCTTTTTTCTTAAAGCGCACTATAATGTGGCCCTTAAAGGGCCACTTTAGACAGCGCTTTCTCCAGGAAAACAAAGCGCTGTCTTTACCTATGCCAGCGCCAGATTAGAGGGCGCTTAAAAGCGCTGTTATAGGCCAAAAAAAGCGCCCTCTATTCCCTTATTTGGCGTATTGGCTTTTCTTGTTTCGAAGGATATCTCAAATTTGGATAACTCGATATCCCATTTAGTTAAACGTCCGACTAGATCTGTTCGGTAAATCACCTTTTTCGAGGAAGATTTGTTCGTACTACAATGGAATGTTCAAGGAAATACCTTTGCAACTTATGAGATGTTGTCACTAATGCCAGGGATGCCTGTTCGATCTCCGGGTATCATTTTTCTGCCTTGTTAATGCTTTGGAAATGAACAAAACTTGTTTCTGGTGTGCGTCATATTCTTTGAGTAATACGACACTGGCAGCTTCTTTGGAAGCAATTAAGTATCAATACAAACCTTATCTGAAGATGGTCTGATCAGTACCAGGGGCGTAGCCAAAGTTTTCTTCAAAGATTTAAATGCCTCCTCGCAACTAGTTGTCCACTCAAAATCAGTTTTCTTCTTCAATAGACGATAAAAAAGGTAAAGCATAATGTGCAGAATTTGAAATAAATCTATTCAAATAAGTTAGCATACTGTTTAACATTTGAACTTCCTTTTTTGAAGTCGACGAGCTCATCTGAATCACCTCTTCACATTTGTCCGTGTCTGCTTCGATTCCCCGCTTGATCAAATAGAATCCCAATAATTTTCCTACTTTTACCCCGAAAGCACATTTTTCCGGGTTGACACGCATATTCTACTATCACACTCTCTTGAACACCGTTCAAGAGGTTGAGCATGAAGCTTCTCTTGGTCAAACTTTATGATCATATCATTCACGTACACTTCCAGCGTCTCCCCTATCTCTTCTTGGAAGATCTTGTTCATCATTATTTGGTAGGTCGCGCCAGCATATTTCAATCCAAAAGGCATGACATTATACTGATAATTTGTTCGCTCCATCATAAAGGCAATTTTTATCGGGTCAGGTTTGTACATAGATATTTGATTATACTGTGATAAGCATTCATGCAAAATTAATCGATACCATGCATAATTGTCTACCAATTAATCAATGTTTGGGAACAAATATGAATCTTTCGGGCAAACCTTGTTAAGATCGGTATGGTTGATGCACATCTTTCATTACCCTGAGGCCTTTTTCACGAACACAAAGTTGGACAACCACTCAATATATTTTGCCTCAGAAATGAATCTGGTGTCTAATAGGTATTTGATCGTGCTAGTAGTGGCCTCATCCTTCTCAAGAGATTGTCTTCTCTGATGTTGGGAAACATAACAAGCCTTAGCGTCCACATTCACATGGTTGCACGCTATACTAGGATCAATGTCGGGCATCTCATATGGTTGAATATGGTATAGTACGATACTCCCATAAAACATGTGTCTGTTTTTCAGTCCAATTGTCTTTGGCTTACTACAACCTCCTCTTAATCCTCTTACCATTATGCAATTGGAAGCCTCGACTTGGCCGTTTATTTAGGGATATTTTACTCATGTGAAATGTTGTTTATTTCTCAATTATTCCCGAAGGCTTTTTAGTTTTTTGTCAATAAACTATGTTCCATTATCTATGGCATTGGCTTAGGGAACTCCAAACCTAGCCAATATATTCCTTTTAAAGAATTTTATGACATTTGTTACAGTGATATTAGTTAATGCCTCGACCTCGATCCATTTAATAAAGTAGTCGACCAAAACAATATGATATTTGGGTTGTCTTGGCGCTAGAGAAAAAGTGCCAAGGATATCCATTCCCCACTGCATGAACGACCAGGGTGATGTTAATATGTGAAGTTTGGTAGTCGGAGAATTGAAAACGTCTACATTCCTTTGGCATTGGTCACATTTTTCACGCATTCCCGAGCGTCCTGGACCATGGTCAGCTATTAGTATCTCGCCCTCAGAATTTTCTTAGCCAATAATCTTGCTCCCATGAGTTGTTTGGCTATTCCTTCATGTATTTCAATGAGGGTTTAATCTGCTTCGGATTTCCATAAGCACATTAACATTGGCGTGTAATAACCCCTTTTGTATAAAGTTCCTTCGACCATGGTGTATCCGCCAGGCCTTTTCTTAACCAACATTGCGTCAAATGGATCTGCCAGAAGTTTTTCAGACATGATATATTGTCGAATCGAGGTCATCCAAGAGGGTAAGACTGTGTCTCTTATTACAACTATTTACTTCCCTTTCACTTCCATTTTGGGGAATTTCTTAATGTCTTGAACAAAATAGTGGTTGATTCCGGGATTTAAGTACTGGCTAAGTGGGATAAGACATATGGTCGTGTGTTTTCCTTTCGAGGTACATGATTTATTTTGAATGCCTTGAATTTCGCTAGCTTTCCTACAACTAGTTTGAGAGTTTTTGGAGCAAATGGTCATTTTCTTGGGCATCTCGCTTTATTTAGGAAACAACCTATTGAGAATACGTTTGTAACTTAATGCATTATGCTCCCATTTCTCCCGTAAGTGTGATCACGATAATGACAACTTCATATTCGGCTTGGTTTTTGGTGATTGGTGTAAGACCTCAATTTTGACACTAAGATCCCTCATGCTATCTCATCATATGCATTAGCATTGGGATCACATCTTGGCATCCCCCTTACCCCTCATTCATTAGGTTTGCATTGGGAGAGATCACCAAGCATCATTTGATTGTATCATACTTTGTATTTTATCATTTTTACTAACCCAAATACCAAAAATATGTCAATGTATAGTTTGTTACTTTTGTAGGTAGTATGTATTTTGATCTATCAAACTCACATCTAGGGTTTAAGACCCTTAGTGCAAGGAGTTCAATCAATAATTGGTTTACTATGGATCTAAGCATAATATATGAATCCTCATGATCTTCACATGTTATTTTGATCAAGAAATCATCAAGAGTTTGGAGTTGGTTTGCCTTGGAAACCCTAATTCATCTAGGCATCTTGTGTAACTTCTTCAACAAGCTTCTTCACCAATGGATCAAATATTTCAAGGGATACTTCAAATTTCATCATCTTATGCATTTATTATCCTCCATGAGTCCCAAAGATCAATAGAATGGAAAGCTAGCAAGTTGGTTGATGGTGGTTGACCAGAGGAATTCATCTGATCAAAATTGGGGTCCCCTAGACCCTATCTCCTACAATTGTTTGTCATATGAAAATGATTCCAAGAGCAAAGTTACTCTAAATGACATTACAAATAACTTTCATGTTGAGGTCAAGATCTAGTTTTGCTTGGAAAGTCATTTTTTATGGTGAAAGATTATAGGTCATTTTGTCTAAACCCTAATTTGGAGGTCAACTTCCCAAGACCATAACTTGCTCAATTTTTATTAGATGAAAGCTATTAAATTTGCACAATCAAATTCAAGATGTCTACTTCAACTTTTATGTTTAGAGGAAGAGAAAATTCAACTTTTAAATGCATATGATATGAGGAGACATTATAGGTCATTTTGGACCCATGCCATTGAACAAGTGATTTTTCTCAACTTCAAAAATGCATAACTCCTTCATACTAAATCCAAATAAGGTCAAAATTGTGACCATTTTGAAGTACTTTGAGAGAGCAAAGTTGTTCCTCTTGATCTAACCATTCCAAAAAGTCAAATTTCATCCCATTTGGACAAGGTATGCGTGACTTGCGCATGGCTTGAACTTGGATCACCATTTGGCATAAGTGAACTTGAACCTTCCATACATAAATGCATGGCCTTTCCACATGACTTCAGCAATGTTTTTACTCAATTTTGCACTTGAAGGAATGATTACATGGGCCTATCACACGCCCATGCATCCATGCAAGCAAGTTACTATTTTTGAAATTTTGAATCAAGTGTGCAATTAGCAAGGCTTTGGCTATAAATAGAGACCCTTGCCTTCAGAAATAAGGATCCCTGCGCGCCAACTTTGAATCCCCAGCTATAAACCCTCTCATTCAAAGGATAACCTTGAGGATTTCCATTGGAAATTGAGTTTGAATCTCCACTGTTTTGAGATTCAAATATCCAAGAGTCCTGCTTCCTTTTTGATTCAATTCCATTCCATCAAGTGTCCAGAGCAAGACCAAGAGCAATTGGAAGCAAGACCGTATTCATCCAGATCTGCAGTGAAGGTGAATTTCTCAATTTTTCATTTCTTCGATTCTCACTCAATTCTCCATAATTCTTCTTGATTTTTGGTTGTCTGAAGTCCTACCAACGTAAGCAACAAGATTGAGTTGCTTTGAGGTCAAATCAAAGCAACTCAGATCATGATCCTCAAATTTCAACTCCCTGTATCTTTCGATATACTTGGAGTTAGGAGAAACTCAGGCCAGATTCGAGCTCCTGAGCATTTTTAATTTAAATTCATGTCCTCCTTTTTTATTTTGGTGATGGTTAAAGGTGGACCAGTCCGGTGAGGTCCACTGGAGAAGAAGACCGGAGTTACAGCTTTAGCGGTGCATTGGCACATCTCAGACCATATGATCCTTGCAATTTGTTTTAATCTCACTCGTTGGTTTTAAATACCAGCCCTGCAGCGCATTGACTAGTGTCCATCATGGAACACACACTCTGATCCACTTGATCTGCCACCTCAATTAATGAGGCAAATTAAGTGGTCCACGTTTTTTGCTATTTTCTGATTTTTGGTTTAATTGACTTATTTTCATTAATTCATATTAATTTTAATATTGATCCAAAAAATATGAGACTTTCATCAATTTTTTTAAATAAAACCCTCTTTCATTTTCTGAGTTAAAATTATTTTTTGGATCATTATTAATATTTTTCATGATTTAATTATTTTTGTGAATATTTTTAATTGTTTAAAAATAGTTTTAAGTTTCCAAAAATTATGATTTTTTTCTCCAAGGTCCTTTGACCTTGTTTGACCTATGATAGATCTCATGCCCATTTATTTGGTGTTTTGATGAGGTTTTAGGATTTTGACCAACCATAATTTAATTTAATGCATTTTTAATTGATTTTAATTGTTTAATTGCAAAATAAATTGTTTTGAGCTTTTGATATTGACTTGTTGAGTTTTACTTGTGTTGTTGGGTCTTGGTCAAGGTTGATTTGACTTTGTTGAGTTAAAATCATTGGATTTAGGGGATTGATGAAATGCACATTTCATCTCCCAAAATGAATGAATGATTTTAATTTGATAAAAGTCCTTCCTTGACCAATTTGTGTTGATTCCATTACCCCTCTCTTCATCTCAATCCCATTCTCTTCTCATTCATTTCATGGACCTATGATATCTCTATATCCTAAGGCTAGTTGATTGCAAAATCAACCTATGTATGGATGAGATTAGGTCCATCCTTTTTGCATTTTTTTAAGTGTGGTATGTTTTAGGAGTATGGTTCATAATACCATATCTCTAACACTAAAATTTCTATTGCGCAGCCTCAAATAGTTGTGACTTCTACATAAGTCCAATTACGATTGCTTAACATAGCGCTAAATTTTGACACAAAGGCATATCATTCTAGTAAGTGATATTGTAAGTCTCCCCTCTTTCATGGTATTATGTGGAAACTTGGCCCTTTTTCCTTCCTTTGAAAGATGTCTTGGTTCAAGGATCCATGCTTGTAAATAGTGGGTTGAGTGTTCTCCAAAGAATGACTTAAACAAAGCAAAAGCAATACTAACTTCTAATCAACTAACAATTAACATTTAATTTCAAGCCATTTACTTTTATGCACTCTAACTTTAAGTCTTTATTCATTTGCTATTATTCATACCATTTAACTTGTTTACTTTAATGCCATTTTCACTTTTCTCACTTGATCCATACTTTGTGATTATATTGTGATTGTGTATACTTGTTTGTATTTGTGGTCCTTTGACTTGAATGTACATCATAACAACAAAAACTCTAAAAGACATTTGTGTGGACTGTTGGATTTGATATGAGATATTGGACTTAGAATTAGGCAACACTCCCCATGCAAAAAGGACTTGACTAATGCCAACTTTCATGAAACCAAGTGCTTGTAAATTGAAACTTCATCTGAAGCAAATATTGAAGATCCATTTGAGTTCACCTGCTACATGGTCTTATTGAAGTTGTTACTTTGAACATGTGCTTAATGCCTATCTCTGATTTCATCTGATACATGGGAGATTATGAAGAAGATCATGGAGTTGCTAAGCTTGGATATGGCTATCTTTATTTGATGCCTTGCTCTTATGTGTGTATTGATATTGCTTGATTCTAAAGTCCAAGGGAAATTTGGGTTTCTATATGACATTCTTGTCTATTGGATTGCATCCCCATTGGTCAGATCTTTTCAACTCTTAACTTTTAATTTTTTGCTTAGGATTAGTCTTTTCATCTCCTCCCACTTCTTAAATTTCAAATCTCTCCCTCCCTTTTTTTATAATCTTCTCTTGCTTGTGATTTCTAAACTCAGACTTGATTGCAAATTAGAAACTTTGGCCTAATGCCATTGCATTTTCAAACTTTTTTCTTAAATCAAAATTGTAAAATGAACTTAACTATACTTGACTTAAAATTTCAAAAGACAAAAAGAACTAACACTCATTCAAATCTTTTTAGGCCTTTTGTGCCTTGTTAAACTTCGATTTTTGTTAAAAGCAATGCACTCACTATGAAATTGTTACCACGAACTACGAGGTTTTGATCCCTCATTTTTATGTTGGCACATAGGCACAAGTCTGAAGGTCTTGTCAGACACAAAAATATAATTAATGAATTATTTTCTCATCCCTCCACTCCATTTATTGCAAACATCATTTTGTACCAAAACACATATGCATACAAGAAGGGCTCCCTAGGAGTACCTAGGACACTTTGGGTGCTAACACCTTCCCTTTGTGTAACCAACCCCCTTACCTGTAATCTCTGGCATTTTATTAGTTTTGATTTGAAAACTTGGTTTTTTCGTACTTTTCCCTTTTCCCTTGGAAACAATAAAAGCGCAGTGGCGACTCTGGTTTAATTGATGTCTAGCTTATCCATAGCTTGATGGTCATGAGTTTACAGCTACGAAAATTAAGTGGCGACTCTGCTAGGGAGTAGTCTCTAGTGGGTTTAGCATACTTTTTTGTGTGTATGTAATTGTATATTTGATGTATGTATATTTGTTTGTATTATATAATCTGCTTGTTTGTGCTTGGTGATCTCTGAGTGGTGAGATAAGTTCTAACCCGAACTTGAGTGCCATGAAGATAGGAAGATGGTATAGTCATGTTCGACTTGTGTGGAGTAGTCCTTAACAAGTTGGCTTGAGACCCATCTACTCAGTGGAGACCCTTTTGTAGATATTGATGTCACACAAGTTATTTATGGTTAGACATTACTTTCTCTGATTTGGGGTCCGAGAAGCTGAGGACCTTAGAACCTTTAACCCATCTTGGCCTATTTAGGACGTAGTGCGGAGACTGTTCAAGTGTAGACTTGATAACAGTTGTTACATAATACTACACTCAGACGAGTTTCTCTAGAGAATATTATGGGTTGATGAGGCAGTCATCCTAACCTGTAATATCTGATAGATAGAATTAAGACTCTGGGAACTTTTTAGAACATACTCTACATGTTTTTATCCTTAGTACACTCCTTTGGGATGGTTCTTAACCCGACTCCATGCTCGCGACTCATAACAAACCCTTGATTCTTAGTTGATCCAATCAAGTCTTGTCAATATCAATGGAACTTGGGTGTTGATAAGGTGAAAAACATAATCCACCAAAATGGATGATTGATCTTGACAATGACTTGATTCTGTAATACCCCAAAATTTTCCCTCCCCATTCATGCATTCCCTTTTTAGGTCATTTAGCATTTCATGCCATATTGCATCGCGTCAATCAGAATTAGCTCCAAGAAGCTCGAACATCATCCAGGACACTTTGTGGGTTCTACTTAGACGATCAATCAACGCAAGGAAAAGACTTGAGGTATTACCGACAGGTCCGAATGGGGGCCTATTCACCGTGCAAATTGCCAAGCTTGAAGAAGCAAGAATCTGCTGCTGAGCTGTCATGCTCGCTAGGCGAGCAGATGCTTCGCCTAGCGAAGAGCACTGTCATGCTCGCTAGGCGAAGGGCGCGCATTTTAGAAAATATCAGAAAGCTTTGGGCCTCAGCTGACCTCATTCCAAGCCCATTACCCACGAAATCAGTCTATAAATACTGAAGTTTCAGTAGAGGGAGTTACACTTGGAGTTACACTTGGAAACACTTGGAGTTACACTTGGAAACACTTGGACACACTTGGAAATACTTGGAGTTACCCTGGGAGAACCACTGGAGAAAGATCTTGAGAGAAGGAGACCTAGGAATTACTCTGCAGCAACCTTCAGGCAGCTCTGAGAAGTTCACTCCGATTCACACGCTCTCTTGCCTCCGCCTCACGCAAACCTAACAGAGCTTCGCAAATCCAGCCGCGTCGTTCAATCGATCGCTCATCAGGTATGCCTTTGTTCCTACTACTCTATGCCTTAAATTTGAATACTATGAATGTATGAGGTAACCTAGGGTTTTGCCCACAGGTTCATGTCTGCGTATGAACATGTAAATAGTGTCTTGAATGTTTAAAACTTTCGTTCCTGAGATGAATGCCATAGGGTTTGGATCCTTTAAAATCATACTGCTATCCCTGAAAAATCCAAAACCCGCAGGCGCTCGCTAGCCGCTTCGCTAGGCGAGCATGCAGCGAAGCTTCGCTAAGCTTTCGCTAGGCGATGCAGTCGCGAATATGACAGTATTTGCTTTTTTTTGTTCTTTTTACTCTAACCTGGCTTGTGTTTCCATGGCATTGTTTTCTCTTGATTTCATCCTGTTGCTCTAACCCTTTGTCGAGTTTTGTGAGGGTTCACATGGCTTTTGCAGAGACACTCGCGTGGTTTCCCACTTTATTTGTGGGATACCCCCTGGAGTTTTATTCTGATTATTCGTGTTGACTGAGTTCCTTTGATGGTCTAGCTGGAGAGATTTCAGGGTTTCTTGCTCCTTTAACTGCTGTAGCTTCGGATCTTTATCCGTGTGGTAATTTTTCCCTTTCTCGTACTTTATCGCTTTCTTAGTTGGAAGACCTCGATAGGAGGCAATGTTTGAGCCCCTTGGTGGCATTTTACTTTGAGATACATGTTTTGTATTTTGTATTCATATCCCCACATGTAGCGCGGTTCCTTCGTCAAGGACTGCCTGTTTGCCCTCGCGCATCCCAAACCCTAAAACCCATAACACACGTTTACTCCTTCTACTACAGGTGAGTAAGTCTCCAAAGGTCGAGCATCCGGTAGATTGTGTAGTAACGTCGTTCATCCAAAACCCACTCCATAACCCCGTAGTTAGCCGAACTACGGCTTGCTCTGATTCTCATTCCAGATGAGATACGTAGGCATAAGACGCGATGTCTTAGAGAGCACACTAACCCCTAACCCATAGGTCAGCCGAGCTACGAAGACTCTGATTCTCATATTCAGATGAGATACGTATGCAGCGGATGCGACATCCGCGCGAGTCATTTCCTTCTAACCCTATTTTAGTAAATAGCACATTAGATAAACTCACACCCCTTAGAAAAAAACTACAAAAGTGGATCCCGTAGAGTACTACGGATGCGTAGGGGTGCTAATACCTTCCCTTTGCATAACCGACTCCCGAACCCCGGATTTGGTTGCGAGACCCCGTCTTGTCCTTTCCTTTTTTCAGGTTTACTTCGAGCGTTTCCTTTCCCTCCTTTGGGATGAATAACGCACGGTGGCGACTCTTCTGTCATTTTCTTTCGCCGGTTGTTTTTTCGCACACTGTATTTTTCAGGTTGCGACAGCTGGCGACTCTGCTGGGGACCCGATTTCCCTAAGCGAGTCCCTCCTAGCTTTTGTAGTTTGTTTGTTTGTTGGGTGTTCATGCTTTTGTACAGTTATTTATTTACATGCTTTACCTTATTGCATTGTGTACATATCATTGCTGTATCTGTTGGCTGGCTATGGCTGCTTGGTGATCTTTGTGAGATGAGTTCTCTACCCGAACTCGAGTGCACTTAGGATAGGAGAATGGCATAGTCCTGTCGACTTGTGTGGAGTTATTCCTTAGCAAGTTGACTTGCAAGCCCATTCACTTGGTGGAGGTCATGTTGAGATCAATAATGTCACACAAGTAAGTTGTGGTTAGACATTACTTGTTCCAATATAGACCTTAGAAGCCGAGGACCTTAGTTTACCAAACCCATCTTGGCCTATTCGTAGGACGTAGTGCGAAAGTCGTTCAAGTGTAAGATTTGATACGATTGTTACGCGATACTACACTCATAAGAGTCTCTCTTGAGAATATTTTCAGAATACGAGTAGTCGTTCCTCTGATAATATCCGAAAGATGGGATTATGACTATGGGAACCTTTTGTAGAACATGTTTGGCAGGTTTAAACCTTAGTACACTCCTTTTGGGTGGTTCTTAACCTAAACTCCATGCTCGTGACTTGCAACAAACCCTTGATTCATGGTTAATCCGATCAGGTATCCTTAACATCAATGAAACTCGGGTGTTGATAAGGTGTAAACCATAATCCACCAAAATGGGTGGTTGATATTAAGGATAACATGATCCATCCCATGACCTTTGTTTGGTGTGCTCTTAATTTCTCTCCAGACAGTGCAACCTGACAGATGTTCAAGCAAATACAGCAATCCTGATTGACATGCCACTGCAGTGCATTCACATTTTGCATAACATCATTTTGCATTCATAATCATTCACACATGTTTATCCATTTCTGTGGGGTTTATATCTTCTACTTGATTCTAGTCGGAATTTTCTTGGTTCTCATCAACGGCTTAGTCTTTTTTTTACATCTGTTTATCAAATGCGAGACTGGAATCAAGGGGGTAGAATGCCTTTTGGAATTGATAAACATGTCATTGCATTTGCATAGTCATCCGCATGTCTTGCATAACAGGTACCGCCACAGTGTTCTCAGTTTGTTTGGTGTTCAATCAGCAGGATAGCTGACTCAGGCATTCACCGATACGGTACCCGCAGAAACCAACAGAGAGCGATGGAAAGCCTACAAGCAGAGCTCGCCGAGATGAAGATTCGCATGAATCAATTCATGGATTTGGTTCAAGGGGTGGCTCAAGGACAACAGGAGCTTAGATTGTTGGTGCAGAGGGATCCCCCTATTACTCAACCGGAGACGTTGGCTGATCCTCCAGCTGGAGAGGCTAATGGTCCCAGTGGACCGGGGCCTATCCCAATCCTACATGTCACCTCCGGTCAACAACCCATTCAGGATGGTCAGGATGATCAGTTCCCCTTGCTTCAGGAAGACTTTGGTGTGGACCCCATGTTTAGAAGATTGGAAGAGAGGTTGAAGGCAGTGGAAGGACAGAATCCTCTGGGAGTAGATGTTGCTGACTTGGGACTGGTCCCAGGTGTGAGAGTGCCACCGAAATTCAAGGTCCCGATATTTGACAAATATCATGGCAGCTCTTGCCCCAAAACTCACGTGCAAGCCTATTTCCGTAAAATGGTTGCATACTCTGATGACGAGAAGCTACTTATGTACTTCTTCCAGGACAGCCTGGCTGGGGCATCCTTGGAATGGTATATGAGGCTGGACAGAGCCCACATCCGTTGCTGGAGGGATTTGGCAGAGGCTTTCGTGAAGGAGTATCAGTATAATGCAGACATGGCTCCGGACAGAACTCAACTTCAGAATCTGTCTCTTAAAAGCAATGAGTGCTTCAGGGAATACGCTCAACGCTGGAGGGATACAACTTCCCGTGTTCAGCCTCCTATGTTGGAAAAGGAAATGGCCAACATGTTCATGAATACGCTGCCTGGACCTTATCTGAAGCGTTTGGTGGGGTGCAATCCTTCATACTTTGCTGATGTGGTCTCTACTGGAGAAAGGGTGGAGAATTACCTAAAGACCTATAAGAGCCAGAGTGGAGGTGGATCCTCATCAGGGGTGAAGAAGCCGTTCATTCAGGGACAGAAGAGGAGAGAAGGGGATGCGAATGCCATATCTTCTTATCAGAACGGGGATAACCGGAGGAATAATTTTCAGAATTATCATCAGCAACCGTATGTTGCGGTTGTGACCATTCCAGCTGCAGCGCCACTACAACAACAACAACCACAGCGTCAACCAGCTCAGTATCAACAACAGCAGCAACCAGGTAACAGACCCGCTTATCAACAGAGGCAAAGGATGATGGACCGGCGTTTCGACACCCTTCCAATGTCGTACGCTCAGTTGCTTTCTAGTCTTCAACAACTACAACTTGTGCAACTGCGCACTCTGGCTCCTCCTATTGGTAGACTTCCGGTGGGTTACGACGCCAACGCTAGGTGTAGCTTCCACTCTGGGGCACCTGGCCATGACATTGAGAACTGCAAAGCTTTTAAGCACGTAGTTCAGGACCTCATAGATTCAAAGGCCATCGACCTTGCACCAGCTCCGAATTTCGTCAACAATCCCATGCCCCAGCATGGTGGTGCGAACGTTAATTTGGTAGAAGGAGAAGCCAAGTCCATTAAGGATGTGTTGAAGCTGAAGACTCCATTGTTGGATATCAAAGGATGCTTGCTGAAGGCCGATGTTTTCCCCGGTTGTGGGAAGGATTATTTGGATTGTGCTACTCAGGGCGGAGTTTGTTTGAAGCTACAGCAGGGTTTCCAGGCCTTGCTCGACAAAGGTATCCTCCAGGTTGAAGATTTGTCTGTCCAAGAGTCTGTGAAAGGGGTTGAGGAAGAAGGGTTTGAAGATGCTACTGATGAATTCGCAGATGTTGTTCCTACTGCTTCTGTAATCCATGATGATGTAATTGAACTTGATTCCGATGTTTCGGATGCTTGCATTTCAATGAATGAGATTTCTGAGTACGACTGTGATATTGCTACTATCACTATTTTCTACCCAACTAATCAGATCAGTGTGCCAGAAGCTCAACCCGTGCCACCAGTGCGACGATCTACTATGACCATCACAACCCCTGGTCCTTTACCCTTCACCAGTGAAAGGGCCATTCCGTGGCATTATGGGGGGAGCGTGTATACGCACGATCATAGGGTGGAACGACCACTGAAAGCAGAAGAGGGTCAGAAGCCTGAACTTGAAGGTCCCGCAGTGGATAATGTCGGTGGAATCGGGCGATTCACCAGGAGTGGTAGACTGTTCTCACCACCGGTTATCCAAGCTGATAATGCTGATGCTGTGGCGAAAGCCAAAGGCAAGCAAGCCGTGAATGGGGGTACCTCTACACCCCAGGGAGGTTCTGAGCCCACTTTTGCAAAGGATGTGGACGAGCTTCTGAGAATCATAAAGAAAAGCGATTACAAGGTAGTCGATCAGTTGATTCAGACTCCGTCTAAGATATCCATTCTCTCACTCCTATTGTGTTCGGAGGCACACAGGGAGGCACTTCTGAAGGTTCTTAATGCTGCTTATGTACCTCAAGAGATCTCGATAAACCAACTAGAAGGGATCGTTGCTAATGTGCATACAAGCAACGGGTTAGGTTTTACTGATTCTGACTTAACACCAGCCGGACGCAATCATAACAAGGCTCTGCACATCTCGATGGAATGCAGAGACACCGTGCTATCGCATGTTCTGGTGGATACAGGCTCCTATCTCAATGTGTTACCCAAGAGATCCCTGTCGAAGTTAGAAGTAGAGGGTTTGGTCTTGAAACCTTCAGATCTTATTGTGAGAGCCTTCGATGGTTCTAAGAGATCGGTGTTTGGAGAGGTAGAATTGCCAATTCTGATTGGATCACAAACCTTCAACACTGTCTTCTACGTGATGGATATTAGTCCCTCGTACAGTTGCCTACTGGGTCGTCCTTGGATCCATAATGCTGGGGCAGTCTCTTCAACTCTACACCAGAAGATTAAGTTTCCGGTCAATGGACGAATTATCACCGTCTGTGGTGAGGAGGACATCCTGGTCAGTAACCTGTCTACATTCAAGTATGTAGAAGTAGAAGGTGAAATTCCTGAGACTCTGTGTCAGGCTTTTGAGTCAGTTCAAATCAAGGACGCAGCTCCGGTGGAAGAGGTTAAAGCAGGTGCCTCTATCTCATCCTTTAAGCAGGCACGGGCCGTGGTGGATTCAGGTGTTGCTCCCGGTTGGGGGCGTCTGTTGGAATTACCAGTGAAAGAAGATAAGTTCGGGATTGGATATCAGCCAACTCTGACTTCTACAACTTCAACACTTCAGGGGCCGATTACTTTCTCCAGTGCTAGCATCATTCAGTATGGTCAAGTCTCTGCAGTCAACGAAGAAGATGGGGATAGTGATTGTGACATTGACAACTGGGTGCGTCCGAGGATCCCGGGTGAAGTCATCAACAATTGGTCTTCTGAAGAGATTATCCAAGTCACTCTTCTTGAAGAGTAATTTTCTTTGTTTATTCATGCATATCCAAGTCTTACGTTCCGCCCAGGGCGTAATGACTCATTGTAGGGCCCATCTATGTGACACTTGCATTTTTATCATAAATAAAGGACGTATTTTTGCATTCAAATATTTCGTTCCCTGTCTTTCTATTTTTGCAGTTTTTCAAAATAAAAAAAATGGCAATGTTTTGTTTAGTTTTCACTTCTTGTTCACACTCATAAGCACATACCATCACTCATGCAGATGCACATCACCGGATCCTATTGATAACGTTTCTGCTACGGCTCGTTTCGACTTTGAAAATCCAATCTTTCAAGCTGAAGAAGAGGGTGATGAAGACTGTGAACTCCCTGAAGAGCTTACCAGGTTATTAAAACAAGAGGAAAGGTTTATTCAACCGCATCAAGAGTCTGTTGAAGTGATTAATCTCGGCACCGAGGACGCCAAGAGAGAAATCAAGATAGGGGCTGCTTTAGAAGACAATGTGAAGAAAGGGTTGATTGAATTGCTGCAAGAATATGTTGACATCTTCGCCTGGTCTTATCAGGACATGCCTGGGCTGGACACAGACATCGTGGTACACCGCTTGCCTCTCAAAGAAGGTTGTCCTCCGGTCAAGCAGAAGCTCAGAAGAACAAGACCAGAGATGGCTGTCAAGAAAAAGGAAGAAGTGCAAAAACAGTTGGATGCAGGGTTTCTAGCAGTCACCAATTACCCGCCATGGGTTGCAAACATCGTCCCAGTACCTAAGAAGGATGGAAAGGTACGGATGTGTGTCGACTACCGGGATCTGAACAGAGCTAGCCCTAAAGATGATTTCCCATTACCACACATCGATGTTTTGGTGGATAATACAGCTCAGTTCTCGATATTCTCCTTCATGGATGGCTTTTCTGGCTATAACCAAATCAAGATGGCACCAGAAGACATGGAAAAGACAACTTTCATAACCCCATGGGGCACCTTCTGCTACAAGGTGATGCCATTTGGTCTGAAAAATGCCGGAGCAACATATCAACGAGCTATGGTGACTCTGTTCCATGATATGATTCATCATGAAATAGAGGTTTATGTGGACGATATGATTGCCAAATCTCAGACAGAAGAAGAACATTTGGTGAATTTGCAGAAACTGTTTGAGCGTTTGAGGAAATTCAAACTGAGACTTAACCCGAACAAGTGCACTTTCGGGGTGAGATCGGGAAAATTGCTGGGTTTTATCGTTAGCGGAAAAGGGATTGAGGTGGATCTCGACAAAGTAAAAGCGATACAGGAAATGCCAGAGCCAAGAACAGAGAAGCAAGTCCGTAGTTTCTTAGGGAGGTTGAACTACATTGCAAGGTTCATCTCTCACCTAACAACCACGTGTGAGCCAATTTTCAATTTACTGAGGAAAGATCAGGCTATCAGGTGGAATGAAGATTGTCAAAGGGCTTTCGAGAAGATAAAAGAGTATCTACAGAAACCTCCAATCCTTATACCTCCAGTTCCTGGGAGACCTTTGATAATGTACCTGTCAGTGACCGAGAACTAGATGGGGTGTGTATTGGGACAACATGACGAGTCTGGTCGAAAAGAGCATGCCATATACTACCTTAGCAAAAAGTTTACTGACTGTGAAATCAAATATTCGCAGCTTGAGAAAACTTGCTGTGCTTTGGCCTGGGCTGCTCGCCGACTGAGACAGTATATGTTGAACCATACTACCTTGTTGATTTCTAAGATGGATCCAGTGAAGTACATCTTTGAGAAGCCGGCTCTCACCGGACGTGTTGCCCGTTGGCAGATGATTTTAACAGAGTATGATATCCAGTATACGTCACAGAAGGCCATCAAAGGGAGTATTCTGTCAGACTACCTTGCCGAGCAACCGATTGATGATTATGAGCCGATGAAGTTTGAATTCCCTGATGAAGACATCATGTTCCTCAAGATGAAAGACTGTGAAGAGCCAGTTGTCGAGGAGGGACCTGATCCAAACGAAAAGTGGACTTTGTTGTTTGATGGGGCTGTCAATGCTAGAGGAAGTGGAATTGGCGCTGTTATTACTACTCCGAAAGGTGCCCACATGCCTTTCACCGCTCGTTTGACTTTTGAGTGCACAAATAATGAAGCTGAGTACGAGGCTTGTATCTTGGGTATTGAGCAAGCCATTGATCTGAGAATCAAGACTCAGGACATCTTCGGAGATTCAGCTCTGGTGATTAATCAAGTGAATGGTGATTGGAATACTCTCCAACCCACTCTGGTCCCCTACAGAGATTACACGAGAAGACTTTTGACTTTCTTCACAATGGTAAAATTGTATCATATACCTCGTGATGAGAACCAAATGGCAGACGCACTTGCTACTCTATCCTCCATGATCAAGGTAATTCGTTGGAACCATGCTCCCAGGATCGATGTGATGCGCCTTGACATGGCCGCGTATGTGTTTGCTGCTGAACTGGTAGTCGATGACAAGCCCTGGTATCACGATATCAAGTGCTTTCTGAAGAATCAAGAGTACCCTGCAGGGGCATCCAACAATGACAGAAAGACTTTGAGAAGATTGGCAGGCAGTTTCTTCTTGAACAAAGACGATGTGCTGTATAAGAGGAACTTCGACATGGTTTTGCTCAGATGCGTGGACAGACACGAGGCGGACATGTTAATGCAGGAAGTTCATGAAGGTTCCTTCGGTACTCATGCCGGCGGACATGCAATGGCTAAGAAATTGTTGAGAGCGGGTTATTATTGGATGACCATGGAATCAGATTGCTTCAAATATGCTCGGCAGTGTCATAAATGCCAGATTTATGCTGATAAGGTGCATGTACCGCCAAATCCTCTGAATGTGATGACTTCGCCGTGGCCGTTTGCTATGTGGGGCATTGACATGATTGGAAAGATTGAGCCGACTGCTTCCAATGAGCATCGCTTCATCCTTGTTGCCATCGACTATTTCACCAAGTGGGTCGAGGCAGCGTCGTTCGCGAATATCACCAGACATGTGGTTGCCCGTTTCATCAAGAAAGAAATCATTTGTCGCTATGGGATTCCCGAAAGAATCATTATTGATAATGGTTCTAATCTCAACAACAAAATGATGAAGGAGTTGTGTCAGAACTTCAACATTCAACATCACAATTCTTCCCCTTACCGCCCTAAGATGAACGGCGCTGTTGAGGCGGCAAATAAGAACATAAAGAAGATTGTGTAGAAGATGGTCGTCACGTACAGAGATTGGCATGAGATGCTACCTTTCGCCTTGCATGGGTACCGCACTTCAGTACGTACATCGACCGGGGCAACCCCTTACTCCCTTGTGTATGGTATGGAAGCAGTCCTACCTGTTGAAGTGGAGATTCCTTCTCTATGGATGGTGAAAACTTCACTTCCCCTGTGAACTCAGACGCAGTTAAAAAATACTTCGCATAAAATAAACCCGCTGGATAGTAAAAAGAGTAGTCCAGGCAAAAATGGGCATCCCGGCGAACCAAGAAAATGAAAAGGTTCGGGCAAAAATTAGGGATTAAAAATGAAAAGATCGTACACCCGGTAAGTTGAAAACCTGAAAAGGCAACTTAGGCAAAAATGGGTATCCCGGTGGATTGAAAACCCGAAAAGGGCGATCCAGGCAAAAGTTAGGGATTAAGCGAATGACTGCGTTCTGAGTTAGTTCTGAATCTCATCTCATGTCGATGACTGGAAATTTTCGAAAGGTAGGAAACGGTCCAGTCACCTTTTCAGAAGGCTGATCATCTGGAGGATCTTGAAGACGGGCAAGTCATAGCAGAATTGGAACCCAATAGAAATCCATTTCACATTGCCATTAGATTAATTTCTGTTTTTATCTTTTGTGCGATTACCTCTTTCCAGGGATTGCTTCCTAATGTAAATGCCTATTCAGAGGCCATTCAATCAATAAAATCATGTTATTCAGTATATCTCTGTTTTCATTTTCATTTTACTGTTTTGTTTGTAAAAATGACGTCCGAATTTTTGATAAACATTGCATCATGACACAGAAGGGCTTTACAGGTACATGCTTAATAAACATTTAAAATTGCTGTAAATTTTAAGTGCTTTGGATCGTCTATTCAGAACAAATATCCTCGGGGCATTTCCTTAAAATCCCCTGCAGATGATCGCGAATAGCTTCCCCAATGAAGTCACCAACAGACAAATTCGGTGTCTTATCCCTGCAGAGCTGATCAGAGCGTTGGATTCTTCAATCCCCAACAAGTTCTCACCATTGTACTTCCCCAAGCGTTTGCTTCGGTACGAACACCCCCCAGTAGAGTTGACAGTACCAGACTACATATCCCCAGCGGAGTTGACGGTGCCAGACTGTATCTTCCCAGCAGAAGTGGCCGCTCCTTAGAGTTCGAGGCCAGACCGATAATCCCAATGCCAGATCCATGGTTTCTTTCCTTGAAGCAGAACCTCGGTACCGTATCAGTGTTGGTTTCCCCGGCTGAGTCATTTCTCGCATATCGCGGTTGCCAGAACCATTGTAGCTTTCCTCAGCAGCAGGTTTCCAATGCCATTCTCTCCCCACAGAGTTTATGGTGGTGTGTATCTCCAGCAGCCTTATGGTAATCATTTCCCCAGCGGATCCCCTTGCCTCAGCTTGGCATTCTACCCAGCATTTCGCATCCCTGCATGTAGAATCATATTGCATTGCATCCTTCCAAATCGCGTAGAATTTTTATTTTCATGGAGCATTACGCCATTGAAAAATTCAAACATACGCATTGTAAGCATAAAACATTCTTGGTATCCCAAGTGATAAGCTATAAGTTGTTTCCAGTACTCAGACTGAAGATTGTTCATGACTCACCTTGGTTATCCCCAGCAAGTGTCATTGGCCCATGCGCCGCCTCTATCATCATTCTCTATTTTCTGCCGATACTGACAGGCATGAATGTTCCGGTATCCAGACCGAAGTGGCGTTCAGGCCAGTTGTCCGATGTTCAGATCGAAGAAGTTTCCGACGATCAGGTCGATGCAACTTGTGGCGTTCAGGCCAATTTTCCGGTATCCAGACCGAAGTGGCATTCAGGCCAATGTTCCGGTATCCAGACCGAAGTGGCGTTCAGGCCAGTTTTCCGATATTCAGATCGAAGAAGTTTCCGACGATCAGGTCGACGCAACTTATGGCATTCAAGCCAGTTTTCCCGGTATCCAGACCAAAGTGGCGTTCAGGCCAATGTTCCGGTATCCAGACCGAAGTGGCATTCAGGCCAGTTTTCCCGATGTTCAGATTGAAGTCATTTCCAGTATTCAGACTGATGAGCGGCATTCAGGCCATGGTTATTTCTGTGTTACCATTTATTTTGGTATCCAGGTTGGCATTCTTTTTCGGTATTCAGACTGACTCTCACCGTACCAGACAGATTCTTCTTTCAAGGCATTGTTACTTCACTTCACTTCAGTGCAAATTTTTGGGCTTTTATTGTATTCAATCCCTTGATACCCCGAAAGTGCGAAAGCCGCCGCTATCTTCTTTTTGGGTCTCCAGTTGATTGAATAGGGGCAGCTGTAATACCCCAAAATTTGCCCTCCCCATTCATGCATTCCCTTTTTAGGTCATTTAGCATTTCATGCCATATTGCATCGCGTCAATCAGAATTAGCTCCAAGAAGCTCGAACATCATCCAGGACACTTTGTGGGTTCTACTTAGACGATCAATCAACGCAAGGAAAAGACTTGAGGTATTACCGACAGGTCCGAATGGGGGCCTATTCACCGTGCAAATTGCCAAGCTTGAAGAAGCAAGAATCTGCTGCTGAGCTGTCATGCTCGCTAGGCGAGCAGATGCTTCGCCTAGCGAAGAGCACTGTCATGCTCGCTAGGCGAGCAGATCCTTCGCTAGGCGAAGGGCGCGTATTTTAGAAAATATCAGAAAGCTTTGGGCCTCAGCTGACCTCATTCCGAGCCCATTACCCACGAAATCAGTCTATAAATACTGAAGTTTCAGTAGAGGGAGTTACACTTGGAGTTACACTTGGAAACACATGGAGTTACACTTGGAAACACTTGGACACACTTGGAAATACTTGGAGTTACCCTGGGAGAACCACTGGAGAAAGATCTTGAGAGAAGGAGACCTAGGAATTACTCTGCAGCAACCTTCAGGCAGCTCTGAGAAGTTCACTCCGATTCACACGCTCTCCTGCCTCCGCCTCACGCAAACCTAACAGAGCTTCGCAAATCCAGCCGCGTCGTTCAATCGATCGCTCATCAGGTATGCCTTTGTTCCTACTACTCTATGCCTTAAATTTGAATACTATGAATGTATGAGGTAACCTAGGGTTTTGCCCACAGGTTCATGTTTGCGTATGAACATGTAAATAGTGTCTTGAATGTTTAATACTTTCGTTCCTGAGATGAATGCCATAGGGTTTGGATCCTTTAAAATCGTACTGCTATCCCTGAAAAATCCAAAACCCGCAGGCGCTCGCTAGCCGCTTTGCTAGGCGAGCATGCAGCGAAGCTTCGCTAAGCTTTCGCTAGGCGATGCAGTCGCGAATATGACAGTATTTGCTTTTTTTTGTTCTTTTTACTCTAACCTATCTTGTGTTTCCATGGCATTGTTTTCTCTTGATTTCATCCTGTTGCTCTAACCCTTTGTCGAGTTTTGTGAGGGCTCACATGGCTTTTGTAGAGGCACTCGCGTGGTTTCCCACTTTATTTGTGGGATACCCCCTGGAGTTTTATTCTGATTATTCGTGTTGACTGAGTTCCTTTGATGGTCTAGCTAGAGAGATTTCAGGGTTTCTTGCTCCTTTAACTGCTGTAGCTTCGGATCTTTATCCGTGTGGTAATTTTTCCATTTCTCGTACTTTACCGCTTTCTTAGCTGGAAGACCTCGATAGGAGGCAATGTTTGAGCCCCTTGGTGGCATTTTACTTTGAGATACATGTTTTATATTTTGTATTCATATCCCTACATGTAGAGCGGTTCCTTCGTCAAGGACTGCCTGTTTGCCCTCGCGCATCCCAAACCCTAAAACCCATAACACACGTTTACTCCTTCTACTACAGGTGAGTAAGTCTCCAAAGGTCGAGCATCCGGTAGATTGCGTAGTAACGTCGTTCATCCAAAACCCACTCCATAACCCCGTAGTTAGCCAAACTACGGCTTGCTCTGATTCTCATTCTAGATGAGATACGTAGGCATAAGACGCGATGTCTTAGCGAGCACACTAACCCCTAACCCATAGGTCAGCCGAGCTACGAAGACTCTGATTCTCATATTCAGATGAGATACGTATGCAGCGGATGCGACATCCGCGCGAGTCATTTCCTTCTAACCCTATTTTAGTAAATAGCACATTAGATAAACTCACACCCCTTAGACAAAAACTACAAAAGTGGATCCCGTAGAGTACTACGGATGCGTAGGGGTGCTAATACCTTCCCTTCGCATAACCGACTCCCGAACCCCGGATTTGGTTGCGAGACCCCGTCTTGTCCTTTCCTTTTTCAGATTTACTTCGAGCGTTTCCTTTCCCTCCTTTGGGATGAATAACGCACGGTGGCGACTCTTCTGTCATTTTCTTTCGCCGGTTGTTTTTTCGCACACTGTATTTTTCAGGTTGCGACAGATTCATCCCTTGACCTTTGTTTGTTTGCCTTGTGTGTGATCCCTTATTTGTGATTGTTGCATTCATGCATTCATGCGCATCATAACATTCATCACAAAAAAAATTAATTTCAAGGAACTGAGGTCTTATTTGCAAATATTTTTAGACCATGGATTATGGACGAAGGAACACTAAGAAGTAGAGTTTCAGATGTCCAGATTTGAAAGAGTTAAGGAAGCTATCATCTTTTGTATTAGATCCCTTGGACTTCAAACAACGTCCTGGGAAGCTTCTATCTGTGTTATCTACTGATGTTGTTGAATGACTCTTGAGTGTATTGGTTCAGTTTTATGACCCTCTCTACCGTTGCTTCACTTTTCCCAACTATCAGCTTATGCCTACGTTCGAGGAGTATGCACATCTCTTAGGAATACCCGTTTCTAGAAAAGTGCCTTTTAGTGGATTGGAGGAGATTCCCAGATCTCATCTTGTAGCTGAAGCTCTTCACTTGAAGAAGTCTGAGATTGAGGCTCATTGGGTGAAGAAAGGAGGAATGTTTGGGTTAACTTCTGATTTCCTCATCAAGGAAGCTACTACCTTTGCTCAAGCCAGTAGTGAGGATTCTTTTGAAGCTATCTTTGTATTGCTCATCTATAAGTTGGCTTTGTTCCCTAACATTGATGGTTTTGTTGATGTTAACGCTATTATAATCTTCTTGATTGGGAATCATGTGCCTACTTTGTTGGGTGATATGTATTTCTCTTTGCATCTAAGGAATTCTAAAGGTGGTGGAACTATTGTCTGCTGTGTTCCTCTCTTGTACAAGTGGTTTATTTCACACTTGCCTCAGACGCCTACTTTTGTGGAGAACAAACAATGTGTAAGGTGGTCTCAGAGACGTATGTCTCTCACTAATGATGATATAGTTTGGTATGATTCTTCATTGGGTAGTTTGGAGATTATTGACAGTTATGGTGAATTCTCTAATGTGCCTCTCATTGGTATACAAGGAGGAATCAACTACAACCCTTCTTTGGCTCGTAGTCAACTTGGGTTCCCCTTGAGAGACAAGCCTAATAACACTTTGTTAGAAGGTCTTTTATATCAAGAGGGTAAAGATCCCCAACATTTGAAGCAGAAGATCGTGCATGCTTGGCATAATGTGCATAGGAAAGGAAGATCCGAGCTTGGTCCGCAAAATTGTGTAGCTTTGGAAGCTTACACTACTTGGGTGAAGAAGAGAGCTTTGGAGTTGAAGATGTCGTATGCTTGTGAAAGACCTATGTCTATGGTTGTGGTTGAGCCATTAACTCTCCATAGACAAGATATAGAGGAGTTGAAAGACGCACTCGCCAAGATGAAGAAAGAGAAGGATATGTGGAAAGAGCGTTTCCATGCTTTGAGCAAAAAGCATGAGGAGTTGCAGCTTGAGTCTTAGAACAAGGATGAAATTATTGAGCTTCTTGAAGACCGAGTAATGAAGAGGCAGAGAGAGCCAGAGGTTTCATCTTCCTCCAGTATGCCTCAGCCTTCCCTTGCTTGGAAGAAGATTGTTGATTAGCTTGTCCTCGAAAAGACTCAGATGAAGACTTCTTTTGAGTCCGAGATTTGACGTATCCGAAGGAAGTACGCGCCTGCAGCCAGATCATCTGACATTGTTGTTAGGGGATCCTTAGGATGACTAGTTTCCTTTTCTCTTGTATCTTTTTATTTTGAATTCTGAAATTGTACTCAGTGTAATCCTTCCAATTATATAAATAAAAGAGATTTTATGGTCAATCAAATTGTGCAATTGTTATTATATATTTGCAAATAAAATAGTATGTTCCTTGAAAATAAAAACAAGCAAGCATTGCATTTTCATGCATCATTTGCATACAGGTTTCTCTTTCACCAGATGTCTTATTGGTTATTCTTCTGTGCTTCAGCCAAGCTGACTCATCAATACAATACTGTAGCACCTCAAATTTGCACCTATCATTATGCATACATTTTCATATTAGGTCATGGCATATCATGATCCATTGCATAGCATTTGCATTGTCCCTCAGTTGCCTCAAGAGCAAGCAATCAAGAATTAGGTCAAACTAATCTCCTGATCAGTCAACCAAGCAAGCAAAAGAATTTCTCATTGAATCAAGGCCTTGGGGTTTGTCCAACAAGTTCACATGGCTTGGAGGTCCATTTGAAGTATTTTGGTCAAGGGTTGAGGGCTCAGAGGTCAACAGTTCAGGCCCAGGCAGTCAAAAACCCTAAAAAGTCAACTGTCAGTCAAAGCAGTGGATGGTGGTCATTCTTGTGGAATTTGGGCACCATGGTCAATAATCAAGAGTTCATACAACTTGGGACATCATTTGAAGTCAAGTTCTCAAGGAATTAGGGTTTGGAAGTCATCAGTCAATGCACAATCAGGCAGAAACCCTAAAAGTCAACTGTTGGTCAACTGTCCATTTAATCAGTGATTGGATGATTGGAATTGGTTTGTGAGAGTTCATTCATGTCCAAATAGTCATCATATATCATGCCAAACACCATCATGGAAGAATTTGAAGCCAGATCAGAAATTTCCCAAAAAAACGGAAACTGGGCCTGTAACTGAAACCTGCCATAAATGGAAAGTTTTGATCCTCAAACTTACATCATGATACAAGCCTCAAATGAATTTTTGCCCAACATGAAAGTTGAAGATCTTGTTCTCCCATTTCCAAAAAGTCCTAGAACTCTCAACTCCCATGTGTGGTTGGCAAGTTATGATCGAATCGATTTCAGAAAATCTTGAACTTCAGAAGGCCATATCTCCCAAACCGTTTGGCCAATTTTGGTGGGGTTTTTTCCTACAAGTCACATTTGATCCCCTCTTTCCAAAAATATAAATTTCATGAGCCAAAACTTCACCAATCAAAATGGCATATTTTGACCTTTTTCATTTAAATGTAAGTTTGACCAAGAGTTGACTTTTTGACTCAAACTTTTTTTCAACATTTGGCCAATTGGAACAGCTCATAAATGTCATTTAGAAGGTGTTTGCAAAGTCAAAATATGCAGCACATGTGAATATTGCTTGGTTGCTTGAATTGTAAGAAAAGTACCATTTAACCATACTTGTCCATGCCTTGCCTTGTACCTCAAAAGGACAGCATTATGCAGCAACTTTTCTGTCATTAGAGCCTCACTTACAGCCTAAAATTAACAGCAAAACAAAGAACCATGCTCACTTGCTTAAGATTTGGAAAGTGAAAGTACTTTGCAACCATCCATCCATGCTTCCACACCTTAATGTGTACTGTCCAAAAGTAGACCTAGCAGCATGGTATAACATACTTTTTCTGTCATTTTGGATACAAAAAAGAAAGCTGACACAACAAAAAAGAACAGGTAGAACTCATTCATGGAGGACTTGGCATATTGCAATTTTCTGTAAAAAGAATTCCCAAAGAAACCCTTCCCACTTGCAAGACTCACCATGAACCAAACCTAACCTGGCCTTGTTTGTGACTTGATAAAAACTCATTTTCTGTCAAAACATAATAGAAAAAAACCAAAGGGGCTTCATTCATTTTGACTGAGCATTTTCCTCCTCAAATTGAAGCAACAGCAAACAGCATGGAGATGTTTGGTCTGCTGTCAATTGAAATGCAATGTGAAGCCTAATATTGCAGTCAAAAACCAACATGAGGCCATGCCTTGTACTGTCCAGCAGGCATTATGCATTCCTTCTGTCCTTTTGAAATCCAATTGGAGCAACCACAGACCAAACACTCTTGACATTCCTCTCAAAAACACACCATGCTGTGCACTTAAAGGACAACCATACCATGCCATATTGAGAGCAGCAGAATTCAGGCCATGTTTTTCTGTCATGACAGTAGCAGCAGGGGCAGCATGGCACAAAAACCATTTTGGCCAAGGCAAATGAGGAGGAGGGCATTTTTTTCATTCTAACAGAAACTGACTGATGCACAAGGGTTCACTCTCTCACCTGGCCATTTTTGATTTTGCATTTGGAAATTCTGCAAAACTCCACAATTCCACACACTCTCTAAAACTGGACCTGATTATTTGGCTTGGCATTATCAACAAAGTCTGCCACCATACTGCAGCAGAAAAGGAGGAAACACCCTGACCCTTGCTCGAAAAACCACACCCCTGCACTGCATCTCAAAAGAGGCTGTCAAGACACTGCAAGACAACAGCATCCATGAAGAAAACAGGATACATTGGCATTTGTTTTTGAGGTTGCTGAGATCAAAAGAAGAAGAAGCTACAGCCACCACACAGAAAATACATATCCTCTCCTTCTTGCAATTTTGCAGATTGAGATTTTCAGAGCAAAACAATAAAAACCCTCGAGCCCTTCTCCATCATTCCTTCATCTGGACCATCTTTGGAGCCCCTTTGAACCACCAAACCTCAACTGTAGCATGGCCTGTTGCTCTGTTTCCTTCAAGAACCACTAATGGCATTTCGAGCTGTGAAGAGTTCCAGGTATTCTTAAGGTGAAAAAGCTCCATCATCCATCATTTAGTAGCTGTGTGGTCATCTGTTTTACTCTGAATCACTCAACACAACCCTGTTTCACATTGTCTTCAAAAACAAGTAAGCAATTCGACCTCCTTCTTTTACCATGCCATGATATGCTTTAGATAGATTACATGATGCTGATTCTAATGAATGTTCATTTGTTTGAAATGATTTGGTTATGCTGAGAGAAACATGGTTTTCTTTTTTCATGCTTGAAGTTATGTTCCTTCGATTTGCTCATTTGTGGTGGATTCAATGAAGACCATTGCTATTTTCTTGTTGCCTGGTGTGTGTTGAAGCTATTAGTGTGTTTAGTTTGCAGTTCTGAGCATTTTGATTTTTCATGCTTACATGAAGATGATGATCCTGCTGTGATGCTTGAACCCTATTTCTGTCCAGAAATTCCTCATGCTTGAGTGGTCTTGCTGTTAGCTAGGGCTGCTTGTTGATAAATGCTCATGACCATGTTTTATTGTGGGTGTTGGTTCATGATTTGGTGATTGATGCTTGAATAATGAAGATGAATGCTGTTAGGTTTTAGAATCCTAAGTTCATTTCCAGAAATTTAAGGTTCTTGTGTTTTGTTTGTTTGAATGGTGATTGCCTGAGTATCATTTGTTTCACTGTATGCTATTTGGAGCTGGTGCTGTTTGAATGATGAACTTGATGCATTGCCCTGCTGTTTTGAGTTTGTTTGTTGGACTTCATTTTGATATTGCATGAAGTTACATGAGTTTGAATGCTGAATGCCAATGCTGCTGTTCAAACCTGATGTTATATCCAGATAAACTCCCATGATCATGTTGTTTTGCTGTTACATGAACCTACCATGCTCATATTTCTCCCTTGATTAATGTTTTGTTTTGATGTTGGCTGATGCTGCTTAGTGATGCTGTTACATTGTTTGTTTTGATTGTTGATGTTGGTTACGGTTGATGCTTGGATGATGAACCATTAAATGTCAATACCCCTGCTGTTTTGCTGCCTTAAGATGCCTAGAAATCTCATGTTTGTCTTGGTTTTGTTGTATAACATGTTTGCATTGAAGAGCATTACTACTGCCATGTTGTTTGCTTGAGGTTGTTATAATGATTGCATAATAATGATGAAATACTGCTTGCTGTTTATATGCTGTCGTGTGCTGTTGTTTTGTTTGATATGATGTTGATGAACACATGATACCATTGCTGATATGATCTTGCTGCAGTTTTTTTTGAAACTCCTTGAAAACCTTACTTGCTGTTAGTTATGATGAGTATATGATGATGATGAACTTGATGCATATGCCCTGTTGTTAATTCCTGTCCAGAAAATCTTCATGATTATGCTTGTGTGTTGCTGAATGATGTTGCTATACCAATACAATGCTGTTGTGTGGTTTGGTTGAATCATGTTTGTTTGATGTGGTTGAACATGAGCATGTGCCCTGCTATTAAACCCCAAGGCTGCCTATGAAAATCCATATGTTTTGTGTTACATGCTGTTAATTGCTTGCTATGAGAACATGATACCAATACCATGCTGCTAAAACCATGCTGCATTTTGGAAACCCCATGAGCATTTGTCCTGAAATCCATGTATACATGCGTGCTGTTGTTTGGTTGCAGTAGGAATATTGCCTATACCTTGCTGTGGTTTGTTTTGTTTGGTTGAATGATGATGATGAGGAATGTTGTTGCTGCTGTTACATGAACCTAGCCTTGCCCATGAAATCTTCATGCTCATGTTGTTTGGTTGTTATGTCATGAAGAAATTTGTTTTACCATGCTGATTACTTGATGCCTACATGATGAAATGCTATGCTGTTGTAAGTGTTGGTCGAGTTTGTGTGTTGCTTTTGTGCTATGCCTTTGCCATGCTGCAGCCCTTAGGGTTTTGTAAAACCCAGAAAACTTGAAGGTGATTGGTTGTTGTTGCCCTGGTCACTGTTTCATTGGGGGCGGGCCAATCAGGACATTTCCTGGGCGCCCCTGAAACGCTACCGTTTTACTAAGTGAGGTTCAATATTACCACAATGCCACGGTTGACCCTTGTGTTGACCATTTGTCTTGCTTTTGTTCATGTTTTCACCCCAATGTTTATCCATCTTCCACAAATTAATTTCTCCTTCATTTTTCATCAAAAAATTATGAAATTTTTTACACATGTTCACAAATGAGTCTAGAATTTAATTGTGAATTTTAATTAATTTTCCATTGGTTGGTTTTTAATTGACAATTATTTTCTTGACATGTATGCCAAAATGATACATTGTGCCATTCCTTTTGTGAAATACTCATGTCATATCTTTTGAGCCTGAAATTGTTTGTGGTGAAACTAGACACATTGATCTTCATTTCCATATAAAGTTTGTGCATTTATCATTTGTGGATTGAGAGTTATGATTTTTGAAGTTATGTGTCACATTTGGTGTCACAACATGAACATGGATTTTCCCAATTTTGTTTGACATGCTTCCTTACATCCAAATGACCCCAAATTTTGCATGAACCTACTCTTGTATGTCTAGTTCACATGTGAATTTTCTTGGATTTATTTGAGCTATTTTCCATTTGTTTGAGATTTTTCTTCCCTGCCTAGTCAAATGTTGACTTTGTGTGACACATGTTCCCATTTCATTTGTGAAATTCTCATACTTTATTAGATGGACATGAAATTTGATATGTGATAACTAGACATCTCAAACTTGGCATTGGTGTTAATCTCATTCATTTCTCATCTGTTTTCAATTTGATATGATTTTTTGAAGTTGACCCATGCTTGTTGACTTTCTTTGTGCATGCTTGAATTTGGTTTGACATCATGATTTTCATTGACTGCCTTCCTCTCATCCAAATGGGATGAAATTTGACATGCTTACCATGCTATATGTTAGGTTTGATCATGATTTATTTGATGATTTTTGGAAAATGTTTAGATTGCTTTTGATGCAAGTCTTTCTGTTGATTGCTATGAGCTTCTGTTTGCTATGTTTTGACCTAAATGGTTCATGAAATGATGATGATGATTGATATGAGTGTGAGACCAATTGGTTTTGTTTCCTAATGGTTTGAACATGATTTTGGATATTTGACCCTTGCTGTCTTGACTTTTTCATCCACTTTTGACCCTAGGCTTGTCCTAGTGGTCCTGTTACTCACCTTTGAGCTTGTGTTTTCAGGTTGACCATCAAATGGCCATTAAGACCATTTCTTTTGATTGAGCTTACTCAAGTATCATTGCCTAACCTCTTTGTTTTGTAGGTGGCTTGGCTCACATGCCATAAGCCTTGTGCCTTGCACATCCATGTGCCTCCAATTGACTGTTGGTTTATGTTTCTGTTTGTTTCGTTTGAAGTTGCATACTAACATCTGCTTGACTGTTTCAGGTGCTTTAGTTGCTTAGTTCCTTGTGAACTTTTTGCTTTGCTTTGCTTGTATAAGCAATTTGCATTGAGGTATGCCTCTTTTACTCCATGTAGTCTGGAAGACCTGGCCTGTTACTTGGCCAGGCAACTGTCTGAAGCCCTCCTTAAGAGGCAATGTTTGTGGATGTTTAACTTTGTCCTTGCATAGAGTCAAAGACCTCAATGAGGCAATTGGTGGAAGGTAGGGATATGCAATCTATCCCCCACTATTCAGTGTGTCATCCGCTTTGCTCACACCACTGTGTCGATGCATCTCAGATACAAACCCAAGATCTTGTACAATTGTACAGTTGAGTCAGTTTTAATGTGTAGAAGGGTTCCCACTTTCTGAACCCACACATTCTTGTCTTGAGCTCTCCCAGGCCAGGGATAAGAGCTGTGAGGTCTCATCCTCACTTCATCCTTTCATCTGCTTCACCTTAGCCCCTCAATGGCAAGGTTAAGAGCAACATTCACCCAGTTCCAGAGGTTTGTTTGTTGAGGTTGATATGACCCCTTGACTAAAACCTAACCCTTGTTTGAGCCACTTGTTTGTGTATAGCGTGTGCTATCTGTGCTTGTAGGATTGTTTGACTTGCTTCCTGTGCAAGTTAGGATAGTTTGACTTGCTTCCTGTGCAAGTTAGGTTTGTTTGACTTGCTTCCTGTGCAAGTTAGGATAGTTTGACTTGCTTCCTGTGCAAGTTAGGTTTAGTTTAGACTTGCTTCCTGTGCAAGTTAGGTTTTGCTTGGCTTGCTTCCTGTGCAAGTTAAGTGTGTGTGGCTTGCTTCCTGTGTGAGCCATACTTAGGATAGGTTGGCCCTTGTGCCATTTAGCTAGAAACCATAACTTAGGGTTGATTTTGCATGACAACATCTAGGCTCGAGTCGTAGTCTCCCTAGTTGTGTCTCCCTCTGTTATCTGGTTAGGCTAGTCCTTTATCCCTGCGTAGGGGAACTACATCGCCCTGATCTTCATACCAGATGAAGTATGTAGGCAGGAGATTGAGCTGATCTCTCCGGGCGCCCTTTTTGCTTTTTTGTGTCTGTTGTCTGTTCGTTTGTGTGTGTGCTTGACAGTTATAGGCTCGAGTCCCCGACTCCCTATTAACTTGTTGTGTTGTTGTGTGCTTGGAAGCCGATGTAAGTCCATCGAGTGGCATTTGGGTTCCAGTGTGCGTGTGTTTTGGTTCGGATGCTGATGTAAGTCCAGTGATTGGCATTCAGGCTCCACGTTTGCCTCCTTGCGTGTGTTTTGGTTCGGATGCTGATGTAAGTCCAGTGATTGGCAGTCGGGCTCCACGTTTGCCTTTGCCTGTGTTTGTTTGTGCGCGTGTCAGCCGAGCTACGAATGCTCTGATTCTTCTCTCGTCCGAGAAGATACGTATGCATAGGATGCGATATCCTAGCGAGCATGTGTCGTTTCCCCCAGTCCGAACTACTTCGACTCTGATGTCTATGCCTGATAGACTAAGTAGGCCCAGGATGCGACATCCTGCCGAGTCCAGTTTCAGTCAGTCTCTTTCGTTTCTTTCAGCCAGTGTGTGTGAATATTTGAGCAGTGTTTAGCAACCAATTTTCCTTTCTAGTGTGCGTGGATCCCGTAGAGTACTACGGGTGCGTAGGGGTGCTAATACCTTCCCTTCGCATAACCGACTCCCGAACCCATTCTCTTTGGTCGCGAGACCATGTTCTTTCCCAGGTTTACTCTGAGCGTTTCCTTTCCCTCTTTTGGGATAAATAACGCACGGTGGCGGCTCTGTTGTTCTTGTTTTCCCGCCGGTTTTTCGCGCGATGCGACAAATACCCACGCCAATCATCCGCGAATTATGGAACATCTAGAGCAAGAGAACAGAGACTTGAAGGACGAGATTACCCGCCTAACTGCCATGATAGAGTCAGTTCTAGCTGCTCATAGTCAATCTTCTCCAACGTCTGCAGCTCCTCCTCAGAGGACGTTCATTTCAGAGGTTGTTTCTTTAACTGTGCCTACTACTCATTTCGCTCCCGCCATGCCTGCCGGATTCCCGTGGGCAATGTCGCCCAACTTTTTGCCTGCGGGTTTCACGCCTACTTTTGCTTCCATGCCGACATCTAGCCTGGTCATGTATGTTCTTCCTCCAGTTGTTCACATGTTGCCTCGTGTTGAAGACACCATCTATCATTCTGAGACGTATGAGGGTCCGGATGTTTATGAGAAGATGAATGAAATGAAAGACCAATTCCTTGAGCTGCGAAGGGAGTTGAAGACCTTGAGGGGAAAAGATTTGTTCGGTAAGAGTGCTGGGGAACTTTGCTTGGTTCCTAATGTTAAAATCCCGATGAAGTTCAAAGTCCCTGACTTTGAAAAGTATAAGGGGAATACCTGTCCACTCAGTCATCTTGTCATGTATGCTAGAAAGATGTCGACATGAACTGATAATGATCAGTTACTGATTCATTATTTCCCAGACAGTCTGACTGGTGCCGCTCTGAGGTTGTACATGGGTTTGGATAGTGCGAGTGTATGCACGTTCAATGATTTGGGTGAGGTTTTCGTGAAGCGGTACAAGTATAATGTGGATATGGTTCCGGATAGGGACCAGTTGAGGTCATTGTCTCATAAGGATAAGGAGACGTTCAAAGAGTATGCTCAACGATGGAGAGAGCTAGCCGCTCAGATTACCCCTCCTTTGGAAGAAAAGGAGATGACCAAGATTTTTCTCAAAACCTTGAGCTCATTTTACTATGAGTGAATGATTGCTAGTGCCCCTAATGATTTTACCGAAATGGTAAACATGGGGATGAGACTAGAAGAAGGTGTTCGAGAGGGACGGTTGTATAAAGAGGAGGTTTCGTCTAGCAAGAAGTACGACAGTGGGTTTGCCAGAAAGAAAGAAGGCGAGACTAATGCAGTATCGGTTGGGAGGCAGAAGAGGCCTCATGTTAGAAGGAGTCTGCAACCCCGTCAACACCATTATCAAGTATCATATGTTATTCCAGTATTCTCCAACAATCAATCAACGCCAGTTCAATAACAATGTCAACAATAGCCACCGCAAAGAACAAACAACTACAACAACAACACCAATAATCATCAACAACAACAAAACTTCGAGAGGAAGAAGGTCTCTTTTGACCCGATTCCTATGAATTATGCTGAATTGTATCCATCATTGGTTCTCAAGAACCTTTTGCAACCAAGAAGTCCTCCACAGATTCCAGAACCACTTCCATGATGGTACAAGAAGTTGGTTAAAAGTGGGATGGTTTCCTTTGAGGACCGTGTGCCGAATGTCAAAGCTAACCCATTACCTGCTCATGGTAATCCTTCTATCAACATGGTAGATGGCTGTCCTGGGGAGTTCAAAGTATATGATGTCCATTTCATTAGGAGGTCCTTGGTGACAATGCACAAAGATATCTTTTTGGTAAGTGATTGTGAGCATGACCATGATGGTTGTGCAATTTGTAGTGTTACCCCGAGGTTGTGTAGTTGTAAAGATAGACATCCAGAGGTTGATGGATGAGGGTATGATACAGATTCTTCAGTCCCGTCACTTGGGTAACGATGTGAATATAATAGTTCATATGTTCAAGACACCAGAGAGAGTGGCGATTCACTTTGACAGCAGCACTAGTAACAATGTCAGTAATAGATCGGTATCACCATTGGTAATACGATTAGCGGGTTCAGTCCTGTATGCATCCGATAAAGCTGTCCCATACCAGTATAATGAGATTATGTTAGAGAATGGTCAAGAGGTTACTTTAACTACTACTAGTTCTGTTGTGAGCATTGTTGATGTTACGAAGGTGACTCGTAGCGGTCGTGTTTTTGGGCCTGTGTTCCCAAAGAGTGTAGATGATGTATCTGTTAGTAAGAAAGTTGAAGTGCCTGTAGTTGATCTGGTTAGCGCTCCAAAGTGTTAGTCTAGTTTATCCAACGGTTTGAAGCCTAATGATGATGATGAGGTACTCCGGTTAATCAAGAAGATTAAATTTAATATGGTGGAGCAATTGCTCCAAACTCCCTCCAAGATTTCAGTATTGTCTATACTCATGAACTCTGAAGCGCACAGAGAAGCATTGCAAAAAGTATTGGAGCAAGCTTATGTAGAGCATGATGTTACGGTGAATCTGTTTGATCTTATTGAGGCTAACACCACCTCCTGAAACAACTTGAGCTTTTGTGATGAGGAACTCCCCGAGGAAGGTAGAAATCACAATTTGGCGTTGCACATTTCAATGAATTGCAAGGAGGATGCTCTATCAAATGTGTTGGTTGACACCGGCTCTTCATTGAATTTTCTTCCCAAATCGACTCTTTCTAGATTGTCATATCAAGGAGCTCCGATAAGGTATAATGGCGTGATCGTCAAAGCATTTGATGGTTCTCGCAAGACTGTGATTGGTGAGGTCGACCTTCCTGTGAAGGTAGGTCCGATTGATTTCCAAATTACTTTCCAAGTAATGGATATCCACATGGAATATAGATTCTTGTTAGGAAGGCCATGGATACATGAGGCAGGAGCCGTTACGTCAATGCTACATCTGAAATTGAAGTTTGTCAAGAATGGAAAACTTGTTATCGTCAGTGGGGATAAGCCTTTGTTGGTAAGCCACCTATCGTCTTTCTCTTATGTAGAAGCTGAGGATGAGGTTGGAACTCCGTTTCAAGCTCTATCTATTGTTGAGGAAAAGAGATTTGGGGCACCCATGTCCTCCTTCAAAGACGCTCAGAAGATTGTTGAAGACGGTATTTCTGATCAGTTGGGCCGGATGGTAGAGCTCATTGAGAACAAGAGTAGAGCCGGTTTGGGATTCCAACGAGGTTCATATGAGATCATAGATGAAGATGTGCAACTCAATTTCCATAGTGGAGGGTTCATTCATGGTAATGAACAACACTTAGCTGCTGTGATCGAGGGGGATGAAGATGAAGACTACACCAATTTTGTGACGCATGGAAAAGCTTGCAACAATTGAACTGATGTCGATGTTCCTGTCATTATGCATCGTTCTAAGTAATTGCTTTTATTGTTTTTGAAAATCCTTCTCCTATGCCTAAGGGAGAAGTGAACATTGTTGGCATTTTCAAAATTGATCATTAATAAAATTCAATTCTATTCATCCACATCTATGATGTTTTATTTTACTTTTTGCTTTTTTCTGAAAATGGTAATCACAAAAAACATAAATAAAATATAATTTGTCCATCTGCATAATATTTGGTCACAATTCACTTCTCTAAAATCAAAATATCAAATCATTATGCAGGTTGGTTTCTAAACCCATTGAATACAATGATCTTACTCCTTCGCCAAACTTTGAATTCCCTATGTTTAAGGCCGAGGAAGGAAGTGATGAAGAAGTATCTGGTGAATTGTCTCGTCTACTTGAGCACGAGGAAAAAGCCATTCAGCCGTACGAAGAGCAGATTGAGTTAGTCAACTTGGGTTCCGAGGATATGTGAAGGAAGTCAAGATTGGGTCTCGACTGTGTCCAGAAGTTAAGAAGGGGTTGATTGATCTTCTCTGAGAATATTCAGATGTGTTTGCTTGGTCCTATAAAGACATGCATGGGTTGGATTCTGAGATTGTGGAGTATAGATTGCCATTGAAGCCCGAATGCCCACCAGTCAAGCAAAAATTGAGAAGGACTTATCCTGATATGGCAGTGAAGATCAAAGAAGAAATGCAGAAGTAGATTGATGTTGGTTTCCTTGTTACCGCTGAGTATCCATAATGGATGGCCAATATTGTGCTTGTTCCGAAGAAAGATGGAAAAGCCCGCATGTGTGTTGATTATAGAGATTTGAGCAAAGCTAGTTCGAAAGATAATTTCCCTCTGCCGCATATTGACATGTTGGTAGACAATACAACTAAATTCAAAGTCTTTTCATTTATGGACGAATTTTCCGGATATAATCAAATCAAGATGGCACCCAAAGATATGGAAAAGACCACATTCATTACACCCTGGGGAACATTCTGTTACAGAGTGATGCCTTTCGGTTTAAAGAATGATGGTGCAATTTACCAGAGGGCAACGACTACTCTTTTTCACGATATGATGCACAAAGAGATTGAAGTCTATGTTGATGATATGATTGCCAAATCCAGTGATGAAGAAGAACATGTTGAACATTTTTTGAAGTTATTACAATGTTTGAGGAAGTATAAGCTCCACTTGAATCCCAATAAGTGTACATTTGGTGTTCGTTCTGGTAAGTTGTTGGGCTTTATTGTCAGCGAGAAGGGTATTGAAGTTGATCCTTCCAAGGTCAAAGCAATACAAGAGATGCCTACGCCCAAAACTGAGAAGCAAGTCAGAGGTTTTCTCGGCCTCTTAAATTATATCTCAAGATTCATTTAACACATGACTACCATATGTGCGCCTATATTCAAACTTCTTCAGAAAGATCAGTCTTGTGATTGGACCGAAGATTGCCAGAAGGCTTTTGATAGTATCAAAGAGTATCTGCTTGAGCCTCCGATTTTGTCTCTGCCTGTTGAAGGAAGACCATTGATCATGTATTTGACCGTGCTTGAAGAGAGTATGGATTGTGTTCTAGGTCAGCAAGACGAAACTGGAAAGAAAGAATATGCTATTTACTACCTCAGTAAAAAGTTCAACGATTGTGAGACTCGGTATTCTATGCTTGAGAAGACTTGTTGCGCATTGGCTTGGGATGCTAAGCGTCTGCGTTAATATATGTTGAACCATACCACTTGGTTGATATCCAAAATGGATCCAATCAAGTATATTTTTAAGAAGCCTGCTTTAACTGGGAGGATTGCCCGTTGGCAGATGTTGTTATCAGAGTATGATATCGAATACCGATCTCAGAAAGCAATCAAAGGTAGTGTCTTGGCTAACCATTTGGCTCACTAACCAATTGAAGACTATCAGTCAGTACAGTATGATTTTCCTGATGAGGAGATTTTGTACTTGAAAATGAAGGATTGTGATGAACCATTGCTTGAAGAAGGGCCAAAACTTGGTTCCCGTTGGGGCATGGTATTCGATGGAGCTGTTAATCAATATGGTAATGGCATTGGGGTAGTAATCATTACTCCTCAAGGAAAGCATTTTCCATTTACAGTTAGATTGACTTTCAAATGTACAAATAACATGGCTGAGTGTGAACCTTGCATTATGGGGCTTGAAGAGGCCATTGATCTCAGAATCAAGTATTTGGACGTCTATGGAGATTCGGCTTTGGTTGTGAATCAGATCAAAGGTGAATGGGAGATGAATCAACCCGGTTTGATACCATATAGAGATTATGCGAGGAGGATTTCAACTTTCTTTACAAAGGTTGAATTTCATCATATCCCTCGAGATGAAAACCGGATGGCATATGCTCTTGCAACGTTGGCTTCTATGATTGTGGTGAAGTATGAAGTATTGTAATGAGGTTCCCAATCTGACCGTGATGCGTCTTGATAGGCCAACTCATGTGTTTGTTATTGAAGAGATCAAGGATGAGAAGCCGTGGTACTTTGATATAAAATGTTTTCTCCAAAGTCAGGTTTACCCGCCTGGGGCATCTTTGAAAGATAAGAAGACTTTAAGGAGATTAGCTGGCAATTTCTATCTAAATGGTGAGGTGCTGTATAAGAGAAACTTCGATATGGTTCTGCTCAGATGCATGGATAGACCCGAAGTAGACTTATTGATTACTGAAGTCCACGAAGGTTCCTTTGGTACTCATTCCAATGGACATGCTATGGCAAAGAAGATGTTGCGAGCAAGTTACTATTGGCTGATAATGGAATCTGACTGTTGCAAGTTTGTGAAGAAATGCCACAAGTGTCAAATTTATGCAGATCAAATTCATGTTCCTCTGACACTGTTGAATGTCATTTCCTGTCCATGGCCCTTCTCCATGTGGGGAATTGATATGATTGCCATGATTGATCTGAAAGCGTCAAATGGACATCGTTTCATTATAGTGGCTATTGACTACTTCACAAAGTGGGTTAAAGCGACATCGTATGTGAATGTAACCAAGCAAGTTATTGTGAGGTTTATCAAGAATCAGATTGTATACCGATATGGTGTGCCAAGTAAGATCATTAATGATAATGGATTGAACTTGAACAATAATATGGTGGAAGCTCTTTGTAAAGACTTCAAGATTGCACACCATAATTCTTCTCCCTACATACCTAAGATGAATGGGGTTTTTGAAGCCGAAAATAAGAACATCAAGAAGATTATTCAAAAGATGGTTGTAACGTATAAGGATTGACATGAGATGCTCCCATTTTCTTTGCATGGGTATCGTACATCCATCCGCACTTCAACAGGGGCAACCCCTTTCTCACTTGTTTATGGCATGGAAGCTGTGCTCCCAGTAGAGGTGGAGATCCCATCATTATGTATGTTGATGGAAGCCAAGTTGACTGAGGTTGAATGGTGTCAGACCAGGTATGACCAGTGGAATTTTATTGAAGAGAAGAGGTTAACTGCGATGTATCATGGTCAGTTATATCAACAGAGAATGAAGAAAGCTTTTGACAAGAAAGTCAGACCTCGTGTGTTCAAAGAAGGTGACCTTGTGCTCAAGAAGATTCTATCTTTCAAACCAGATTCTAGGGGAAAATGGAATCCTAATTATGAAGGCCCATATGTTGTTAAGAGAGCCTTTTCAGGCAGTGCTTTGATTCTTATAACTATGGATGGTGAAGAGTTCACTCATCCTGTGAATGCAAATGCAGTCAAGAAATACTTCGCCTAAAAAAGAAAAGAACAGCTCACTAAGTTGAAAACCTGAAAGGGCGGCTTTGGAAAACATGAGCGTCTCGGTGGATTGAAACCCGAAAGAGAGATCCAGGCAAAAATTAGAGACATAAAACAGAAAATAAATTATCCCGATAAATTGAGTACCCCACCTTGGGGAAATTTATGCAGAAATTAGGGATTATGGCAAGTAACTGCATCCTGCTGATCTTCAGTTGTGAAGACATTCTTGAGCAAGTCAGTCAATTCTGATTCATCATCCATAGTTGACGCCAAGAGCACAGTGGATATCAAAGTTGGTAGAAGGATTAGTGATCATTATATTCAATGTAGTCTTTTTCCATGTAAATTACCATTTTTTAATCTTTGTAAAGATCTACGGAGTCTTGTCATTTACAGACTACCATTCCATTAAATAAAGTTGAGATTTTTATCCAATTGTTTCTACTCTTACTTAATCAGCCAAATAGATTTAAAATTTTTATTATGATCATTTTTGAAATTAAATTTTAATCAAAATCATGTTTTCTTAAATATATAAAAGCAGTTATTTTAAGCAATCAATATCACTTAAAGGAATATCAACAGCGGTTTGAAAAGAGGTAAGCCCTAAATGCAGAGCATTATTGATTCTCCCCAAGCAGTAGACATAATCCCTATTTCATCCCCGACCGCATTTCAATTACCGAGTTTTATTGGATTCCCCAGCCAAGTTGGTTGGCCTCCCTTGAGTTGTAGGCGTGTTATTTCGGTAGTTTGCACGGTTTAGGAAGAATTTTTCTTCTCCGCAAGTCGTCAGAGTTACTCCTAATTTTGAGAAGCTATTGTGTTTGTCCCCTGCAGGATTGTCTCCCATTTGATATGGTGTTGACCTAAAATTCCCCGCAGAGTTTGTGGCAGTTTCCTCAGCAGATCCTCTCCTTGTGCTTTACCCAGCCAGGATTGAGCCTTCGAGGCGTTCGTTTGATTTCTCTCCAGCAGTTGTTTCCCTCCCGTGAGGATTGGCTAGGGGATGTATCGATGATTCAAACCAATGACATTTGTATCCTTTGCGATCGTTTTGTCAACATAATAAGCATATATACATATACATATACATATTCACTCATATAATTTCATTATTGCATTGTTGCACTTTGCGATTCGTTGTTCATTTTGATCCTCTGCTATGGTGGTACACTTTTTCCCCATGCAAATTTGGTTTGTATGTCCTCTTTTATTTCTAGAGTGTCAGCCTATTAAGTAGAAAGACTTTAACCTTTCTCTTTCCCCACTGAGTTATTTCCTCGTGGATGGCGATTATTTCAGCTTCCTCCCTAGTGGATTATCTGGATGGAACCACTCCCCTTGAGTTATATCCTCATTGGGTTGAGTCTTTGATTGACCTCTTCTTTCTAGATCTTACCTAGATAAGATGCTTTCGGTCCCCTGAGAGCCTATTACCCAGTAACTGGTAATGTTCTTCTCATGTTTTCACCTTTGCCCAATACCTGGCAAGAGCAATTTTTTCTCCCTAGCGGATCCATTTTCACGTTTCCTCAGGAAGTATATCCTTGATATGTTCGTCCTAACCGATGACGAATATTCTCTTCCCTTGCTTGAGTCTATCCTTGATATGTTCATCTTAACCGATGACAGAGATTATCTTTGTGGTATTCTACCCAGTAACCGGTAGTTGTAATCCCTATTTTCTTCCCCAGAGAGTTAATCCTTGATATGCTCATCCTAATCGGTGACAGATTCCTTTCTCTTTGCGGTCTTCTGCCCGGTAACCGGTAGTTGTAAATCCTGTTTTTTCCCCCTTTGCAGAGTTTATCCTTGATATGCTCATCCTAACCGATGACAAATATTCTTTTGTTGGTATTCTATCTAGTAACTGATAGATGTAATTCCTATTTGCTCCCCTCTGAGTTTATCCTTGATATGTTCATCCTAACCGATGACGGATATTCTCTTTTCGGTATTCTATCTAGTATTCGATAGATGTAATTCCTACTTTTTTAGGCAGTTTATCCTTGATATGTTAATCTTAACCAGTGACGGATATCCTCCCTAATTTCCCCAGGCAAGTCTATCCTTGATATGTTCTTCCTAACAGATGATGGATTTTCTTTCCTTCGAGTCTATCCTTGATATGTTCACTTTAACCAGTGACAAATATTCTCTCTTTGCGGTCTTCTTCCCGATAACTGGTAGTTATAAATCCTATTTTGTGGCTTTTCCCAGCAGTTTATTCGTACCCAGTAACCGGTAATGAATACACCTCCTGGTTGCCCTCAGCGAGTCATCCTTGATATGTTTACCCTAACCGACAATGGATGTCCTCCCTATCAGAGTTTGTTATCTCCTTACCCAGTAACCGATAATGGATAATATATTTCTGCTCCTCCTGTGTTGAAGATCTTTTCTTCCCCAATTGAGTTTGAGTGCGCATTTCCTCAGTGAAATCATTGTTTCCTGTTTGGTTAGAGTATTTCAGCTTTGTTCTGATCTACCAGTTTCCCCTGCAGGTGTTCCTTTTTATTCCCTGACTGAGTCTTTCCATTGATTTATTTTCATGGAATCCCTCGAGTCCCCCCAGTTGTTTTTAAGTCGTAGCCTGGCCTACACACAACCTTTTTCCCCTAGAGTCTCTGTCTCCTAAGTGAGTTTTCCTTATGGAATGCGTTATACTTCTGCGGACTTTCAGTATCTCTAGATTCGTTTCCTTTGTGGCAATATTTTTCCCACAGATATTATTTTAACATTCATATCATATGCATCATGAGGTCTCTTAGGGACCAAAATTTGTTTTTATATGTTGTTATTTAAGTCCATTCTACCGAGTCGATACGAAGATTTTAACCTTCATCTCCTCAGTTAGAACGCCCTTAAATAGGGGCAGCTGTAAGACCCCAATTTTGACCCTAAGATCCCTCATGTTATCTCATCATATGCATTAGCATTGGGATCACATCTTGGCATCCCCCTTACCCCTTATTCATTAGGTTTGCATTGGGAGAGACCACCAAACATCATTTGATTGCATCATACTTTGTATTTTATCATTTTTACTAACCCAAATACCCAAAATATGCCAATGTATAGTTTGTTGCTTTTGTAGGTAGTATGTATGCTCACCTTTGATCTATCAAGCTCACATATAGGGTTTAAGACCCTTAGTGCAAGGAGTTCAATCAACAATTGATTTACTATGGCTCTAAGCATCATATATGAATACCCATGATCTTCACATATTATTTTGATCAAGAAATCATCAAGAGTTTGGAGTTGGTTTGCCTTGGAAACCCTAATTCATCTGGGTATCTTGTGTAACTTCTTCAACAAGATTCTTCACCAATGAATCAAATATTTCAAGGTATACTTAAAATTTCATCATATTATGCATATATGATCCTCCATGAGTCCCAAAGATCGAGATAATGGCAAGCTAGCAAGTTGGTTCATGGTGGTTGACCAGAGGAATTCATCTGATCAAAACTGGGGTCCCCTAGACCCTATCTCCTACAATTTTTTGTCATATGAAAATGATTCCAAGAGAAAGTTTATTCTAAATGACATTCCAAACAACTTTCATGTTGAGGTCAAGGGCTAGTTTTGGTTGGAAAGTCATTTTTTATGGTGAAAGATTATAGGTCATTTTGTCTAAACCCTAATTTGGAGGTCAACTTCCCAAGACCATAACATGCTCAATTTTTATTAGATGAAAGCTATTCAAGTTTCATAATAAAATTCAAGATGTATACTTCAACATTTGTGTTTGGAGGAAGAGAAAACTAAACTTTTAAATGCATGTGATATGAGGAGACATTATAGGTCAATTTGGACCCATGCCATTGAACAAATGATTTTCCTCAACTTCAAAAATGTATACCTCCTTCATACTAAATCCAAATGAGGTCAAAATTGTGACCATTTTGAAGTACTTTGAGAGAGATACAACTTTGATGAGGGAACGTTTCTCATTTGAAGCTCATATAAAATATAGCCAAGGTGGAATAAGTGAACATATGGCTTGACACTTAGAAATGTTTTTTATATGTTTGATTTTCCCAACTTCCACCTCAAAATTCATCACGATCCAAGCTTCAAATGAAAAAGTGTTCAACATGAAAGTTGTTTCTCTTGATCTAACCTTTCCAAAAAGTCCAATTTCATCCCATTTGGACACAATATGAGTGACTTGTGCATGGCTTGAACTTGGATCACCATTTGGCATAAGTGAACTTGAACCTTCCATACATAAATGCATGGCCTTTCCACATGACTTCAACAATGTTGTTACTCAATTTTGGACCTGAAGGAAGGATTACGTGGGCCTATCACACGCCCATGCATCCATGCAAGCAAGTTACTATTTTTGAAATTTTGAGTCAAATGTGCAATTAGCAAGGCTTTGGCTATAAATAGAGACCCTTTCCTTCAGAAATAAGGACCCCTGCGCACCAACTTTGAATCCCCAACTCTAAACCCTCTCATTCAAAGGATAACCTTGAGGATTTCCATTGAAAATCGAGTTTGAATCTCCACTGTTTTAAGATTCAAATCTCCAAGAGTCCTGCTTCCTTTTTGGTTTAATTCCATTTCATCAAGTGTCCAGAGCAAGGCCAAGAGAAATTGGAAGCAAGATCGTGTTCACCCAGACCTGCAGTGAAGGTGAATTTCTCAATTTTCATCTCTTCGATTCTCACTCAATTCTCCATAATTCTTCTTGATTTTTGGTTGTCTGAAGTCCTACCAATGTAGGCAACAAGATTGAGTTGCTTTGAGGTCAAATCGAAGCAACTCAAATCATGATCCTCAAATTTCAACTCCCTGTATCTTTCAATATACTTGGAGTTAGGAGAAATTGAGGCCAGATTCGAGCTCCTAAGCATTTTTACTTTAAATTCATGCCATCCTTTTTTATTTTGGTGATGGTTGAAGGTGGACCAGCCCGGTGAGGTCCACAGGAGAAGAAGACCGAAGTTATAGCTCCGGTGGTGCGTTGGCACGTCTCAGACCATAGGATCCTTGCAATTTATTTTAATCTCACGTGTTAGTTTTAAATACCATCCATGCAGCGCATTGACTAGTGTCCATCATGGAACGCACGCTCTGATCCACTTGATCTGCCACCTCAATTGATGAGGCAAATCAAGTGGTCCACGTTTTTTACTATTTTCTAATTTTTGGTTTAATTGACTTATTTTCATTAAATCATATTAATTTTAATATTGATCCAAAAAATATGAGACTTTCGCCAAAAAGTTTTAAATAAAATCATCTTTCATTTTCTGAATTAAAATTATTTTTTGGATCATTATTAGTATTTTTCATGATTTAATTGTTTTTGTGAATATTTTTAATTGTTTAAAAATAGTTTTAAGTTTCCAAAAATTATGAAATTTCTTCTCCAAGGTCCTTTGACATTGTTTGACCTATGATAAATCTCATGGCCATTTATTTGGTGTTTTGATGAGGTTTTAGGATTTTGACCAACCATAATTTAATTTAATGCATTTTTTAATTGATTTTAATTGTTTAATTGCAAAATAAATTGTGTTGAGCTTTTGATATTGATTTGTTGAGTTTGACTTGTGTTGTTGGGTCTTGGTCAAGGTTGATTTGACTTTGTTGAGTTAAAATCATTGGATTTAGGGGATTGATGAAATGTACATTTCATCTCCCAAAATGAATGAATGATTTTAATTTGATAAAAGTCCTCCCTTGACCAATTTGTGTTAATTCCATTACCCCCCCCCCCCTCTCTTCATCTAAATCCCATTCTCTTCTCATTCATTTCATGGACCTATGATATCTCTATGTCCTAAGGCTAGTTGATTGCAAAATCAAACTAAGTATGGATGAGATTATGTCTATCCCTTTTGCATTTTTTTAAGTGTGGTATGTTTTAGGAGTATGGTTCATAATGCCATATCTCTAACATGTATTAACACTAAAATTTCTATTGCCCAGCCTCAAATAGTTGTGACTTCTACATAAGTCCAATTACGATTGCTTAACATAACGCTAAATTTTGACACAAAGGCATATCATTCTAGTAAGTTAGATTGTAATTCTCCCCTCTTTCATGGTATTGTGTGGAAACTTGGTCTTTTTTCCTTCCTTTGGAAGACGTCTTGGTTCAAGGATCCATGCTTGTGAATAATGGGTTGAGTATTCTCCAAAGAATGACTTAAACAAAGCAAAAGCAATACCAACTTCTAATCAACTAACAATTAACATTTAATTTCAAGCCATTTACTTTTATGCACTCTAATTTTAAGTCTTTATTCATTTGCTATTATTCATACCATTTAACTTGTTTACTTTAATGCCATTTTCACTTTGCTCACTTGAGCTATACTTTGTGATTATATTGTGATTGTATATACTTGTTTGTATTTGTGGTCCTTTGACTTGAATGTACATAATAACAACAAAAACTCTAAAAGACATTTATGTGGACTGTTGGATTTGATCTGAGACATTGGACTTAGAATTAGGCAACACTCCCCATGCAAAAAGGACTTGGATAATGCCAACTTTCATGAAACCAAGTGCTTATAAATTGAAACTTCATATGAAGCAAATATTGAAGATCCATTTGAGTTCACTTGCTACATGGTCTTATTGAAGCTGTTAGTTTGAACTTGTGCTTAATGACTATCTTTGATTTCATCTGATACATGGGAGATTATGAAGAAGATCATGAAGTTGCTAAGCTTGGATGAGGCAATCTTTATTTTATGACTTGCTCTTTATCTTGATATGTGTTTATTGATATTGCTTGATTCTAAAGTCCAAGGGAAATTTGAGTTTTTATATGACATTCTTGTCTATTGGATTGCATCTCCATTGGTCAGATTTTTTCAACTCTTAACTTTTAATTTTTGCTTAGGATTAGTCTCTTCATCTCCTCCCACTTCTTAAATTTCAAATATCTCCCTCCTTTTTTTTAAAAATCTTCTCTTGCTTGTGATTTCTTAACTTATACTTGATTGCAAATTAGAAACTTTGGCCTTATGCCATTGCATTTTCAAACTCTTTCTTAAATCAAGTTTGTAAAATGAACTTAACTATACTTGACTTAAAATTTCAAAAGACAAAAAGAACTAACACTCATTAAAACCTTTTTAGGCCTTTTGTGCCTTTGTTAAACTTCAATTTTTTATTAAAAGCAATGCACTCACTTTGAAATTGTTACCACGAACTACGGGGTTTTGATCCCTCATTTTTATGTTGGTACGTAGGCACAAGTCTGAAGGCCTTGTCAAACACAAAAATATAATTAATGAATTCTTTTCCCATCCCTCCATTCCATTTATTGCAAACATCATTTTGTACCAAAACACATATGCACACAAAAAGGGCTCCCTAGGAGTACCTAAGATACTTTGGGTGCTAATACCTTCCCTCTGCGTAACCAACCCCCTTACCTATAATCTCTGCATTTTATTAGTTTTAATTTGAAAACTTCTTATCTTTTGGGTTTTGTTCGTACTTTTCCCCTTTCCCTTGGAAACAATAAAAGCGCGGTGGCGACTCTGGTTTAATTGACGTCTAACTTATCCATAGCTTGATGGTCATGAATTTACCGCTACAATTGGTAACTTGAATCTTACAAATACTTCCACTTACAAACCATAACCATTTTCTAGGATCACACATGTGCCACTTCCCTTGTTGTCGGAAGATCCGTCGGTGAAAATCACCCATGCCCTATCTTGTTCTAGGGGTACAAGTCTCCTATATGCTAAGAAGTTGACAAATAGTTGGGTTTCAGGGCTTCCCTTGCTTCGAAGGATATCTCAAATTTGGATAACGCGATATCCCATTTAGTCAAATGTCCGAATAGATCCGTTTGGGAAAGCACATTTTTAGAGGAAGATTTGTTCGTACTATAATGGAGTGTTCAAGGAAATACCTTTGTAACTTGCGAGATGTGTCGCATTAAGCACTTCTTATCTGCCTCATGATATTTACCTCATCTATACATTCATGCCATATACATCTATATAATTCATTTACATTAACATTTTCAAAACAAACATCATGTATTTAAAGGTCTTTTGTTATTTATGACTAACACGGAATCAAAATATGAATCTTGGTGATACAATTCATAGAATATGGTCCTTGGTCACTGTGGATTGCATCATGGTATTGATCTTTGGAATCAAGTATCAGACATTGTTATTCAAGTTTCATCTAAGAAGGTAAGTGCATTTCAAAGTCAAGGCAAAGTTCAAATTCAAGAGGTTGAATATTCAAAATTCAAAATCAAGTTTTGGGAGGGAAAGCATGTTACTTAGAATACAAGCTACATTTTTCATCATTTCAAGAGAAGCCACTCTCTTTTCAACTACACAAGAATGATCCATTCAAAATCCATTATATTACAAACCATCAAACAACATATTACAAATACACAAAAATTACAAATTGTGACCTATAGTTGACTTTGGTCAACTGTTGACTTTTTGGTCAACCAGTTGACCAAAGTCAACTACCTAGTCCTAAAACACTAATTCCCATATTGTCTTCTCCGACAAGCCATCTCTTCTTATTCACAAATTCTCCATGAGACTTGATCTTGTTCAACGTGTCCACTTGCTCATGGCCTTGTCCATATTACTCAATCATATTAACCCTGCAACACATAACGACACAATGTATAATTAGAACAAATACGTCAAGACATCCAAATTAATCCAAACATAACATGTAGCATAATATTCATTTCTACCACATTCAAGTTCTAGCAGTTCACAACCTATACATGTCATAAGTTGTCTTAACATTAACACTTCAAGCTTTTTTTGGACATCTGACTTATAGCTTCATATAAGTAGGTTTGGCATATCATGTATAAGCACTAGTTCCTAATCACCCATAGTGTATTACTCAATTATAGCATATTTCATAAATAGAAGCCTAACATATTTTTAATCCAATACCAAATACTAATAGATTGCAAATCTATGACATGTATGGCATATCAATAATAGCTAACAATGTTACATTAACAAAATTAAACCCTAGCATCAATTTACTTCAAGCATAACACATACCAATAGCTAGTTCAGGTAAGAGTATGAGCATTATTTGCCAATTTTACATCAGAGCATACATAACTTGCTTTCATTGATTATTTTATCCTAGTAGAACTTAAACATATCATAACATAGCATATCATATTTCCGAATTCAATAGTCTAAGCATTCCTACGGTACAGATTCTCCCCTTTCTTCTCACTAAGACTCTTATAATGAAAAGAATAAGCCATGTTGTCCTCATCATATATCCTACACTTATTCGCCAACATAGGAAATTGGCGAACCAATACCTTGCTTGATCTCAGGATGCAGTCCGCTTTCAAACTTGATACACTTCGACCCCTCAACAATCGCACCACTGTAATGTGGGCAAAAATTCACCAGTTATTCAAACTTAACAGCATACTCAACAACGGTCATATTTCCCTACTTTAACTCGAGGAACTGGATATCCTTCTTACTGTGCACATCCTCAGGAAGATACTTCTCCAAAAAATGAACTCGGAACACAACCCAAGTAATCTCAGTACCAACAACCTCTAGTCCTTGCCGCGCATTATCCCACTAGTCTTTGGCCTCCTCTGAAAAAATATGAGTATTGAACTTCACCTTTTGAACCTTAGAACAAGCCATCACTTGAAAAATCTTCTCAATCTCCCTGAGCCATGTCTGCGCACTCTCTAGATCATACATGCCCTTGAAAGCCGGTGGGTTATTTCTCTAAAATTTTCCCAATCCACGAAACTCATCACCAGCCTAATTCTGCTGACCCTGCAGCACTTGAGCCATCGCCTCCAAAGAATCAGCGATCGCTTGGTCATATCTTCCAGCCATTTTGCATACCATCAAACATACATTATAAGAAACAATACATCAATAGTTTTCATACACTCGTCACATACTAGGGAATATACAATATTACAAAAACCTGGTTGGATGGACCAACCTATTTTGATACCACTATGTAACACCCTAACTCCCAAACATGAAATAATATGAATTTAAAACAATTACACATACATGGTGTCACGTAAATACAACATAAACCCGATTTGTAACACGGGTTATATAAAACATGAAAGAACTTAAACATATGACATCACATACTTGCCTTTACATAGGCTCATCACAGCGGAAAATGTATCAATAAAATAACTCCATAATGATTAAGTCTACAAAAAATCTTTAAAACATAAACTTGGTTATGGCAAAATGCCTTCAACCTCAACAACCTAAAAAATATTGCCAAATGACAAAACATAATGTTCATCCACCCATTGTTACAAATCAGAGCAACGAAAACTAAATACTGCATCAAGCAAGACAATAAGAATAACCTCAACGCCATCCTTCAACTTTTAAGAAGCTACTCGTTTACCTGCTCGTATGTACCCCAAGAAGGAGCATAGAACCATGCAAACAAAAAAGGGGTGAGAATACGCTCGAAATATATAATGGTGCAAGAGTATGCAAGAGTAGCCTAAGCAAACATCAACAATCACATTAGTGCATACACATCATTCCAACATAATTCATTTGCATCCACCACACAAGTATTCTCAGTCACCAATATCAACATAATCATCAACTACATATGAAAACAATGAGTGCAATATACTTAACACCAAGACTTTACATACATGTGGTACCATTATAGACAACACAAGTTCATCTCGCTCCTAAATTCAAACCTTAGGACCAAAACACACCAATTCTCTACTAACACCTTTAGTAACGCTTCACCGATTCCCATCTGGAACCAGCTACTCAGTCCTGAATCACCATTAGACCAGAGCATACTGAAATTGGACCGAAGCTCGTACACCATGATGCATGATTCTCAACAACATGCAATATCAATAAAATTATCACCATAATATTACCACCATTATGCACACCATTATAACACTTGATTAACTCAACAATCAATAATGAACAGCACCAAAATATCTCCAAGCAAGGCAAAACAGTAGCCTAATTCACAATACAACCACCAAAAATCGGTATCGACACTCAATTCCAAGCAACTGAGCGAATGACGGTCAATTTGGCAGCATGACGGGTTTCCCATCACCAAGGTGACGCCAATCACTGCCCACACCATCTCACACATTATCACTATGACGCTCTCCCCACAAAATTGGGCCTGGGGACCATGACAATCTACCCGTCAAGAAGCTGACACCCGTTAGTGCCTCAAAGGCCGTGATGACCTGGTCATCATGAGGGTGACACCTGTCACCCTAAAGCAGAAAAGAAAAACTGTGTTTTTGGCCATGAAGTTCAATTCAGAACTTCGATTTTCCCTTCCCATGCCTCAAATTGATCAACAATATTAGGGAAAACAATATCTAGCATCAAAACATCATTTGTCCATCAATTAACATGCATTTTTATCAATTAATCATGGTCTTTACATGTTTTATTTATCAAAATCACCATAAACATAGAAACACCAATTAATACCATCTTCACCAACAAGAACACGCAACTTCATGGTAAATCAGTACATGAAATTCAGATCATACATCCCTAATTCATTTTATTACAGAATTCAATTCATATTCATCAAAACATTCATCAAAAGGGAAAAATTAGGGGAAAACCTAATGGGATTAAGGACTTCCATCTACTCGATCATGCATTCTACACCATATTTGAAGGAATCCCCTCACCCCACTTGGATTTTCCAGCAAAAGCACCTTCAAGCTCTAACAATGGAGGTTCTCCTAAGCCCTTGTGTTTCCCTGCCTCTTCTTTGCCAAATTCTATTTTTATGTATTAATCCTAAAAACTCTCATCTAACTCCTTTTTACTAGAAACCTAATTCTCTTTAACTAATGATTCCTACAATGCCCTTACTTATTTTTCTATTCATCAAAATACTATTTTATTAAATAACTAGAACTATGTTCCACCAACCCAAAACACCACGCATGCATACTAACCATCTAAACACCCTCCAAATGCACAAAGAAGTTTATTCAAATAATTAAATCTACGCAAACTCAATTAAATAAATAAATTAGAAAAGCAGGGGTTTACAAGAGACTCTACTGCATCTAGTCTTGCTAATAAGGATTTCCTTAAGATACCTCTAAAGGCGCTCCTGCATGACATTATCATGAAATAAAGGACCACTTTTATTTTGCTATCTCCCACTCCCACAATCATCGCCAAATCCATGGCTCTCTGAGGATTAGTGACTGAATCTTTGAATTCTAGTAGATATCCTCCATATCATGGATTCAGGTCTGCTTGCTAGATTACTATCAAATCCATTGTATCTGAATAAAGGATGTTACACGAAATTTTGTCGTCCACGAGGAAACCGGTTAGATTATGATCAACAATGTTGATAGCAAGAATTAGAGGTAGATCATCGTTTGTAATTCCATTGATCTTATCGTGATCTAGAAATCCAAACTCTGATCAATCTATTCTTCTTCTAGCATCAGTGCCAGTTACGAGTATGGAGCGGTATAACAAAGATATGTATTAGATGGCATGATACCGTGGAATACGTCAATCGGTAATGCCTGACAAATGATCAATTTAGAGAATGTGTTGAGGATTATGGCCATTACTACCAGAATTGTCGTCTTTATTCTGCCAGTTGTATTTAAAAATCCAGTTTCATATCAAGATCGACTTGGATGTGAATATTAGTGAGAATTATGTGTCGATTCCCACAGACGGCGCCATTATTCTGTTTGGGAACCAAAAATAGATGTTCCAGCTTCACGAAGGAAACTAAATTGCTGAGAGGTGGATAATTGTTGATCTCAAACGGTAGCTCCGACTCCTATACGATAACGCAGGGTGGACCTACTTGATTAACCCTCCAATGCTCAAGTCAGTTTAAAGTTCAAAATCAGTAAAGTGAAATTGTAAATCAGAGATTATGTATCTTCTCATAGTGAGTGAACTACTTTATATATTAGCTTGAGTATAGTGAGCTTGAAATGGATTAGACCTTGGTCAATTGGGCCTTTTAGCCAGTCCAGAATAATAATAATCAATTAAAATATGATTATCCTCATAATATATATATATATATATATATATATATATATATATATATATATATATATATATATATATATATATATATATATATATATATATATATATATATATATATATATATATATATATATATATATATATATATATATATATATATATATATATATATATATATATATATATATATATATATATATATATATATATATATATATATATATATATATATAGATAGAGAGAGAGAGAGAGAGAGAGAGAGAGAGAGAGAGAGAGAGAGAGAGAGAGAGAGAGAGAGAGAGAGAGAATTTTTAAGTTATTTATATCTTAAAATACTTAAGCTTTTAGTCAAAATCGGCAAGCAACTGAGTTTATAGTCAATTGTGTAAGTGTATAGTGCACCTAAAAGGGGGGTGAATTAGGTACTTTAATCGATTTTTGGTTTTAGTGAAATATTATTTTTACTTTCTGGTTTGATAGAGTGAATGAAAGCGGTAAAATGCAGAAAAGTAAATAAAACCGAGGGATTGTCCTAGTTCCTTTCACAATCTGATATTACATCTAATCCCCTTACCACATGTAACAGATTTCACTATTTGTTAGAACCTTGTACAAGCCTAATCCTAGTATATATACACAAGTTACTAACTTAATCAATAAGGAACACTCCCTTATGATTTTTACAAAGTAGAAAAAGAAAACAATCATCTCTTTTTCACTCTCTTCTTTCCAACAATCCTGGACAACAAGGTATTGTAACACCTCAAAATTTGCCCTCCTCTTCTTGGAACTAGTTTAGCACATTGCATTTCATGTTTTAGGACATTAGGAATTTGCATTTTTGCATATCATATGAAAACAAGAAGGTCATCCTCCAAAGTCTTTTTCAGAAGAGGGAGATGTCACATAATTCAAGCCTAAAGGTTTCCATGACTTGATGATCAACCATCTGAGGGTTTTGCATCTCATCAGGGATTCTTGGTTCTTCAAAGGTCTTGAGTATTATATTGCTTGCAAGGATATGTTACCATCATCATGGTTATGTCATCCTCAAGGGGTTCATTGTTCATGCTCAGGTTCCTTTGGATTAGGGTTTTGACCTCTGGTCAACCCTAATCAGTGCCATTCTTTAAGCAAGTTTTTCCTTGAGATGAAGGCCACATGATTATTCTAGAAAGCTTATATGAGCCAAGGTTCATTTTGAAGCAACTTTGCCAAGTGGTAGATGTCGCATCCGCGAAAAAACAACCGGCGGGTTAAAATAAAAACACAAACAGAGCCGCCACTGCGCGTTATTTATCCCAAGATAGGGAAAGGAAACGCTCAGAAAAACCTGGAAAGACGTGGTCTCGCGACCAAAGAGAAAGGGTAAGGGAGTCGGTTACGTGAGGGGAAGGTATTAGCACCCCTCACGTCCGTCGTATTCGACGGGATCCACGCTCTAAGAAAAGAAAAGGTTGCTAAAACATCACACACACACGCACCGAAGACAACACAGATGGGGTTGAGGAATGAGCTCGATAGGGCATCGCACCCTATGCCTACGTATCTCGTCTGGAACGAGAATCAGAGCTGCCGTAGTTCGGCTCACGCACGCCAAACAAGCAAACAAACACACTGGCAAACATGGAGCCCGACGACCAATCACTGGACTTACGTCGGCATCCGAACCAAAACACAAAACCAGAACAAACAGACAACAAATGGCTAGGGATTCGGGGACTCGAGCCTGACCATCGTCAAACAACACACACAAAAAACAAAAAGGTTGCCCGGAGAGGTCTCGCACGACCTCCTGCCTACATACCTCGTCTGGAACAAGGATCAGGGCGATGTAGTTCCCCTGAAAGGGAAAAAGATTTCAGCCAGAAACCAAGGGGAAGACGCACTACCAGGGAGCTGTACTCGAGCCTAGTGTTGTCATGCATCATTGACCCTACGTTCAGGTTTCTACCTACTTGCACAACAGCAAGCTAATCCTATCCAGGAAGAAAGCAAGCATACAAGCATACAAGCAAACAAATATTCACAAAGCACACACTATAACCAGTCAAGTGGGCTCAAACAGAGGGTCTGACTGCCGAAGCAAGTCATCTGTGCAAGGGTATTATTCGCTCTTAACCTTGCCATTGAGGGGCTAAGGTGAAGCAGATGATAGGTGAGTGAAGATTAGACTTCACAGCTCTTATCCCTGGTCAGGGAGAGCATCAGACAACGGAGCGTGGGTCCAGAATGGAGGGACCCTTCTACGCTCAAGACATAGACTCGACTGTACAATGTACAAGATCTTGGGTTTGTGTCCCAATGCATCAAACACAAGCAGTGTGAGCAGAGGGACGACTCAACAGAAGAGTGGGAGATAGATTGCATATCTCTATGATCCACCAATTGCCTTTATCAAGGTCTTTCACCTGCTTGGGACAAAGTTAAACAATCACAAACATTGCCCTGAAAGGGGGACTTCAGACAGGTGCCTGGCCAAATAACAGGCCAGGTCTTCCAGACTACATGAAGTTAAGGAAGTCTACCTCTATTGGTTAAATAACCAAGCACAGCAAGCAAGTTCAAAAAGAACTGAAGCGGCTAAGGTACCTGGAATCAATCAAGCACAGTCAGTATACCAGACAAACCATCAGTAACATAAGAATCAACAAACAATGTACAATCAGACAATAATGTGTATATAGCACAAAGCTCAAGTGGACCAAGCACCCTACAACACAAACAAGTCAGTTTACAATAGTCAAATGAAACAATTCAACTTGCATTAATTCCTTTTAAGCACTTTACTTCTTAACCTGAAAAGTCAAAATCAAACTCAAACATGAGTAATAGGACCCCTAGGACAAGCCTAGGGTCCAAAGGATGGAAAAAATGTGAAACAGCAAGTGAAACATTATCAAAGTCAAGATAAGTCAATTAATAAGAAGGACCAATTGGCCTCACATCCAAACTATGCACTAATTTCATTTTATGCACAATTTAACTCAAGGTAAGCAAGTATGAACCACATATGAGTCAACAGAATAATTACATCCAAAAGAATATCAAAACAGCTCAATAAATCCTACAAAAATTATATCCTAAACAGAACATCTCCAATTAGTGGCATATCAATTTTCATGCAATTTGGACAAGTGGAAGTAGGGGAATTAAATCAACATGTTGAGGCGTGCAAAAATCAACCTAAACTAGGTCATAAAACAAGTGTCAACTTCAATCAATTGTAAAACAGTGATAACAAATGGGAAATGAATGGGACCAAAGCCAAACTACACCTAAATATGTTAGGAAACACTCCATCAAGTTTCACATTCATATGATATAGTATGAGCATTTCATGAAACATGGAAGTCAACTAGTCAAGCAAAGACCAAAAATGTCTAACCAGCAATCAAAAATCTCAATTAAATGGAAAATGAATAAAAAATTCATACAAAATTTCATGGTGAACCTAGACATATACAAGACACAGCATGCAAAATTTGAGATCAATTGGAAAAGCCTAGGCATGTCAAATAAAATCATGAAATTGACCTAACCTAGTGTGACACAAATTGTCACACTCAAAAAGAATAAATCATATCTACCAATCCAGAAATCCAAAAATCACAAATAATATACCAAAATCTCCAGGAATGTGTCAAGAATCATCATGTGAAATTTCATTCAATTTGGATAATGTATGAGTATTTCATGTTAAAAATGGCCAAGTGTACAAAATTGTGACACATTCTACAAACCCTAGGCTCATTATTTTTCCATTCATGCAAAAAATCCACAAAAAATATCGTTAAATTCTACACATTCTCATGAGAATAATGCAAAAAATTGCACTCAATTTGGATAAAAAATGAATCCTATAAGAATTTTCTAAGTTCAAGCAATTAAATGAAAAATGAAATGAAAAAGAAAATGAAATAAATATTTAATTTAATGCGCCAGTGGCATTTTTGAAAATAAGTTGAAATCCATCAAAACGACGTCGTATCTAAACGCGGCAATGGAATGTTCCTATTGGCTAAAACCGGCGGCAAACACAATTCAAATGGCAAGGCGAACAGAAACGGATCAAACAGCAACGATTCATCATCTTCCTCATCAATATTTTCCAGAAAATGCAAGAACACATGAACATCAAATCTTCACTAAAATTGACAAATGAATAACCATTGGAAAGGTCTAAGTGCCAGGATCGTGAATATGTGACAATTTTAACCTAATTCCTAACATATCTCACGGATCGATCGATTTAGGTTTTGAACATCAAACTTCAAATCTAAATATCTCCTTCAATACTTAATCAAAATCAAAACCACGAGTATCACAATGATCTACACTAAACACACTACAAAACACATATCTCAATTAAAGAAACGATGAGATTCGATTTGGCACCTTAAATTGAAGGCAGTGTTGATTTTCGATGTTACACGGCGTGGCTGGCAAAAACAGATGAAGCACGAAGCTCAGGAAGATGATTGGAATGCTTAGCTTGATCCAATGTTGATCCAAGTGCAAGAACTTTCAATTCACCATGGATGCACACACTTTGAACAGTCACGATTTGGCCACTTTCTTGTTCCAATTCTTCAAAACAGTTGTAGTGCAAGGTCTATGGAAGATGATGCAAAAAGAAATTCGTGAATTGGTGAAGAATTGAGGAAGAAATCCTGAAAAGTCTTGATGAAGATTTTGAGAGAATTTGGAAAATGGAGAGAAAAGTTAGTTAGAGTTTCTTGTGATTTGTGCTTGTGATTATCATTTCAGTTACAATTAGGCTCTTATACTTCCACTTAATCCATCTCATTAATCAACAATTAACCAAAATGAAATGTGATTAGCAAAAATGCATTTTACTAAGCAAGGGCAAAATGGACTTTTCACATAGGCCCTGTGACAGCTGTATGACAGCTCACACACTCTCAAAATGCCATTTGTGATGAGTTGGCATTGATCCCACATCCATTGGCATTGTAATTCTCATTTTCACCATGTCATGGCAAACTATGCATTTTCAAATGAAGTTACAAAATGACTTGGTAAAATATTGAGCCTTGCAAGTTTATGACAGTTGAAACAATTTCTATTTTGCATTTGTGAGGTGTTGTAAAAATCCCCATGCCAAAATTCTCATTATTTCTCAACTTGGACCATTTTGCCCCTGGATTTTTAACTGTACACTTGAAAATTGACCTTTTGCATTGACCATTTTTGATGAATTCCAATTATGCACCATGAAAGTACATGTCAAATGGAGTTTGCACATAAAAAGATCACTCAATTTGGACACTCCATGTGAAAGTTATGTCACTTTGATTATGGGTCTTTTTTGAAATTGAATGGACCATAACTTGCCAACCATACATGGGAGTTTCAAGTTCTTGGACTTTTTGGAAAGGTGAGACCAAGATCTACAACTTTCATGTTGAACAAATTTTCATTTGAAGCTTTTTTGGACACGTGGTCTTGTGGTGAAAAACTTTCCATTTTTGGAAACTTCCATTACAAGTCACCTTCCATTTTTAGCAACTTTTTGTCTGACTTTATTTTCTTCATTTTTAAGCTTTGACATGTCAAATAACACTTGTTCCAACATGAATGAAGTGTATCCAACTCTCTCCCACCTCCAAATCCATAAAATCAAGCACAGTTAACCACAGTTGACTTTTCAGCTGATAGATGAATTTGGCAATGCACTGATCAATCTGAGCCCCAATCTCCTGATGAAATGGCTCAATGATGAAACCCTAGCCTCAATAAGCTCAATAAAATCATGTGATGATCCTCATATCCATTATAGACCCCATCTCCATGCCATGCCCTGATTGGCCCAATGCAACTGATTAGGGTTGACCAGTGGTCAAAACCCTAATCTCAAGGAAGATGCTCCAACACTTGATGACGACAAACCATGATGATGATGATGTATCTCTTTAATCAAGATGAAGACCAATATCCTTGAGAATCATGAAACCCTAATTTATAGCCCAATCCTCAGATGGCTAATGATCAGTCAATAAAACCCTAGCTTGCACCATGACCTCTTCATCTTCTGATCAAGACTTGTGAGGATGGCTTGCACAATGTAACCACATGATATGCAATATGCAATGCCTAATGTCCTAAAAATGATATGCAATATGATTAGCTAGTCCCAAGAGAGGAGGGCAAATTTTGAGGTGTTACAGCTGCCCCTATTCAATCCACTGTGAACCTGTCGATATGAACAGCCTCGGCGTTCAGATGATCAGGATGAAGAGTGATTGAATACCAAGAACAGACGAACAATTTGCACTCTGATGGGAAATAATTAACAACGCCTGTCAGGATCGGCGAAGAAACAATCTTGAAACAACATCCGTTGGGAACGGAGAAAGTCGGCCTGATCACCGAAACAACAACGTCGACCTGGATACCAAAATAAATGGTAATACAGGGAGAACTATGGCCTGAACACCACACATCCGCTCAGGATTATCATCTCCTCCTTTTTTGCTTTTCTTGAACCCCGAAATTTTCTGATGACTGCTCTCCTTTTTCGTTTTCTTGAACCCCGAAATTTTTCTTTTGCGCGAATGATCCTCGGATCACTGCATTTGAACCCCGTTCTCCTGTTTGCCAAAATAATGAACCCCATTCTCCAGAAAACACCTCGTGCCTCCTTTTCTCCATTTGAACCCCAGTCGCCTGACGATAACTTGCAATCGCCAATGTGAACCCCGTTCTCCAGAAAATGCCTCAACATCTCCTTTTCTCCATTTGAACCCCGTCTCCAGAAAATGTCCCAACATTTCCCTTTATCCATTTGAACCCCGTTCTCCAATTTCTCGTGATAATTCCGCTGGAAACATCGGAAATAACACCAAATACCACTCTGAGGGCGACATGTCAGAGGGTAGACCTTCACAAAAGGAAGGTAGCATGTGTATCTCTTCCTTAGAAGACACCTATAACGACCCCCACTGGCCTCAGCCAAAGTCTAAGGTGACACATGAACAGAAGATAATCCTAAGGACCTCATCCCGGATACAATCTTCAACTCCAATCTTCATTTGAACCCCAGAAAATGCCTCAGCATATACTCTTCTCTGATTGAACCCCGCTCTCCAAAAAATGTCGCAACATTTCTTTCTCTCCCTTTGAACCCCGGAAAATCGCGCTGAGCGCGTAACGTCTTCTGATTTTATTTCCATCTCTGTCCGACGGAAACATTTCCTCCAATATCGCACTACTGGGGAACATTGTTGATCTGACGTCGTGATGCTGAACTCCTCGGAGCAACACCTTCACCCTCAGGCAAAACACCTCTCAAACGGTAACCATGGTCTGAGACTAGCTCATGCTCGCAATATGATGCATGATTGATTTTTCTGCGTAATGCTCCATAATTATGGAAATGCTATGCGATTTATTATTATTTTTTTTATGCAACATGCTATGCTATTTTTCCATGATGAATGTATAAAAAACATCCCCCTCAAGGGACTCTCCGGGGGAGCTCGAGACACTCTGCTGAGGAACTCGTCAATACTCCGATCTCCACCCTGCTGGGGAATAGCACTGTTGCTGGGGACAGGTAACCCTTATTGGGGAAGAACCTCCTTTGCACCCGATCCGCTTGGGGATTGCTGGGGATAAGAACCACCAACCCTCTGTGGGGATACAATTGTCTTTGACCTGCTGGGGATATCAATCCCGACTCTGCTTTGAGAAACCCTCACAGATACCTGGCAACTTCACTGGGGAGATGCTTACAGATACCCTGCTGGGAAACAGCCACCTTCAGGCCTGGCGACTGGGGAAACATCGATCTCGAACCCGCTGAGGATAACCATCCTGACCCTGTTGGGGGAACGAATGCTACTCCGCTGGGGAAGACCCATCCAATCCACATGTAGGATACACTCGGCTGGGAATACAGATATCCGTCTGCTACGGAAACTCGTCCAATCCACTGGTAGGATGAACACTGCTGGAGATATATTTCATTGAAACCCGCTCCACTCGGGGAATAGCAACCTTCATGCCTAGTTGCTGAGGAAACACCATTTAAACCTGCCTGGGATAACCATCCTGACCCGGCTGGGGAGCACAGACCTTGGATCTGCTGGGAAGTTGGTCCTCTAACTCTGCTTGGGGACCTTGCTGAGGAAATGAGAAAAGTTGGTACAGCACACGCGTCGACTCGTCGAACCCAGGTATTCATATCCAACTCCCATGTCAGCTTTCCAATTTTGAGAACTCCCAGACTCGTCTGGACCTTTTCTGCTCCATCATCTTGTATTCCAAGTCGCGCCACGCTCGACGGAGAGACGTACTCCTGGGGATTATATAGAAATTTCAATTTTCCGACTTTGAAGAGTCTTCTTGATTAATTTCAAGGGTCGTCGGACGTCTCGTCGTCTCCTCATCGTCTCTGCACCGTTCTTCTATTCATTCGTCCCTGACTGGACTCCATGGGGATTTGTTTTGATCAAAGCTTCCACATCACAACCTGCAAGTGGGTGAAAATGTCTAACAGTTCCTGCAAAACAGATCGTCAGATAAAACCGTGCCCCAGGCGTGTCAAGATTTCAACACTTGGGTCACTCAACCTTCCGAATAAGATTTCAAGCTTCAATCTTATAAACATGCATTGGAAGGGACCTGTTTGTTTTAAAATGCAAGATTCTTTATCAAAAATATCTGATGTTTTTGCAATCAAAGCGGTAATGAAAAACAAAAACCAAATTATTTGACTGAATATGCATTTTATTGATTGAAAAGTGTGTGGCTCAAATTGAGCGATACAAAGGAAGCAATTCCTGAAAAGAGGTAATTGCGCTCAAAAGGAAAAATCTATCCTAATGGCAATATGAAACCCGTGATCTCATCGAGTTCCAACTCGGTTACACCCCATATGTCCTCAGACTCTCTGCTTTCTGCCTTCTGAACAAGACGTTTCTGATTGATCCCTACCGGGTATTATCCATGATGCCTTAACCAAAGCAAACGATCATGCTGGACGCAGTCATTCGTTTCAATCCCTCTTTTGGCTGGACTGCCCTTTCAGGTTTTCAGTCCACCGGGATACCCATTTTTGCCCAAGCCGCCTTTTCAGGTTCTCGACTTGCCGGGTGTACAGTTTTTCATTTTATCCCTAATTTTTGCCCGAACCTTTTTCTTTCTGTTTTTTGGTTCGCCGGGATGCCCATTTTTGCCTGGACTATTTTATTCTTTTCGTCCAGCGGGTCAATTTATACGAAGTATTTTTTAACTGCGTCTGCATTCACAGGGGATGGAAAATCCTCGCCATCAATGGTCGTTAGTAACAAGGCTCCGCCAGAGAAGACCTTCTTGACCACGAATGGACCTTCATAATTCGGTGTCCATTTGCCCCTTCGATCGTTTTGAGGAGGAAGGATCCTTTTCAGCACCATATCACCTACGTGATATACCCGAGGTCGTACCTTTTTATCAAAAGCACGCTTCATCCTTTGCTGATATAACTGCCCATGACAGATGGCTGCCAGCCTCTTTTCCTCAATCAGGCTCAACTCTTCGTACCGGGTCCTTACCCATTCAGCCTCTTGTAACTTCACGTCCATCAGGACTCTCAGCGAGGGAATTTGAACCTCAACCGGTAACACCGCCTCCATTCCATATACCAATGAGAAAGGAGTTGCCCCAGTAGACGTACGCACCGACGTTCGATACCCATGCAATGCAAACGGCAACATCTCATGCCAATCTTTGTAGGTTACCACCATTTTTTGCACAATCTTCTTGATATTTTTGTTGGCTGCCTCTACCGCCCCATTCATCTTCGGACGATAGGGAGAAGAATTGTGATGTTCAATCTTGAATTCCCGGCACAGATCTGCCATCATCTTATTGTTCAAATTAGAACCATTATCAGTAATGATTCTCTCGGGAACCCCATATCTGCAAATGATGTCTCTCTTGAGAAATCTGGCAACGACCTGCTTCGTCACGTTCGTATAAGAGGCTGCTTCAACCCACTTGGTGAAGTAATCGATAGCCACTAATATGAACCGATGCCCATTCGAAGCCGTAGGCTCAATCTTTCTGATCATATCAATGCCCCACATAGCAAACGGCCATGGAGACGACATTAAGCTCAAAGGATTTGGAGGCACGTGCACCTTATCAGCATAAATCTGGCATTTATGACACTTCCGCACGAAATTGAAGCATTGGGCCTCCATTGTCATCCAATAATAACCTGCTCTCAGCAGCTTCTTTACCATTGCATTCCCACTAGCATGGGTACCGAACGATCCCTCATGAACTTCTTTCATCAATTGGCTTGCTTCTTTATCATCAACACATCTGAGCAAGACCCAATCAAAATTCCTTTTATACAAAACCCCATCCTTATTCAGGTAGAACACCATGGCTAACCTCCGCAGAGTCTTTCGGTCCTTTTTCGATGCTCCCTCAGGATACTCTTGAGTCTCTAGATAGCGCTTGATATCGTAATACCACGGCTTCTCATCATCAGGCGTTGTATCAACAGCAAACACATAAGTCGGTCTATCCAGACGACCTACTTCAACACTGGGGAACTGATTCCACCACTGTACCTTAATCAAGGCAGCCAGAGTAGCCAAAGCATCTGCCAAAGGATTCTCCTCTCTAGGCACATGATGCATCTTCACCTTGGTGAAAAACGTCAACAATCTCCTCGTATAATCCCTGTACGGCACTAAATGATATTGATGCGTATACCATTTTCCGTTAACCTGATTAATCACCAGAGCTGAATCTCCATAGATGACAAGGTTCTTGATTCTTAAATCAATCGCCTCTTCAATCCCCAATATGCAAGCTTCGTATTCAGCCACGTTGTTGGTACACTCAAATGTTAGCCGGGCAGCAAAAGGAATATGGGATCCTTTCGGCGTAACCAAAACAGCACCAACACCGCTACCATTCACGTTAACGGCCCCATCAAACATCAGAATCCATTCGGATTCAGGGTCAGGCCCCTCCTCCAGGATTGGTTCCTCGCAATCTTTCGATTTGAGAAACATGATGTCCTCATCAGGGAATTCAAACTTCATCGGTTGATAATCATCAATGGGTTGCTGAGCGAGGTAATCAGACAATACACTCCCCTTGATAGCCTTCTGAGAGGTATACTATATATCATATTCAGTCAAAATCATTTGCCACCTCGCAACCCGTCCGGTCAATGCTGGCTTCTCAAAAATGTACTTGATTGGATCCATCTTGGAAATCAATAAAGTGGTATGAACCAGCATGTACTGCCTTAGTCGGCGAGCAGCCCAGACCAAAGCACAGCAAGTCTTCTCGAGCAGTGAATATCTTGTTTCACAGTCGGTAAACTTTTTGCTAAGATAGTATATGGCATGCTCTTTTCGACCAGACTCGTCATGCTGCCCCAATACACACCCCATAGACCCCTCGAGGACTGTCAGGTACAGAATTAACGGTCTTCCCTCCACAGGAGGCATCAGAATCGGAGGCTCCTGCAAATATTCTTTTATCTTTTCAAATGCCGCTTGGCAATCATTATTCCACCTGACCGTTTGATCTTTTTTCAACAATTTGAATATTGGTTCGCACGTGGCTGTTAGATGAGATATGAACCGTGAAATGTAGTTCAATCTACCTAAGAAACCACGAACCTCTTTCTCCGTTCTCGGTTCAGGCATTTCTCTTATTGCTTTTACTTTTGCAGGATCAACCTCGATTCCTTTCTCACTTACAATGAACCCCAGCAATTTACCGGACCGCACCCCGAACGTGCACTTGTTCGGATTCAACCTCAGTCTGAACTGTCTCAGCCGGTCAAACAACTTGGCCAGATCTACCAAATGCCCCTCTTCTGTTTGGGACTTTGCTATCATGTCATCAACATAGCATTCAATTTCATGATGAATCATATCATGAAACAAAGTCACCATGGCCCTCTGATAAGTAGCACCGGCGTTCTTGAGACCGAATGGCATCACCTTGTAACAAAAAGTGCCCCATGGTGTAATGAACGTTGTTTTCTCCATATCATCTGGCGACATTTTGATTTGATTATAGCCAGAAAAACCATCCATGAAGGAAAACACCGAGAATTGAGCTGTATTATCTACCAACACATCGATGTGAGGTAATGGAAAGTCATCCTTCGGACTAGCTCTATTCAGATCTCGGTAGTCCACACACATTCTCACCTTCCCATCCTTCTTCGGGACTGGCACAATGTTTGCAACCCATGGCGGATAATTAGTGACAGCAAGGAAACCAGCATCCCACTTCTTCTGCACTTCCTCTTTGATTTTCATCGCCATATCAGGTCGAGTTCTGCGCAACTTCTGCTTCACTGGAGGACAATCTGTTCTCAACGGTAGCTTGTGCACAATGATATCGGTATCCAACCCTGGCATATCTTGATAAGACCAGGCAAAGATGTCGACATACTCTTTCAACAACGCCACCATTCTGCTCTTGACACTTTCCTCCAAAGCAGCCCCGATTTTCACCTCTTTCTTAACCTCGTCGGTACCCAAATTTACAACCTCGATCGGCTCTTCGAGCGGCTGAATCACCTTCTCCTCTTGTTTCAACAACCTGGCTAATTCCCCTGGCAGTTCACAATCTTCTTCGTCTTCTTCTTCAGCAAGATAGATTGGATTGTCGAAGTCATACAAGGGTGTAACAGGATTGTTATCAATGAGATCCGGAGAAGAATCGCATCTGCATGAATGTTGATTCATGCATTGCTTTAGAACCGGTGTGAGAAATTGAAAAGAAAAATGAAAACATTGCCGTTTTTATTTTGTTTTTATTTTAAACTGTAAAAATAAATGAAAAACAGGGAACACCGCTTTTAATTGAAAAACATCCTTTTATTAATGATGCGAATTTGCAAATATGAACATGAGGTGGCCCTTACAATGAACCATTACGTGTCGGGCAACACGTATGGCTTTCATGCATATAAGATGAAAACAAGAAAAATATTACTCTTCAAGGAGAGTGACCCGGATGATCTCTTCGGCCTTGCAGTTCTGGATTCCCATCCCTGGTGTGCACGGCTTTATCCACTAGTCAATGTCGCAGTCGCTATCAGTATCTTCACCCATCATGCAGATGTGATCCGGATCCAGCATTCCGGCGCTTGTGAAGGTTACCGACGTACGACGTCCTCTGCCTTGCCCGGATCCTCGGCCCGGTTGATATCCAACCCCGAATCGGTCCTTCTTTGCAAGGACCTCCATCATTCTGCCCCAACCAAGAGCCTCTCCACTCTTTACCACCTCGGCAACCTGCTTGTAGGAAGCAATGGACGGCTTCTCCTCTTCTTTGGCAAACAGAGCATTCTCCACCTTAATGGTTTCGAAAGCCTGACTGGGTGTCTCCCAAATCTCACCATCCATCTCCACATATTTGAACGAGGACAGATGGCTGACAAAAATGTCCTCTTCCCCACAAACAGTGACGACTTGACCCTCCCAGATGTACTTTAGTTTTTGGTGCAAAGTCGAGGTAACTGCCCCAGCAGCATGAATCCACGGCCTACCCACCAGGCAACTGTATGCCGGCTGAATATCCATGACATAGAATGTCGACTTGAACACCTCCGGTCCAATCTTCACTGGCAGCTCCACTTCCCCGAATACGGCCCGCTTTGACCCATCAAAAGCCCGTACTATCAAATCAGTTGGAGTCAGAATCAGCCCGTCACAATTAAGCTTTGCCAAGGCCTTCTTCGGCAACACATTTAAGGAGGAGCCGGTATCAACCAGCACATGCGAAAGCACGGCTCCTTTGCATTCCATAGCTATGTGTAGAGCCCTATTGTGATTCCTCCCATCCACAGTCAGGTCCATGTCTGTAAAACCCAGCCCGTGGCTGGCATGCACGTTCGACACGACCGTCTCCAACTGATTTATTGTGATTTCTTGAGGAACATAGGCTTTCTTCAATATTTTCAACAAAGCCTCCCTATGCCCCTCGGAGCTCAACAGCAACGACAGAATGGATATTTTAGAAGGAGTCTGCTGCAGATGGTCAACCAGCTTGTACTCGGACTTCTTGATGATTCTCAGAAATTCTTCAGCATCATTATCAAGTTTATCTTCCGACCCTACCGGCGCCGGTGTCACCACAGGAGTATCATTACCAACCACAGCCTTTCCTTTTGCCCTGGCTAAAGCCTCGGCCTTTTCTTTTTTATCTTTTTCTTCTTCTCCTCTCCTCAGCGCATTAGGAGCAAATAACCTTCCACTGCGAGTAAAACCGCTGGTACCGGCATTATCCACCTTTGAAATGGTGGTTTCACTAGCAGCCTGATCTTCTAATTTCTCTCCGTTACAATAAACTTCTCCACCATAATGCCACGGCACGACATCATCTTTGTCATAGGGAATCGGTCCGGGTACCGTGATGGTAACTGGAGCCGCTTCAGCAAGGTTTGACAAATCCACCGGATCAAAGTAGATCGTTATGGTGGAGACTTCCTCTTTTTCCTTATCAACTTTCTCAACCACAACACTCCCCCCGTCCATCAGACCCTGGACATTCTTCCTCAGAAGCTCACACCCATTAATAGAGACAATGCACTCAGCACACTCATGACCACAGCCCGGATGAACTCCATTCTTCAATAACAACCCCTTGACCTCAGCCAACGGAGTCTTCAACTGATCAATAGACAACAACCCCACTCTATTCTCCTCGGAGATCGCATTCACCCCCCTCTGACCATGCGCGGGCATGGGATTAGCATTAACGTTGGGAGATGACGCGAAGTTGATTGCCTTCGAGTCCACTAAATCTTGAACTGTGTGCTTAAAAGCTTTACAGTTCTCAATGTTATGTCTAGGCGCACCTGAGTGGAATTCACACTTTGCATTCTCATCATAACTGGCTGGCCTCTGATCAGGTCTCAAAGGTGCCAGAGTCCTTGTCTGCACAAGCCCCAAGTCCATCAGCTTCTTAAACAGAAAAGCGTAGGTCACCGGAGGTCTGTCAAATTGTCTGTCCACAGCTCTCCCCCTGACTTGGTACCCGGCCCTCTGAGGCCTCTGTTGGAAGGGTTGCCTTTGTTGTTGCTGTCGTTGTTGCGGTTGCTGTTGTTGTCGTACTGACTGATTACCAGCAGGGATGGTTACAGCAGCAGTGTGCTGGTAGTAACGATCCCTACCGGGTCCCCTCTGGGCATACACAGCACTCGATTCACCCTCATTCTTCCTTTGGCCATTTCCGAATGGCTTCTTCGATCCTGATGACGAAGCATTACCACCCTGGATCTTCCCCATTCTTAGCCAACTTTCAATTCTCTCCCCAGCCACCACAATGTCAGCAAAGTTAGTAACCGGGCATCCAACCATTCTTTCAGCAAAAACCCCCTGCAGGGTACCCATGAAGAGATCAGACATCTTTCTGTCCACCAGTGGAGGTTGCACTCTGGCAGCCAACTCCCTCCACCTTTGGGCATATTCTTTAAACCCCTCGCTTGACTTCTGAGACATACCCTGCAGCTGGGTACGACTAGGAGCCATGTCAGCGTTGAACTGGTATTGTTTAAAGAATGCATCTCCGAGGTCCTGCCAGCTCTTGATATCCGCAGACTTCAACTTGGTTTACCACTCCAAGGATCCTCCAGACAGACTGTCTTGGAAGAAGTACATCCAGAGCTTCTGATCTGTTGTGTATGCAGAGATCTTACGGACAAATGCTTGCAGGTGAGTTTCTGGGCAAGAACTCCCATTGTACTTGTCAAACGCGGGCGCTTTGAACTTCTGTGGGATCACAACCCCCTCAACCAGCCCCATGTTGGACATGTTGACAAATCCCGGAGTAGCATGGCTTTCCAGAGCCCTGATCTTCTCTGCCAGCAATTGAATCTCCTTGTCTTGTGGTTGGGCCCCATATTGACCGAATGGTTCATTATGCATTGAGAATTGGTCAGCTTCTCTATCTTCCTCTCTATCGTCATCAGCCCCGAAGAATGGAGGAAACAAACTATCTTTCAGATTCTCGCCCATCGGCCCGGGTTGACCCCCTGTGGCAATACCAAAACCACCAGCATTGTTTACTACCCCCACAGTTGTTCTTTTCCCACCATCTCTCGAACCACCCAGCCCGTGGTTGGAGACACCCTCCAAGTTGACAGCACTGTTAGCAGCAGAAGCCCGCTCGAGCTTTTCAACCTTGTCAGCCAAAGCTTTCTGACCAACCGCAAAACCCTGCATGATGTTGATCAGTTCATTCATCTTGTCTTTCAGCTCGAGGATATCAGTATTCGGGAGAGCCATCAGTATGGGAGTATTGCGTCTGGTGAAATATCTGTGAGGACGAGTTGAGTGCAAAGGTACAGTTCTGCGAGCACGAGCAATGATTCCTGAAACAATCAAGCACGTTAGAACTGACACCTGCAAAACAGCAAACAGGTTAATATGCATGAATGCAACGTCTGTCCATATGAGGAAGTTTCTGTCTTTTGATTCTGGTTTCATCGAGACGGATAATATTTTATCAATAACGTTCTGACATCCGAATGTCTCTCAACCAGATTCTCAATCCATGATACTTCCCATATGGCTAGACGTAGGTTTGGTGCAGATGAATGCAAAATGAGAATGATGCATGAATGAATGCATAGTGCCATCCTCCAAGTCCTCTGAACATCTGTTGTACTGAAGCTTGGTTTCTGAACTGATCATAACCATCTGAGGAATATATAACCACAAATCCAACTCAAGGCTTCCGAAATAAACGGAACGGACAGATACATCATCATCATCATCACCAGACAATCTCTGAACAGATACCCTGAATGATCTCAGAATCGGCCCAGGGAATCCTGAAATAAACGGATCCCCACTGATAAAATCGGCCCAGGGAATCCTGAAATAAACGGATCCCCACTGATAAATACCACGGACAGCACTCCGGCGTCTCTGAAATAAATGGCCATAAATCCGACTTATAAATAGGACTCTGATCCACGGAACAAAAAGTCACCATCTGAGTCACCAACAGAACATGCATCTGCAAGAATCACCCTCCCCTCACAGGTAAATTCTAATCAGGTCGTCCTAAGGCGGATAATGGCGTCGACAATCGGGCAGAGATACTCAATGGGTTTGCCCTTTCGGGTGTGCCATTGTAGCTCTCCTGAGATCGTCTAAACCAGAGATCCGGGAAATGATCGGTCACCAGAGTCAACAGCTCAAATGACGTAACTCAACCAAAGTGGAATATCCACAGAGGCAAGCACTATCAGATGAACCTCGTCCGGCTTGTGGTACATCATGCTGCCAGGCACATATTGACCTAACATGAAGGAGGCAACATGAGACCACACTAATCCTAGGTGTATACTCGGGCCTGGGTTTTAGCCCCACTCAGAACACCCACCCCCAAACAGAGGAACCACCTGCACAGAGGACGGCAACATGATAGTATGATGCATGCAAATATTAATGCAAATATATACACTGTTAGAATAATAAATGCAATAAATAACACAACACAAGCAACCTAAACTATCCTAGAACGCTAGGAAGGACTCGCTTAGGGAAGATGGACCAGCACAGGTCAACATCTTACAAGTGTCCCCAGCAGAGTCGCCAGCTGTCGCATCCGCGAAAAAACAACCGGCGGGTTAAAATAAAAACACAAACAGAGCCGCCACTGCACGTTATTTATCCCAAGATAGGGAAAGGAAACGCTCAGAAAAACTTGGAAAGACGTGGTCTCGCGACCAAAGAGAAAGGGTAAGGGAGTCGGTTACGTGAGGGGAAGGTATTAGCACCCCTCACGTCCGTCGTATTCGACGGGATCCACGCTCTAAGAAAAGAAAAGGTTGCTAAAACATCACACACACACGCACCGAAGACAACACAGATGGGGTTGAGGAATGAGCTCGATAGGGCATCGCACCCTATGCCTACGTATCTCGTCTGGAACGAGAATCAGAGCTGCCGTAGTTCGGCTCACGCACGCCAAACAAGCAAACAAACACACTGGCAAACATGGAGCCCGACGGCCAATCACTGGACTTACGTCGGCATCCGAACCAAAACACAAAACCAGAACAAACAGACAATAAATGGCTAGGGAGTCGGGGACTCGAGCCTGACCATCGTCAAACAACACACACAAAAAACAAAAAGGTTGCCCGGAGAGGTCTCGCACGACCTCCTGCCTACATACCTCGTCTGGAACAAGGATCAGGGCGATGTAGTTCCCCTGAAAGGGAAAAAGATTTCAGCCAGAAACCAAGGGGAAGACGCACTACCAGGGAGTTGTACTCGAGCCTAGTGTTGTCATGCATCATTGACCCTACGTTCAGGTTTCTACCTACTTGCACAACAGCAAGCTAATCCTATCCAGGAAGAAAGCAAGCATACAAGCATACAAGCAAACAAATATTCACAAAGCACACACTATAACCAGTCAAGTGGGCTCAAACAGAGGGTCTGACTGCCGAAGCAAGTCATCTGTGCAAGGGTATTATTCGCTCTTAACCTTGCCATTGAGGGGCTAAGGTGAAGCAGATGATAGGTGAGTGAAGATTAGACTTCACAGCTCTTATCCCTGGTCAGGGAGAGCATCAGACAACGGAGCGTGGGTCCAGAATGGAGGGACCCTTCTACGCTCAAGACATAGACTCGACTGTACAATGTACAAGATCTTGGGTTTGTGTCCCAATGCATCAAACACAAGCAGTGTGAGCAGAGGGACGACTCAACAGAAGAGTGGGAGATAGATTGCATATCTCTATGATCCACCAATTGCCTTTATCAAGGTCTTTCACCTGCTTGGGACAAAGTTAAACAATCACAAACATTGCCCTGAAAGGGGGACTTCAGACAGGTGCCTGGCCAAATAACAGGCCAGGTCTTCCAGACTACATGAAGTTAAGGAAGTCTACCTCTATTGGTTAAATAACCAAGCACAGCAAGCAAGTTCAAAAAGAACTGAAGCGGCTAAGGTACCTGGAATCAATCAAGCACAGTCAGTATACCAGACAAACCATCAGTAACATAAGAATCAACAAACAATGTACAATCAGACAATAATGTGTATATAGCACAAAGCTCAAGTGGACCAAGCACCCTACAACACAAACAAGTCAGTTTACAATAGTCAAATGAAACAATTCAACTTGCATTAATTCCTTTTAAGCACTTTACTTCTTAACCTGAAAAGTCAAAATCAAACTCAAACATGAGTAATAGGACCCCTAGGACAAGCCTAGGGTCCAAAGGATGGAAAAAATGTGAAACAGCAAGTGAAACATTATCAAAGTCAAGATAAGTCAATTAATAAGAAGGACCAATTGGCCTCACATCCAAACTATGCACTAATTTCATTTTATGCACAATTTAACTCAAGGTAAGCAAGTATGAACCACATATGAGTCAACAGAATAATTACATCCAAAAGAATATCAAAACAGCTCAATAAATCCTACAAAAATTATATCCTAAACAGAACATCTCCAATTAGTGGCATATCAATTTTCATGCAATTTGGACTAGTGGAAGTAGGGGAATTAAATCAACATGTTGAGGCGTGCAAAAATCAACCTAAACTAGGTCATAAAACAAGTGTCAACTTCAATCAATTGTAAAACAGTGATAACAAATGGGAAATGAATGGGACCAAAGCCAAACTACACCTAAATATGTTAGGAAACACTCCATCAAATTTCACATTCATATGATATAGTATGAGCATTTCATGAAACATGGAAGTCAACTAGTCAAGCAAAGACCAAAAATGTCTAACCAGCAATCAAAAATCTCAATTAAATGGAAAATGAATCAAAAATTCATACAAAATTTCATGGTGAACCTAGACATATACAAGACACAACATGCAAAATTTGAGATCAATTGGAAAAGCCTAGGCATGTCAAATAAAATCATGAAATTGACCTAACCTAGTGTGACACAAATTGTCACACTCAAAAAGAATAAATCATATCTACCAATCCAGAAATCCAAAAATCACAAATAATATACCAAAATCTCCAGGAATGTGTCAAGAATCATCATGTGAAATTTCATTCAATTTGGATAATGTATGAGTATTTCATGTTAAAAATGGCCAAGTGTACAAAATTGTGACACATTCTACAAACCCTAGGCTCATTATTTTTCCATTCATGCAAAAAATCCACAAAAAATATCGTTAAATTCTACACATTCTCATGAGAATAATGCAAAAAATTGCACTCAATTTGGATAAAAAATGAATCCTATAAGAATTTTCTAAGTTCAAGCAATTAAATGAAAAATGAAATGAAAAAGAAAATGAAATAAATATTTAATTTAATGCGCCAGTGGCATTTTTGAAAATAAGTTGAAATCCATCAAAACGACGTCGTATCTAAACGCGGCAATGGAATGTTCCTATTGGCTAAAACCGGCGGCAAACACAATTCAAATGGCAAGGCGAACAGAAACGGATCAAACAGCAACGATTCATCATCTTCCTCATCAATATTTTCCAGAAAATGCAAGAACACATGAACATCAAATCTTCACTAAAATTGACAAATGAATAACCATTGGAAAGGTCTAAGTGCCAGGATCGTGAATATGTGACAATTTTAACCTAATTCCTAACATATCTCACGGATCGATCGATTTAGGTTTTGAACATCAAACTTCAAATCTAAATATCTCCTTCAATACTTAATCAAAATCAAAACCACGAGTATCACAATGATCTACACTAAACACACTACAAAACACATATCTCAATTAAAGAAACGATGAGATTCGATTTGGCACCTTAAATTGAAGGCAGTGTTGATTTTCGATGTTACACGGCGTGGCTGGCAAAAACAGATGAAGCACGAAGCTCAGGAAGATGATTGGAATGCTTAGCTTGATCCAATGTTGATCCAAGTGCAAGAACTTTCAATTCACCATGGATGCACACACTTTGAACAGTCACGATTTGGCCACTTTCTTGTTCCAATTCTTCAAAACAGTTGTAGTGCAAGGTCTATGGAAGATGATGCAAAAAGAAATTCGTGAATTGGTGAAGAATTGAGGAAGAAATCCTGAAAAGTCTTGATGAAGATTTTGAGAGAATTTGGAAAATGGAGAGAAAAGTTAGTTAGAGTTTCTTGTGATTTGTGCTTGTGATTATCATTTCAGTTACAATTAGGCTCTTATACTTCCACTTAATCCATCTCATTAATCAACAATTAACCAAAATGAAATGTGATTAGCAAAAATGCATTTTACTAAGCAAGGGCAAAATGGACTTTTCACATAGGCCCTGTGACAGCTGTATGACAGCTCACACACTCTCAAAATGCCATTTGTGATGAGTTGGCATTGATCCCACATCCATTGGCATTGTAATTCTCATTTTCACCATGTCATGGCAAACTATGCATTTTCAAATGAAGTTACAAAATGACTTGGTAAAATATTGAGCCTTGCAAGTTTATGACAGTTGAAACAATTTCTATTTTGCATTTGTGAGGTGTTGTAAAAATCCCCATGCCAAAATTCTCATTATTTCTCAACTTGGACCATTTTGCCCCTGGATTTTTAACTGTACACTTGAAAATTGACCTTTTGCATTGACCATTTTTGATGAATTCCAATTATGCACCATGAAAGTACATGTCAAATGGAGTTTGCACATAAAAAGATCACTCAATTTGGACACTCCATGTGAAAGTTATGTCACTTTGATTATGGGTCTTTTTTGAAATTGAATGGACCATAACTTGCCAACCATACATGGGAGTTTCAAGTTCTTGGACTTTTTGGAAAGGTGAGACCAAGATCTACAACTTTCATGTTGAACAAATTTTCATTTGAAGCTTTTTTGGACACGTGGTCTTGTGGTGAAAAACTTTCCATTTTTGGAAACTTCCATTACAAGTCACCTTCCATTTTTAGCAACTTTTTGTCTGACTTTATTTTCTTCATTTTTAAGCTTTGACATGTCAAATAACACTTGTTCCAACATGAATGAAGTGTATCCAACTCTCTCCCACCTCCAAATCCATAAAATCAAGCACAGTTAACCACAGTTGACTTTTCAGCTGATAGATGAATTTGGCAATGCACTGATCAATCTGAGCCCCAATCTCCTGATGAAATGGCTCAATGATGAAACCCTAGCCTCAATAAGCTCAATAAAATCATGTGATGATCCTCATATCCATTATAGACCCCATCTCCATGCCATGCCCTGATTGGCCCAATGCAACTGATTAGGGTTGACCAGTGGTCAAAACCCTAATCTCAAGGAAGATGCTCCAACACTTGATGACGACAAACCATGATGATGATGATGTATCTCTTTAATCAAGATGAAGACCAATATCCTTGAGAATCATGAAACCCTAATTTATAGCCTAATCCTCAGATGGCTAATGATCAGTCAATAAAACCCTAGCTTGCACCATGACCTCTTCATCTTCTGATCAAGACTTGTGAGGATGGCTTGCACAATGTAACCACATGATATGCAATATGCAATGCCTAATGTCCTAAAAATGATATGCAATATGATTAGCTAGTCCCAAGAGAGGAGGGCAAATTTTGAGGTGTTACAGCTGCCCCTATTCAATCCACTGTGAACCTGTCGATATGAACAGCCTCGGCGTTCAGATGATCAGGATGAAGAGTGATTGAATACCAAGAACAGACGAACAATTTGCACTCTGATGGGAAATAATTAACAACGCCTGTCAGGATCGGCGAAGAAACAATCTTGAAACAACATCCGTTGGGAACGGAGAAAGTCGGCCTGATCACCGAAACAACAACGTCGACCTGGATACCAAAATAAATGGTAATACAGGGAGAACTATGGCCTGAACACCACACATCCGCTCGGGATTATCATCTCCTCCTTTTTTGCTTTTCTTGAACCCCGAAATTTTCTGATGACTGCTCTCCTTTTTCGTTTTCTTGAACCCCGAAATTTTTCTTTTGCGCGAATGATCCTCGGATCACTGCATTTGAACCCCGTTCTCCTGTTTGCCAAAATAATGAACCCCATTCTCCAGAAAACACCTCGTGCCTCCTTTTCTCCATTTGAACCCCAGTCGCCTGACGATAACTTGCAATCGCCAATGTGAACCCCGTTCTCCATAAAATGCCTCAACATCTCCTTTTCTCCATTTGAACCCCGTCTCCAGAAAATGTCCCAACATTTCCCTTTATCCATTTGAACCCCGTTCTCCAATTTCTCGTGATAATTCCGCTGGAAACATCGGAAATAACACCAAATACCACTCTGAGGGCGACATGTCAGAGGGTAGACCTTCACAAAAGGAAGGTAGCATGTGTATCTCTTCCTCAGAAGACACCTATAACGACCCCCACTGGCCTCAGCCAAAGTCTAAGGTGACACATGAACAGAAGATAATCCTGAGGACCTCATCCCGGATACAATCTTCAACTCCAATCTTCATTTGAACCCCAGAAAATGCCTCAGCATATACTCTTCTCTGATTGAACCCCGCTCTCCAAAAAATGTCGCAACATTTCTTTCTCTCCCTTTGAACCCCAGGAAATCGCGCTGAGCGCGTAACGTCTTCTGATTTTATTTCCATCTCTGTCCGACGGAAACATTTCCTCCAATATCGCACTACTGGGGAACATTGTTGATCTGACGTCGTGATGCTGAACTCCTCGGAGCAACACCTTCACCCTCAGGCAAAACACCTCTCAAACGGTAACCATGGTCTGAGACTAGCTCATGCTCGCAATATGATGCATGATTGATTTTTCTGCGTAATGCTCCATAATTAAGGAAATGCTACGCGATTTATTATTTTTTTTTTATGCAACATGCTATGCTATTTTTCCATGATGAATGTATAAAAAACATCCCCCTCAAGGGACTCTCCGGGGGAGCTCGAGACACTCTGCTGAGGAACTCGTCAATACTCCGATCTCCACCCTGCTGGGGAATAGCACTGCTGTTGGGGACAGGTAACCCTTGCTGGGGAAGAACCTCCTTTGCACCCGATCCGCTTGGGGATTGCTGGGGATAAGAACCACCAACCCTCTGTGGGGATACAATTGTCTTTGACCTGCTGGGGATATCAATCCCGACTCTGCTTTGAGAAACCCTCACAGATACCTGGCAACTTCACTGGGGAGATGCTTACAGATACCCTGCTGGGAAACAGCCACCTTCAGGCCTGGCGACTGGGGAAACATCGATCTCGAACCCGCTAAGGATAACCATCCTGACCCTGCTGGGGGAACGAATGCTACTCCGCTGGGGAAGACCCATCCAATCCACATGTAGGATACACTCGGCTGGGAATACAGATATCCGTCTGCTACGGAAACTCGTCCAATCCACTGGTAGGATGAACACTGCTGGAGATATATTTCATTGAAACCCGCTCCACTCGGGGAATAGCAACCTTCATGCCTAGTTGCTGAGGAAACACCATTTAAACCTGCCTGGGATAACCATCCTGACCCGGCTGGGGAGCACAGACCTTGGATCTGCTGGGAAGTTGGTCCTCTAACTCTGCTTGGGGACCTTGCTGAGGAAATGAGAAAAGTTGGTACAGCACACGCGTCGACTCGTCGAACCCAGGTATTCATATCCAACTCCCATGTCAGCTTTCCAATTTTGAGAACTCCCAGACTCGTCTGGACCTTTTCTGCTCCATCATCTTATCAGGTCGAGTTCTGCGCAACTTCTGCTTCACTGGAGGACAATCTGTTCTCAACGGTAGCTTGTGCATAATGATATCGGTATCCAACCCTGGCATATCTTGATAAGACCAGGCAAAGATGTCGACATACTCTTTCAACAACGCCACCATTCTGCTCTTGACACTTTCCTCCAAAGCAGCCCCGATTTTCACCTCTTTCTTAACCTCGTCGGTACCCAAATTTACAACCTCGATCGGCTCTTCGAGCGGCTGAATCACCTTCTCCTCTTGTTTCAACAACCTGGCTAATTCCCCTGGCAGTTCACAATCTTCTTCGTCTTCTTCTTCAGCAAGATAGATTGGATTGTCGAAGTCATACAAGGGTGTAACAGGATTGTTATCAATGAGATCCGGAGAAGAATCGCATCTGCATGAATGTTGATTCATGCATTGCTTTAGAACCGGTGTGAGAAATTGAAAAGAAAAATGAAAACATTGCCGTTTTTATTTTGTTTTTATTTTAAACTGTAAAAATAAATGAAAAACAGGGAACACCGCTTTTAATTGAAAAACATCCTTTTATTAATGATGCGAATTTGCAAATATGAACATGAGGTGGCCCTTACAATGAACCATTACGTGTCGGGCAACACGTATGGCTTTCATGCATATAAGATGAAAACAAGAAAAATATTACTCTTCAAGGAGAGTGACCCGGATGATCTCTTCGGCCTTCCAGTTCTGGATTCCCATCCCTGGTGTGCACGGCTTTATCCACTAGTCAATGTCGCAGTCGCTATCAGTATCTTCACCCATCATGCAGATGTGATCCGGATCCAGCATTCCGGCGCTTGTGAAGGTTACCGACGTACGACGTCCTCTGCCTTGCCCGGATCCTCGGCCCGGTTGATATCCAACCCCGAATCGGTCCTTCTTTGCAAGGACCTCCATCATTCTGCCCCAACCAAGAGCCTCTCCACTCTTTACCACCTCGGCAACCTGCTTGTAGGAAGCAATGGACGGCTTCTCCTCTTCTTTGGCAAACAGAGCATTCTCCACCTTAATGGTTTCGAAAGCCTGACTGGGTGTCTCCCAAATCTCACCATCCATCTCCACATATTTGAACGAGGACAGATGGCTGACAAAAATGTCCTCTTCCCCACAAACAGTGACGACTTGACCCTCCCAGATGTACTTTAGTTTTTGGTGCAAAGTCGAGGTAACTGCCCCAGCAGCATGAATCCACGGCCTACCCACCAGGCAACTGTATGCCGGCTGAATATCCATGACATAGAATGTCGACTTGAACACCTCCGGTCCAATCTTCACTGGCAGCTCCACTTCCCCGAATACGGCCCGCTTTGACCCATCAAAAGCCCGTACTATCAAATCAGTCGGAGTCAGAATCAGCCCGTCACAATTAAGCTTTGCCAAGGCCATCTTCGGCAACACATTTAAGGAGGAGCCGGTATCAACCAGCACATGTGAAAGCACGGCTCCTTTGCATTCCATAGCTATGTGTAGAGCCCTATTGTGATTCCTCCCATCCACAGTCAGGTCCATGTCTGTAAAACCCAGCCCGTGGCTGGCATGCACGTTCGACACGACCGTCTCCAACTGATTTATTGTGATTTCTTGAGGAACATAGGCTTTCTTCAATATTTTCAACAAAGCCTCCCTATGCCCCTCGGAGCTCAACAACAACGACAGAATGGATATTTTAGAAGGAGTCTGCTGCAGATGGTCAACCAGCTTGTACTCGGACTTCTTGATGATTCTCAGAAATTCTTCAGCATCATTATCAAGTTTATCTTCCGACCCTACCGGCGCCGGTGTCACCACAGGAGTATCATTACCAACCACAGCCTTTCCTTTTGCCCTGGCTAAAGCCTCGGCCTTTTCTTTTTTATCTTTTTCTTCTTCTCCTCTCCTCAGCGCATTAGGAGCAAATAACCTTCCACTGCGAGTAAAACCGCTGGTACCGGCATTATCCACCTTTGAAATGGTGGTTTCACTAGCAGCCTGATCTTCTAATTTCTCTCCGTTACAATAAACTTCTCCACCATAATGCCACGGCACGACATCATCTTTGTCATAGGGAATCGGTCCGGGTACCGTGATGGTAACTGGAGCCGCTTCAGCAAGGTTTGACAAATCCACCGGATCAAAGTAGATCGTTATGGTGGAGACTTCCTCTTTTCCTTATCAACTTTCTCAACCACAACACTCCCCCCGTCCATCAGACCCTGGACATTCTTCCTCAGAAGCTCACACCCATTAATAGAGACAATGCACTCAGCACACTCATGACCACAGCCCGGATGAACTCCATTCTTCAATAACAACCCCTTGACCTCAGCCAACGGAGTCTTCAACTGATCAATAGACAACAACCCCACTCTATTCTCCTCGGAGATCGCATTCACCCCCCTCTGACCATGCGCGGGCATGGGATTAGCATTAACGTTGGGAGATGACGCGAAGTTGATTGCCTTCGAGTCCACTAAATCTTGAACTGTGTGCTTAAAAGCTTTACAGTTCTCAATGTTATGTCTAGGCGCACCTGAGTGGAATTCACACTTTGCATTCTCATCATAACTGGCTGGCCTCTGATCAGGTCTCAAAGGTGCCAGAGTCCTTGTCTGCACAAGCCCCAAGTCCATCAGCTTCTTAAACAGAAAAGCGTAGGTCACCGGAGGTCTGTCAAATTGTCTGTCCACAGCTCTCCCCCTGACTTGGTACCCGGCCCTCTGAGGCCTCTGTTGGAAGGGTTGCCTTTGTTGTTGCTGTCGTTGTTGCGGTTGCTGTTGTTGTCGTACTGACTGATTACCAGCAGGGATGGTTACAGCAGCAGTGTGCTGGTAGTAACGATCCCTACCGGGTCCCCTCTGGGCATACACAGCACTCGATTCACCCTCATTCTTCCTTTGGCCATTTCCGAATGGCTTCTTCGATCCTGATGACGAAGCATTACCACCCTGGATCTTCCCCATTCTTAGCCAACTTTCAATTCTCTCCCCAGCCACCACAATGTCAGCAAAGTTAGTAACCGGGCATCCAACCATTCTTTCAGCAAAAACCCCCTGCAGGGTACCCATGAAGAGATCAGACATCTTTCTGTCCACCAGTGGAGGTTGCACTCTGGCAGCCAACTCCCTCCACCTTTGGGCATATTCTTTAAACCCCTCGCTTGACTTCTGAGACATACCCTGCAGCTGGGTACGACTAGGAGCCATGTCAGCGTTGAACTGGTATTGTTTAAAGAATGCATCTCCGAGGTCCTGCCAGCTCTTGATATCCGCAGACTTCAACTTGGTGTACCACTCCAAGGATCCTCCAGACAGACTGTCTTGGAAGAAGTACATCCAGAGCTTCTGATCTGTTGTGTATGCAGAGATCTTACGGACAAATGCTTGCAGGTGAGTTTCTGGGCAAGAACTCCCATTGTACTTGTCAAACGCGGGCGCTTTGAACTTCTGTGGGATCACAACCCCCTCAACCAGCCCCATGTTGGACATGTTGACAAATCCCGGAGTAGCATGGCTTTCCAGAGCCCTGATCTTCTCTGCCAGCAATTGAATCTCCTTGTCTTGTGGTTGGGCCCCATATTGACCGAATGGTTCATTATGCATTGAGAATTGGTCAGCTTCTCTATCTTCCTCTCTATCGTCATCAGCCCCGAAGAATGGAGGAAACAAACTATCTTTCAGATTCTCGCCCATCGGCCCGGGTTGACCCCCTGTGGCAATACCAAAACCACTAGCATTGTTTACTACCCCCACAGTTGTTCTTTTCCCACCATCTCTCGAACCACCCAGCCCGTGGTTGGAGACACCCTCCAAGTTGACAGCACTGTTAGCAGCAGAAGCCCGCTCGAGCTTTTCAACCTTGTCAGCCAAAGCTTTCTGACCAACCGCAAAACCCTGCATGATGTTGATCAGTTCATTCATCTTGTCTTTCAGCTCGAGGATATCAGTATTCGGGAGAGCCATCAGTATGGGAGTATTGCGTCTGGTGAAATATCTGTGAGGACGAGTTGAGTGCAAAGGTACAGTTCTGCGAGCACGAGCAATGATTCCTGAAACAATCAAGCACGTTAGAACTGACACCTGCAAAACAGCAAACAGGTTAATATGCATGAATGCAACGTCTGTCCATATGAGGAAGTTTCTATCTTTTGATTCTGGTTTCATCGAGACGGATAATATTTTATCAATAACGTTCTGACATCCGAATGTCTCTCAACCAGATTCTCAATCCATGATACTTCCCATATGGCTAGACGTAGGTTTGGTGCAGATGAATGCAAAATGAGAATGATGCATGAATGAATGCATAGTGCCATCCTCCAAGTCCTCTGAACATCTGTTGTACTGAAGCTTGGTTTCTGAACTGATCATAACCATCTGAGGAATATATAACCACAAATCCAACTCAAGGCTTCCGAAATAAACGGAACGGACAGATACATCATCATCATCATCACCAGACAATCTCTGAACAGATACCCTGAATGATCTCAGAATCGGCCCAGGGAATCCTGAAATAAACGGATCCCCACTGATAAAATCGGCCCAGGGAATCCTGAAATAAACGGATCCCCACTGATAAATACCACGGACAGCACTCCGGCGTCTCTGAAATAAATGGCCATAAATCCGACTTATAAATAGGACTCTGATCCGCGGAACAAAAAGTCACCATCTGAGTCACCAACAGAACATGCATCTGCAAGAATCACCCTCCCCTCACAGGTAAATTCTAATCAGGTCGTCCTAAGGCGGATAATGGCGTCGACAATCGGGCAGAGATACTCAATGGGTTTGCCCTTTCGGGTGTGCCATTGTAGCTCTCCTGAGATCGTCTAAACCAGAGATCCGGGAAATGATCGGTCACCAGAGTCAACAGCTCAAATGACGTAACTCAACCAAAGTGGAATATCCACAGAGGCAAGCACTATCAGATGAACCTCGTCCGGCTTGTGGTACATCATGCTGCCAGGCACATATTGACCTAACATGAAGGAGGCAACATGAGACCACACTAATCCTAGGTGTATACTCAGGCCTGGGTTTTAGCCCCACTCAGAACACCCACCCCCAAACAGAGGAACCACCTGCACAGAGGACGGCAACATGATAGTATGATGCATGCAAATATTAATGCAAATATATACACTGTTAGAATAATAAATGCAATAAATAACACAACACAAGCAACCTAAACTATCCTAGAACGCTAGGAAGGACTCGCTTAGGGAAGATGGACCAGCACAGGTCAACATCTTACAAGTGTCCCCAGCAGAGTCGCCAGCTGTCGCATCCGCGAAAAAACAACCGGCGGGTTAAAATAAAAACACAAACAGAGCCGCCACTGCGCGTTATTTATCCCAAGATAGGGAAAGGAAACGCTCAGAAAAACTTGGAAAGACGTGGTCTCGCGACCAAAGAGAAAGGGTAAGGGAGTCGGTTACGTGAGGGGAAGGTATTAGCACCCCTCACGTCCGTCGTATTCGACGGGATCCACGCTCTAAGAAAAGAAAAGGTTGCTAAAACATCACACACACACGCACCGAGGACAACACAGATGGGGTTGAGGAATGAGCTCGATAGGGCATCGCACCCTATGCCTACGTATCTCGTCTGGAATGAGAATCAGAGCTGCCGTAGTTCGGCTCACGCACGCCAAACAAGCAAACAAACACACTGGCAAACATGGAGCCCGACGACCAATCACTGGACTTACGTCGGCATCCGAACCAAAACACAAAACCAGAACAAACAGACAACAAATGGCTAGGGAGTCGGGGACTCGAGCCTGACCATCGTCAAACAACACACACAAAAAACAAAAAGGTTGCCCGGAGAGGTCTCGCACGACCTCCTGCCTACATACCTCGTCTGGAACAAGGATCAGGGCGATGTAGTTCCCCTGAAAGGGAAAAAGATTTCAGCCAGAAACCAAGGGGAAGACGCACTACCAGGGAGTTGTACTCGAGCCTAGTGTTGTCATGCATCATTGACCCTACGTTCAGGTTTCTACCTACTTGCACAACAGCAAGCTAATCCTATCCAGGAAGAAAGCAAGCATACAAGCATACAAGCAAACAAATATTCACAAAGCACACACTATAACCAGTCAAGTGGGCTCAAACAGAGGGTCTGACTGCCGAAGCAAGTCATCTGTGCAAGGGTATTATTCGCTCTTAACCTTGCCATTGAGGGGCTAAGGTGAAGCAGATGATAGGTGAGTGAAGATTAGACTTCACAGCTCTTATCCCTGGTCAGGGAGAGCATCAGACAACGGAGCGTGGGTCCAGAATGGAGGGACCCTTCTACGCTCAAGACATAGACTCGACTGTACAATGTACAAGATCTTGGGTTTGTGTCCCAATGCATCAAACACAAGCAGTGTGAGCAGAGGGACGACTCAACAGAAGAGTGGGAGATAGATTGCATATCTCTATGATCCACCAATTGCCTTTATCAAGGTCTTTCACCTGCTTGGGACAAAGTTAAACAATCACAAACATTGCCCCGAAAGGGGGACTTCAGACAGGTGCCTGGCCAAATAACAGGCCAGGTCTTCCAGACTACATGAAGTTAAGGAAGTCTACCTCTATTGGTTAAATAACCAAGCACAGCAAGCAAGTTCAAAAAGAACTGAAGCGGCTAAGGTACCTGGAATCAATCAAGCACAGTCAATATACCAGACAAACCATCAGTAACATAAGAATCAACAAACAATGTACAATCAGACAATAATGTGTATATAGCACAAAGCTCAAGTGGACCAAGCACCCTACAACACAAACAAGTCAGTTTACAATAGTCAAATGAAACAATTCAACTTGCATTAATTCCTTTTAAGCACTTTACTTCTTAACCTGAAAAGTCAAAATCAAACTCAAACATGAGTAATAGGACCCCTAGGACAAGCCTAGGGTCCAAAGGATGGAAAAAATGTGAAACAGCAAGTGAAACATTATCAAAGTCAAGATAAGTCAATTAATAAGAAGGACCAATTGGCCTCACATCCAAACTATGCACTAATTTCATTTTATGCACAATTTAACTCAAGGTAAGCAAGTATGAACCACATATGAGTCAACAGAATAATTACATCCAAAAGAATATCAAAACAGCTCAATAAATCCTACAAAAATTATATCCTAAACAGAACATCTCCAATTAGTGGCATATCAATTTTCATGCAATTTGGACTAGTGGAAGTAGGGGAATTAAATCAACATGTTGAGGCGTGCAAAAATCAACCTAAACTAGGTCATAAAACAAGTGTCAACTTCAATCAATTGTAAAACAGTGATAACAAATGGGAAATGAATGGGACCAAAGCCAAACTACACCTAAACATGTTAGGAAACACTCCATCAAATTTCACATTCATATGATATAGTATGAGCATTTCATGAAACATGGAAGTCAACTAGTCAAGCAAAGACCAAAAATGTCTAACCAGCAATCAAAAATCTCAATTAAATGGAAAATGAATCAAAAATTCATACAAAATTTCATGGTGAACCTAGACATATACAAGACACAACATGCAAAATTTGAGATCAATTGGAAAAGCCTAGGCATGTCAAATAAAATCATGAAATTGACCTAACCTAGTGTGACACAAATTGTCACACTCAAAAAGAATAAATCATATCTACCAATCCAGAGATCCAAAAATCACAAATAATATACCAAAATCTCCAGGAATGTGTCAAGAATCATCATGTGAAAGTTCATTCAATTTGGATAAAGTATGAGTATTTCATGTTAAAAATGGCCAAGTGTACAAAATTGTGACACATTCTACAAACCCTAGGCTCATTATTTTTCCATTCATGCAAAAAATCCACAAAAAATATCGTTAAATTCTACACATTCTCATGAGAATAATGCAAAAAATTGCACTCAATTTGGATAAAAAATGAATCCTATAAGAATTTTCTAAGTTCAAGCAATTAAATGAAAAATGAAATGAAAAAGAAAATGAAATAAATATTTAATTTAATGCGCCAGTGGCATTTTTGAAAATAAGTTGAAATCCATCAAAACGACGTCGTATCTAAACGCGGCAATGGAATGTTCCTATTGGCTAAAACCGGCGGCAAACACAATTCAAATGGCAAGGCGAACAGAAACGGATCAAACAGCAACAATTCATCATCTTCCTCATCAATATTTTCCAGAAAATGCAAGAACACATGAACATCAAATCTTCACTAAAATTGACAAATGAATAACCATTGGAAAGGTCTAAGTGCCAGGATCGTGAATATGTGACAATTTTAACCTAATTCCTAACATATCTCACGGATCGATCGATTTAGGTTTTGAACATCAAACTTCAAATCTAAATATCTCCTTCAATACTTAATCAAAATCAAAACCACGAGTATCACAATGATCTACACTAAACACACTACAAAACACATATCTCAATTAAAGAAACGATGAGATTCAATTTGGCACCTTAAATTGAAGGCAGTGTTGATTTTCGATGTTACACGGCGTGGCTGGCAAAAACAGATGAAGCACGAAGCTCAGGAAGATGATTGGAATGCTTAGCTTGATCCAATGTTGATCCAAGTGCAAGAACTTTCAATTCACCATGGATGCACACACTTTGAACAGTCACGATTTGGCCACTTTCTTGTTCCAATTCTTCAAAACAGTTGTAGTGCAAGGTCTATGGAAGATGATGCAAAAAGAAATTCGTGAATTGGTGAAGAATTGAGGAAGAAATCCTGAAAAGTCTTGATGAAGATTTTGAGAGAATTTGGAAAATGGAGAGAAAAGTTAGTTAGAGTTTCTTGTGATTTGTGCTTGTGATTATCATTTCAGTTACAATTAGGCTCTTATACTTCCACTTAATCCATCTCATTAATCAACAATTAACCAAAATGAAATGTGATTAGCAAAAATGCATTTTACTAAGCAAGGGCAAAATGGACTTTTCACATAGGCCCTGTGACAGCTGTATGACAGCTCACACACTCTCAAAATGCCATTTGTGATGAGTTGGCATTGATCCCACATCCATTGGCATTGTAATTCTCATTTTCACCATGTCATGGCAAACTATGCATTTTCAAATGAAGTTACAAAATGACTTGGTAAAATATTGAGCCTTGCAAGTTTATGACAGTTGAAACAATTTCTATTTTGCATTTGTGAGGTGTTGTAAAAATCCCCATGCCAAAATTCTCATTATTTCTCAACTTGGACCATTTTGCCCCTGGATTTTTAATTGTACACTTGAAAATTGACCTTTTGCATTGACCATTTTTGATGAATTCCAATTATGCACCATGAAAGTACATGTCAAATGGAGTTTTCACATAAAAAGATCACTCAATTTGGACACTCCATGTGAAAGTTATGTCACTTTGATTATGGGTCTTTTTTGAAATTGAATGGACCATAACTTGTCAACCATACATGGGAGTTTCAAGTTCTTGGACTTTTTGGAAAGGTGAGACCAAGATCTACAACTTTCATGTTGAACAAATTTTTATTTGAAGCTTTTTTGGACACGTGGTCTTGTGGTGAAAAACTTTCCATTTTTGGAAACTTCCATTACAAGTCACCTTCCATTTTTAGCAACTTTTTGTCTGACTTTATTTTCTTCATTTTTAAGCTTTGACATGTCAAATAACACTTATTCCAACATGAATGAAGTGTATCCAACTCTCTCCCACCTCCAAATCCATAAAATCAAGCACAGTTAACCACAGTTGACTTTTCAGCTGATAGATGAATTTGGCAATGCACTGATCAATCTGAGCCCCAATCTCCTAATGAAATGGCTCAATGATGAAACCCTAGCCTCAATAAGCTCAATACAATCATGTGATGATCCTCATATCCATTATAGACCCCATCTCCATGCCATGCCCTGATTGGCCCAATGCAACTGATTAGGGTTGACCAGTGGTCAAAACCCTAATCTCAAGGAAGATGCTCCAACACTTGATGACGACAAACCATGATGATGATGATGTATCTCTTTAATCAAGATGAAGACCAATATCCTTGAGAATCATGAAACCCTAATTTATAGCCCAATCCTCAGATGGCTAATGATCAGTCAATAAAACCCTAGCTTGCACCATGACCTCTTCATCTTCTGATCAAGACTTGTGAGGATGGCTTGCACAATGTAACCACATGATATGCAATATGCAATGCCTAATGTCCTAAAAATGATATGCAATATGATTAACTAGTCCCAAGAGAGGAGGGCAAATTTTGAGGTCCCTAATCAGTGCCATTCTTTAAGCAAGTTTTTCCTTGAGATGAAGGCCACATGATTATTCTAGAAAGCTTATATGAGCCAAGGTTCATTTTGAAGCAACTTTGCCAAGTGGTAGAGGCCCAAAGTCATCAGTGTATTTTCAGGTCATCTGAGGCCCATACAAGTCAACTGTGCAGTCAACTGAGGGCTTTGAGGTGGAGAAATGGTTTGAGACACTTCATTCATGTCCAAAAGAGGCTTATTCATCATGTCAAACATCTACCTAGAAGATTTTGAAGTCAGATCAAAAGTTTCCCAAAATGGAAAGTGACCTGTAATTTCAAGTTTCCAAAAATGGAAATATTTTGGTTCAAATTCAACTTGATTTTACATCATTAAAGAAGCTTCAAATGAATTTTTGGTGAACATGAAAGTTGAAGATCTTTCTCTCCTATTTCCAAAAAGTCCTATTTCATGAATTTATGATGAATGGTTGAGGAGTTATGACCAAATGATCACCAAGTGTGCATGAAACTTCAAAGTGCCATAACTTTTGATCCAAAACTCCAATTTAAGCCACTCTTTTTGCAAATTGCTTCTTGTGACCTATATTTTCCAAATCCATCATTGCATTGCATGAAATAATATCACATGATCATTTGGCCATGCATGAACATTTTGGAGGGAAATTGCCTAATTCAAATTTGGTGCATCATATGAATAAAATTCCAATCCAATTATGTGCATGAGTTGATTTTAAGTGAAAATACACCCCCACATGGTACTGTTCACGTCCATGTTGCCATGCATAGGGTGCATTTACCATTTGTGCATTACACCTCATTTCTCATTAACTTTTCATTAGCCAAGCCTAATCATCATTAGCAAAGTAATTAACATGTCATATATAAGCTTAATTGTAACAGAATTGTTCAGTTTCACACATTCTAGATCTAGATTTTGGATTTCCCTCCATTTTTGCTCTCATCTCAAATTTCAATTTCTTTCACATAACACCTCAATTTTACTGCATAATCGTGTTCATTGATCATCATTAAGTGCAAATCAAGTGCTGGATTGAAGGTTTTGGTGAAGAAACAAGCTACATCAACACATGAACATGAACATGGAGTTTTGAATTTCAGCTAGATCCAGACCAATTCAAGTGTCAATTTCTATCCAAAGCTTCAAAGCAATCATAGAGGAGTGGATCTGGAGCTGGTGGAAGCTGTAGCACACGATTTTAGTCACTGCAAATTCAGGTACTTTAGTCGCTTTTAGCTCTTGCTTGAGCTGTGCTTTGCTTGTGGTTGGCATACCACCTATGTAATCATCCTCTAACTCCATGTAGTCTGGAAGCCCTGTGGTTTCTTTTGGCAGGCATTTGGCTGAAGTCCTCCTTAAGAGGCAATGTCTGTGATTGTTTACTTTTGTGCTAAAGACCTCCTTGTCGAGGCATGATACTTGAAGACCTCCTAAGTGAAGAGGCGATTGGCAGATAGAAGGGATTAACAATCAATCCCCTGCTATTCAGTTGAGTCTTTCATTATGCTCGCACTACGTGCTGATGCTTTTGAATAAACACCCAAGATCTTGTATATAGAGTCAGTCAAGTGGAGTAGGGTCCCACATTCTGGATCCCCACGTTTTCATTGATTGAAGCTCACCCAGGCCCAAGTTAAGAGCTATGAGGTCTTACCCTCATTACCTTTTCATCTGCTCACCCTGACGGTCAATGTCAGTGGTGTAGCACCTCAAATTTGCACCTATCATTGTATATACATTCTCATATTAGGTCATAGCATTAACATGGTCCCCTGCATAGCATTGCATTGTCCCTTTTGCCTCAAGTGCAAGCTCATCAGAAGAATTAGGTCAAACTGATCAGGAGATCAGTCAATCAATCAAGCAAGTACAATTTTCATTGAGACAAGGCCTTAGGGTTGGTCCAACATGTTCACATGACCTAGGGGTCCTTTTGAAGTGATTCGGTCAAGGTTTGATTGCTCAGAAACCATCAGTCAGTGTGCAGTCCACCAGAAACCCTAGAAAGTCAACCATGGTCAACTGTGCCTGATTTTATGGTTTTAATGGTGGGAATTGGTTTGAGAGGGTTCCTTCATGTCCATATAGGCCTCATGTAACATGGCAAACATCATCATGGAAGAATTTGAAGTCAAACAAGAAATTTCCAAAAATAGAAACTTGACCTGTAACTGAAACTTGCCAAAAATGGAAACTTCTTGATCCTAAACTTACATCATGATACAAGCTTCAAATGAATTTTTGCCCAACATGAAAGTTGAAGATCTTGTTCTCCCATTTCCAAAAAGTCCAAGAACTCTCAATTCCCATGTATGGTTGGCAAGTTATGATCAATTCATTTTCAAAAATTCTTGAACTTCAAAAGGCCATATCTCTCAAACCATTTGGCCAATTTGGTTGGGGTTTTTTGCAACAAGTCACATTTGATCCCCTCTTTCCAAATATGTAACCATCATTCACCAAAACATCACAAATCAAAATGGCATTTTTGAACTTACATGAATTAATTTCAAGTGAGGGTGAAATTTGACTTTTTGAAATAACCATTTTTAATCATTTTGGCCATTTGGAATAGTTCAGAAATTGCATTTGAAACATGTTGGAAGGCCCAATTCGAGCTACAGCCATCATACACCTCACCACTTAAGTGAAATTGGCAAAATTAGCAAAAGAGGTCATTTTACAAATTTGGATTACCACCTTGCTAAACACACTTAACCAATCATAAACAGAAGTATATAAGATCATTTTCTTTCTGATTGAAACCCTAGAGAGCAGCAGCCACAATTCCAAGAGAGAAAAATCCATTTTTCTCAAACACACCATTTTTGCTTTTTGAAAATTCTGCTCAAACTTTCAAAGGGCACGATTATTGCTTGCTTGTTTCATCATCTTGCAACCATTTGGAAGCACTTTCGAGCACTCTTTCTCAACTGTAAAGCCATTCCATTACTGTTTCATCCAAGGACTCTCTCATGGCAGATTTGGATTGGAGTAAAACCAAGCATTCTTGAGCTAAACTTCTTCACTCTTCCATCATTTCAAGCATTGGTGCGCATCTGTTTTGAGCCAAACCACCAAATCATCACTGTTTCATCATTTTCTTCAAAATCAAGTAAGGTTTCGACTCTCACTATTTGCTAAAACATGATATGATTATGATAGATCTCACTTCCCTGGTCACAATGAACTTTGAATCGTGCTAAATGGTTGAGCTATGTGTGAGAAATCTGTTTTTTAAGTTTTACATCCAAACATGTTTTTGCTTATTGCTCATGTGTTAGCTCGATTTGATGAAAATGATTGATAGATTATGCATGTGTGATATTTGCTGAGTCTAATGGTGGGTTTAATTTCTGTTTCTGGGTAAATAATTTTTGCACGATTTGATGAGGAAGATGAGCTGGTACTGTAGACACCAAACCCTAATTTTCCATGTTTGCCCAGAATTTCCACGTGATTTGCATGAGCTGGGCACTGTTCCATTAAACCAACCAATCACGTTATTTCATTTACTTCGCTAAAACGCCGCGTTTTGATTAGTGGTTCAATTATTTACAAAATTGCCATCGGCCGTGCCATTTGTCCTATTACATCATGTTTGTTTTTAATGTTTATTTCATTTGGATGCATCAACTTGCAAAATTCATAGAGCCATCATTTTTAATCCAATTTTCATGAGAATTTTTGCATCATGTTCACCACAATCTCTAGTTTTTTATCATGTATTTTCCAGAATTTTTGCATGAGTAGATTTTAAATGATGCTAGGGTTTGTGACATGTGATCATTTTTTGTACCCTTTGCCAAATCCTTTGTGAAATAGTGATGCATTATCCAATGGCCCTAAAATTTTTTATGTTCAAACTAGACACACTCATGGTGATTTTGGTATAGAGTTTATGAATTTATCATCTCTGGTCATTGACTTATGATTTTTTGAATTAGGGTGTGACAATTTGTGTCACACCATTGATGTGCAACTTCATGATTTTCAATACCATGCTTCTTGACCTCCAATTGGATTGAATTTTTGCATGAATGTACTTGAGTATGTCTAGTTTACATGTGATTTTTCTTGGTATTTTTTGTGGCATTTCCTATTTGTTTGAGATTTTTCTCCCCTGTTTGGTCTTATGTTGAATTTTTGTGATACATGCTCCCATTTCATTTGTGAAATTCTCATACTTTATTAGATGGACATGAAATTTGATATGTGATTACTAGACATATTAAGCTTTGCCATGGTTTTAGTCCCATTCATTTCTCATATGCTATCACTGATTTATGATTTTTTGAAGTTGATGCATGTTTGGTTGACTTCTTTGAGCATGCTTAAAATTTCCTTGCCTTTCTGATTTTCATTGACCACATTCTACTTGTCTAAATGAGTTGAAATTTAACATGCTTACCATGCTGTGGGTTATGATTGATCATGATTTATTTGATGATTTTTGGAAATGTTTGAGTTTGCTTTTGATTCAAGTCTTGCTGTTGACTTCTATGAGCTTCTAAATGCCATGTCTTGACCTAATTTGTTCATGAAATGATGATGATGATTGATATGAATGTGAAACCAATTGGGTTTGTCTCTTGATTGTTTGAACTTGATTTTGGATACTTGCCACTTGCTGTTTTGCCTTTCTCATTCTCTTTTGACCCTAGGCTTGTCCTAGTGGTCCTGTTACTCACATTTGAGTTCATGTTTTCAGGTTGACCAACAATTATCCAATGAGACCAATACAAATTGATTGAGTGTGCTTGTTTATCATTACTAATCTATTTGTTTTGTAGGTTGCTTGGCTCACATGCCTTGAGCCTTGTGCATTGCACATTTATCTGCTTGTGTTGACTGTTGACTTTTGTTTCATTCTGATTTAACTTTGACTTGTATACTAATGTTGTCTGACTGATTTCAGGTACTTTAGTTGCTTTTAGTTCCTTGTGAACTTTGCTTTGCTTTGCTTGATAAGCAATTTGCATTGAGGTATAACTTCTTTACTTCATGTAGTCTGGAAGACCTGGCCTGTTACTTGGCCAGGCAACTGTCTGAAGTCCTCCTTAAGAGGCAATGTTTGTGATTGTTTAAAATTGTCCCTGTACATATTCAAAGACCTCCTAAGTGAAGAGGCAATTGGCAGAACCCAAGGGATATGCAACCTATCCCCTGCTATTCTGTGTGTCATCTGCTTTGCTCACACCACTGTGTTGATGCATTGCAGATACAAACCCAAGATCTTGTACAATTGTACAGTTGAGTCAGTATCAAATGTGTAGAAGGGTTCCTACCTTCTGAACCCACACATTCTCGTCTTAAGCTCTCCCAGGCTAGGGATAAGAGCTGTGAAGTCTCATCTTCACTCACCTTTCATCTGCTTCACCTTAGCCCCTCAATGGCAAGGTTAAGAGCTAACACTACCCAGTTCCAGTGGTTTGTTTGTTGAGGTTGATATGACCCCTCGACTAAAACCTAGCCTTGATGTTTGAGCCCCTTGTTGGTGTGTTTATTTCATGCTGTATGTGCTTGTGTGGTGTGATTGTATCCCCTAGGTTTGCTAGACTCCGCGTAGTCTCGTTTGCATGTCAATTAAGGTAGCACGGTTCCTTCGTATAGGACTTCCTTTCTTGCTTGAGCTTTCCTAAGACACAAACAAACATTATCCCCTCTTAAGGATACGTTAACTCCTTCTACTACAGGTGAGTAAGTCTCCAAAGGTCGAGCATCAGGTAGATTGCGTAGTGACGTTGTCCACTTAAAAAACACAAACCAACGGGAATAGTTTAGCCGAACTGCGGCAACTCTGATTCTCATGTCCAGATGAGATACGTAGGCACGAGATGCGATGTCTTGTCGAGTTTGACTAACAACTAACACTAATTCCTTTCTCTCGCCCTCGTTGCGATTGAGACCTCCCCTTTCTCCTCCCCTAGTTGCAATCGAGACCCTTCTTCTTCCTGTGCAAGTTGGGTTAGGTGTGGCTTGCTTCCTGTGCAAGTCATGTTTAGGATAGGCTTGCTTCCTGTGCGAGTTAGCTAGAAACCTTAACTTAGGGACGACTTTGCATGACAACATCTAGGCTCGAGTCGTAGTCTCCCTAGTGTTGTGTCTCCCTCTGTTATCTGGTTAGGCTAGTCCTTTTCCCTGCGTAGGGGAACTACGTCGCCCTGATCCTCATACCAGATGAGGTACGTAGGCAGGAGATGAGCTGATCTCTCTGGGCGCCCTTTTTCTTTTTTTTTAACCTTTTTTTGTCTTCAACCCCTCTGTGTGTGTTGTTGTGTGCTTGGAAGCTGATGTAAGTCCATCGAGTGGCATTCTGGTTCCAGTGTGCGTGTGTTTTGGTTCGGATGCTGATGTAAGCCCAGTGATTGGCATTCAGGCTCCACGTTTGCCTTTGCCTGTGTTTGTTTGTGTGCGTGTCAGCCGAGCTACGAATGCTCTGATTCTTCTCTCGTCCGAGAAGATACGTATGCATAGGATGCGATATCCTAGCGAGCATGTGTCGTTTCCCCAGTTTGAACTACTTCGACTCTGATGTCTATGCCTGATAGACTAAGTAGGCCCAGGATGCGATATCCTGTCGAATCAGTCTTGTCTGTTTTCTTGTGTCTCCTTCAGCCAGTGTGTGTGTGTTTGAGCAGTGTTTTAGCAACCATTTTCCTTTCTATTGTGCGTGGATCCCGTCGAGTACGACGGATGCGTAGGGGTGCTAATACCTTCCCTTCGCATAACCGACTCCCGATCCCATTCTCTTTGGTCGCGAGACCACGTCTTTTCCAGGTTTACTCTGAGCGTTTCCTTTCCTTCTTTTGGGATAAATAACGCACGGTGGCGGCTCTGTTGTTCTTGTTTTCCCGCCGGTTTTTCGCGTGATGCGACAAGTGGTTAAGAGCCTCAGATACCCTTACAGTGTTGGCTTGTTTGTCGAGGTTGATATGACCCCTTGACTAAAGCCCAACCTTGTATGAGCCTCTTGTTTGCATATAGCGTGTGTTGCTTGATTGCTTGTTTGCTTATTTGTGAATCTTTCATGCATGTTTGTTTGTTTGAGGAGTCAGATGTAAGACCAACGATTGGCTATCTGTTTCCTGTTTTGTGGAGTTAGATGTAAGACCATTGATTGACTTTCTGTTTCCCGTTTGTTTTTGGAGTTGGATGTAAGCCCATTGATTGGCATTCCATTTCCAGTTTTTGTTCTCTTTTGAGACTTTCTTATTGTTTTCCCCATAGGATTGCTAGACTTCGTATAGTCTCTCGTTTGCATGTCAATTAAGGTAGCACGATTCCTTCGTCTAGGACTTCCTTTCTTGCATGAGCATTCCTAAAACACAAACAAACTTTATCTTCCCTTAAGGACACGTTAACTCCTTCTACTACAGGCGAGTAAGTCTCCAAAGGTTGAGCATCCGGTAGATTGCGTAGTAACGTCGTTCACCTAAAAAACACAAAACAAATAGAAATAGGTTAGCCGAGCTACGGTGCTCTGATTCTCAATCCTTCTTGAGATACGTATGCAGCAGGGTAGGGCCTGTGCGAGCAATAACTCTTTATTTTCCCTACTTTGATTTTCTCTCTTTCGCATCGCATGTATGACTTTTTTACACACTTTAGACATAGACTAGCAATCGTGGATCCCGTCGAGTACGGCGGACGTAAGGGGTGCTAATACCTTCCCCTTGCGTAACCGACTCCCGTGCGCTGCATCTCTGGTCGTAAGACCGTTCCTTTCCCCTTTTTCAGGTTTACTTCGAGCGTTTCCTTTCCCTCCTTTGGGATAAATAACGCACGGTGGCGGCTCTGTGTCTTTTCCGCCGGTTGTTTTTCGCGTACGCGACAGGTATACACACAAATCTGAGTTTTTACAAGAAGTTTGAAGTTGATTGATGTATATCAATTACTTGAATTCATCTTCCCTTTAAAGTATACTATTCATAAGTATATTATACAAGTGCTCTGAATAGAAATGATGAAACTTTTAATTGATGTAATGAAAATGAATGCATAAAGTTCACTCAAAAGCTTATGACACAAGGAACTTATTTTTAAAAGGTGAAAGATTGAGTTTGAATTGTAATAAAAGAGGCGAATTTTCAAAATCTGAAACCTTAGGTATTTATACATCAATCATACTTGTAGGAATGACTATAGTACCATGAATCAATGCCTTGATTGGTAGGTGAAATTTAGAATCCATTACAATCGAATTTTTTGTCAAAAAGTACCATTGTTTCAGTGGTAACCGGTTAACACATAATCGTAACCGGTTACATCTGAAACATTTTATGAAAATTAATTTTTTCGAAGTTGTACCCGGTTATAGGTATTGGTTAATTGGTTACACCTGATGCAAAAGTGAAAAAGAATTAAAATTTCGTTTGTGTAACTGGTTAACAACATAGTGTAACCAGTTACACCGGATGTATAATTGAAAAATACCTAAAGATAATTGAGATGCAAAACCATTTGATATCAAAAATTATTTTATTCATCATGATTATTTATTTATGATGTTACTAATCACTTGGTAAACACATGACCAAATTGCAACTTGTACCTCAATGAAGTGATCAAATTTCCAAGCTCCAATGATATTTTGACATTGTTGCTTGAGACATAATTCTTGTTACCATAGAACTTTGAACATGAAACTTTTTCTCATCCTTTGATAGTGTGCATGATCTTTGAGACATTCTCATTGTCTTCATCCAAACATAATGTTGGAGAAGCTTGTCTTCACAATCTCCCCCTTTTTTATGTTGACAACCATTGAAAATTTGAGAAGCTTGAATCTCTTAGAACATTGTAACGATTGAAAAGATTTTAAGCGAGTGCTCCCCCAATCATTTATAACTCCCCATTGAATCAATGCCCCCCTCCCCCCTTGATCAATCGAGAAATAATTGATAATTTGAAAACTTTGTTACTGCTGCAAATGTTAGAGACAAGCACAAATATACATACATCTTCTCCCCCTTTTACATTAGCAAAAAGGATGGGGAAAAGACATGAAATTGATTCATAATCACAAAAAAAAACTTTGAACCATATGATATAATCATAACATAAATTTTACAACCAAACATAACATAGCATAAAAATTGTCTTAGGATTACACAATACGAAACATAACATAATTGATAACGAAATGAAAAAGTAAAAGCATGAAAAGTACATAGAACTTAGACATTATATGAAAACATAAAAGACACATGGACACATGTAAGTGACTTTTAGTCACTTTGATCTTCCGATTCCAATTCACTTTCTTCTTGGCTTTGGTTTCTAAGCTCGGCTATCTCTAGGTGAATGTCACATAAGTCGGTTCTGACGAGGTTTTTAATGAAGCACATATTTTTGTAGAGGATATCATTGGTGTAGCCGCCTTCGGGAATGGGAGCATCTGAAGAAACAGAAGGAGCACTATCTCTATGTTTAAAAATTCCATCCTTGTCCTTGTAAATCCCCATATTTTTGTTTGTTTCCCCAACAGTGATCTCATGGTCCTTGTAAGTAATTTTTTATTTGGCTCTCCTGTTAAATTCATACCACAAAACTCGAGAACCTTGGTTACCAATATTGCATAAGGAAGACCACCAATAAGACCCCTTTGGTGGTGCATAATCTTGTAGGCCCAATTAACATGCAACTTGTTCTTCACAGTGTAAATCAATTGCATTTCCTTATCATTTATTTGGGAGTGATTTAAATTTTTGGGCATAAGGATGTATGCTATAAATTAGTGAAGCATATGATTACTTGCCAATAAGTTAGAGGAATACAAGATAAGTCGGTTTGGATATGTTTCTAAGTTGCGAGCCCTTTTGGTGAAAATATCATGTTCAGTCATATGACTTGTGTTGAAATAATATTTGTGTTTTTCATAACCATTCCAATTGCAAGTGTATCCTTGGAGAATTATCTCACCAACATAAGGAACACTTAAGTGAAGGTAGAGAAAAACAAGAAAGGGGGTTTGCATTGTTTTCACAATAATCAAAAACTTTTGCGACACCACACATACAAAATAAACACTACCAACACAAAGAGTTTATCCTGGTTTGCTTGAAATTCAAAGCTACTCCAGTCCACCTGGCCAAGGTAATTTCGCCTTCAATAAGGACTTAATCCAATAATCTCAATAGATTACAAAACTGTCTAAGAGTTTAACAACCTCTTAGACCTCTCAAGTATACAAACCTAAACAAGTCACTTGAGGAATTACAAAGAGTTTCAGGAATACAAGTGTTTGACTAGATACTTCTAGATAAGCAGCATAAACAAACCTTAAGGAACTACGAAAACACAGCCACACAATATTGAGCAACAACTCTTGTATGAAAGTATTTCTTACAACAATGATGGTGAGAATATGAAAATGTTATTGTGTATTAAGATGTCTCTCAGCAGCTTGTGATGAGGCCTTTAATAGCTTTTAGAGATGATACTGTTGGAGGGAAATCAATGGATATTTATTGCCAACTATGGGAGTTAAAGGTATTAAATTTCTTGTCCTTTCCACAACAGTCTTGGGATATAATCCATAGTTTCCTTAAAAGGATTTGTGCTTCACTTAGAATTCTTCCTAAGTAAGTTTATGATCCGGTGATGTCAGATAGAGTGTTGAGCATGAATCAGAGTAAGCATGATCAGAGTCTTTGAGCGAGTCTGGATATCTCTTGTAGTCTTCAGATATTCTTTTGTAGAGTTCATATATTCTTGTAATCTTTAGATATTCTTAAGATATTTTCTGAATAGTCTCTAGATGTTATCTTGTAGAGTTTTCAGAAGGTTTCTTGCAGAGTCTTCAGATATTCTCTTGAATAGTCTTCATATGTTCTCTTACAGAGTCTACAGAAGGTTTCTTGTAGAGTCTTCAAAAGGTTTCTTGCTGAGTCTTCATATATTCTCTTGAATAGTCTTCAGATGTTCTCTTGCAGATTCTTCATAAGGTTTCTTGCAGAGTCTTCAGATATTATCTTGAATAGTCTTTAGATATCATATTTGAACTTCAGCGTTACATTCTTCAGGAATTTCTCCTCATATTCGTTATGTTTGGAGTCAAACCTGATTTCTCTTTGTGCTTGTTCAGCTTAACTGGACTAGTGCGGATGTCAGATCTTTGTTTCCTTAGAGTTATTTTAACTTAGAAACCTGCACACTTAAGATAAATATTAGGGTACTAAATTGTTTTATTCTTTGTTATCATTAAAACTTAGAGATATATTGCAGAATTAAAATCTTATTCTAACAATCTCCCCCTTTTTGATGATGACAAAAACTCATAATTTTGATGAAACAATAAGTACTTTCAGAGATACATATTTAAATAAACCAGAGTTATATAGAGAAAAACTCCCCCTAAGATTAGCAATCTCCCCCAAAGTCTGATGCTTCAAATTTTTTTAAAGACATTAGTATTAGAAAAGGGTTTCTGGGGTAGAGAATTTCTTATTAGATCTTCCTAGGTTGCTTGCCTTGATTAATTTGTTTCTCAGATAGAGATTTGTATTTTATTTTTTCAGATAGATCTTGTAAAAAGACTTAGACTACGCAATTATTTTTAATATCAGATTGTAAGCAGTGCATTCTGAGAGTTAGATAAATTATTTCATAAAAAAGACTTCTATTTACTTCTCCCCCTTTTTGTCAGACTCAAAAAGCTAATAAAGTAACAAGTAATAAATTCACAGAAGAAAAAAATTTCATTGATAAAGAGGAGAAGTTACAAATCAGAAGGAAACAGAAGAAAAGGCCTCAGAGGGAAAAACTCTTAGAAAAATTACACAAATATCCCTAGAGTGCCTAAGGGTTTGGAGGAGGAGGCATCCTCTGAAGAAGCTGAGCTAGAAGATTCTGGATGCTGGAGTTGACTTGATCCTGCTGGTCGAGTATGGCTCTGACTAGTTGTAGTTCTTTCTAGAACTCTTCCATAATCTTGATGACTAGAGGAGCTAGGTCAGTTGTCGATGACTTACCTCAAGTCAGAGCAACCTCGGTTGTCTTCTCAGCATCTTCAGCAACTTTCTGAGTAGCTTCAGCGGCCAATGCTTCAGCTTCAACTTTTGCTCTAGCTGCAGCCTCTACAACAGCTTTTTCAGCTGCCTCCTTGGCAGCAACTTTTTCTTCGGCTTCTCTTTTTTCCCTTTCAGCAGCCTCTAGAGCCAGGTGAGCCTTCAGCTTCTCCTCAACACTTCTAATATTTTCATTTCTAACTTGTTTAGAAAGTCCCTTCAGCTTGAAGACTTCAGAAGTCATCCACCTGATGAACCTATTCCAGTGAGTCTTTATTTCAAAAAGGATTGTCACTGACGTTGGATTCTTCAAAGAGCTTTTTGAGTCTTGAAGCAGAATTCTCTAAGAAGTTAGCAAATGCCTCATCAAGGGTAGGAAGTGTGAGGTCAGGTTTGGAGGGTTGAGTAGTGGGTTCAGAAGGTTCGTGTATGGGTTTAGATGGTTCAAAAATGGGTTCAGAGGATGTTGGAATGGTTTCAGAAGGTTCTGGTATAAACTGATTCTTTTCATAGTCAGTTGTGGCCTGAATTTCTTCGTGGTTTGGGGAGGTTAGGTCAGGGATATCTGAGTGGTCAAAGTTGTATGTTAGGTCATAGTAATGGGGGGAACTAGGGCTAGAGGAAAGGGGTGGTGAGATAGGTTCATTGAACATGATGGCTTCAGAGATAGGGATGGATGTTGTTTAGAGGTTAAATTAAGGTAGTGGAGGTGAAGATGTGTTAGGGTCAGATGTAATGGGTTCATAAGTATTTGGTTTAGAAAGTATGGGGATAGAAGTGGTTGGTTCAGATGAAGGAGGGAGTGAGGGTGTTTGTTATTGAGATTTGCATTTAGATTTTTCTCTAGGAGCAGTAGTTTGTGTGGAGGTTGAGGTGGAGGAAGTAGTTACAGTGGTTGAGAGTGTGAGGGTGTTAGAGGTAAAGATGATGCAAGTTTCCTAGAACCATAAGAATTAGGGACTTGTGAGACAAGTGACTTACTTGGTGCTGAAGAGCTCAGAGGCACATGTTGGTTATGAGTCACTGAAGATTCTCCCAGTTTAAGACTCTTCTTTTTCTTCTTCTCATATGGTTCTCTCTTTCTCTTCATGAAGTTGGGGGGTTGATCTAGGAGCCTGTCCAAGATGAAGCCAGAGATGTCGTATCCTTGGGCTTCCAGATCCTGCAGGTAGCACGCAATAACTTTTAGAGGATCAATCTTGGAGAAGAGATATATCCCATTTGATATCTACCTTTGGTCCTTCAGGGCTTCCTAGGAGGTGTCCTTTGAGGGTTTGACTATGACCTTGTTGTCGCATCCGCGAAAAAACAACCGGCGGGCTAAAACAAAAACAACACAGAGCCGCCACCGTGCGTTATTTATCCCAAAAGAGGGAAAGGAAACGCTCGAAGTAAACCTGGGAAAAGCATGGTCTCGCGACCAAAGAGAATGGGATCGGGAGTCGGTTATGCGTAGGGAAGGTATTAGCACCCCTACGCATCCGTCGTACTCGACGGGATCCACGCTCAGAAAGATAGGTTAAGGTTGCTAAAACTGCTCACAAACATCACACACACACACAAGAAACAACACAGGTGGGGGAAAAGAGGAACAGGCTCGCTAGGATATCGCATCCTATGCCTACGTATCTCCTCTGGAAGGAGAAATAGAGCTGTCGTAGTTCGGCTCACGCACGCCGAAACAAAACACACGCACAGACGCTGAGACGTCAGAACAAATTTACAAATAGGCAAACGTGGAATCCAAATGCCAATCGCTGGACTTACATCAGATTCCGAACCAAACAAACCCACACCCACGATACGGACAGCCAATCGCTGGTCTTACATCCATATCCTGACACACAAGAACAAACAAGCAACAAGTTACTAAGGAGTCGGGAACTCGAGCCTAGCAACTGTCCAAACAAACACACGCAAAAAGAAAAAAAGTGCCCAGAGAGACCTCGCACGGTCTCCTGCCTACGTACCTCATCTGGTATGAGGATCAGGGCGACGTAGTTCCCCTGAACAGGAAAGAAATTCTCACCAGATACAAAGGGAGACACACTACTAGGGAGCTGGACTCGAGCCTAGATGTTATCATGCATATCAACCCTAAGTTATGGTTTCTATCCTATCTTGCTCAGGCAGCAAGCTAATCCTAAACAGACAAAGCAAAACACACATGCTCAATCAAAATAAAGCAAACATTCACAAGTAGCACACACTATATCCAGTCAAAGTGAGGCTCAAACAAGGGTGAGGCTGCAAGAGCAAGCCAACTGTACAGGGTAGTGTTCGCTCTTAACCCTGACATCGAGAGTCAGGGTGAAGCAGATGAAAGGTGAGTGAAGATGAGACTTCACAGCTCTTATCCCTGGCCAGGGAGAGCTTCAGACAAAGGAGCGTGGGTTCAGAAAGTGGGAACCCTTCTACACTCATGACTCTGACTCAATTGTACAATTGTACAAGATCTTGGGTTAATGTCCCAGTGCATCAACACAGTGGTGTGAGCAGAGGGACGACTCAACAAGAATAGCAGGGGATGGATTGCACATCCCTTGGGTTCTGCCAATTGCCTTAATCAAGGACTTTTCCTGCTTGGGGACAAAAATAAACAAGTACAAACATCACCTCTTAAGGAGGACTTCAGACAGTTGCCTGGCCAAGTAACATGCCAGGTCTTCCAGACTACATGGAGTTAGAGTGTTCTACCTCTATTGGTTAAACAACCAAGCAACAGCAAGCGAGTTCTCAAGGAACTATTAGCAACTAATGTACCTGAAATCAATCAAATACAATCAGTATACCAATCACAAAGTCAAACAGTCAAATAAGAACCAACAGACAACACAAGTAATCATATGTGCAAAGCACAAGTCCAAAGCAAGTGAGCTAGACATCCTACAAAACAAACAAGTTAGTTCACAACAAGCAACCAAACTCAATCAACTTGCATTATTCTCCTTAAAGCATTTGCTTCTTAACCTGAAAAGCAAACTCAAACATGAGAAACAAGACCACTAGGACAAGCCTAGGGTCAAAAGGAGGTGAAAAAGTCAAAACAGCAAGTGAAAAATGATCAAAACCAAGATAAATCAATCAAAAAGAGAATCCAATTGGTCTCACATCAAAACTATACACCAAATCCATTTCATGAATAAAACATGTCAAACTAGGCAACACATTGGTGTAAACAGAATGATCACAATCAAATCAATACCAAAAAAGCTCAATAAATTCCACAAAAACTCAAGTCTAAACAGAACACATTCAATGAGCATTATATCAAATTTCATGCCATTTGGACAAGAGGAAGTAGGTCAATGAAATTCAGAAAGTTATGGTAAGCAAAAACAACTTTAACCAAGGTCACAACTCATGTACCAACTTCAAGCAAGTGTAAAACAGTGGAAACAAAAGAAAAATGAATGGGACCAAATCCAAAATGAATTTAAACATGTTAAGAACCACTCCACCAAGTTTCATCTTCATATGATAAGGAATGAGAATTTTACAAATCTTGTAAGTTGATCACTCAAAAGAAACCTAAAAATGACTAAACAGCAAACAAAAATACCAATCAAATAGGAAATGGATCCATAAAATCCACAAAAAATCATGGTTAAACCTAACATCTATATGGAATCACATGCAAAAATCCAGAGCAATTGGCATAGCATAAGCATGGAAACAAAATTCAAGAAGTGGACAAAAATTAGTGTGACACACATTGTCACACTCAACTTGATCACATCATATCTCTCAAACCAGGAACTCAAAAATTACAAATCATACATCAAAATCACCAGGAGTGAGTCTAGAACACACATGTAAAATTTCATGAATTTCTAATGAAGCATCATCATTTTATGAATGAAAGAGTGAGCATGGTGCACAAAAGACATATTCAAACAAACCCTAGCCAATTATTTTTTCCAGCCGTGCACAAATTTATTAAAAATAACCAAAAAATAGTACACACCACAAGGATAATGGCACAAAACATTGCATAAAATTTGGATCAAAAATGAGTTAGATATGGATTTTTAAAGATGAATGATCAAAGTGAAATAAAAATTGAAAAAGGAAATGAAATAAAATCAATTAAATGTGAAAATGGCAAACTGGTAAATATTAAGTCCACTAAGTGAAACGCCGCGTTTCACTTAGTGCAGTGGCGCAATGCTATTGGCCAGGACTCGCGGGAAACACCAATTCGAATGCCAAGCCAGGAAAAATGGATCAAATGCTATCTGAAGCGTGTTCTTCATCATGTTCATCAACCTCATTCCAGAAAATCACTCAAGAACAAACATTCATGGAAATGGACAAATCGTATATCATTGAACTCGTCTAAACACGTACATCAAGAATATCCACACGATTTAACCTAATTCCTAACATGCTAAGCAAATCGATCAAAAGAAGTTCTCACATCAAACATTCAATTCCAGATTTCTCTATGATTACTTGATGAAATTGCACGATTTGAATTGCATTCTACTCTATGTTCAGCGATCTACCTAAGCCACATGTTGATTTCATGAATTAGAGGTTTTGAATTTTTACCTCTTGATGAAGCAGTTGTTGGAATCGCGCGTTTCAAGATCCAAAATGCTGAAACAGATGATGATTAATGATGTAGAAGTTGACTGGAAGAGTTCTTGTAGCTCGCTTATGCTCCAACTTCAAGAATCATCAATTTGCCATGGATGAGCTTGATGATAACAGCTGCGATTCCTCAATGTTTTTGCCAAGATCTTGCTTAACAGTTCCTCAATGATACCTGTAGAGGTTAGATCAAACAAGAACCAGCCAGAAGAGTGAAGAATTTCAATGAAAATGATGAAAAAAGTGTGAAAAAGTTTGAAGAAAATTGAGAGAATTTGATGTTTTCTGTTAGATCTGAGAAAGTGAAATGTGATTATCAATTTCTGTTATGATTATGATCTTATACCATGTGCTAATCCAAGTGTTAATCACAATTAGGCAAATTGGAAGTGAATTAGCAAAATGAGGTTTATGCATAATTGGCTAAAATGCCCTTTTCACAATGTAGCCAATGCAACAATACAAAACCAGTTGGAACAAGTCATATTTGTCATTTGGAATGTGTTGGAAAAGGTTTGAAGTGCAAATGCCATGTATTTTTGAAATTGACCTTTCTTCCCACCAATTTTCAAAATGAACACTTGAAAAATGGACTTTTGCTGTGATGATTTTTGATGAAATGTGATAATGGATTTGGATAGTACACATCAAATGTGGTTTGCTCAAACAAGGATCACCCAATTTGGCCTTTCCATTCAAAAGTTATGCCACTTTGAATTTCAACATTTTCTGAAAATGATTTGATCATAATTTGCCAACCACACATGAGAAATTCATGTTCTTGGAATTTTTGGAAAGGTGAGAGCAAGATCTACAACTTTCATGTTGAACAAAATTTCATTTGAAGCATTTTTGGACATATAATTTTGAGGTGAAAAACTTTCCATTTTTGGCAGTTTTCAATTACAAGTCACTTTCTATTTTTGGAAAGTTTCCATCTGACTTTATTTTCTTCATTCTTGATGTTTGAAATGTCAAATGAAACTTGTTTAGACATGAATGAAGTGTCTCTTACTCTCTCCCACCTCCAAATCCATCAATTCAGGCACAGTTGACCACAGTTGACTTTTTTGACTGATAGATGAATCTGGCTATGCACTGATCAAATTGAGCCTCAAACTCCTGATGAAATGGCTCAATGATGAAACCCTAGCTTCCATAAGCTCAATGTAATCATGAAATGATCCCCATATCCATTGTAGACCCCATCTCCCTGCCAAGCCCTGATTGGCACAATGCAGATGATTAGGGTTGACCAATGGTCAAAACCCTAATCCCAAGGCATCTGATCAAGCACTTGGTGATGACAAGACCATGATGATGATGATGTATCATTTCAACCAAGATGATGCTCAATCTCCTTGAGAATCACAACCCTAATTTGGACCACACATCCTCAGATGATTAGTGATCAGTCCAATGAAACCCTAGCTTGCATCTCTACCTCTTTATCTTCTGATCAAGACTTAGGAGGATGACTTGCACAATGTAGCCACATGATATGCAATATGCTAATGACTAATGACCTAAGAAATGATATGCAATATGTTAAGCTAGTCCCAAGAGAGGAGGGCAAATTTTGAGGTGTTACACTTGTCTATCAGACCCATGCTCTCCAGATTGTCCATAGTGACGTCTTCCATCAGATTCAAGAAGATGAGATGGTCCACCAGACCACTCTCTACCATAACGTCAAAAATTAGCCTTCCCAGAGGGATGTAGTTTATGGGCTTCATGTTGTTCCTTGTGTCTCTGACAGAATCCCTTAGATAATTGAAGAGGAGAGAGGGAAGATTCAACTTCATCCCTCTATGCAGATAGTACATAATGCACTTCTGATCCATGTTGATGTAGTCGGAGGAGCTGGAAGAAGGACGATGATGAATGGTGCCCAAAATGATCTTGAGCCACACCTTCAGATGCTAGTTAAGCTCTTTGTTCTTGGAGGTTTTACCTTCTGGGTTCTGAGAGGAGATTGTGGGGATAACTTCCTGGGACATATACTTAGCCCTAGGGTTAATGTTATAGATCCTTTTCCCCCAACCTTTTCCATGTTCAGGAGCGCTGCTATTGACTTCTTAGTAATCACCATCTTAATCCCTAGAACGTGAGACACAATGTAGTGGTTATCACAATCTGCGAATCTCTAGAACTCCTTGACCAATAATGTGTAGATTGGGCCAAAGAGACAATTGAAGTAGTTAGCCCCCCTTGATTTTCCAGTTCTTGAGTTAAATTCATCCCATTTACTTTTAGGTTGTCAAAATCTACAAACAACTCACAAATCACTTCAAGCTTATCAAAAGGCATTGAGAGATTGGTATGAGCAGGACGATCAAGAACATGAGGTTCTTGATATGAGGTTGTTGAAGAAGCAGCAATAGGGATTGCAACTTGTTGTGAAGGAACAACCTGTTCAGTGGCGTTCATCTCTTGGGAGTATTCAAACACTTGTTGTTGTTCAGGATTCAGGATGATGTTGAGGACGATGAAGATTGATTGAAGAGAAAGTTGAGAGAAGTCGAGTTTAAGGGTTTGTGTAAGTTGTGAGTGATAAAAGTGTGAATGTGTGAAATGTGAAAGTATATATACACTGTTTCAAAAACATGCAAAATGACAGTGTTAGCTAGAGAGGGAACAAACATAATTAATATTGCTAAAAACTGAGTTGACAAGCGTGGGGAAAATTAAATGCAGCTAATGATGGATGTCTAATCTCAATATGTGCACATTGCTCGAGGGGATCTCAATAGTTTGGCCCTTGAGTTATGAACTAGACATGTGTCTAGAAGATCCAGAGCCACATATTTGAGAGACCGCGTGTTGATGTTTCTTGAGTCAAGAATACTAAAATGTTTCTGACTCAGAAGGTTTCTGATTCAGATATATTCTAAGTTGTAGGAGTATCAAAACCAGAATCAGATAAACATTATATGCTTGAGTCAGAGTCTAATTTAACATCAGAGATGAAAAACACATGTTCATAATCATTATGGGCAATCTGCCATATTTAAAATTTTCAGAATGAGAAGAAATATATCTTCAGCTAAGGTTTTGTAAAGATATCAACCCATTGATGATCTGTATCTATAAATTTTAAAATAATTATCCCTTTCTGAACATAGTCTCTGACAAAATGGTGTTTAATTTCTATGTGCTTCGCTCTGGAATGTAAAATAGGATTCTTACTTAAGCATATAGTAACAATATTATCACAAAAGATAAGGATGTTACTCTCATAAATCTGAAAGTCCCCAAGCTGATTCTTCATATAGAGCATCTGAGTGTTGCACAGTGAAGCTGAGATGTATTCTGCTTCTGCAGTTGACCGTGCTATGGTTGATTGTCTTTTGATTTCCCATGAGATGAGGTTTCCTCCCAAAAACTGACAGTTCCCATATGTGATTTTGCGTTCCAACTTATCTCCAATGTAATTTGCATCACAAGGTTAGGTGTTCCTTTTAGATACCTAAGGATTCTCTTAACAATAATTAAGTGAAATTCCCTTAGATCTGACTGGAATCTAGCACATAGACATACACTAAATAATATATTTGGACGCGAAGCAGTCAGATAAAGGAGAGAACCTAACATACCATGATAGAGTTTCTGACAAACCTTTTGACTTACCTCTTCCTTCTCCAGAATGCAGGTAGGATGCATGGGAGTCTTGGCTGGCTTGCTTTCTGACATGTAAAATTTCTTCATAAGATCTTTTATGTTATTTCTTTGATAGACATATGTGGTTTCTGATGTTTGAGTGATTTGAATCCCCAAAAAGAACTTCAGTTCTTGCATTAGGCTCATCTCAAATTTTGTTTGCATTAACTTAGAAAATTCTTGGCAAACAAAGGGGTTAATAAAACCAAATTGTAACACCTCAAAATTTGCCCTCCTCTCTTGGGACTAGCTTAGCATATTGCATTTCATTTTTAGGGCATTAGGCATTACATATTTGCATATCATGTGAACAATAAGCAAGTCATCCTCCTAGGTCTTTCTCAGAAGATAGAGAGGTTAAAAGATTCAAGCCTGAGGGTCTCATGAATTGATGATCAATCATCTGAGGGTTGCTCTTCAATTAGGGTTTCTTGGTTCCTCAAGGAGGTTGGGCATTGTATTGGTTGGAATGGTACATCACCATCATCATGGTCTTGTCATCATCAAGAGGGTCATTGTGCCTGATCATTTTCCTTGGGATTAGGGTTTTGACCTCTGGTCAACCCTAATCAGTTGCATTATGCCAATCAGGGTTTTTTAAGGAGATGAGGTCTTTATTAAGATGGAGATCATCATGTGATTTTATTGAGCTTGTATAAGCTAGGGTTTCATTTTGGTGCCATTTCATCAAGTGCTGAAGGCTCAAGCTGAACAATGCATGGCCAAGTCATATATCAATTGCAAAAGTCAACTGCAAAGTCAACTGTTGGATTTGGAGGTGGGAAGTGATTAGAAATACTTCATTCATGTTCAAACAAGTCTCATTTGACATTTCAAACATCCACATTGAAGAATTTAAAGTCAGGACAAAACTTTCCAAAAATAGAAAGTGACTTGTAATTCAAATTTGCCAAAAATGGAAAGGTTTTCAACTCAAGATTACATCATCAAGAATGCTTCAAATGTAATTTTGTTGAACATGAAAGTTGTAGATATTTCTCTCCAATTTCCAAAAAGTCCAAGATCATCAATTTCTCATGTGTGGTTGAAGAGATATGGATCAATCTTGACCAAGTGAACATGGAACTTCAAATGAGCATAACTTCTCAACCAAAAGTCCAAATTAAGTGGTTCTTTTTGCAACATTCTTCTTTTTACCTATACTTTCTAAATCATGCATTGCATTTCATGAGTTATGATCACATGAATATTTGGAAATTCACTTGATGTTTGGAGGGAAAATTCAATATTCAAAATTGGTGCATTGTTCACACATTCCACCACTTCTATTGGCTCCAAAATGATATTTTGAGTGAAATTCAAAAGCATTTCGTGTACTGTTCATCCATAATTTCCATGCATAAGGTGAAATATCAAATTGGCATATGCACCTCTTTTTTGCTAATCCACTTAACCAATGCTTAAACATGCTTAAGAGAGTGATTAGGAGGGAGTATATAACACAAGTCATAACTGTTTTTGCATAACCATAATCACTTTTTCAGATCTAGATCCAAACTCTTGAAATTTTCTCTCAAAATTTTCTCTCAATTTCCTCACATAAATTCACATTCTCTTGATCAATTCATCATCTGGAAGCATCATTGAGCATCATTGAACCTAGATCCACAGCAAATCGTGCAGCATTGAAGATTTCTTGAAGCTTTGAAGCATCCATGGCAGATCCAAGTTCTGGAGGATTTGTGCACATCTGAACCTTAAGCCTTCATTCATTCATCTCTACAAGCACTTTAGAAGATCTGTTTGAGCATTGCAAGGCCTGAATCCATCAATTCCAGTTCTGCTTCTTCAAGAGGTCACAAAATCAACCTCTCTAATTCCTAAAATTGTTATGCTATTGCTGTAGATCTTTGAACACTGATTAATCTGAGCTTCAAATCATTAATTTCCATGCATTATTGTGTTAGATATGGTGGATTAAAGTTTTGATGATGAAATTTGTTTTGCTCGATTTGATCTTGTCTTGATGAATTAACCTTAACCATGCCTGGATTCGTGATGTGTGATGAAAGATGTACATGTTGATGTGCTTATTTTTGGAAACTGAGAAAATTGTTCTTGAGCATGTGATGAACACGATGAAGATGATAGAAATATTTTCCAGAAATCGCGTTTGATCCTCCAAAACCCTTGCCCTGCGTTTTGCATGTGTTTATGAAATGCTCGCTTCTGATTGGTCGCATGGAGTGCGCATGCAAGCGCCTGATTGGCTCGCCTCGCCAACGCATGAATGAAACGGTTGCGTTTCATGCAGCCTGGCGTGCTCCAATTCAAAATTGGCTTGTGTTCGAATCCGGCTTGCCACAAATATTCAAATGCATTTTACTTTATTTCTTTTCCCTCCATCCATGTTCATATGCCTTTGCTTCATGATTTTTTTATTTTTTCTTCACCTTTCAAAATACATAAATAATTAAATAATGCTCCAAAAAATATGAGGTTTTTTGCATTGCCTTCCTTATTGTTTCTAGTATTTTATCAACATTTTTCCATAAATTGTGCTTGGCTGGAAAATTATTTTGCCTAGGGTTTGTGTACATGTGTCCATTCTTGACCTTACCTTGCCATATCCTTTGTGAAATGCTCATTTTTAATCCAATGCTCATGAAATTTTACATGTTGAAACTAGACTCTTGGCTTGACATTTTGGTGTTGATTTGGTATTTTTACCATTTGTGGTTTCTGTTTTATGATCATGTGAATGTTGGTGTGACAATTTGTGTCACACCTTTGCTTGTTCATCTTGATTGATATATTTTCCATGCCAAATGAATTCCAAATGTCCTGATTTTTTGTATGATGCTTGATGTGGATGTTGTGATTGCTCATGATTTGTTCTGGAATTTTTGGAACCATTTCTGATTTAATTGAGATTTTTCATTCTGGATGGTCACATGTGAGCTTTTAAATGGCCTTGAATTTCATTTGATTGTGAAATGCTTGTGGATTATCCAATGAATGTGAAACTTTGAACACTATTTCTAGACATGTTGAATGGTGTTTTGGCTTTGGTTTGAGGTTTTTACCAATTACCATTTCTATCTTAGGCTTATGCTAAGTTGGTGTGACATTTGGTGTCACACATGTGCTTGTTTGTGCTTGCCTTGACTTATGCAATATGATTACCATGCTTAATGATGTCCAATGGCTCTAATTGTTTGTGTGTTGATCATGTTGTATGTTATTTTTACCCATGAATTTTGCCAAGATTATTTGAATCATTTTTGAATTAATGTGCATTTATTGCTTCTGATGCCACAATGTGGTCACAACTTGCATACCTTGCCATGTTTGGTTCATGAAATGGATTTGGTAATTGATATTGAGATGAGACCTTTTGGATTGTGTTCTTGATTGAAGGAAGTTGATTCATGTTAATTATCAGATTCTGTTATGAATTTTTTCTCCATCTTTGACCCTAGGCTTTGACCTAGTGGTTGGTTGCTTATGTTTGAGTTTTGATTTCAGGTGGAGCATTCAAGTTCCTTAGTTGTTGGTGCTCTATCACTTGAGCCTTTGATGTTTACTTTTGACTACTAACCTTGTGTGTTTTGTAGGGTTGTTAACTCATTTGAGTTTGACTTGTGGCTTATGCCTTTGCTCATTGGGTTTGACTGTTTGATATTAGTTGTTGTCTGTTTGTCTGTACAGTTGAACTGATTTGTTTAGATTGTTGTCAGGTACATAAGTTGCTTAAGTTCAATTTGAACTTGCTTTTCTTGGTTGCTTAACCACTTAGGTATAATCCCTAATCTTCATGTAGTCTGGAAGACCTGTCCTGTTATGGGGGCAGGCACCTGTCTGAAGCCCTCCTTAAGAGGCAATGCTTGTGGATGTTTATCTTTGTGCCAAGCAGGTAAAGACCTCTTATGAGGCAATTGGCAGATAAAAGAGATGTGTAATCCATATCCTGCTACTCAGTGTGTCATTCACTTTGCTCACACACCTTGTGTTGATGCATTGTGGATAATAACCCAAGATCATGTTGTGTCAGTCATCTGTGGAGAAGAGTTCCAACTTTCTGAACTCCCACACTTTCATTTGTCTGAAGCTCTCCCAGGCCAGGGATAAGAGCTGTGAGGTCTTACCCTCACTTCCCATTTCATCTGCTTCACCCTAACTCTCAATGTTAGGGTTAAGAGCTAACTACACCCGATTCCAGTTGGCTTGTGTTTCACAGCCTAACCTTGTATGAGCCCAATTGATTGCATATAATGTGTGTGATTGTTTATTGTGCTTGTGTTGTTTGACTGTGCTACTTAGGATAGCTTGCTCCCTGTGCAAGTTAGACGGAAACCTTAACCTAGGACCATTGTGGATTGCATGATAACTATTAGGCTCGAGTCAGGCTCCCTTCTAGTTTGTCATTTCCCAGTCTCTGGTTAAGTTAGAAGTTCTTTCCCTGTTAAGGGGAACTACGTCGCCCTGATCCTCGTACCAGATGAGGTACGTAGGCAGGAGATCGTACGAGGTCTCTCCGGGCACCCTTTTCCTTTTTTGCGTGTGTTTGCTTGACAGCTAGCAGGCTCGAGTACCAGACTCCCTGTTAGCTTGTTTGTTCAACTTTTTTGTTGCTTTTTGACGACTCAGCGTCCGGTTAACCTCTTGTTTGTGTGGAGTCTGACGTAAGTCCAGCGATTGGCAGTCGGTTTCCTGTGTTTGTTTGTGTGTGTTTGGAGTCTGACGTAAGTCCAGTGATTGGCAGTTGGTTTCTTGTGTGTGTTTGTTGGTTCGGAGTCTGATGTAAGTCCAGCGATTGGCATTCGGTTTCCATGTTTGCCTACTTGTGTGGAGTCTGACGTAAGTCCAGCGATTGGCAGTCGGTTTCCTGTGTTGGTTTTGTTTCGGCGTGCGTGAGTCGAACTACGATAGCTCTGATTCTCATTCCAGATGAGATACGTAGGCATAGGATGCGATATCCTAGCGAGCCCTTTCCCCTCTTCTTCCATTTGTGTTCTATTCTAGTGTGTGCGTGCATTCTTTTGAGCAGTGTTTAGCAACCTTTCTTCTATCCTTTTGAGCGTGGATCCCGTCGAGTACGACGGATGCGTAGGGGTGCTAATACCTTCCCTTCGCATAACCGACTCCCGATCCCATCTCTCTTTGGTCGCGAGACCATGTCTTTTCCAGGTTTACTTCGAGCGTTTCCTTTCCCTCTTTTGGGATAAATAACACACGGTGGCGGCTCTGTTTGTTTTTCTTTTTTCCCGTCGGTTGTTTTTCGCGGATGCGACAGAAATATTATATCATCGACATAAATCTGACAAACCATGAGGTCATTTTTGATGTTTTTACAGAAGAGAATGGAGGCCACTTTGCCTCTGATAAAATAATTTTCCAGAAGAAATGAACTAAGTCTTTCATACCAAGCTCTGGGATCTTGTTTTAGATCGTAAAGAGATTTCTTAAGTTTAAAAACATGTTCTGGAAGTTTTGAATTTTCAAAGCCGGGAGGTTGATGGACATACACTTCTTCAGAAATGTAACCATTCAGAAACACGCTTTTGACGTCCATCTGATATAATTTAATGGAAGAATTTATAGCAAAAGATACAAGGAGATGAATAAATTCTAACCTTACGACTGGAGCAAAGGTTTCATTGTAGTCAATTCCTTCTTGTTGACTATAACCTTGTGCTACCAACCGTGTTTTCTTTCTGACAACTTCACCCTTTTCATTTTGTTTGTTTCTGTAGACCCATTTAGTTCCAATCACATGGGTTCCCTTTGGTCATGGTACAAGATCCCAAACATCATTTTTGGAAAACTAATCAAGTTCTTCTTTCATTTCCAGAATCCATTCTTTGTCTTGAAGAGCTTCTTCACATGATGTTGGCTCTATCATAGATACTGGTCCCATAAGTGTTTCTTCAGAAACTTTGAATGTTGATCTTGTTCTGACAGGTTCATTCTTGTTTCCCATAATCAGTTCTTCAGAAACATTCTGCCTATTTCTTTATCTTTTCTGATTGATTGTGATTTCAGGTGCTTCTGAACTTCCTCTTTCTGCTTATTCAGATTCTTTGGTCTTTTCGTCAGAACCTACAAGTGTAATCTCCAGATCTGCAAATATATTATTTAGCGTATGTCTATGTGCTAGATTTTAGTAAGATCTAAGGGATCTCACTTCATTGTCGTTAAGAGAATCCTTAGGTATCTAAAAGGAACACCTAACCTTCGCTTGAAATTCAAAGCTACTCCAGTCCACCCGGCCAAGGTAATTTCGCCTTCAATAAGGACTTAATCCAATAATCTCAACAGATTACAAAAACGTCTAAGAGTTTAACAACCTCTTAGCCCTCTCAAGTATACAGACCTAAACAAGTCACTTGAGGAATTACAAAGAGTTTCAGGAATACAAGTGTTTGACTAGATACTTCTAGATAAGCAACATAAACATACCTTAAGGAACTATGAAAACACAACCACACAATATTGAGCAACAACTCTTGTATGAAAGTATTTCTTAAAACAATGATGGTGAGAATATGAAAATGTTATCGTGTATTAAGATGTCTCTCAGCAGCTTGTGATGAGGCCTTTATATAGCTTTTAGAGATGATACTGTTGGAGGGAAATCAATGGATATTTATTGCCAACTATAGGAGTTAAAGGTATTAAATTGCTTGTCCTTTCCATAGCAGTCTTGGGACATAATCCATAGTTTCCTTAAAAGGATTTGTGTTTCACTTAGAATGCTTCCTGAGTAAGTTTATGATCCGATGATGTCAGATAGAGTGTTGAGCGTGAATCGGAGTAAGCATGATCAGAGTCTTTGAGCAGAGTCCAGATATCTCTTTCAGTCTTCAGATATTATTTTATAGAGTTTAGTTATTCTTGTAATCCTCAGATATTCTTCATATATTTTCAGAATAGTCTTCAGATGTTCTCTTGCAGAGTCTTCAGAAGGTTTCTTACAGAGTCTTCAGATATTCTCTTGAATAGTCTTCAGATGTCCTCTTGCAGAGTCTTCAGAAGGTTTCTTGCAGAGTCTTCAGAAGGTTTCTTGCAGATTCTTCGTATATTCTCTTGAATAGTCTTCAGATGTTCTCTTGTAGAGTCTTCAGAAGGTTTCTTGCAGAGTCTTCAGATATCAGAGTTAAACTTCAGCGTTAAATTCTTCAGGAATTTTGCCGCAGATGCATTCTGTTTGGAGTCAAACCTGATTTCTCTTTATGCTTGTTCAACTTATCTGGACTAGTGCGGATGTCAGATCTTTGTTTCCTTAGTGTCATTTTAACTTAGAAACCTGCACACTTAAGAAAAATATTAGGGTACCAAATTGTTTCATTCTTTGTTATCATCAAAATTTAGAGATACGTTGCAGAATCAAAATCTTGTTCTAACATTAAGCACTTACCAAAGTCTTCCATACTCAACAAAATTTATGTACCATTAATAGATGAAGTCACCATACAACCCAGTTTAATTGACAAGTTACAGTAAAAAGTTTTCACTGAATCCGGGTGTATTGGACCACTGTCAGCAATAACAACACTTAAAACTTGATGGTAAAATAGATCAGGAAAATCAAAACTAGAAGCAGGAAAGAAAGACAAGTTACCATATTTAGGAGTGGTAAGCGGTATGTTCAAAGGATTAGTTGAATGGATAGATGAATCCTCAACAAATTTTCCCTTACCTTTATCTTTTCTTGAAGGTGTCGTGGAGTTGAGCTAGAAGGGGACGAAATTGGGGTTCTGGAGTGAGTAAGTGATTCTGAAAGTTTATGGGTAATAAGGATAATGATGATGGAAAGTGTAGCGGTAAATTCATGGTCATCAAGCTATGGATAAGCTAGAGATCAAATAACAAGAGTCGCCACCGCGCTTTTATTGTTTCCAAGGGAAAAGGGAAAAAGTACGAATAAAACCCAAAAGTAAGAAGTTTTCAAATCAAAACTAATAAAATGTCAGAGATTACAAGTAAGGGGGTTGGTTACACAGAGGGAAGGTGTTAGCACCCAAAGTATCCTAGGTACTCCTAGGGAGCCCTTTTTGTGTGCATATGTATTTGGTACAAAAATGATATTTACAAACAAATAGAATGGGGGGATGAGAAAAGAATTCATTGATTATATTTTTGTGTTTGACAAGACCTTCAGACTTGTGCCTACGTACCAACATAAAAATGAGGGATCAAAACCTCGTAGTTCGTGATACAAATTTCAAAATGGATGCATTGCTTTTATCAAGAATTAAGTTTGAAAGGCACAAAGGCCTAGAAATGGTTTGAATGAGTTAGTTCTTTTTGGCTTTTGAAAGTTTAAGTCAAGTATAGTTAAGTTTATTTACAAATTTGATTTAAGAAAAGAAGTTTGAAAATGCAATGGCATAAGGCCAAAGTTTCTATCTTTTTGCAAAGTGGTCAAAGTTTAGAATAAAATAAGTTCAAACAAAGAAAATTTTAAAAAAAAGGAGGGAGATATTTTGAAATTTAAGAAATGGGGAGAATATGAAGAGACTAATCCTATGCACAAAATTAAAAGTTAAGAGTTGAAAAGATCTGACCGATGGGTAGCAATCCAATAGGCAAGAATGCCATATAGAAACCCCAAATTCCCTTGGACATTTAGAAACTAGCAACACATAAATGCACAATTATATCAATCTTGAAGAGAAAAGGCATCAAATAAAGATAGCCACATCCAAGGTTTAGCCACCCCATGATCTTCTTCAAATTAGCCCATGTAACAGATGAATTCCACAAGTCACAAGTTCAAAATAACACCTTCACAGTGATCATGTTGTAGATGAACTCAGAGGGATCTTGAATGATGTATCAAATGAAGTTTCAAATTGCTAGCACTTGGTTTCACAAAAGTTGGCATTGACCAAGTCCTTTAGCATAGGAATGTTGCCTAAATTCTAAGTCCATTTGTCCAAGATCAAGTCAACAGTCCACACAAAAGTTTTTTAGGGTTTTTGTTGTTATTATGTACATTAATGGTCAAAGACCATACAAACAAGCAAAGTATACACAAACAAGATATATCACACAATATGGTCCAAATGGGCAAAGTGAAAATTGCATTAACATAAACAATTAGAATGGTATGAATAATGGCAAATGAATAAAGATTAAAATTAAATGACATTAAAGTAAATGGCTTGAAATGAAAAGTTAGTTGTTAATGAGTTAGAAGTTAGTATTTTTTTGCTTTTGCTTTTCATTTTAAGTCATTCTTTGGAGAACACTCAACCCACTTATCACAAGCATGGATCCTTGAGCCAAGACATCTTCCAAAGGAAGGAAAAAAGGCCAAGTTTCCACACAATACCATGAAAGAGGGGAGACTTACAATCTCACTAACTAGAATGATATGCCTTTTGTGTCACAAATTTAGCGCTATGTTAAGCAATCGTAATTGGACTTATGTAGAAGTCACAACTATTTGAGGTCGGGCAATAGAATTTTTGTGTTAATGCATGTTAGAGACATAGTATAATGGACTATGCTCATGAAACATACCACACACAAAAAGAATATGCAAAAGAGGTGGCCTAATCTCATCCATACTTATGTTGATTTTTCAACCAACTAGCCTTAGGACTTTGAGATATCATAGGCCAAATGAGATGAATGCATAAAGAAGGGGAATGACATGAAGAGGGAGGGGAATAGATCAAAACTCAAATTGGTTAAAGGAGGACTTTTACCAAATTAATATCATCCATTCATTTTGGGAGATGGAATGTACATTCCATCAATCCCCTAAATCCAATGATATTAACTTGACAAAGTCAAATCAACCTTGACCAAGGCCCAACAACAGGAGTCAAACTCAAACAACTTATCACAATTGGTCAACATAATAAATTGACATTTATTCAAATTAAAAAGACTAAAATAAAACATTTAAATTAAATATGGTTTGTCAAATTCCTAAAACCTCATCAAAATACCAAACAAATGTCCATGAGATTTATCATAGGTCAAACAAGGTCAAAGGACCTTAGAGAAAAAATTTCAGAATTTTTAAAGACTTAAAAGTATTTTTAAACAATTAAAAAATAATCATAAAATCAATTAAATCATGAAAAATATTAATAATGATCCAAAAAATAATTTTAATTCAAAATATGAAAGAGGAAATTATTTGAAATTTTTTGGTGATCTCATATTTTTTGGATCAATATTAAAATTAATATGAATTAATGAAAATAAAAGGATTAAAACAAAAATCAGAAAATATGAAAAAACGTGAGCCACTTGATCTCCCTCATTAATTGAGGTGGCATATTGTCATACCCCAAAATTTGCCCATTAAAAAAAAAAAAAAAAAAAAAGAAAACGAAAAAAAAAAAATTTTAATTAATTAATTAATTAATTAATTAATTAATTAAATAATTAAAATAAATATATAAATAAAATATAACAAATTATTTTGGACTTGGGTCTCCCTCATTCCAAGCCCATTACCCACGAAATTAGTCTATAAATACTGAAGTTTCAGTAGAGGAAAGGACACTGGGAGTTACACTAGGAGATTCACTGGAGAAAGAAGGAAGAGAAGCAAAACACTCTGAGGTTTCCTTGGAACAAAACCTTGAGGAAAAAGAAAGAGAGAGAACAGAGAAGGACAGATAGAAACTTTGGCATAGGAACCCTGCCAACCCGGAGAATTCAGAGTAAAGAAATCCGGAAAGCAGCCCATCCGCACCGAAGCCACCGCCGCCCAATTCCCGCTGCCTAACTTATTCCGATACTACAAGTGGTCAATCCCTTCAACCTTGAATTGGCAAACAGGTTTGCGTATCTCTATTGTTTATACTTTCAATTGGCCATATCTACACATATAATGCATCATGATTAAATGTTGATATATAAGTTGCTTTCGTATGTGAATTTAAATATGCCTGAATACCCTGAATGTTTGACCCTGCTGTTCCTGTGATAAAATGCCATAAAGTTCAAGGTTCCTAACATGGGGCTGTTTTTTTTTCAAAATTCAAAATCCGTGGCCGCTCACTAGCACCTCGCTAGGCGAGCCTGGGGCGAGTATTCGCCTGGCCTTCGCTAGGCGGGGCAGAGGCGAACGAGACAGTAGCTGGCTTTTCTATTTCTGTTTTTTTTATGTTTTATCATAGCCATGCATAATTCATCCTATCCTATTTATTGTTGTGATATTTCTCCGGTGTAATCTTCGATTGCACCCTGATTTGGTGTTCTGACATGTTTCTTTTTTTGAGTTTCGTAAAGGTTCACATATCCCAGGAAAAGGTTATTGGCTAGGTATTCCACTTTATTTGTGGGATACCCTTGTGGAGTTTCACCCTAAATTAATTTTTAATGTATTAATTTCTAATGCATTAATTTTTAATATATTATTTTTAATAATTTTAATGTGGAGTTTCATCCTAATTATATAATTAATTGTAAAACTTTGCCTTTGAATAAGTGATCTTGGACCTCTCTTTGTTGCCTTACGATTACGATATTACGGTCATGTCCCGCGAACGTGGGGATACCCTTAGCAAAGACCCTTCGGTTAAATCATCATAAAATAAATTATAGTCCCTCGGATGTTGCCTTCGAATATACAACTTTGTCCCTCGATGACCCTCCGATGTTGCCTACGGTTAAATGATGATAGTCCCTTCGAATGCTAAGGTATCCTCATAACTGTTGCCTTCAATGACCAATCGATGACCCTACGATGACCCTTTTACATCCAAAGGATAAAACTACTTATTTCTCAATAATAAGGACAGTTTTACCCTCATAAGGATAGGAAATACTCATAAAGACCTTGGGTCGGTATAACTCTTAATTGCTGGCTCACAACCTAAAACATTTTTTTCACACCTCACACCTTTCAAAATACCTTCAGAAAATCACCACTTGGTATACATTCATACTAGAATCATTACCGAGTTATATTTTTCTAAACAATTTTCAAAACTAAACGAGATAATCACTTTGTATACATTCATACAAGAATCATTACAAAGTTAAATTCTCTTTTCAAAACAATTTTTCTAAACAATTCACAAACACTTTTTTTTCAGACAAAAATAATATAAGTGATCGAGCAATTAAGAGCCCATGGATAACCATGGATACAAAGGGTGCTAACACCTTCCCTTTGTATAATGTACCTCCCGAACCCAAAATCTGAATTAAGGTCTTTCCTGTTCTTTTCCACCTTTCCTTATTGGATAAAAGAAAAGTCGGTGGCGACTCTTGCTAACCGCGACATTGCGATAAAAAACACAAAAAGTCCAGTTCACCGTATGACAGAACTGGCGACTCTGCTGGGGACGCTAAATATTTAAAAAGAGAGGTTACCTTAAAAACAAGATCACTTATTCAATTTGTCTGATTTATTTTTAAGGGATTGCTTGGGTATGTTATGCTTGAGTGAAAGATCCTACACCCGGATCTAGTGTACCTTAGGTAAGTAGCAAGAGATCATCGCGACTGTCCGGCGTATACTGGAATGGTCAAAATGATGGCTACGGTTAATGTGGCACTTTGGATGTCCTGATGTTCCTCATGTTAGTTGAGGAAATATTTGGCATTCGCGTGGTGTCATAAAAGCATTAACCAGACCTTTAGAACCCTAATTGACTCATCCTGGCCATTAGAAAGTAGTGAGATAACTGGCTTCGGTTCCGACTGGAGTTGGTTGAGACTCGATACTACACTCTTTGAGATTGGACTTTAGGGAAGCTTCGGTCAACCACTTGGTGTTGCACTGAAGTGGACTTAAGGAAAGGTCAATGATTTGAGATCCTTCTAGAACCCGGTTACTATTCTAAGACAGGTTGAACCAACCAAACTTCAGTGGGGAGGGTATTTACCTATGGAACTCACGCAAGCCTTAAAACCTAGGAATGATTGTTGTGTGACTTGCTTGTGCTTGTTATTTATCTAACAACATGACATCATAACAACATAACATCATAACATCATGGCATTGTACTAACCATTTCAAGGATTTAGGGATTTAACTCTGCTAAAAAAAAAAAAAACAGAAAAAAACAAAAACAAAAGCAAAAACAAAAAGGCTCTTTTTGTTAGTTTATGCAAAGTTAAATCCCGAAAGTCCTTGAAAACATTTCGTACATTGCATTGCATCGCATAACAGGTATTCTAAAGGATCAGTGTTCTCACGATTTTCCTATCGAACAGATTCCAGCAGATTCAAACAGATTGAACAATGGCTCTCGAACAAACTGTCAAAGATCTCCAGGCCCAGAATGCTCAATTCCAGGAAATGATGCTGAGCTTATCCAAGGGGCAGGAGGAACTGAAGGCTCTTTTGCTCGAGAAGAAGAAGGACCAGAAACCTGTGGGGTATATTAATCCTGGGAGAAGGCTCAAAGGACAGGCTACCGGAGTCAAGATTAGAATTCCGAAGGATTCAGAAGAAGAGACTGAAATTGGTTCGGAAGATGAGAATCCTTATCCCGTCAATTCTGAAGACGACGATGAAGATTATGAACGTGAACAGTACTCTCCGAAGGATGATAAGTACAAGTTGCTGGAAGAACGTATGCTAGCCATGGAGGGTCAGAAAATGCCCGGTCTGGATTTCGAAAACTTGGGACTGGTCTCTGATGTGGTCATTCCCCGCAAATTCAAGGTTCCTATTTTCACTAAGTATGATGGTGCCTCTTGTCCTCAGATGCATCTAAGGGCTTATGTGAGAAAGATTCAGCCGCACACTACTGATAAGAAACTGTGGATCCATTTCTTCCAAGAGAGTCTGTCTGGCACACAGTTAGAGTGGTATTATCAGCTTGAGAGCTCTAACATCCGCACCTGGACTGATTTAGCGACAGCCTTCTACAAGCACTACCAGTATAATTCTGAATTAGCACCAAATCGGTTACAGTTACAAAATATGACTATGGGCTCTAAAGAAAGTTTCAAAGAATATGCTCAAAAGTGGAGAGATTTGGCTGGCAGAGTCAAACCCCCTATGACTGATCGAGAGTTAGTGGACATGTTCATGGGTACACTGACTGGCCCATTCTACAGCCATCTACTGGGAAGTTCTTCGTCAGGTTTCACTGAACTTATCTTGACAGGTGAACGGGTTGAAAGCGGCATTCGAAGTGGAAAGATACAGGCAGCTACTTCTGCAAGCACCAAAAAGTCCTATCAGGGAAGGGATGAATCAAATGCTGTGTACAGTCAGAAGGGTCATAACAAGAAAAATCGTGACCATATTGTTGGGGCAGTTACGATTGCAGCACCGCCATCTCAAGACAGGCCGAGAAGGCAGTTTACCAAGATCAATATGACTTTAGCACAGGCACTACAGGGTATGCTAAAAGCCAATTTAATTACCCTCAGAGATCCTCCTATGAAGCCCAACACTACTTCCCCTCGTTATAATCCCAATGCCAGGTGTGCCTATCACTCCGACAGCCCTGGGCATGATACAAACGATTGTTGGCCGCTGAAGAATAAGATTCAGGATATGATCGACGCTGGGGAAATTGAATTTGATCATCCGGTTACTCCTAATGTCATCACTGCTCCTATGCCCAATCATGACAAGACTGTTAATGCTGTGGAAGATGTGAATAGCGATTACAACTTGGATAACTGGAAGGCTGAAGACACTATTCCGACTTCCTTTAGTCAGGAGTAATTGTTTTGTTGTTTATTCAATGTATCAAATTTGGTTAAATATTTTGTCATTCTCATAAGCATATTTATATTCAATAAATCAATGGACTTTTTGCATTCAAATATTGCGCTCTTTATCTTTCCTGTCATTTTTTTTTCAAACAAGCTATGTTTCTTGCACACACTCACGTAACAATTTGCCGATCCATATCCACTCTGGATCCTGTTGATAATAGTTCTGCTACTGTTCATTATGACTTCGAAAATCCGATCTACCAAGCCGAAGATGGAAGTGAGGAAGATTGTGAAGTACCTGAAGAACTTGTCAGACTGTTACTGAAAGAAGAAAGGACTATACAGCCGCATGAGGAGTCAATTGAAACTGTCGATCTGAGTACTAGAGTAGACAAGAAAGAAGTCAGAAGCCTCTTGGGGCACTTGAATTACATTGCCCGATTTATCTCCCATTTGACTGCTACTTGCAAACCCATCTTCAAATTACTGAGAACAGTCAAGAGATGATAAAATCAAGAAGTATCTCCAGGAACCTCCAATTCTGATGCTACCAGTTGAAGGAAGACTTCTAATTATGTATTTGACCGTGTTAGAAAATTCAATAGGGTGTGTTGGGGCAACATGACGAGTCTGGTCGAAAAGAGCATGCAATATACTGCCTTAGCAAAAGGTACCGACTGTGAAACAAGATACTCACAGCTCGAGAAAGCTTGCTACGCTTTGGCCTAGGCTGCTCGCCGACTAAGACAGTATATGTTGAAACATACCACTTTATTGACTTCTAAGATGGATCCTATCAAATATCTATTCGAGAAATCTGTTGTCTCCTGAAAGAGTTATCACTGACAATGGTACTAAACTGAACTCTACACGCAGTTCAAAATAATAAAAAACCATAACTCTTCTCTGTACCGGCCAAGGATGAACGGCGCCATGGAGGCTGCTAACAATGTCCAGAAGCTCATACAAAAGATAGCAGTAACATACAAAGACTAGTATGAGATGTTACCCTTTGCTCTCCATGGTTATCGCACTTCAGTGCACACTTCGACAGGGGCAACTCCCTTCTCTTTAGTCTATGCAACGGAAGTTGTTTTACCAGCAGAAGTTCAGATCCCCTCTCTAAGGATCATGAAAGCTGTAGACCTAGATGAAGATGAATGGATTCAGACTCGACTCGATCAGAGACTTGCGACTGTATGTCATAGCCAGATATATCAGAAGCGCATGACCCAGGCATTTAACAAAAAGGTCAAAAGACAGGTTTATCAAACTGGTGACTTGGTGGTCAAACGTATCATCCTACCACAAACTGACCCCAGAGGCAAATGGACTCCCACATACGAAGGGCCATTTGTAGTTAAGAAGGTATTCTCTGGTGGAGCCATGATACTCGCTACAATGGATGGTGAAGACTTCCCACATCCCGTGAACGCGGACATAGTTAAAAAATACTACGCATAAAAGAGACCCGCTAGATCGACGTATCTAGGCAAAAGTAAGGGCATCCCGGCGAACCAAAAGGGTTCGGGCAAAAATTAGGGATATATATATAAAACATGTACACCCGGCAAGTCGAAAACCTGAAAAGGCAGCTTGGGCAAAAAGGGGTATCCTGGTGGACTGAAAACCTGAAAAGGAGGTCCAGGCAAAAATTAAGGATTAAAGCGTATGACTATGTCCCGTTCTCAAACAACTTCATCCAAGTTCAAGGGACTGACCAAGCCAATCACTTCTATCCGACAGCAGGGGATGAGATGCTTAAAGACATAATGACAGTAGTAGACCTAAAATCAATAGGACTTTTTCTGCATAGCTTTCTCTTTGTTTTGACAATTTCCTCTTACTAGGATTTTTGTCTCTTTGTACACGATTTGCCTGTTTATAGGCCTTCTTTCAAAATCAATACAACCCTCTTTCAAAAAAAAGTTGCTTTTGTTTTACTTTTTCTGTTTTGTTTGCGTAAACGTCCATTGATTTAATTTGAATTAATATGTGCATTTGAATATGACTGATGTTTATCAAAAATACGTACACAGAATAACAATAGCGATTACTACAAGACTTCAGGATCGAGGAAAAGTTCTAACCATGCTTCCAATGAATCCGCTACCAATTCTCTTCCCCCAGCAAGCCTGTTGTTCCCCAAGGAGAAATTGGCATTATTCCCCGGCAAAGCCAGCTATTTCCCAGAAGAGGTCAGCATCATCAGACAGATTGATCATCTCATCCATCCCCAGCCAGACTCTATTGTGTGTTTCCACCATCAGACAGAAATCAAGTACCCCCAGCTAAGAAAGGGTCATCAATGCAAATACCTCCGACCAGAAGACTGAGATTCATTTCCCTAGTAGAGCCCCCTGGAAGAACGCTTCAGACGCATAGGGCCTTCATTACATCATTCCATGCATACAATGTTCATTCCGCATCATATACATTACATCATTTCTTAACATATACATGCATACAATGTTCGCATTTATTTCAGACACATGATTCACTCATTACATCATTTCACAGCCCACGCCTGCATACAACATTTGCATCTCATGCATCATGACATGGCATGAAGCTAACTTTATTTTTCAGGTTAATTATCCTCCTGATACAGTCAAAACAAAGGTCCATTCAAGCGGACATCTTTACCTATTACATTCAAGATTTAACTATATCCCTCAGATACTGCCTAGCGCACGGTATATTCCGAGGTGTAGTCTGGCGTACGACTGCTTTCTTCTTCAACTACATCTTTCAGATATACTCCATGTCAACATTCATTCTGACATCCTCCTAACAATGGCATCTATGAGTTCATCCCAGACGTTTATTGCAAATACAACATATACAAATATTATCAGATACAGCCTAACGTACGGTTTATTCTGATTCAGCTTAACATATGACTCCTTCAACTCAGAGACGATCTAATGTATGATCCATTCTGACCTTCAAGTCCTCAGATTCTGCTCAAATACAGTCTAATGTACGACCAAGTTAGACCTTCAAGTCCTCAGATTCTGCTCAAATACAGTCTAATGTACGACCAAGTTAGACCTTCAAGTCCTCATTCTACTCAGATACGGTCTAATGTACGACCCAGTTAGACCTTCGTCTCCTCAGATGCTACCTAGTGTACGGTACATTTCTGAAGTGTAGTCTAGTGTACGACTACCCCCTTTTATCATCAGATTCAGCCTAATGGACGGCTCATTCTGCTCAGATACGGTCTAATGTACGACCAAGTTAGACATTCGTCTCCTCAGATGCTACCTAGTGTACGGTACATTTCTGAAGTGTAGTCTAGTGTACGACTACCCCCCTTTTATCATCAGATTCAGCCTAATGGACGGCTCATTCTGCTCAGATACGGTCTAATGTACGACCAAGTTAGACATTCGTCTCCTCAGATGCTACCTAGTGTACGGTACATTTCTGAAGTGTAGTCTAGTGTACGACTACCCCCCTTTTATCATCAGATTCAGCCTAATGGACGGCTCATTCTGCTCAGATACGGTCTAATGTACGACCAAGTTAGACATTCGTCTCCTCAGATGCTACCTAGTGTACGGTACATTTCTGAAGTGTAGTCTAGTGTACGACTACCCCCCTTTTATCATCAGATTCAGCCTAATGGACGGCTCATTCTGCTCAGATACGGTCTAATGTACGACCCAGTCTCCTCAGATGCTACCTAGTGTACGGTACATTTCTGAAGTGTAGTCTAGTGTACGACTACTCCCTTTTACCATCAGATTCAGCCTAATGGACGGCTCATTCTGCAACTCAGGTTCGATCTAATGTACGATCCATTCTGAACTCCAGCAACTCCAATGCGGTCTAACGGACGACCCATTTGGACCTTCAAACCCTCATATGCTACCTAGTGTACGGTACACTTCTGAAGTGTAGTCTAGTGTACGACTACCCCTTTCATCATCAGACACAGCCGAACGGACGACTCTCTCTTCAACTCAGATACGATCTAGTGTATGATCCATTCTGACCCTTTATCCCCAACAGCATATGACACACTCCGACTCCCCAGCGAAGTCGACAGCCTAATGGATGACTCATTATTCGGTCTAATGGACGACCCAGTGTGGCACCCATGTCTTCAAATTGGCCTAATGTACGGCGCAATCTGAAGCTTTCATCATCAAACCTCCCGGATGGCATCTTTAAGCCCATCTCCATCAAGACCAACTGCCGATTGACAAGTGCAAATTTTTGGGGCATTCTAGTGTTCAATATTCTTTTACCTCCAGACCACGAATGGCATACACACCATTCTAACTCTCTCGGTTCAAGAATATTGAACAGGGGCAGCTGTCATACCCCAAAATTTGCCCATTAAAAAAAAAAAAAAAAAAAAAAAAAGAAAACGAAAAAAAAAAAAAATTTAATTAATTAATTAATTAATTAATTAATTAAATAATTAAAATAAATATATAAATAAAATATAACAAATTATTTTGGACTTGGGTCTCCCTCATTCCAAGCCCATTACCCACGAAATTAGTCTATAAATACTGAAGTTTCAGTAGAGGAAAGGACACTGGGAGTTACACTAGGAGATTCACTGGAGAAAGAAGGAAGAGAAGCAAAACACTCTGAGGTTTCCTTGGAACAAAACCTTGAGGAAAAAGAAAGAGAGAGAACAGAGAAGGACGGATAGAAACTTTGGCATAGGAACCCTGCCAACCCGGAGAATTCAGAGTAAAGAAATCCGGAAAGCAGCCCATCCGCACCGAAGCCACCGCCGCCCAATTCCCGCTGCCTAACTTATTCTGATACTACAAGTGGTCAATCCCTTCAACCTTGAATTGGCAAACAGGTTTGCGTATCTCTATTGTTTATACTTTCAATTGGCCATATCTACACATATAATACATCATGATTAAATGTTGATATATAAGTTGCTTTCGTATGTGAATTTAAATATGCCTGAATACCCTGAATGTTTGACCCTGCTGTTCCTGTGATAAAATGCCATAAAGTTCAAGGTTCCTAACATGGGGCTGTTTTTTTTTCAAAATTCAAAATCCGTGGCCGCTCGCTAGCACCTCGCTAGGCGAGCCTGGGGCGAGTATTCGCCTGGCCTTCGCTAGGCGGGGCAGAGGCGAACGAGACAGTAGCTGGCTTTTCTATTTCTGTTTTTTTTATGTTTTATCATAGCCATGCATAATTCATCCTATCCTATTTATTGTTGTGATATTTCTCCGGTGTAATCTTCGATTGCACCCTGATTTGGTGTTCTGACATGTTTCTTTTTTTGAGTTTCGTAAAGGTTCACATATCCCAGGAAAAGGTTATTGGCTAGGTATTCCACTTTATTTGTGGGATACCCTTGTGGAGTTTCACCCTAAATTAATTTTTAATGTATTAATTTCTAATGCATTAATTTTTAATATATTATTTTTAATAATTTTAATGTGGAGTTTCATCCTAATTATATAATTAATTGTAAAACTTTGCCTTTGAATAAGTGATCTTGGACCTCTCTTTGTTGCCTTACGATTACGATATTACGGTCATGTCCCGCGAACGTGGGGATACCCTTAGCAAAGACCCTTCGGTTAAATCATCATAAAATAAATTATAGTCCCTCGGATGTTGCCTTCGAATATACAACTTTGTCCCTCGATGACCCTCCGATGTTGCCTACGGTTAAATGATGATAGTCCCTTCGAATGCTAAGGTATCCTCATAACTGTTGCCTTCAATGACCAATCGATGACCCTACGATGACCCTTTTACATCCAAAGGATAAAACTACTTATTTCTCAATAATAAGGACAGTTTTACCCTCATAAGGATAGGAAATACTCATAAAGACCTTGGGTCGGTATAACTCTTAATTGCTGGCTCACAACCTAAAACATTTTTTTCACACCTCACACCTTTCAAAATACCTTCAGAAAATCACCACTTGGTATACATTCATACTAGAATCATTACCGAGTTATATTTTTCTAAACAATTTTCAAAACTAAACGAGATAATCACTTTGTATACATTCATACAAGAATCATTACAAAGTTAAATTCTCTTTTCAAAACAATTTTTCTAAACAATTCACAAACACTTTTTTTTCAGACAAAAATAATATAAGTGATCGAGCAATTAAGAGCCCATGGATAACCATGGATACAAAGGGTGCTAACACCTTCCCTTTGTATAATGTACCTCCCGAACCCAAAATCTGAATTAAGGTCTTTCCTGTTCTTTTCCACCTTTCCTTATTGGGTAAAAGAAAAGTCGGTGGCGACTCTTGCTAACCGCGACATTGCGATAAAAAACACAAAAAGTCCAGTTCACCGTATGACACATATCAAGTGGCCTAAAACGCACGTTCCACCAAACACACGAGTCAGCATGCTGCAGGGATGCTAATCACAATGGACGCGTGAGATTAAAATATTTCAACTGGATCCTATGGTTGGAGACGTGCCAACACACTGCTGGAGCTGTAACTCCGGTCTTCTACTCCGGTGGACCTCACCGGACTGGTCCACCCTCAACCGTTACCAAAATAAAAAAGGAGGACATGATCTGAAAGAAAGAATGGTGTAGAGCACGAATCTGACCTCAATTTCAACTAACTCCAAATATATAAAAAGATATGATGAGTTGAATTTTGGGGTGTGTCAACTGAGTTGCTCCGATTTGACCTCTAAGCAACTCAATCTTCTTGCCTACATTGATAGGACTTCAGACAACCAAAGATCCAAGAGAATTGAGAAGAATTGAGTGAGAATTGGAGAGGAAGTTTTCTGAAAATTACCTTCAATGTTATGCAGTTCTTGATGTTGCTTGCTCCAAACACGATCTGATCACACTTAAGAAGCTAGCAGGAAGTGATTAGAGAGGTTGCAAGGCTTTGGATCCTGGAGTTCTTGAATCTCCAACAATTAAGATTCAAACTTAAATTTCAAATTGAAATTTCTCAAGTTTTCCTTTAGAATGAGAAGGTTTCAATGGGGGGCAAAGTTGGCACGCAAAAGGTTGTTCAAATGAGCTCAGAGGGCTTCTATTTATAGCCAAAGGGAATTATATTTGCACACTTCAAAAATCTATCCAAATTTAGCAATGTGAATGGCACGAGTGCATGGGCATGTACAGGCCCATGATGCAATGCATTAAGATCCAAAATGATTCCAATTGAGGTCTGAATGAAGCTTGGATGGCAAGGCATTGTGAAATGAAATTTGTGCAATTGACTCTTTCCAATGATGCAGCCCTGTTAAAGTCATGCGCAGACCTAGCAAACCTCATCCAAAATGCATGAACTTGGTTTCTTTGGAAAGCTTGGATCAAGGGGAACAAGTTTGTTTTTCAACACTTTTTCATTTGGAGCTTGGAACATGGATAATTTTGAGGTGAAAGTTTGGAAATTTCAACATGTTGAAAATTTTTCTAAGTGTCAAGCCATATACCTCAATATTCCACCTTACTTAACTTTTTATGTGAGCTTCAAATGAGAAAAGTGTATTCATCAAAGTTGTATCCCTTTAAAATACCTTCAAAATGGTCACCAATTTTATGTCATTTGGATTTAGAATGATAGATTTATGCATTTTTGAAGTTTGGAAAAATCACTTGTTCAATGGTATAGGTCAAAAGTGACTTATAATGTAACCTCATATCACATGCTCATAAAAGTTGAATTTACTCTCACCCCAAACATCAAGGTTGAAGTAATCCTCTTGAATTTGATTGTGCAACTTGGAGATATTTCATCTCATAAAAATTGAGCAAGTTATGGCCTTGAGAAGTTGACTTTCAAATTAGGGTTTAGACAAAATGACCTATAGTGTTTCAACACAGAAAATGATTTTCCAAGAAAAATTAGCTCCAGGTCTCAACATGAAAGTTGTTTAGAATATCATTTAGAGTAACTTTTATCTTGGAATCATTTTCATATGGTGAAAATTGTAGGAGATAGGGTCTAGGGAGACCCAGTTTTGATCAAATGAATTCATCTGGCCAACCACCATCAACCAACTTACTAACCTTCAATTCTTTTGACTTTCCTAATTCATGGTATATCATATATGCATAAGATGATGAATTTTGAATTGTCCCTTGAGAAATTTGATCAATTGGTGAGATAGCTTGTTGGAGAAGTTACTTAAGATACCAAGTCAAACTAGGGTTTCCAAGGTAAATCACCCTCAAACTCTTGAAGAAAACTTGACCAATATAACATGTAGAGGTCAATGGGACTCATATATGATGCTCATCACCATTCTTGGATCAATTCATGGTTGTGCTCTTTGTAATGGGGGTCTCAAACCCTAGATATGAACTTGATAGATCAATGGAGATCATGCCCTACCTACAAAAGAGTTAGGCAAATACAAAGACATATTTTTGGTATTGTGGTTAGTAAATGATGATATAAAAGTATGATACAATCACATAGTTCTTGGTGATATATCCCAAAACAAACCCAATGAAAGAGGGGTAAGGAGGATGCCAATGTATGATCCCAATGCTAATGCTTATGATGAAATTGCATGAGGGATCTTAGGGTCAAAATTGGGGTCATACAAGTATGAGAATTTGGTAATTTATAGTGTGAAAATATACGTAGGGAGTAAAGATTTTGTTGGGAGTTTTTGGGAGGTGAATGGGTAATTTATGATAAGATTTTCCCAAGAGAAAGATAGTGGAAGAAGATTTTTTCAAGCATTAAAAGCCATTAAAAGAAATTATGAAAAAAAGTGCTTATTTAATAGGTGTAACCGGTTAATAGAAACACTGTAACTGTTTACCTGTGACTCAATAAAAATATTTAAAAAATAAAAATAAAATTTCGAGTTGTTAAGCGGTTAACACAACCGTGTAACCGATTACATGCAGAAAAGTTTGAATTTTTTTCTTAAATAGAATGCATAATGAGGAAAATACCAAAAGATTTAACACACAAAAGACATTTAATCATACATAATACATATTATAGGACATACCGCATGTTTAATTTTGAATAAACAAAAAGGATGTATTAATTCACATATGAATTGAAAATTAAGTTATATAGAATGTAACAAAAGCATGTACCTTGATAAAAATTTAGAAGAGCGTCGATAAGTGCAAGTTTTGACTATTTTTAAAAACATGGCATTTTTCAATTCTAAGTTGCTATTTCAATAATTAATTGTCCCGATTTTTTACAGAATGTTATATATTTTGAATTTGGCTTTGGTATCCTTGATGTGTGTGCAGGAAACCAAATAATAAAGGCACAGAACCAAGAAGTTATGAGCAAAGCAATTTTTTTGAAAATAAGGCTTGGTCGTTGGGCGAACAGTGGTGAAGAGGAAGCAAGCTTTTCAGGTGAGCTTGAGTTCATCAGACGAGATCCTGGTCGTCGGGTGAATGTAGATATTTTCCAAATGTGGTTTGATGCATTTCTGAGTGAGAGGTGGGCAATAAAGTGACTTTCTTCGGGCGAGACAGGAAATTCTCAATTTTGTATAAATAGGTCCAAATCAGATTTTTAGGTATGGTTTTGGGAAATTTTAACCTCATTTCCATTATCCACCATTTTTTAGTTAGGAGAGATAGATACTTAGAAAACAACAAGTGGAGGGTGCTTCTTGAAGATCCGAAGTTGGATTTGCCTCTATCGTTGGGAAATCATGGTGGATGTTTGTTCATCTTCATTCTTTTCTTAAATACCTTTCTTGTTGAGATTGTATGTAAGTTCACTTTTATAGTATATTTTTTTATTAATCATGACGTTATGTATAATCTATTCACAAATTTATTGAAGGTGTGAAAAACACAAGAAATGGGGGTTTGAATTGGGTTTTTAAAAGCAAAAGCTTTTTCCAAAACAAAAAATCTACTAACAAGTTGAATTATGAAGAGATAAAAACACAATGATTTTTATCCTGGTTTACTTGAAACTCAAAGCTAATCCAGTCCATCCGGCTGGATGATTTGCCTTATACACAAGGACTTAATCCACTATAATTAACACATTAAAATAAACACAAAGAATACCCTTCTTTGTCTTCTCAAGGATCCAACTAAACCTTAGTATCCTCAAGGATTCATAACGAAAAGCTTTCTTTGTCTTCTCAAGGATAACCTCCTTAAGGAATCAAACAAATAGTTTGAATACAAGTTTATGTGTTACAAGATGCTTCTTCAAAAACATATTTTACACAAACAAATAATAAATACTTAAATAACATTGAATACAAAAGATGAGCTTTTCACAAAGAAAATTAGCTTGTGTAGTTCAGCAGCAATAAAGCAAACGCCAGAGTTCTTCAAGTCTCCAATGCATGCTTATATAGTGTGAGCATGTGACATTGAAGGGCAAAATGGGGAAATCTCATTGAGAAGCTATCCACTGTTGGATGAGAAAGGAATGATACCATATATGTCTTTTCGCCCATAAAATCAGCGACATGTGTGATGAATAGTACAGTCCTTGCCCATGAAATCAGGTAGTGGAAAGGTTGTTCGATTTGTACTGTGTACTATTTGATCACGTTCCCATTTGATTTTATCTTCAGATTCATTGGCTTCTGATAAAAGATGATTGAAGCATGAAGTGAAGAAATAGAGACTTGGATTCATAAACTTCAGAACCTTGAGTCAGAATCTTGACAATGTCAGTAGTCTGGCTTGAGTTCTTCAGAGTCTTTAGAATCTTCAGAGTCTTCAGAAACCTCAGTCAGAACCTTAATAACTTCAATAGTTTGTCTTGGATCTTCAGAATCTTCATCTACTTAACACAACTTCAGAAGCTTTCCATTCCTCAAAAGCTTATTGATCATAGTCACGTCCAGAAGCAAAACAATTGAGAGAATATTGCAACAATAACATAGTGTCTCCTTAGAAGCTTTTGATGGGTGAGAAAATGCAGAAGCAGAAAGAACATTGCAGCAGCAATATTGACGTCTTTCAGAACTTCTAATTGCAACGTGTAGCGGTAAATTCATGACCATCAAGCTATGGATAAGCTTGACGTCAATAAAACTAGAGTCGCCACCGCGCTTTTATTTTTTCCAAAGTAAAATGGAAAAGTACGAATAAAATCCAAAGATAAGAAGTTTTCAAATCAAAACTAATAAAGTTCCAGAGATTACAGGTAAGGGGGTTGGTTACACGGAGGGAAGGTGTTAGCACCCAAAGTATCCTAGGTAGTCCTAGGGAGCCTTTTTTTTATGTGTGCATGTGTTTTTGGCATAAATGATGTTTGAGAAAAAATAGAGTGTGGGGATGAGAAAAGAATTCATTGATTATATTTTTGTGTTTGACAAGACCTCCGGACTTGTGCCTACGTACCAACATAAAAATGAGGGATCAAAACCTCGTAGTTCATGGTAAAAATTTCAAAGTTGGTGAATTGCTTTTAACAAAAGTTTAATAATAAAAGGCTCAAAGGGCCAAAAGTTTGAATGAAGTTGTTAGTTCTTTTTGTCTTTGAAATTTAAGTCAATATGATTAAGTTTATTTACAAATTTGATTTAAGAAAGAGTTTGAAAATTCATTGGCATAAGGCCAAAGTTTCTAACCATTAAAGTAAGGCTTAAGTTTGAAATCACAAGCAAAGAAAGTTTTTGAAAAGGGGAAGAGTTTTTGAAATTTAAGAAGTGGGAGGAGATGAAGAGGCTATCCTAAGCATAAAAAATTAAAAGTTGAGAGTTGAAAAGATCTGACCAATGGGATGCAATCCAATAGACAAGAATGTCATATAGAAACCCAATTTCCCTTTGGACTTTAATCAAGCAATCATCAATAAGCAATGAAAAATATCAGACATCATGAAGATCAAGGCATTAAATAAAGATAGTCACATCCAAGCAAGCAATCCCAAAAGCTAGCAGTCTTCTTTGTCTTCTCATGTATCAGATGAAACATTCCTTGATCAACTCATAATAAAGCATCAGACACAAGGTCAAAATAACAATTAGCACAAAGACAAAGTAGCATATGAATTCAAACAATATCCAAGGCTTGCCTAAGATGAAGGCTCAATCCATAATAGCTTGATCTCAAAATGTTAGAATTGGCCAAGTCCTTTTTGCACAAGGAATGTTGCCTAGTTCTAAGTCCAAGAGTTCAGAACAAGATCAACAACCCACCAGATATTTTTTAGGGTTTTTGTTGTTATTAAGTATTTTAAGGTCTTAAGACCATAAACAAAACCAAAATGCATAAACAATATATACAATCACAAGATATGGCTCAAATGAGCAAAGTGAAAATGACATAAACATAAACAAGTAAAATGAAATATAAATGGCAATGAATGATAAATGACTGAAATTTAAATTGCATAAAGTAAATGACTTGAAAGTAAAGCTATATTAACAAGAGTTAGTCAAATGTTAGTCGAAGGTTAGTTAAAGGTTAGTGGTGTTTTTTTTAATTGATTAAGTCATTCTTTGGAGAACACTCAACCATTCTTTCACAAGTATGAATCCTTAAACCAAGACATCTTCCATGAGAAGGGCTCCAACTTGGATAATTCAACAAGTATGCCACTAGCTTTCATGAAAGGAAAAAAGGTCAAGTATCCACACAATACCATGAAGAATGGGAGACTTACAATCTCACTTAATAGAATGTTATGCCATTAGGGTCAAATTTAGCTCTATGTTAAGCAATCGTAATTGGACTTATGTAGAAGTCATAACTATCTGAGGCCAGGCAATAAAAATTTAGGTGTTAATGCATGTTAGAGATTTGGTATGAAGAACCAAACTCCTTAAACACACCACACGCTAAAAGAAAATATCTAGAGGGAGGGACCTATCTCCGTCATACTTGTATTCGTTCATATAACACAAAGTCATTGATGAACCAATTAGCCTTAAGACATTAGAGATTTCATTGGTCAAATGAGGGGATGGGAAAGAATAGTGATGAAGATGAAGAGGGAGGGGAAAATAGAAACACAAATTGGTCATGAGAGGAATTTCATCAAATCAAAACCATCCATTCATTTTGGGAGATGAAATGTACATTTCATCAATCCCCTAAATCCAATGGTTTTGATCCAACAAATGTCAAATCAACCTTGACCAAGGCCCAAATAGAAAGTCAAACATCACAAGACCATAAAAATGGCTCAACATAATTTTTAAGCATTTAATCAATTAAAAATCCAATTGAAAGTGAATTAAAATACATTTTAATTTGGTCAAACCTAAAATCTCTTCAAAACACCAAATAAATGGCCAAGAGATTTATCCTAGGTAAACCTAGGTCAAATGACCTTAGACAAAAAATTACATTATTTTTGAAAAGTCAGAAGTATTTTTAAACAATTAAACATATGCACAAAAACATTTAATGTAGAAAAAATATCAAAATTGATCCAAAAAATAATTTTAATTCAGAATATGGAAGAGAAAAATATTTAAATATTTTTGGTAAAAGTCCCATTTTTTTGGATTAAAAATGAAATTAATATGAATTAATATAAATAAAAGGATTAAACATAAAATCAGAATTTAAAATAAAATAAGAAAAAACAAAGGTCAACAGATCTCCCTCATTAACTAAGGTGGCAGATCCGATGGCCACACGCGCGTGTTCCATGGTGGTCTTGAGTCAACGTGATATACGTGTGGTAATTCAAAACAAAATTCCAAATTAGAACATTCAAACATGATCAGATGGCCAGGAGGTGTGCCAGCACACCACCGGAGCTAGGGCTCCGGTCATCTTCTTCGGTGAACTCCACTGGACTGGTCCAACTTCATCTCAATGGAAAATGAAAAACAATGACACTATTTCAAAGAGAAAATGCTCAGGATCACGAATTTGGCCTCAATTTCCTCCAATTCCAAGTATATAAAAAGATACAAGGATTTGAATTTTGAGGATCATGAACTGAGTTGCTTCGATTTAACCTAAAAGTAACTCAAACTTGTTGCCTACATTGGTAGGACTTCATCCAACCAAAAATCAAAGGGAATGGTGAAGAATTGAGAGAGAATCGAAGAGATGAAAATTCTGGAAAATCACCTTTGAGGGAGCTTGATTCTTGCTTGATCTTGCTTCCAATTGGCCTTGACTTGACTTCAGAAGCTTGAAGAAGTTGAATTGGATCAGGGAAGGGCTTGGATTCTTGGAGTTTCAACTTCAAAACTGAAGTGAAATTGAAACTCGATTTTCAAATGAAAACCTTCAAGATTGTCCTCTAATGGTGAGGGTTAGGATTGCAGGTTCAAAGCTTGGGCAAGGTGTCCATAATTCTGAGCATGAAGGGTCTCATTTATAGGCAATGCATTTGGTTTTCACACCCTTCCATCAAAATTCCAAAAATAGCAATTCACCCTTACATGGTTGCATAGGTGTGTGATAGGCCCATCAAATGATGTAATTAGGTCCAAATTTCATCATATGCAATGCTGAAAGTGTGTCATGTGATCATGCAATGGAAATTGGAATGTAAACATGAAATTCATCCAAATGAAGCTTTGAAGAGAAACCATGCGCAAGTCATCCAATGCTTTGCCAAATTAGATGATCTTGGACTTTTTGGAAAGATGAGATCAATAGGAACAACTTTCAAGTTGAACACTTTTCAATTTGAATCCTGAATCATGATGAATTTTGAGGTGGAAGTTTTGGGAATCAAACATATTTAAAAAATTTCTAAGTACCAAGTCAAATGTTCACTTCTTCCACTTTGAATAACTTTTGCTATTGGCTTCAAATGGAAACAGTTCCTTCATAAAAGTTATATATCTTTCAAACCTATTAAATTTGGTCACAAATTTGACCTCATTTGGATTTTTCATGAAGGAGTTATGCATTTTAGAAGTTGGGGAAAATCACTTGTTCAATGGTAATGACCCAAAATGACCTATAATGTTTCCTCTTGCACATGCATTTACAAGTCAAATTTTAATTTCTTCCAAGAATCAAAGTTGTAGAGGACATCTTGAATTTGATTATTAAACTTGGATTTCCTTCATCTCATAAACATTGAGCATGTTATGGTCCTTGGAAGTTGACCTTCTAACTAGGGTTCAGACAAAATGACCTATAATCGTTCACCATAAAAAATGACTTTCCAAGAAAAACTAGCTCTTAACTTTAACACGAAAGTTGTTAGGAATGTAATAAGGAGTAACTTTTATCTTGGAATTATTTTCATACGACAAAAAGTGTAGGAGACAAAAAGTGTAGGAGTAACTTTTATCTTGGAATTATTTTAAACCCCAGTTTTGACCAGTTGACTTTCTCTAGTAAACCACCATGAACCAACTTGCAAACTTGAAGTTCTATTGATGTCTTGGACTCATGGAGGATCAAATATGTATAATATGATGTAATATGAAGAATACCTTGAAATATTTTATCAAATATTGAAGAAACTTGTTGAGGAAGTCACACAAGATACCTAGATGAATTAGGGCTTCCAAGGCAAACAAGCTTCAAACTCTTGATGAATTCATGATCAAAATGATAAATGAAGATCATAGGGATCTATATATAATGTATAGAGTAAATGTGAACCATATATTGATTAGTCTCTTTGTGTAACACCTCAAAATTTGCCCTCCTCTCTTGGGACTAGCTTAACATATTGCATTTCATTTTTTAGGTCATTAGTCATTGCATATTTGCATATCATGTGGCTACTCAGGCAAGTCATCCTCCTAGGTTTTGATCAGAAGATAAGGAGGTTGAGATATTCAAGCTGAGGGTCCTATTGAATTGATCACTAGCCATCTGTGTGTGCTTCAAATTAGGGTTTCTTGGTTCCTCAAGGAGGTTGAGCTTCATCTTGGTTGAAATGGTACATCATCATCATCATGGTCTTGTCATCACCAAGAGATTCATTGTGCTTGATCAGATACCTTGAGATTAGGCTTTTGACCTCTAGTCAACCCTAATCATCTGAATTGTGCCAATCAGGGTTTGTTAAGGAGAAGAGGTCTTCATTGAGATGAGGGATCATTTTATGGTTTCAATGAGCTTGTGGAAGCTAGGGTTTCATCATTGAGACATTTCATCAGGAGTTTGAAGCTCAAGTTGATCAGTGCATAGCCAATTCATTTATCAGTCAGAAAAAGTCAACCAAAGGTCAACTGTTGGATTTGGAGGTGGGAGAGAGTTAAAGACACTTCATTCATGTCCAAACAAGTTTCATTTGACATTTCAAACATCAACAATGAAGAAAATAAAGTCAGATGAAAACTTTCCAAAAATAGAAAGTGACTTGTAATTCAAAAATGCCAAAAATGGAAAGGTTTTCTCCTCAAAATTACATGTCCAAAAATGCTTCAAATGAAATTTTGTCCAACATGAAAGTTGTAGATCTTTCTCTCACCTTTCCAAAATGTCCAAGAACATGAATTTCTCATTTTTGGTTGGCAAGTTATGGATTGATCTTTGTCAAGAAAAGTTGAATTTCAACAAGGCATAACTTTTGATTCACAAGGCCAAATGGAGTGAGACTTTTTGGAGCAAATTTATTTTGATCTCCTCTATCCAATTCATGCATCACATTTCATGAAAACTCATCACACAAAAAGTGCATTTTTTAAGTGAACCTATTTTGAATTTGGAGGGAAAAAGGTGATTTTGAAAAATAAGCATGGTATTCATTCAATTCCACTCACATTTGCTTCTAAACATCATTTCCAAGTGATTCAAAACAGACATTGGTACTGTTACATTGGTTTTGTACATGTGAGGGTGAAATGCTAAATTTAGCATAAAACTTGGTTTTGGCTTAAACATTTGCATTTTTGCTAATCATGATTAGCAACTTCATTAACATCACATATAAAGCCATAATCATAACTGTTTTCTGATTAATCATAACAGAATTGTGAATTCTAGATCTAGATCAAAAACTTTTTCATTTTCTCTCAACTTTCTTAATCAACTTTCTTCATTCTTTTTGCCTTGCCTTCGATCAATTCATCATCTACATGCATATTGGAAGTGGATTGAAGCAAAATCTTGGAGAAATCTTGAAGAATCGTGGACTGTTACAAGAGTGTTCAACAATGGCAAATGGAGATTTCATCGTGTTCAACCACTGTTGAGCTAAAGCCTTGCATTCATTCATCTTCCACATCATCATAGAACTTCTGTTTTGCACTTCCATGGCCTGAAACACGCAAATCAACTTCTGCCAATTCTTGAAGGTGAGTTTTCGACTTTGATAATTCATGCAATTGATATATGTGTTTGATAGATCTTCCTTAGTAGAGTGGACTGCACTTTGAATCATTGAATTTGGTTGAGAAACAAGGAAGTTACATCGATTGGAAGTTTCATGCACCAAAATGTTTTGGTTCGAATCTCTTAAATTAGGAAGAATTAATCCAAATTGATGTGAGATTGTTAATGTACGTGGAAGGACGGTTCTAGTGATATAGGTTTTGTTCATTTCTGAAACGATTTGTTCTTGAGCTAGGTTTTAGGATGAACACGTGATGAACGTTTGAAAATTTTCCAGAATTCCTTGTTTGATCCTCACGGCCTTGAATTTGCATGTGTTTGTTGTTATAGCGTTAGAGATTGGACCACGTGTCCTCCACCATGCACTGTAGCGCGCCTCTTTTCAAACTCTCCCTCGCTTCGATCCTTGGCATGGCCATTTCATATTTTTCCTTTTCCATTTTTTGTCCATGTTATGCCTTGCCATTCATGTTTGCATTTCACTTTTTTTAATTTTCTTCCACATGAAACAAATCATATCTCATGAAATAATGATCAAATTGACTGGAATTTTTTGTGTCATAATCCTTGTGATCTCTAGTATTTTATGATGATTTTTGCAAAAATTGTGCACATGTGATTTGTTGAATGGCCTAGGGTTTGTTCACATGTGTTCTTTCATGCACCTTGCTTGATGTTTTGATTGTGAAATGATGATGCTTGATCCAAAATTCTTGAAATTTTGCATGCATAAACTAGAGACCTTAAGTGACATTTTGGATTTGAGTTTGTGATTTTATCATTCCTGGTTGATGAGATATGATTTGTTGAATCTAGGTGTGACAATGTGTGTCACACCATTTCTTGTCCAATTTGTGGAATTTCTTTACCATGCCATATGAACTTCAATTAATCTGATATTTTGCATGTTGATTCTTCTGGATGTTTGGCTTGAGTATGAATTTTTGTGGATTTTTTGAGTGCATTTCCGATTTGTTTGAGAGTTTCTATTCTGTTTGACCATTTGTGAACCTTTTATGAGTCATGATCTTAAATGATTTGTGAAATTCTTGATATGTATTGGATGGACTTGAAATTTTGTGGAGTGATTCTAGACACATTGAAGTTTGCCATGGCTTTGGTTTGATGCATTTATCTTGTGCCAATTCTGTTTTGTGTTTGCTTGAGGTTGATGCATGATTTAATGCCTTGTATGAGCTTGTTTGAGTATGCTTTGGCTTGATGAATTTAATTGACATGCTTCCACTTGCCCAATTGACTTGATTTTTGGTATGATGTTCATGTAATGAGTGCTGTTTAGCTTTGATTTTTCTGGAGATTTATTGAATTAGTTTTGATTGAGTTTGGATTGATTCATTTTGTTTGGTCCAATGAGCTTTCGAATTGCATGTTTTGCACTATTTGTTGTGTGAAATGAAATTGGTGTATGATATGAATGTGAGACCACTTGGATTTGTTTCTTATTTGATTGAACTTGATTTTTGCCAATTTTCATGTTCTGTTTTGAATTATTTTTCCCCCTTTGACCCTAGGCTTTGTCCTAGGGGTTTGCTTATGTTTGAGTTGTGTTTTCAGGACAGAGAAGCATATGGCATGGAGGAATTAATTCACTTGGCTTGAGTTGCTTGCTTTGATTGATGTTGATTAACATTAAGTTTGTTTTGTAGGTGGCTTCTAAGTCATTTGTGTTGAGCATTGGCTTATGCTTTGCTTGATGCATTGCTTGTGTACAGTTAACTGTTGACCATTAGTTTGTCTGTTTGACTGTTTGAGCTATGTACTGATTATGTTAGATTGATTTCAGGTACATTAGTTGCTATAGTTCATTTTGAACTTGCTTGTGTTGTTGCTTGGTTGTGTAAACCAATTGAGGTATAATTCCACTAACTCCATGTAGTCTGGAAGACCTGGCCTATTACTTGGTCAGGCACCTGTCTGAAGTCCTCCTTAAGAGGCAATGCTTGTGCTTGTTTACTTTTGTCCCCAAGCAGGAAAAGACCTTTGTTAAGGCAATTGGCAGACACAAGAGGTGTGTAGTCCACCTCCTGCTATTCTGTGTGTCTTCCCTTGGCTCACATTACATGTTGATGCCTTGTGGATACTAACCCAAGATCCTTGTACAGTTGTACAGTTGAGTCAGTGTCATAAGTGTAGAAGGGTTCCCACTTTCTGAACCCACACTTCCTTTGTCTGAAGCTTTCCCTGACCAGGGATAAGAGCTGTGAAGTCTCATCTTCACTTCCATTTCATCTGGCTTCACCCTAACTCTCGATGTTAGGGTTAAGAGCTAACATCACCTGATACAGTTGGTTTGCTTTTGCAGCCTAACCCTTGTGTGAGCCCACTTTGTCTGTATATAGTGTGTGCTATTTGTGATTGTTTGCTTTGATTGCTTTGCCTGTTTAGGTTTAGCTTGCTGTCTGTGCAAGTTAGGATAGAAACCTTAACATAGGGCTATGATGCATGATAACTAGTAGGCTCGAGTCCAGCTCCCTTCTAGTTTGTGTCTTCCTTTGTATCTGGTTAGAATTTCTTTCCCGTTCAGGGGAACTACGTCGCCCTGATCCTCATACCAGATGAGGTACGTAGGCAGGAGACCGTGCGAGGTCTCTCCGGGCACTTTTTTTTTCTTTTTGTGTGTGTTTGCTTGACAGTTGCTAGGCTCGAGTTCCCGACTCCTTAGTAACTTGTTGCTTGTTTCTTCTTGCGTGTGTTAGGATATGGATGTAAGCCCAGCGATTGGCATTCCGTATCCTATTGTTGTGTGCTTGGAGTCCGGTATAAGTCCATCAAGTGGCATCTGGTTTCCAGTGTGGGTTTGTTTGGTTCGGAATCTGATGTAAGTCCAGCGATTGGCAGTCGGATTCCATGTTTGCCTGTGTGTGTGTTTTGTTTTGTTTCGGCGTGCGTGAGCCGAACTACGGCAGCTCTGATTCTCATTCCAGATGAGATACGTAGGCATAGGATGCGATATCCTAGCGAGCCCTCTCCCCTCTTTCTCCACCTGTGTTTGTTTTCAGTGTGTGTGTGTGATGTTTGTGAGCAGTTTTAGCAACCTTGTTCTGTCTTTTGAGCGTGGATCCCGTTGAGTACGACGGATGCGTAGGGGTGCTAATACCTTCCCTTCGCATAACCGACTCCTGATCCCATCTCTTTGGTCGCGAGACCATGTCTTTTCCAGGTTTACTTCGAGCGTTTCCTTTCCCTCTTTTGGGATAAATAACGCACGGTGGCGGCTCTGTGTTGTTTTGTTTTAGCCCGCCGGTTGTTTTTCGCGGATGCGACAGCTGGCGACTCTGCTGGGGACTTTAAGAAGTTGACCTATTGCTGGTCCATCTTCCCTAAGCGAGTCTCTCCTAGCGCTCTAGGATAGGGTTTAGGTTGCTTGTGCTCTATTTATTGCATTTATTATTCTTTTGTGTATATATTTGCATAAATATTTGCATGCATCATGCTATCATTGTGCCGTCTTTTGTACACGTGGTTCCTCTGATATGGGGTGGGTGTTCTGAGTGGGGCTAAAACCCAGGCCCGAGTATACACCTAGGATTAGTGTGGTCTCACGTTCCTCATTTGCTTTATCAGCATATTGTTGTAACGTGACATACCACAAGCCGGACGAGGTTCATTGTAGAGTGCTCTTCCTTTGTGGGGTTTTCCACTTAGGTTGAGTCACCTCTTTTGAGCTATTGACTTCGGTGACCGATCTTTCCCGGATCTTTGGTTTAGACGATCTTAAGAGAGCTGCAGCGGCAGACCCGAAAGGGCAAACCCGTTGAGTATCTTTGCCCGATTGTCGAGACCATTATCCGCCTTAGGATGACCTGATTAGAATTTACCTGTGAGGGGAGGGTTGATTCTTACAGATGCATGTTCAGATGGTGACTTTGATGGTGACTATTGGTTCCGTTGATCAGAGTCATATTTATGAGTCGGATTTATGGACACTTATTTCCGAGACGCTGGAGTTCTGTCCGCGGTATTTATCAGTGGGGATCCGTTTATTTCAGGATTCCCCGGGCTGGTTCAGAGGTTCTGGTGGTTATCTGCTCAGAGATTGTGTGGTGATGATGGTGATGTATCTTCCAGCTCCGTTTATTTCGGAACCCTTGAGTTAGACTTATGATTAATCAGTACCTCAGATGGTTGTGATCAGTTCAAGGGCCGTGACTCAGTGCAACAGATGTTCAGATGACTTGGAGGATGGCACAATGCATTGCATTCATTCATCAGCATCATTCACATTTTGCATTTACCTGCATCTAACACATGTTTATCCATATGCAGGGACATTTTTGATCGAGATCCTGGTTGAGAGACTTCTTGCTCAGACATGAGGACCGGTTTGAAGGACGATGTTGTCTACAGTTTCTTCAACCCAGAGATTGATGAGTTGAGAGATATGATAGCATTGATTACGCCCGACCATGTGGGGATGTTCAGAGAGGCATACGGTGGTATTCTGAAGATGGCTTTCAGACTCACTGACAGCGACAGGAGCGCCATTCATACTCTTCTCCAGTTCTATGACCCGGGTCTGAGATGTTTTGTGTTCCCGGACTATTTGTTGGGGCCTCTGATGGAGGACTATGCTAGCATTTTGGGTATGCAGATCCGAGATCAGATTTCTTTCTGTGCCATTAGGGGAGAGCCTGACATCCTTGGGATTTCCCGTGCTCTTTATTTGAGTCCGGAGGTGACCAAGGAGGGTTTGAAGGAGAAAGGAAAACTACCCGGTTTTCATTTGAGTTTCTTGGAGGCTAAAGCCAAGGAACATGCTGCTGTGGGTAATTGGAAGACCGTCTGTGCCTTGATTGCTGTGAGCATTTATGGGATCATATTGTTTCCTAATCAGAAGAGCTTCGTGGACCATAATGCTATCAGGTTGTTTGTGCAGAGGAATCCCATTCCTACCCTTATTGGGGATGTTTACTACTCGGTTCATAACAGGAACGAGAAGAGGCGTGGGGGTCTGATCCGATGTTGTGCTCAGATGCTATTCAAGTGGTTCATGGGGTATTTGCCTTCCCGAGGTGCTTTTGTCGCTCTTGATCCTACGGTCAAGTGGTCAGTCAGGTTGATGGGTTTGCGGGCCGCTGATATAGCTTGGACTCATAACGGTATGGCTGGACGAGATTTCATATACAGCTGTGGGAGCTTTCCCAATGTGCCTCTTATGGGAGTTCAGGGTTGCATTAATTACAACCCAACGCTTTTTAGGAGACAGATGGGATTTGCTATGGAGGTTCCTCCTCTTGAGTGCGAGATTCAGGAGTCTTTTTACTTCCCAATTGAGGGCAATCAGGCCAAGTTGAGGCAGGTGTCTGGGTCATGGCGTAGTATTCAGAGGAAGGGTAAGGTTCCTTTTGGCAAGGTCAACAGTCGGTCTTTTCCTCTATTCGATGATTGGCTTCGGAAGAGAATTGAGATCACACATCTACCATTTCCGGGGGGTGATCTTTGGTGTCCTATGATTGAGGGTCCGCGTTCTTATGTCAGTATGGAAGAATTCCTCGAGATGAAGAAAGCTAGAGACCAGTTGCTTGCAAAGAAGACCGAATTGGAGATGAGTGTTGCTCGGATTCAGATGTCTAATCAGGAGATCAGAATACAGATGGAAGATCAGGATAAGCGACATGCCATGGAAGCAAAGCGCTTTGAGATGGATACTGCCTACTATGGGAAGATCAGCCAAGCCCTAGCGTCGTCGATAAAAAAGCACGACATCACGAAGGAAAAACTAGCCAAAGCTTCAAAGGTCATTGAAGATGAGAAGAGGAGGCAAATCATCGTGAGAGATCAGAGGGAAGACAGAGTCAGAGGTCTCATTGCTGAGTGGGAGTCAAAACTGAAGACCAAGGAAGCAGAGAATGTGAAGATCATCACCGAGAGAGATCATTACATTGCTGAGAGAGATCATTACTTCAGGCAGATGAAGATTCACCAAAAGGAGGTGTGGGGAGATTGCAGCAGGAGAACACCGAGCTCAGGTTCGCCGCAGAGTTTGCGAAGATGGTTGATGATATAGGGCCTTCTGTGGGACCCTCGTCGGTTTAGACCTTTCTTTTGTGTGGATTACCGTCGGGCCTGTTGACGGAATTCACTTGTTTGTATTTCCTTTCTGATTCTGGAGAATTGTATTTGATTTGTATCAGCTTTGATGTATGACTATGGCGCTTATTGTGCACTTGTGATATATGATGGTTGTTTTCACTCTGTGATTAATCTTCAAGTTTTATTTGCTTTACTGTATGCATTCACACAGCACACACATGGTTGGGGGTATTTTGCTAAATCATATATCTCTGATCTGTATGATGAAATCAAATGATGAATATCAGAATGTTGCTGCCGGATTATTATCTGTCTCGATGAAGCCAGGATCGAGAGATAAAAGTGTTCCTCATATGGATAGACACTGCATCCATGCATAATCATAATAACTTGTGTTTTATTTTGCAGGTATCAGTTGCTAACGTGCTTGATTGTTTCAGGAATCATTGCTCGTGCTCGCAGAGTTGTACCTTTGCACTCAACACGCCCTCACAGATATTTCACTCGACGCAACACTCCCAGACTGATGGATCTCCCAAACACGGATATTCTCGAGCTGAAGGATAAAATGAATGAGCTGATCAACATCATGCAAGGGTTTGCAGTTGGTCAGAAAGCGCTGGCTGACAAAGTTGAGAAGCTCGAGCGGGCTTCTCCTGCCAATAGTGGTGTTAACCTGGATGGTGTCTCCAACCAGGGGCTCGGTGGTTCTCGAGATGGTGGAAAGAGAACGACTGTGGATGTGGTAAACAATGCTGGTGGTTTTGGTGCTGCCACAGGGGGTCAACCTGGTCCGATAGGTCAAAATATGAAGGATAGTCTGTTCCCGCCATTCTTTGGGGTTGATGATGACAGAGAGGAGGACCGAGAAGCTGATCAGTTTTCCATGCACAACGAACCGTTCGGTCAGTACGGTGCCCAACCACAGAATAAAGAGATTCAGTTGCTGGCTGAAAAGATCAGAGCTTTGGAGAGCTACGCCACTCCCGGGGTCGTAAATATGTCAAACATGGGGCTAGTTGAGGGGATTGTGATCCCACGGAAGTTTAAAGCGCCCGCCTTTGACAAGTACAATGGGAGTTCCTGCCCGGAGACTCATCTTCAGGCCTTCGTCCGTAAGATCTCTGCTTACACTATGGACCAAAAGCTTTGGATGTACTTCTTCCAGGACAGTCTGTCTGGAGGATCTTTGGAATGGTACACCAAGCTGAAGTCTTTTGACATCAAGAGCTGGCAGGATCTTGGTGATGCTTTCTTTAAATAGTACCAATTCAACGCTGACATGGCTCCTAGTCGTACCCAGCTGCAGGGTATGTCTCATAAGCCTAGTGAAGGGTTTAAAGAATATGCTCAAAGATGGAGGGAGTTGGCTGCCAGAGTGCAACCTCCATTGGTTGACAGAGAGATGTCTGATCTATTCATGGGTACCCTGCAGGGGGCATTCGCGGAGAGAATGGTGGGTTGTCCGGTGACCAACTTCGCAGACATAGTGGTGGCCGGTGAAAGAATTGAGAGTTGGCTGAAGCTCGGAAAGATACAGGGTGGTAATGCTTCGTCTTCAGGATCGAAGAAGCCCTTCGATAACGGCCAGAGGAAGAAAGAGGGTGATACAAGTGCGGTATACACTCAGAGAGGACCCAGTAGGGATCGTTACTTTCAGCACAACGCTGCGGTAACTATTCCTGCTGATAATCAGCTTGCACAACAGCAACAACAGCAACCTCAACAACAAAGACAACCATTTCAGCAGAGGCCTCAGAGGGCTGGATACCAGGTCAGGGGGAGGATGAACGACCGTCAGTTTGATAGGCCTCCTGTGACTTATTCCTTTTTGTTGAAAAAGCTGAAGGATCTGGGTTTGGTACTGTTGAGGACTTTGGCACCTTTGAGACCTGATCAGAGGCCAACCAACTTCGATGAAAATGCCAAATGTGAATTCCATTCAGGTGCTCCCGGGCATAACGTAGAGGACTGCAAAGCTTTTAAGCACGTAGTCTAAGACCTGGTGGATTCAAAAGCTATCAACTTCGCTCCGTCTCCTAATGTTAATGCTAATCCCATGCCTGCGCATGGTCAAAGGGGGGTGAATGAAATCTTGGAGGAAAACAGGATCGGGCTGTCAAGTGTGGATCAACTGAAGACTCCTTTGGCTGAGGTCAAACGACAGTTATTGTTAAATGGGGTTTATCTGGGCTGTGACGATGGCTGTGCTGAGTGCATTGTTACCCCTGAAGGGTGTATGCTCTTGAGAGAGACTGTTCAAAGGATGATGGACGAGGGAAGTATTCGGGTTGAAAAGGCTGATATGGAGAAAGATGAAGTCTCCACCATAACGATTTACTTCGACCCGGTTGATTTGTCAACTCTGGCGGAGGCGGCCCCAGTTACCATCACGGTACCTGGACCAATTCTCTATGACAAAGATGATGCCGTGCCGTGGCATTATAGTGGAGAGGTATACTGTAATGGAGAGAAGGCAGAGGATCAGACTGCAAGTGAAACCACCGTTTCAAAGGTGGATAATGCCGGTCCCAGTGGTTTCACTCGCAGTGGAAGACTGTTTGCTCCTGATGCCTTGAGGGGAGGAGAAGGAGAAAAAGAAAAGAAAGATAAGGCCGAGACTTTAGCCAGGGCAAAAGGAAAACAAGCAGTGGTGAATGATGGTACTCCTGTGGTGACACCGGCGCCTGGTGGGCCAGAAAGAGAACTTGATGACAAAGCAGAAGAATTCTTAAGAATCATCAAGAAGTCCGAGTACAAGCTTGTGGACCATCTGCAGCAGACTCCTTCCAAGATATCGATTCTGTCGTTGCTGTTAAGCTCTGAGGGGCATAGAGAGGCTTTGATGAAAATCCTGAAGAAGGCCTATGTTCCTCAAGAGATAACAATTAATCAGTTGGAGACGGTAGTGTCTAATGTGCATGACAACCATGGGTTGGGTTTCACCGACATGGATCTGACTGTAGATGGAAGGAATCACAACAGGGCTTTACACATCGCAATGGAGTGTAAGGGGGCCGTGTTGTCGCATGTGCTGGTTGATACCGGCTCCTCTTTGAGTGTGTTGCCAAAGAAGGCCTTGGCAAAGTTGAATTGTGAAGGGTTGATCCTGACTCCCACTGATTTGATAGTAAGGGCCTTCGATGGGTCGAAGCGGGCTGTATTTGGAGAGGTTGAGCTCCCAGTGAAGATTGGCCCGAAGGTGTTTAAGTCGACTTTCTACGTCATGGATATTCAGCCGGCATACAGTTGCCTGTTGGGTCGCCCATGGATTCATGCTGCAGGGGCAGTGACTTCGACTTTGCACCAAAAGCTGAAATATATATGGGAAGGACAGGTCATTACCGTCTGCGGAGAAGAGGATATCTTTGTCAGCCACCTTTCGTCATTCAAGTACGTGGAGATGGACGGTGAGATATGGGAGACGCCGAGTCAGGCATTCGAAACTGTTAAAGTGGAGAATGCTCTTTTTGCAAAAGAAGAGGAGAAACCGTCCATATCTTCATATAAGCAGGCCGCCGAGGTGGTGAAGAATGGGGAGGCTCCTGGTTGGGGGAGGATGATGGACATCTCCGCCAAGAAAGACCGCTTTGGAGTGGGTTACCAGCCTGGTAGAGGCTCATCAGGACAAGGCAGAGGACGCCGTACGTCAGTCACGTTCACCAGTGCTGGAATGCTGGATCCAGATCACATCTGTATGGTGGATGAAGAAGTTGACAGTGACTGCGAGATTGATCAGTGGATAAAGCCGTGCGCACCAGGGATGGGAGTCCAGAACTGGAAGGCTGAAAAGATCATCATGGTCACTCTGCTCGAAGAGTAATATTTTCCTGTTTTTGATTTTATTTGCATGAAAGCCTTGCGTGTTGCCCGACACGTAATGGTTCATTGTAAGGGCCACCTCATGTTTCATTTTGCAAATTCGCATCATTAATAAAAGGATGTTTTTCAGTTAAAAGCGGTATTCCCTGTTTTTCATTTATTTTTGCAGTTTAAAAAATGAAACAAAATAAAAATGACAATGTTTTCATTTTTCTTTTTGTCTCGCTCCGGTTCTAAAGCAATGCATGAATCCACATTCATGCAGATGCGATATTTCGCCGGATCTCATTGATAACAATCCTGTTACACCCTCGTATGACTTCGACAATCCAATCTATCATGCCGAAGAGGAAGGCGAAGAAGATTGTGAACTTCCAGGGGAGTTAGCCAGGTTGTTAAAACAAGAGGAGAAGGTGATTCAGCCGCATGAAGAGCAAGTTGAGGTTGTGAATCTGGGTACCGAAGAGGTCAAGAAAGAAGTGAAAATCGGGGCTGCTTTGGAGGAAAGTGTCAAGAGCAGGCTGGTAGCATTGTTGAAAGAGTATGTCGATATCTTTGCCTGGTCTTATCAAGATATGCCATGGTTGGATACCGATATCGTTGTGCACAAGCTACCGTTGAGAGCAGATTGTCCTCCAGTGAAGCAGAAGTTGCGCAGAACTAGACCTGATATGGCGATGAAAATCAAAGAGGAAGTGCAGAAGCAGTGGGATGCTGGTTTCCTTGCTGTCACTAACTATCCACCTTGGGTCGCGAACATCGTGCCAGTCCCGAAGAAAGATGGGAAGGTGAGAATGTGTGTGGATTACCGGGACCTGAACAGAGCTAGTCCGAAGGATGATTTTCCATTACCTCACATTGACGTGTTGGTAGATAATACAGCTCAGTTCTCGGTGTTTTCCTTCATGGATGGCTTTTCTGGCTATAATCAAATCAAAATGTCGCCAGATGATATGGAGAAAACAACGTTCATTACACCGTGGGGCACTTTTTGTTATAAGGTGATGCCATTCGGTCTCAAGAACGCCGGTGCTACTTATCAGAGAGCTATGGTGACTTTGTTTCATGATATGATTCATCATGAAATTGAATGCTATGTTGATGACATGATAGCAAAGTCCCAAACAGAAGAGGGGCATTTGGTAGATCTGGCCAAGTTGTTCGACCGGCTGAGACAGTTCAGGCTGAGGTTGAATCCGAACAAGTGCACTTTCGGGGTGCGGTCCGGTAAATTGCTGGGGTTCATTGTAAGTGAGAAAGGAATCGAGGTTGATCCTGCTAAAGTAAAAGCAATAAGAGAAATGCCTGAACCGAGAACAGAGAAGGAGGTTCGTGGTTTCTTAGGTAGATTGAACTACATTTCACGGTTCATATCTCATCTAACAGCCACGTGCGAACCGATTTTCAAGTTATTGAGAAAAGATCAAATGGTCAGGTGGAATAATGATTGCCAAGCGGCATTTGAAAAGATAAAAGAGTATTTGCAGGAGCCTCCGATTCTGATGCCTCCTGTGGAGGGACGACCGTTAATCTTGTACTTGACGGTCCTCGAGGGGTCTATGGGGTGTGTATTGGGGCAGCATGACGAGTCTGGTCGAAAAGAGCATGACATATACTACCTTAGCAAAAAGTTTACCGACTGTGAAAAAAGATATTCACTGCTCGAGAAAACTTGTTGTGCTTTGGTTTGGGCTGCTCGCCGACTGAGGCAGTATATGCTGGTTCATACCACTTTGTTGATTTCCAAGATGGATCCAATCAAGTACATTTTTGAGAAGCCAGCATTGACCGGACGGGTTGTGAGGTGGAAAATAATTTTGACCGAATATGATATTCAGTATACCTCTCAGAAAGCAATCAAGGGGAGTGTATTGTCTGATTACCTCGCCCAGCAACCTATTGAGGATTATCAACCGATGAAGTTTGAATTCCCTGATGAGGACATCATGTTTCTCAAATCGAAAGTTTGCGAGGAACCAATCCCGGAGGAGGGGCCTGACCCTGAATCCGAATGGATTCTGATGTTTGATGGGGCCGTTAACGTGAATGGTAGCGGAGTTGGTGCTGTTTTGGTTACGCCGAAAGGATCCCGTATTCCTTTTGCTGCCCGACTAACATTTGAATGCACCAACAACGTGGCTGAATACGAAGCTTGTATATTGGGGATTGAAGAGGCGATTGATTTGAGGATCAAGAACCTTGTCATATATGGAGATTCAGCTCTGGTTGTGAATCAGGTTAACGGAAAATGGTATACGCATCAATCTCATTTAGTTCCACACCGGGATTATACGAGGAGATTGTTGACGTTTTTCACCAAGGTGAAGATGCATCATGTGCCTATAGAGGAGAATCCTTTGGCAGATGCTTTGGCTACGTTGGCCGCCTTGATTAAGGTACAGTGGTGGAATCAGTTCCCCAGTGTGGAGGTGGGACGTCTGGATAGACCGGCTTATGTGTTTGCTGTTGACACAGCGCCTGATGATGAGAAGCCGTGGTATTACGATATCAAGCGCTATCTAGAGACTCAAGAGTATCCTGAGGGAGCATCCAAGAAGGACCGAAAGACTCTGCGGAGGTTGGCCATGGTGTTTTATCTGAACAAGAATGGGGTTTTGTATAAGCGGAATTTTGATTGGGTCTTGCTCATATGTGTTGATGATAAAGAAGAAAGCCAATTGATGAAAGAGGTTCACGAAGGATCGTTTGGTACCCATGCCAGTGGGAATGCAATGGTGAAGAAGCTGCTGAGGGCAGGTTATTACTGGATGACAATGGAGGCCCAATGTTTCAATTTCTTGCGGAAGTGTCATAAATGCCAGATTTATGCTGACAAGGTGCACGTGCCTCCAAATCCGCTGAGCTTAATGTCGTCTCCATGGCCGTTTGCTATGTGGGGCATTGATATGATCGGAAAGATTGAGCCTACGGCTTCGAATGGGCACCGATTCATATTAGTGGCTATTGATTACTTCACCAAGTGGGTGGAGGCAGCCTCTTATACAAACGTGACCAAGCAGGTCGTTGCCATATTTCTCAAGAGAGACATCATCTGCAGATATGGGGTTCCCGAGAGAATCATTACTGATAATGGTTCTAATTTGAACAATAAGATGATGGTAGAACTGTGCCGGGAATTCAAGATCGAGCATCACAATTCTTCTCCTTATCGTCCGAAGATGAATGGGGCGGTTGAGGCGGCCAATAAGAATATTAAGAAGATTGTGCAGAAAATGGTGGTGACCTATAAGGACTGGCATGAGATGTTGCCGTTTGCATTGCATGGGTACCGAACTTCGGTGCGTACATCTACTGGGGCAACGCCTTTCTCGTTGGTATATGGAATGGAAGCCGTGCTACCGATCGAGGTTCAAATTCCCTCTTTGAGAGTCCTGATGGACGTAAAATTGCAAGAGGCTGAATGGGTAAGGACCCGGTATGAAGAGTTGAGCCTGATCGAGGAAAAGAGGCTGGCAGCCATCTGTCATGGGCAGTTGTACCAGCAACGGATGAAACGTGCTTTTGACCGAAAGGTACGACCTCGGGTATATCACGTGGGTGATATGGTGCTGAAAAGGATCCTTCCTCCTCAAAACGATCGAAGGGGAAAATGGACACCCAATTATGAAGGTCCATTCGTGGTCAAGAAGGTTTTCTCTGGCAGAGCCTTGTCGCTGACGACCATGGATGGCGAGGATTTTCCATCCCCTGTGAATGCGGACGCAGTTAAAAAATACTTCGTATAAAGAGACCCGCTGGACGAAAAGAACAAAATAGTCCAGGCAAAAATGGGCATCCCGGCGAACCAAAAATCAGAAAGAAAAGGTTCGGGCAAAAATTAGGGATAAAAATGAAAAATGTACACCCGGCAAGTCGAAAACCTGAAAAGGCGACTTGGGCAAAAATGGTATCCCGGTGGACTGAATACCCGAAAGGACGGTCCAGGCAAAAGAGGGATTGAAACGAACAACTGCGTCTGGCATGATTGTTTGCGCTTTGGTTAAGGCACATGGATAATCCCCGGTAGGGATCAATCGGAATCGTCTTGTTCAGAAGGCAGAAAGCACGGAGAGTCTGAGGACATACGGGGTGTAACCGAGTTGGAACTCGATGAGATCACGGGTTTCACATTGCCATTAGGATAGATTTTTTTCCTTTTGTGCGCGATTACCTCTTTTTAGGAATTGCTTCCTTTGTATTGCTCGTTCATGAGCCACACTTTTTCAATCAATAAAATGCATATTCAGTCAAATAATTTTGTTTTTGTTTTTCATAACCGCTTTGATTGCGAAAACATCCAGTTATTTTTGATAAATAATCTTTGCATTTTAAGACATGGAGAGCCCTTCCAATGCATGTTTATAAGATTGAAAATTTGAAATCTTATTCGGAAGGTTGAGTGCCCAAGTGTTGGAATCTTGACACGCCTGGGGCACGGTTTTATCTAACGATCTCTTTTGCAGGTACTGTTAGATATTTTCACTCACTTGTAGGTTGTGATGTGGAAGCTATTGACAAAAAAATCCCCGTGGAGTCCGATCAGGGACAAGAGATGGAAGAATGGTGATAGGACGACAAGAGACGTACGACGATCCCTGGATTTTAATCGAGAAGACTCTTCAAAGTCGGAAGATTGAAAAGTCTGTATAAATCCCAGGAGTTCGCTCTCCGTTGAGTGCGGAGCGGTCGGGAATACAAGGTGATGAATCAGAAAAGTCCAGACGAGTCTGGGAGTTCTCAAAATTGGAAAGCTGACATTGGAGTTGGATATGGAATGCCATGGTTCGACGAGTCGACGGGTGTTCAGTACCAGACTTTCCTCACCTCCCCAAGCAGAGTCGGAATGACTAATTCCCCAGCAGATTCAAGGTCTGTGGATTCCCTAGCAGGGTCAGGATGGTTATCCCCAGCAGGTTTTAGATTGATGCTTCCCCAGTCGCCAGGCTTGGAGGTTGCTATTTCCCAGCGAAGGTATCTGAGGGCGGTGGGTTTCCGAGAAGAGTCTGGAGTGTTGCATGCCCAGCAAGTCAAAAACTGTTTGTTTCCCCACAGAGTGCGTTGGTGGTTTATTCCCCAGCGAAGTCCCCAAGCGGATCAGGTTCAGCGGAATTTATCTCCAGCAAGGGTTGCCTGTTTCCCAGCAGCAGTGTTATTCCCCAGCAGGGTGGAAATCAGAGTGTTGACGAGTTCCTCAGCAGAGTGTCTCGAGCTCCCCAGAAGAGTCCCTTGAGGGGGATATCTTTTATACATTCATCATGTAGAATAAGCATAGCATATTTCATAATAAATTGCGTAGCATTTCCATAATTATGGAACATTGCGCTAAAAATCATCATGCATCATCATTACAAGCATCAGCTAGTCTCAAGCCGAGGTTACCGTTTGAGATTTGGTTTCGCCAGCGGGTGAAGATGCTACTCAAGCATGGGTTACCGTTTGAGATTTGGTTTCACCGGATGGTGAAGGTGTTACTCTGAGGAGTTTAGCATCATGACGTCAGATCAGCCATGTTCCCCAGTAGTGCGATACTGGAGGAAATTTTTCCGTCAGACGGAGATGGAAATAAAATCAAAGGACGTTCCGCGATCAGCGCGAACATGCATTTCAATTGGAGAAGGGGAAGTGTTGAGGCATTTTCTGGAGAGCGGGGTCCAAATGGAGATTGGAGTTGAAGATTATATCCGGGATGAGGTCCTCAGGATTATCTTCTGTTCATGTGTCACCTTAGACTTTGGCTGAGGCCAACAGAGGTCGTCATGGGTGTCTTCTGAGGAAGAATTGCACATGTTACCTTCCTTTTGTGAAGGTGTACCCTCTGATATGTCGCCATCAGAGTGGTGTTTTGGTGTTATTTCCGACATTGCCAGCGGAATTATCACAAGAAAAGGAGAACGGGGTTCAAATGGAGAAAGGGAAATGTTGAGGCATTTTCTGGAGAGTGGGGTCCAAATGGAGAAAGGGAGACACGAGGTGTTTTCTGGAGAACGGGGTTCACAATGGCGATCACGAGTTATCGTCAGGCGACTGGGGTTCAAATGGAGAATGGGGTTCATTGCTTGGCAAACAAGACGACTACGAAGTTGTCGGGGTTCAACTGCGGTGATCAGGGATCATTCGCGCGAAAGAAAATTTGTTCGGGGTTCAAGAAAACGAAAAAAGTATCACTCAGAAAGTTCTGGGGTTCAAGAAAAAGTAAAAAAAGAATAATCTCTTGCTAAATGCAAAGTGTTCGTTGGCTAGGATGGAATGGAGGATAGCCGGTTCGTAGTTTGTTATCCCCAGCATGGGTCGTTGGCACGCGTGCTGACTCATTTATCACTGTGTTTCTTTGCCGGTGCTGATAGGCATGGAGAAGTTCCCGGTATACAGACCGAAGTGGCGCTCAGGCCAGTTGATGGGTATTCAGACCAAGTTTCCGATTTCCAGATCGAAGAAGTTCTCAACCATCAGGACGAAGAACTTGTGGTTTTCAGACCAGTTTTCCGGTGATCAGACCGAGGCGGGTGTTCAGACCGATGCGGCGCTCAGGCCAATTTTCTGATTTTCAGATCGAAGAAGTTTCCAACAATCATGTTGAAGTACTTGTGGCATCCAGGCCAATCTTCCGGTGGTCAGACCGAGGCGGGTATTCAGACCGATGCGGCATTTAGGCCAGTTCCGATTTTCAGATCGAAGAAGCTTCCGACGATTAGATCGATGCAGCTTGCGGCAGTCAGGCCAGTTTCCCGGTATCCAGACTGAGGCGGTATCCAGACCGAAGCGGTATCTAGGCCGAAGCGGTATCCAGACCGAAAAGGTGTTCAGACCGAAGTGGTATCCAGACCAAGGTGGTGTTTAGACCAAAGTGGCGTTCAGGCTAATCTCTCGGTATCCAGACCGACATCAACACTCTCATATTCCGATGTTCAGTATGTAGACTGACGAGCGGCGCTCAGGCCATGGTTCTTGTGTTACCAGTTATCCAGGTCGACGTTTCTGTTTCGGTGTTCAGGCCGACTTTCTCCGTACCAGACGGATTCTTTTTTCGAGATTGCTTCTTTGCCAATTCTGAGAGGAACTGTTAATTATTTTCCCATCAGAGTGCAAATTGTTCGTCTGTTCTTGGTATTCAATCACTCTTCATCCTGATCATCTGAAAGCCGAGGCTATTCATATCGACAGGTTCACAGTGGATTGAATAGGGGCAGCTGTAACACCTCAAAATTTGCCCTCCTCTCTTGGGACTAGCTTAACATATTGCATTTCATTTTTTAGGTCATTAGTCATTGCATCTTTGCATATCATGTGGCTACTCAGGCAAGTCATCCTCCTAGGTTTTGATCAGAAGATAAGGAGGTTGAGATATTCAAGCTGAGGGTCCTATTGAATTGATCACTAGTCATCTGTGTGTGCTTTAAATTAGGGTTTCTTGGTTCCTCAAGGAGGTTGAGCTTCATCTTGGTTGAAATGGTACATCATCATCATCATGGTCTTGTCATCACCAAGAGATTCATTGTGCTTGATCAGATACCTTGAGATTAGGCTTTTGACCTCTGGTCAACCCTAATCATCTGAATTGTGCCAATCAGGGTTTGTTAAGGAGAAGAGGTCTTCATTGAGATGAGGGATCATTTTATGGTTTCAATGAGCTTGTGGAAGCTAGGGTTTCATCATTGAGACATTTCACCAGGAGTTTGAAGCTCAAGTTGATCAGTGCATAGCCAATTCATCTATCAGTCAGAAAAAGCCAACCAAAGGTCAACTGTTGGATTTGGAGGTGGGAGAGAGTTAGAGACACTTCATTCATGTCTAAACAAGTTTCATTTGACATTTCAAACATCAACAATGAAGAAAATAAAGTCAGATGAAAACTTTCCAAAAATAGAAAGTGACTTGTAATTCAAAATTGCCAAAACTGGAAAGGTTTTCTCCTCAAAATTACATGTCCAAAAATGCTTCAAATGAAATTTTGTCCAACATGAAAGTTGTATATCTTGCTCTCACCTTTCCAAAAAGTCCAAGAACATGAATTTATCATTTTTGGTTGGCAAGTTATGGATTGATCTTTGTCAAGAAAAGTTGAATTTCAACAAGGCATAACTTTTGATTCACAAGGCCAAATGGAGTGAGACTTTTTGGAGCAAATTTCTTTTGATCTCCTCTATCCAATTCATGCATCACATTTCATGAAAACTCATCACACAAAAAGTGCATTTTTTAAGTGAACCTATTTTGAATTTGGAGGGAAAAAGGTGATTTTGAAAAATAAGCATGGTATTCATTCAATTCCACTCACATTTGCTTCTAAACATCATTTCCAAGTGATTCAAAACAGACATTGGTACTGTTACATTGGTTTTGTACATGTGAGGGTGAAATGCTAAATTTAGCATAAAACTTGGTTTTGGCTTAAACATTTGCATTTTTGCTAATCATGATTAGCAACTTCATTAACATCACATATAAAGCCATAATCATAACTGTTTTCTGATTAATCATAACAGAATTGTGAATTCTAGATCTAGATCAAAAACTTTTTCATTTTTCTCTCAACTTTCTTCATCAATTTTCTTCATTCTTTTTGCCTTGCCTTCGATCAATTCATCATCTACATGCATATTGGAAGTGGATTGAAGCAAAATCTTGGAGAAATCTTGAAGAATCGTGGACTGTTACAAGAGTGTTCAACAATGGCAAATGGAGATTTCATCGTGTTCAAGCACTGTTGAGCTAAAGCCTTGCATTCATTCATCTTCCACATCATCATAGAACTTCTGTTTTGCACTTCCATGGCCTGAAACACGCGAATCAACTTCTGCCAATTCTTGAAGGTGAGTTTTCGACTTTGATAATTCATGCAATTGATATATGTGTTTGATAGATCTTCCTTAGTAGAGTGGACTGCACTTTGAATCATTGAATTTGGTTGAGAAACAAGGAAGTTACATCGATTGGAAGTTTCATGCACCAAAATGTTTTGGTTCGAATCTCTTAAATTAGGAAGAATTAATCCAAATTGATGTGAGATTGTTAATGTACGTGGAAGGACGGTTCTAGTGATATAGGTTTTGTTCATTTCTGAAACGATTTGTTCTTGAGCTAGGTTTTAGGATGAACACGTGATGAACGTTTGAAAATTTTCCAGAATTCCTTGTTTGATCCTCACGGCCTTGAATTTGCATGTGTTTGTTGTTATAGCGCTAGAGATTGGACCACGTGTCCTCCACCATGCACTGTAGCGCGCCTCTTTTCAAACTCTCCCTCTCTTCGATCCTTGGCATGGCCATTTCATATTTTTCCTTTTCCATTTTTTGTCCATGTTATGCCTTGCCATTCATGTTTGCATTTCACTTTTTTTAATTTTCTTCCACATGAAACAAATCATATCTCATGAAATAATGATCAAATTGACTGGAATTTTTTGTGCCATAATCCTTGTGATCTCTAGTATTTTATGATGATTTTTGCAAAAATTGTGCACGTGTGATTTGTTGAATGGCCTAGGGTTTGTTCACATGTGTTCTTTCATGCACCTTGCTTGATGTTTTGATTGTGAAATGATGATGCTTGATCCAAAATTCTTGAAATTTTGCATGCATAAACTAGAGACCTTAAGTGACATTTTGGCTTTGAGTTTGTGATTTTATCATTCCTGGTTGATGAGATATGAGCTGTTGAATCTAGGTGTGACAATGTGTGTCACACCATTTCTTGTCCAATTTGTGGAATTTCTTTACCATGCCATATGAACTTCAATTAATCTGATTTTTTGCATGTTTATTCTTCTGGGTGTTAGGCTTGAGTATGAATTTTTGTGGATTTTTTGAGTGCATTTCCGATTTGTTTGAGAATTTTTATTCTGTTTGACCATTTGTGAACCTTTTATGAGTCATGATCTTAAATGATTTGTGAAATTCTTGATATGTATTGGATGGACTTGAAATTTTGTGGAGTGATTCTAGACACATTGAAGTTTGCCATGGCTTTGGTTTGATGCATTTATCTTGTGCCAATTCTGTTTTGTGTTTGCTTGAGGTTGATGCATGATTTAATGCCTTGTATGAGCTTGTTTGAGTATGCTTTGGCTTGATGAATTTAATTGACATGCTTCCACTTGCCCAATTGACTTGATTTTTGGTATGATGTTCATGTAATGAATGCTGTTTAGCTTTGATTTTTCTGGAGATTTATTGAATTAGTTTTGATTGAGTTTGGATTGATTCATTCTGTTTGGTCCAATGAGCTTTCAAATTGCATGTTTTGCACTATTTGTTGTGTGAAATGAAATTGGTGTATGATATGAATGTGAGACCACTTGGATTTGTTTCTTATTTGATTGAACTTGATTTTTGCCAATTTTCATGTTCTGTTTTGAATTATTTTTCCCCCTTTGACCCTAGGCTTTGTCCTAGGGGTTTGCTTATGTTTGAGTTGTGTTTTCAGGACAGAGAAGCATATGGCATGGAGGAATTAATTCACTTGGCTTGAGTTGCTTGCTTTGATTGATGTTGATTAAAATTAAGTTTGTTTTGTAGGTGGCTTCTAAGTCATTTGTGTTGAGCATTGGCTTATGCTTTGCTTGATGCATTGCTTGTGTACAGTTAACTGTTGACCATTAGTTTGTCTGTTTGACTGTTTGAGCTGTGTACTGATTATGTTAGATTGATTTCAGGTACATTAGTTGCTATAGTTCATTTTGAACTTGCTTGTGCTGTTGCTTGGTTGTGTAAACCAATTGAGGTATAATTCCACTAACTTCATGTAGTCTGGAAGACCTGGCCTGTTACTTGGCCAGGCACCTGTCTGAAGTCCTCCTTAAGAGGCAATGCTTGTGCTTGTTTACTTTTGTCCCCAAGCAGGAAAAGACCTTTGTTAAGGCAATTGGCAGACACAAGAGGTGTGTAGTCCACCTCCTGCTATTCTGTGTATCTTCTCTTGGCTCACATTACATGTTGATGCCTTGTGGATACTAACCCAAGATCCTTGTACAGTTGTACAGTTGAGTCAGTGTCATAAGTGTAGAAGGGTTCCCACCTTCTTGAACCCACACTTCCTTTGTCTGAAGCTCTCCCTGACCAGGGATAAGAGCTGTGAAGTCTCATCTTCACTTCCATTTCATCTGGCTTCACCCTAACTCTCGATGTTAGGGTTAAGAGCTAACATCACCTGATACAGTTGGTTTGCTTTTGCAGCCTAACCCTTGTGTGAGCCCACTTTGTCTGTATATAGTGTGTGCTATTTGTGATTGTTTGCTTTGATTGCTTTGACTGTTTAGGTTTAGCTTGCTGCCTGTGCAAGTTAGGATAGAAACCTTAACATAGGGCTATGATGCATGATAACTAGTAGGCTCGAGTCCATCTCCCTTCTAGTTTGTGTCTTCCTTTGTATCTGGTTAGAATTTCTTTCCCGTTCAGGGGAACTACGTCGCCCTGATCCTCATACCAGATGAGGTACGTAGGCAGGAGACCGTGCGAGGTCTCTCCGGGCACTTTTTTTTTTCTTTTTGTGTGTGTTTGCTTGACAGTTGCTAGGCTCGAGTTCCCGACTCCTTAGTAACTTGTTGCTTGTTTCTTCTTGCGTGTATTAGGATATGGATGTAAGCCCAGCGATTGGCATTCCGTATCCTATTGTTGTGTGCTTGGAGTCCGGTATAAGTCCATCAAGTGGCATCTGGTTTCCAGTGTGGGTTTGTTTGGTTTGGAATCTGATGTAAGTCCAGCGATTGGCAGTCGGATTCCATGTTTGCCTGTGTGTGTGTTTTGTTTTGTTTCAGCGTGCGTGAGCCGAACTACGGCAGCTCTGATTCTCATTCCAGATGAGATACGTAGGCATAGGATGCGATATCCTAGCGAGCCCTCTCCCCTCTTTCTCCATCTGTGTTTGTTTTCAGTGTGTGTGTGTGTGATGTTTGTGAGCAGTTTTAGCAACCTTGTTCTGTCTTTTGAGCGTGGATCCCGTCGAGTACGACGGATGCGTAGGGGTGCTAATACCTTCCCTTCGCATAACCGACTCCCGATCCCATCTCTTTGGTCGCGAGACCATGTCTTTTCCAGGTTTACTTCGAGCGTTTCCTTTCCCTCTTTTGGGATAAATAACGCACGGTGGCGGCTCTATGTTGTTTTGTTTTAGCCCGCCGGTTGTTTTTCGCGGATGCGACACTTTGCACTAAGGGTGTCAAACCCTAGATATAAGCTTGATGAGGCCTTGGTGAACACACATATACCTACAAAAGAAGTAAACTATACATTGACATATTTTTGGTATTTGGGCTAGTAAACAAGGAAAAACAAAGTATGATACAATCAAATGTGCTTGGTGATTTCTCCCAATTAAAACCCAATGAATGAGGGGTAAGGAGGATGCCAAGGTGTGATCCCAAAGCCAATGCATATGATGAGATGGCATGACGGATCTTAGGGTCAAAATTAGGGTCTTACAGCTGCCCCTATTTAAGGACATTCTAACTGAGGATGTGAAGGTTAAAATCTTCGTATCAACTCAGTAGAATGGACTTAAATAACAACATATAGAAACAAAATTTGGTCCCTAAGAGACCTCATGATGCATATGATATGAATGCTAAAATAATCTTTGTGGGGAGTATATTGCCACAAAGGAAAAGAATCCGGAGAGACTGAAAATCCACAGGAGCGTAATGCATTCCATAAGGAATTACTCACTGAGGAGACAAAGACTCTGGGGGTAAAAGTTATGCGTAGACCAGGCTACGTCTTAAAAACTACTGGAGATACGAGGGGAATTTCCATGAAATAAATCAATGGAAGGACTCGGTTGGGGATAAGGGAAAATATACAAGGGAAATGGGTATATCAGAACAAAGCTGAAATACCTGAATCAAACTCAACTGGGGTTGAATGAACTTCAACACAGGAGTACTAGAAATATATTATCTATTACCGGTTTTTGAGTAGGAAGATGATACACTCTGACAGAGGGACATTCGTTACTGGTTAGGGTAAACATATCAAGGATGACTCTGAAGGTGAGAAAAACAAGAAAGGGGGTTTGAATTGTTTTGGAAAATAAGCGCTTTTTCAAAATAAAGACCACACAAGGAATTTATACTGGTTCGCTTATAACACAAAGCTACTCCAGTCCACCCGACCAAGGTGATTTCTCCTTCAACAAGGACTTAATCCACTAATCTTGAAAGATTGTTTACAACCAACGTCTAAGAGAAAGATCTCTTAGTCCTCTCAAGTATACAGACTGCGCAGAGTCACTTGAGGAAATAAAACAATAGATAAAAGATTATGTAATCTAGAGTGCTTCTAAGACAAGCAAATATTACAACAGTAAGAACAAAAGAGTGTTTCACGTTCTAAGCAAAAGCTTTGTGAAATATTGAGAGAGAGAGAGAGAATGTTTTAGTGTATGCTTGCGCGCCTCTCAATGTTGATTGCTGTCCTTTATATAGGAGTGAAAGGACCGTTGAAATTGATGGCAGATAATTTGTCTTGAATAGGAATTAATGCCATAACTTCTGTTGTTTCTTGCCAAAACAACTTTGTCTCCCTGAATAACTTCTTTCCAAATATAGTTCCTTTCCATTTGAATTTGAAGTTAACGTTACTCTTTTTGTATTAGGAAATCCATTACCAAAGTCTGCGTGACTCTGGGAATCTTGGAATCTTGCTGTGTTGATTCGGAGCTTCTGGGATTGATATACCGTTGTTCAGAGTCAGAACTTCTAGAGTGCACTTCTTCTTTAGATGCTTCTGATATTCTGCTGATTTGCTCAGAGTTAGAGCTTCTTGAGCGTGTTTCACTTCAGATGCTTCTGATCTTCTGATAATTTGTATCTGATGACATCATCAGATCTCTTCCTTCTTTCCTTAGAACCCTGCACACTTAGAAACTTTTCGTTAGGGTGCCATTTTTGGTTTCATCCTTTGTTATCATCAAAATCATGGAATCTGTTGTAGAACAATTTTTGTTCTTACAATCTCCCCCTTTTTGATGATGACAAAACAAACTTAAATAGCAGATGAAACAAACAAAATTATCAGATCAGGAGCTCCCCCTGAGACGGGCTAGGGAGTTCAGAAGTTCTTACCAGAGCTTCCAAGCCATGAAGTTTCGATACTTTCTGCAGTTTCTTAAGTCCAAAGTTAGATGAATTTATCTTTAAGAAAAATATGTTGCAGAGTGCTTAGGGTGTTAGGCAATTTTTCATCAGAGCTATATTTGATTTCTCCCCCTTTTTGTCAGAATAAAAAAGACTTAGAAAAAGATAACGAAAGCAAACCATTTTTAGAGAGATAGCAGAACAACAGATATATTGGCAATAGTAAGAAAACATCAGAACACAGAGAAAACAAGGCAACAAACAAACATTAGAAACAAGATAAAACAGAGCAACAAGCAAAAAAAAACCTAAGTGCCTAAGGGTTGGGAGGCGGAGGCATTCTCTGAAGCAGTTGAGCCAGCATGTTCTGAATATTGTCGTTGACGGTGTCTTGTTTATCCATTCTGGCACGGAGTTCCTTCTGGTCTTTCTTGAGTTCTTCAAGTGTCTGGAGAACCATAGGGATAACTGTAGAGGACTCCCCCTGAGTCAGAGCACTCTGTGCTTCAGCGGCGGCCCTTGCTTCAGCTTCAACAGCAGCTTGTGCTTCAGCTTCAGCAGCGGCAGCAGCATCAGCCAGAGCTTTGGCTTCAGCCTCCTTTGCCCTTTGGATTTCTTCTTGTTTGGCTCTCTCTTCTTCTTTTCTCCTTGCTTCTTCTTCAGCTTCTCTGGCAAGTTTCTCCTGTAGTCTTGCCTCAGCATCTCTGATGAAGTCGTTTCTGACTTGCTCAGAGACGTGCTTCAGCTTGAAAGCCTCAGAAGTCATCCAGCCAATGACTCTATTCCAGTGTGTCCTTACAGAGTCAGGATCATCACTGATGCCAGAGTTAATGGTCAGAGACTTGACCTTCTGTACTGAAGCCCCTGCGAACAACATTATGGCTTCCTCAAGGGTAGGCAGGGAGTGTTCAGGTTCAGATGTTTGGGGTGGAGAGTTTGGAGGGCTTAAGTTTAATGTTAGAGGTTCAGGTTCAGCGGAAGTGTTTTGGGGGGTGATGTCAGAGGGTTGAGCTTCAGAAGGGTTGTTGGTTGTTTGTTTTGGGGGTGGTGAAGTGACTTCAGGTTCAGGTGGAGGTTGTTGTGGTTGTTGTGAGTTTTGGTTTAGAGAATAAAGGTGGGCTAAAGTGGGAGAAGCAGGGTCAGAAGGTTCTGGGTCAGAGGGGAGGATAAGGTAGGGGGTGATTCTGGGTTTGAAGATGAAGAGGTGGTTTGATTGAGTTCTTCAGCTTCGGATAGAGGTAGTGATGTATGGGCAAGATTAAATTTAGGTCGAGGTTGTGAGGTTCTGGGTGTAGAAGGTGGGGTTTCAGAGGATGTGTATATAGGTGTTGGGAGAGGATTAGAGGAAGCCACAGGAGGTTCAGAGGGAATAGAGGGGGCAGACTTACCAGTAGTTACTTGCAGGGGCGTTGGAGATCTTGTTTCAGAAGTTTCTCCTAGCCTTGCTTTCTTTGCCTTTGAAGACTTCTTTTCAGAGGGACCTCTTTTGAACTTGACGAAGTCTTCTTCTGAATCTAGACAATCGTCCAGTCTGAAGTCAGAGATGTCAACTCCTTCATCCTTCAGACGCTGCATATAGTGAAGGATTGCTTCTCTGGGTTCATTCTTGTAGAACCTTGCAAGACCATGTGGCAGCTTCCTCTGATCTTTCAAGGCGTCCCAGGAGGTGTCCAGCGTGGGTTTGAATTGAATCTTCTTCAGAATTCCCATGCTCTTCAGATTTCTGGAGTTCAGAGGCCTTCCAGTATCTATCGCCAAATCTTCCATAAGCTTGTTCTTCTCCAGATGATTTACAAGCCCATTTTCGATGAAAACATCAGACAGAAGTCTTCCCAGAGGGATGTAGGTTCTGGGTTTCATGTTGTTTCTGGTCTCCCGTACAGAGTCTCTGAGATACCTGAAGAGTAGTGCTGGGAGGCAGAGCTTCAAACCCTTGTGAATGCAATACAGAATACACTTCTGATCTGTATTGATGTAGTCAGAGGAGTTTGATGCTGGGCGGTGATGAATGGTTCCCAGAATGATCTTGAGCCATACTCTGAGGTTCTGATGAAGTTCTTTGTTCTTTGATGGATTGCCTTCAGTGTTGAGTTTGAAGATGGTGGGATTGATTACCTGAGCAATGTACTTTGATCTAGGGTTGATGTCATAGATCCTTCTTCCTCCAGTTTTCTCCATGTTCAGTAATGAAGCAATTGATTTTTCAGTGATCACTATCTTGACCCCCAACACGTAGGAGACGATGAAATGATCATCAGCGTCAGCAAATCTCCAGAATTCCTTGATGAGATTTGGGTAAACAGGGTCATAGAGCCTTTGGAAGTAGTTTTCCCAACCTTGTTGACGGAGTTCTTCAGTAAGATCTACTCCGTTTCTCTTCATGTTGTTGAAGTCTACCAGTGATTCACATAAAACTTCTTGTCCCTCAAAGGGAGTTGCTAGGTTGATATGGGGCTCACGATCAAGAACATGGGGTTCCTTGTACACTGGAGTAATGGTTACTCCTGTAACAGTTGGAGTGGGAATGCTTGAACTTTGGGCTGTAATGCTGGATTCCATTTGTTGAGAAAAGTTGAAAACTTGTTGTTGTTGAGCATCCATAGTTGATGAAGATGAGTTGAAGATGAACTGCTTGCAGAAATGCTTCAGAGAAAGTTTGAGAGTGAGTGAGAGTGATAAGTGTGTGAAATGTGAGAGGAGTGTTTAAATACCCTAAACAAAAACACATGCAAAACGACACACACTTCAGCGTTAGCACAAAAATCAAGTTAGCACGCTTTGGGGAGAAATGATTAAGGCTCATTAATGAATGTCTAATCCCAACAGTATGCACACTGCTCGAGGAGATCTTAAGCGTTTGCCCTTTGATTTTCTTCTGGACAGCTGTCTAGAAGTTCTAGGGTTAGACGCTAAGTGCTCCACGTGGTTTGATGTATCTGATCTTCAAGAATACCAAAGGATTGGTTCCTGGAGATTTCTAACTCAGATATCTTCTTAACTTGGTAGAAGTATCAGAGTCAGAGGCAGAAGCACATTTGTTTAAGTTAGAGTCTCATTTTACATCTTCAGAGGCACAAATTATTCAGGACAATTTTGAATGTTCAGATTTTCTAAGATAAAAAGAAATCTATCTTCAGCTAAAGGCTTAGTAAATATATCTGCCCATTGATGATCAGTGTCAATGAACTTCAATGTTACTATCCCTTTCTGAACATAGTCTCTGATAAAATGATGTTTTATTTCAATGTGCTTAGCTCTGGAGTGTAGAATGGGATTCTTACTTAGACAAATGGCAGTAGTATTATCACAGAAGATAGGAATGTTACTCTCAAAGATTTGCAGATCTTCTAACTGATTCTTCATCCAGAGCATCTGAGTTGTGCACAGTGATGCTGAGATGTATTCTGCTTCTGCAGTTGATAGAGCGATAGTTGACTGTCTTTTGCTGGCCCAGGATATCAGATTGTTTCCTAGGAGCTGGCAGTTTCCAGACGTGCTTTTTCGTTCTAGTCTATCTCCTGCATAATCTGCATCACAGTAACCCGAAAGTCTATACTCTGATGTTTTCTCATACATCAGGCCCAGGTTAGGAGTTCCTTTCAGATATTTGAGAAACCTAAGTGTGCCTAAGGGTTCGGAGGAGGCAGCATCCTCTGAAGCAACTGAGTTAGCAGGTTCTGAGTGTTGGAGTTGACGGAGTCCTGTTGATCCAGACTTACTCTCACAATCTGTTGCTCTTTCTGTAGTTCTTCTAGAGTCTTCAATACTAGAGGAGCAAAATCATAGTGAGATTGCTCCCCCTGAGTCAGAGCAGCATCCCTAGCCTTGTCAGCTTCTTCCGTAGCAATGTGTGTTGCTTCTTCACCGTCAACCTTAGCTTTGGCTTCAGCTTCAGCAGCAGCAGCAGCCTCAACGGCGGCCTTTTCTGCAGCTTCTCTCGCTCTCTCTTCTTCTTCTAGACGAGCCTTTTCCTCAGCTTCTCTGTGATCTTTTGCTTCTGCCTCTCTGGCCAGACGTTCCTGTAGCCTCTCTCCAACTTCTTTGATGAAGTCGTTTCGGACTTGTTCAGAGAGGCCTTTCATCTTGAAGGTCTCAGATGTCATCCATCTGATTACTCTATTCCAGTGAATCCTTACTGCAGAGGGATCATCACTAATTCTAGCGTTTACAGATAGCGATATGATCTTCTCCACTGAAGACACAACAAATAAGGCTACTGCCTCTTCTAGTGTGGGAAGGTTGGGTTCAGGTTCAGAGGTGGGAGGTATAGGTGATGGTGGTGTGGGGATGGTTTCAGTGGGAGGTTCAGATTGTTAGGGATTGGGGTTTTCGAAGGGAGTTTCTCTGTGAGGTTCAGAGGGTGGTGTGTATGGTTGTTCAGATGGTGAAATAATGTTGGTTTGTGGTGCAGATGGGTTTTGAGTGGAGAGGGTGCGAGCCTGGAGTTGCGCAAGAGTGGGGGATTGAGGGTCAGATTGATCAGGGTCAGAAGAGATGTTGTAGTAAGGTGGAGATGAAGGAGTGGATGAGAGTGGTGAAATGGGTTCATTGAATAGTTGGGCTTCAGATATTGGTAGGGTTGTAGTGGTTAGATTGAATTTTTAAAGGGGAGGTGATAGTGGGTTAGATATGGGAGTTTCAAAGGGTTTTGTGGTGGAGGTTGTGGGTTCATAGTGTGTCTAAATGGGGGAAGGTTGAGATAGGGAAGAAGACAGTTCCCTAAATGAACAGTAGGAGAGTGAGAGGGTTGATACTTGCTTGGAGAGGAGGAGGAGACCAGAGGCACAAGTGGTCTGGATACATAAGTTTCCCCCAGCTTCTGAGATTTCTTCTTAGACTTTCTTTCAGATGGCTCTCGCATCCTCTTCATGAAATTTGGTGGATGTTCAGGTATCCAATCCACCAAAAAATTAGACATGTCTACCCCTTGATTTGCCATATCCTGCAGATAGTAGGCGATAACTTATGGGGGTCTATCTTAGAGAACAAATAGAGACTGCTGGGTATCTTCCTCTGATCCTTTAGAGCTTCCCATGAGGTGTCCAGAGAAGGCTTAACCAGAACTTTCTTAATGGTGCCCATGCTCTTCAGATTCCTTGAGTTCAGAGGCCTACAGGTGTCAACCGTTACATCCTCCATTAGATTATGGAGAATCAGATGATCCACCAACCCGCTTTCTATCAAAACGCTTGAGATTAGCCTTCCCATATGGATGTATGTTCTGGGCTTCATGTTGTTTCTGGTGTCCCTGACGGAATCCCTCAGATACAGAATCCCTCGAGTCCTTTGTAGAGGCGGTAGAGGATGCATTTCTGGTCAATATTGATGTAATCTGACGAATTGGATGTTGGGCGATGATGAATAGTCCCCAGGATATTCTTCAGCCAGACCCTCATATTCTGGTGAAGTTCTTTGTTCTTCGAGGAATTTCCTTATGCCTTCTGCTTGAAGATTGTAGGGATAATCTCCTAGGACATGTATTTTTCCCTAGGGTTGATATTGTAGATTCTTCTTCCCCCTGTCTTCTCCATATTCGAAAGTTTGGCTATGGATTTCTCAGTGATAACCACTTTCACCCCCAGAATGTATGAGACGATGTAGTGGTCGTCTGAATTTGCAAATCTCCAGAATTCCTTTACCAGATATGTTAAAATTGGACCATAGAGTCTTTGAAAATAGTTTTCCCAACCTTGCTTTCTCAATTCCTCCGTGAGGTCAATCTTATTCCTCTTTATATTATCAAAATCTACCAAGGATTCGCAGAGAACTTCCAGTTTTTCGAATGGAGTTGCAAGATGAATGTGAGGTGAGCGATCTAAAATATGAGGTTCCTTGTAGGTAGGAGTAGATATGGCAGCAGTTACAGTGGTGGTTTGCTGGGAGGAGGTTGAATGTTGTTCTATTGATTCCATTTGTTGAGAAAATTTGTATACTTATTGTTGTTGAAAATCCATGTAGAAGATGAAGAATGCTTAATGAATACTTGAAGAACTGAGAGAGATTTGAGAGCGAGGGTTTGTGTTGTATGTGAGTGAAAAGTGTGAAAGTGAGAGTTACGGCAAGTATATGTACACAAAGTTAGCATGCAAAACGACATCATTTCATGGGAATTTTAAACATTAGTTAATTAATAGCACAGAAATTGAGTTGACACGCTAGAGGGAAAATTAATTACAACTTATGATGGATGTCTAATCCCAAAAATTTGCACACTGCTCGAGGAGATCTCAATAGTCTGTCTCTTGAGTTCTGTGCTAGACAGTTGTCTAGAAGATCCAAGGTCAGACGCAAGAGAGACCACGTGTTGATATATCTAATCTTCAGGAATACCAAGAGATTTGGTCCTGAGGATTTCTAATTCAGATAACTTCTAACTGGTAGAAATATCAGAGTCAGATTCAGATGCCAGAAGTTTTAAGTTAGAGCCTATTTTGCCATTTCAGAGAAGCACATATCTGACTCATTCTAGGAAATTTTCCATGTTTAAATGTTTCAGAATGAATGAGAATTTATCTTTAGAAAGGGGTTTTGTGAATATATCATCCCATTGGTGGTCTGTATCTATGAATTTTGATGAAATTACCCCTTTCTGAACATAGTCTCTGATAAAATGATGTTTAATTTCTATGTGCTTTACTCTGGAATGCAGAATAAGGTTCTTACTTAAGCATGTGGCAGTAGTATTGTCACAAAAGATAGGAACGTTAATCAAATATATCTGAAGATCTTCTAGTTGATTCTTCATCCAGAGCATCTGAGTAATGCATAGCGATGCTGAGATGTATTCTGCTTCTGCAGTAGAGAGTGCTATGGTTGATTATCTTTTGCTAGCCCAAGATATAAGATTGCTTCCCAGAAATTGACAGTTTCCAGGTGTGCTTTTTCGTTCCAATCTGTCTCTGGCATAATCTACATCACAATATCTAGAGAGCCTATACTCGGATGTTTTCTCATACATCAGGCCAAGGTTATATGTTCCTTTTAGATATCTTAAGATTCTCTTAACAGTTATTAGATGAGATTTGATCGCACCGAATTACACCGTATTTTTGACTCGGATTTCACATGTTTATTAGGACTTTATCATCATTTTATTTGTATTATGCTCTCTTTTCTCTTGTTTTCAGATATTTAGCACTTTCGGACACTTTTGGAAGAAAAGAAGCAAAAAGACCTAAAATTAGGGTTTTTCGGCGAAATTACACACATGGCGTTGCACATGGCGGCCGTTATAGGGGAAGCCATGAGTCACCAGCCCTCAACTAGGAGGTAACCGCCATGTTCCCATGATCCACCCCATTTGCACACATGGCGGACGCCATGAAGGGATGGCGGGCGCCACCTTTGGAAATCACGTTCCCACTAAAGCCCACTAAGGGGAAGTTGGAAGGCACCATGGTCTTTACAAACTGCTGAGAATCTCTATAAATAGCTCATTTCATTTCGTTTTCAATCATCCAACATAGTTTTACATCACTAAGGATATAGTTATCATTTGTAATAGCGATAATCCGTCACATCGGGGGGTTATCGCATCTTTGTGAGATTGAGTTGGGTCACTTCGAGTTGCTGTCGTCTTTAGCTTCAGGAGTCGGAGGTTTATTTTTGTATCAGAATCGAAGCTTCCGTTTGGAGAAGGTTCTTATTTATCGCTTTATTTATTTATTTCCCGCATTGCTTTTACTTTATTTATTTTCCTCATCGCTTTTACTTTATTTATTTCCCGCATCGCTTTTACTTTATTTATCTCCCGCATCGCTTTTACTTTATTTATTTCCCGCACTCGCTTTACTTTATTTATTTTTCGCACTCGCTTTATTTTATTTATTTTACGCACTTTACTCGCTCTTTACGCCTCACATTCTAAAACAAACTTTTCATCATGATTAACACCGTTATGTTTGTTTGTGTTACCATGTCTGGCTAAATCTTTTAAAGGTTAGAATGTAAGGATCGTGGTTAAAGTAATGTTTCACATATTGAAATCTGTAGAAATACTTTAAAGGATGTTTTAATTTTTAACTTGAGTTTTCTAAAACAAACTTGGTTAGTTTTAATTATTCGAGGAGTGCGAAAGCACCCTGGCGTAGTAACTAGGAATCTTTATCACTTTAAGGAAAAGCTATTTTTGAAACTGTTTTCGGACGTGTTGATAGGTTTAAAATCAATAAACTTCTTAGGTAAACTTTCCAAATCAAAATCACTTTTCAACTAAGTTTACGAGTCTCATTTCTTAAAAATAGGTTTACTACTTTAGCGTTCTGCGCACCTTTTATATGTGACAATAAAAGACCTTAATTTAAGGGTAAACTCGGTTCTGAATATGCGAAAGCGACAGTTCCCGTTAAATGGATTATTTTCAAGAGTAGAAAATATTGCCTCATAAGTAGTTCTATTTAGACAATCGAAACATCATTTAACTGACGTGAATTACATTCAACCTGTCTTTACTTGCATTTATTATTTACCGTTATTTTGCAAAACCCAAATCTCTTTTATACTGCCTTAGATAAACACCATAACGATAGTATTCGATAGATTGACGATTGGTCTCTATGGGATCGATATTCTTTTATATTACTTTGACGTTATTCGTGCACTTGCGAATCCAAGCGATCAAGTTTTTGGCGCCGTTGCCGGGGACCAACTTCGTCAAATTTCGTACCCTGTTGTTACACCGTATAGACTAGGGCATTTTTAGCCGGTAAATGCGAAGAACCCGTAGTACCAGAAATTTAGTAGATCCTTTAGCGGAACCCGAATGTTATACTCGTACACGCCTCTTACTCATCCGAATTAAGAAAGTTATGGCCGAGAATCGCGATAGGCGACCTCTTAAGGAATTTTCCCAACCCTCTGATGAGGAACCTAGTTCGAGTATAGTAAACCCCCTTATACCTGCTAACAATTTCGAACTAAAACCGTCTTTGTTGCAATTAGTGCAACAAAACCAATATGCGGGTCTCGCTACTGAGAACCCGAATCAACATTTAAAAGTTTTTATCCAACTAGCCGACACTTTTAAATCTAACGGCGCTTCACCCGATGCGATCCGTTTAAGATTATTTCCTTTCTCCCTCAGGGATAGAGCATGTTCATGGCTAGATTCACTTCCAGCTAATTCAATAACTACCTGGGAAGACCTTAGGAGAGTATTCCTTGCTAGATATTCCCCCTAGTAAGACTGTTGTTCTTCGAAACCAAATAACTAGATTTGCTCAAAAACCAAGGAGAATCGTTTTTCGAAGCTTGGGAGAGATATAAAGAGCTATTAAGAGTCTGCCCACACCATGGCCTGGAACAATGGCTGGTCGTTCATACCTTCTACAATGGGCTCCATTATAACACCAAGATGAGCATCGACGCTACCGCGGGTGGTGCGCTGATGAACAAACCTTATCCAGAAGCTTGTGACCTAATTGAGGATATGGCCCAAAACCATTATTAATGGGGAACTGAATGAGCATCAATAGAGAAAAAGGAGACCCAAGGTGGAATACATGAGGTAAGCTCTCTAGACATGATGCAGGCAAAAATGGACACTTTAGCCCTTAGGATCGAACATATGTCTACAAACACTAACACCGTAGCAGTAGTCCACACAGAGTGCAAACTCTGTGGATCTAAAGGACACGAATCGGCGGAGTGTAACCTTTTGAACGAACTAAATACCGACCAAGTGAATTACACCCAAGGTAACCCGTTTTCAAACACTTACAACCCTGGATGGAAGAATCATCCAAATTTCTCCTATAAAAACCAGAACCCTATCCAAAATAATGCACCTCAAAGACCGCAAGGTTATCAAGCCCAAAAACCAAATCAACCTATGCAAGTTGTGCCCCAGAAGTATAACCTTGAGAAGATCATGGAAAGCTTCATATCGGGCCAGACTCAGCAAAATAAAGAATTCTTAAACCAAAACATTCTTGTAAACGAACTTATAACGCAATTAGGAACCAAGGTTGATCAGATAATCACGCATAATAAGATGCTTGAAACCCAGATCTCACAGGTAGCACAAAAACAAGCCCCACAAACTACACCTAGAGGCCAATTTCCTGGACAACCTCAACCAAACCCTCGAGGGCAAGCTAACGCTATCTCTTTACGAAGTGGAACCGCTTACGAAGGGCCTCAGAACCCAACAATGAGCGAGTCCAAAACTTCTAACAACCAAGAAGAGGAACCAGAGGAATCCGAGAAACAAACCAACCAAGAAGGTGAAGCCAAGGATAAAACTTACAAACCACCGCCCCCGTACAAACCACCAATCCCGTATCCGCAAAGACTTAAACAAACCAAAGTCAACAACCAATATCAAAAATTTATAAAAGTGATATAAAAGCTTCATGTAGAGATTCCTTTCACCGAAGCTATCACCCAAATTCCTTCTTACGCCAAATTTCTCAAAGACATCTTAACTAACAAGCGTAGGCTCGACGATCCAAAACCTTTGGAATGCAACTTTATTTCTGAGGATAAACTTGCTAAGAAGGAGAAAGACCCTGGTAGTTTTTCTATACCTTGCATTTTAGGAAACCATGTGATCGACAAAGCTTTCTTGGATTTAGGCGCTAGTGTAAGTTTAATATCCTTAGTTGTATGTAAGAGATTAAACCTAGGAGAATTTCAACCAACTAAGATGTCCCTTCAATTAGCCGATAGGTCTGTTAAGTATTCTGTAGGCATTTTAGAAGACATCCCAGTTAGGATCGGTCAACTTTATATCCCAACAGACTTTGTGGTCATGGATATCAAAGAAGACGAAGATATCCCTATCCTTTTAGGTAGACCAATCTTATCAACAGTCGGAGCTATAATAGATGTCAAAAGAGGGAAATTAATCTTCGAAGTAGGGGACGAAAAGATCGAGTTCATTCTTTCGAAATTCCTGATAGCATCAATTCTAGGAGACGCATGTTATGCGATCGATATCATAGATGAGTGCATAAGAGAATTTGACCGGGGAGAACCTAAGATCAAACCATTTTCAAACCCAAATGAAAAGGATGACAATTTAGAGGAAAAGGAACCTCACGAATGTTTGGATCTTACTCCAGACCCTTCACCTAATTCTCAAAAACCAGCCCAAGGACTTAAGGAACTACCCAAGAACCTAAGATATGAGTTCCTGGATGAAGAAATGAACCGCCCAGTAATAGTTAGTGCATCCTTAAACTAAGACGAGACAAATCGACTCTTGAACATTTTAAGAAGATACCCCTCTGCCTTAGGGTACAACATCTCTGACTTAAAAGGTATTAGCCCATTCGTGTGTATGCACCGGATCTCACTAGAGGAGGATTCAAAACCTTCCAGAGAACATCAGAGGCGAATCAACCCTGTGATGAGCAAGGTAGTAAAGAAGGAAGTCCTTAAACTACTGAAAGCTGGTATAATCTATCAGATCTTTGATAGTAAATGGGTAAGTCCTGTACATGTGGTACCCAAGAAGGGAGGCATCATAGTTGTGCAGAACGAAAAGGGAGAGCATGTCGCTAAACGCATAGAAGGAGGATGGCGTATGTGCATAGATTATAGGAAGCTCAATAAGGCAACTAGGAAAGACCATTTCCCCCTTCCATTCATAGATCAAAGGCTAGAGCGTCTTGCCAGACACTTTTACTTTTGTTATCTTGATGGATATTCTGGATTTTTCCAAATACCCATACACCCCGAGGATCAAGAGAAAACAACCTTTACCTGTTCCTACGGAACGTTTGCTTACAGACGAATGTCGTTTGGACTCTGTAATGCGCCAGCTACTTTCCAACGTTGTATGATGTCAATCTTCACAGATTATCTCAACAGAATCATGGAAGTATTTATGGATGACTTCTCGGTGTGTGGATTAGACTTTGAAGACTGCCTTATTAACCTTGAGAAGACCCTAGAGAGATGCGTAGAAGTTAACCTAGTGTTAAACTAGGAGAAGTGCCACTTTATGGTCAAAGAAGGCATAGTATTAGGACACATAATATCTGAAAGAGGCATTGAGGTCGATAAAGCAAAAATAGAAGTTATAGAAAACCTTAACCCTTCTAAGACAGTTAGAGAAGTCTGTAGTTTCCTTGGACACGCCGGTTTCTACCGACGCTTCATAAAAGACTTCTCTAAAATAACAAAACCCTTGACCGACCTTCTGATGCAAGACAGCAAACTCATTTTCGATGAGAAATGCATCTAAGCCTTTAACTAGTTAAAACAAGCGTTAATCTTAGCACCCATTCTACAAACCCCAGATTGGACTAAACCCTTCGAAATAATGTGTGATGCTAGCGATTTCACTATAGAAGCTATTTTAGGGCAGAGAAAAGATAAGAAACTACACGTAATATATTACGCTAGTAGAACCCTAGACGCCGCTCAATTAAATTATACAACAACAGAGAAGGAACTCCTAGTTGTAGTCTTCGCAATCGATAAATTTAGGTCTTATCTTGTAGGATCTAGATTATAGTCTATACAGACCATGTAGCTATCTGTTACCTTCTGAGCAAAAAGGATGCAAAACCTAGATTACTCAGGTGGATACTTTTGCTACAAGAATTTGATTTAGACATTAGAGACAAAAAAGGAGCAGAAAATGTAGTTGCTGACCATCTTTCCATATTAGAGCATTTAAAGCCAGATCATTTACCCATAAATGATGACTTCACTTATGACATACTAGTAGCTAAGATAGATACCACTCCCCTTGAACCTGACAGAGACAACCTTGGGACCGTTTCATAGATTAGCAAAGTACCATGGTACGCTGATTTCGTGAACTATCTAGCCGCTGATATCATACCACCTGACCTCAACTATCAACAGAAGAAGAAGTTCTTTAAAGATATAAGACACTTCTATTGGGACGAACCACTCCTTTTCAAAAGAGGAACTGATAACATATTTCGACGTTGTGTCCCAGAAGAAGAAGTCAGAAACATCATAGAACATTGTCATTCTTCACCTTATGATGGACATTCAAGCACATCCAAGACATACGCTAAGATCCTTCAAGTTGGTCTTTATTGGTCGATATTATGGCGTGATGTCCATGCTTATATTATCCGATGTGACCGGTGCCAGAGCGCTGGAAACATCTCAAGACGTGAAGAAATGCCTTTGAAGAACATTCAAGAAGTAGAACTATTTTACGTTTGGGGTATAGATTTCATGGGACCTTTTCCATCTTCATTGGGAAACAAGTACATTTTGGTAGCAATTGATTATGTGTCCAAGTGGATAGAAGCTATAGCCGCACCCACCAACGACACAAGAGTAGTCATCAAGATGTTCAAGAACAATATCTTTCCCAGATTTGGAGTTCCATGACTTGTCATAAGCGATGGTGGATCGCATTTTATATCCAAAATATTTTATAAGATCCTAAGGAAATATGGAGTGAAACACAGAGTAACAACACCATATCACCCCCATACTAATGGTCAAGTGGAAGTATCCAACAGAGAGATTAAGCAGATCTTGAAGAAAATTGTATCAATATCTAGAAAAGATTGGTCTGAAAAGTTAACAGAAGTACTGTGGGCTTACAGAACTGCTTACAAGACCCTCATTGGAACTACACCGTACCAGTTGGTCTACAGGAAGTCATGCCACTTACCTTTTGAACTCAAGCACAAGGCATATTGGGTCATCAAGACCCTAAATTTGGATTACCTAGCATCTGGCAAGAAGCGAATCCTTGGTATTCACAAATTGGAGGAACTTCACCAGAACACTTACGAGAATGCCGTTATATACAAGGAGAGAACCAAAGCTTGGCACGACAAGAGGATCGTGAAAAGGGAATTTAATATAGGAGACTATGTTCTTCTCTTCAATTCGAGATTACGTATTTTTCCAGGTAAGCTGCATTCGAGATGGACAGGCCCCTTTGAGGTGTCCAAAATCCTGAAATCTGGAGCAGTTGAAATCCGAAACAACTCCTGTAATCCATTCGTGGTAAATGGACAAAGATTGAAGCAATACCAAGGAGGTGACATACCCGCAGAATGTCATGACCAGACTCTGACCGACCCTCCAGTTCCTACCTCTAACATATAAAGTTCGATTCGTCAAGCTAACGACGTTAAACAAGCGCTGCATGGGAGGCAACCCATGACTTCTTTTCCTTTACTTTTACTATTTTCAATTTATATTTATATTTATTTGTTTTATATGTATGTATATATATGTGGAGACTAACAGTTATAATATTTATGATTTCAGGTGTCCTCTGTTTCTAATCTAACTTTTCAGGAATGGAGAATATTGACACTATGCCAGTAATATTTCGTGACCCAGTTCAAGAGCTGTCATACCCCAAAATTCACCCTACCTTTCACACAGTTCATCTAGGTCACTAACCCTAGTTGTATGCATGTCTTCATATCATTCATATCTTCTGCATAACCAGGGTCCGATACAAGAGGACAGGTAGCGTGGATTCCTAGCCTTGTGCTCGCACACAGTGGGAAATGGGATTTCTCTACAGCTAAAGGTGGCTCGACGATCTAACCCTAAGTGGAGGTAACTCTTGGTGCTTATTCATTGCGCCCATCATTGAAGACTTCTTGGTGAGGCAAAACCCTAATTTGGGGGTATCCATCAGGTCACGGTTCATTATGGAAGTTTACTGGATTGTGTTTAGCTTTCACTTCATGGTCTTACATGTTCATCATTTGCTTGATAGTATTCATTGGTGCAAGCCCACTTCCATGGCATCATAACTTGGTCCAATTAATTCATGGCATGTCATCTAGTCATTTCCTCACTCCTAGCCCAGAGTTTGTTCATGGTTTGGTTGTGTTCATCGCATCTGATTGTTTCTATTGCATAGTTTGTTCATGGCATGGCTATTGCTTCATGCAATCCCATTGCCCTTTGGCCCATGTTAAGGCCCAAGGTGATTCATCTAAATCTTATATCATCCACGTCCACTGTCTAGGTCATGTTTGTTGTTCATTTATCCATGTCAAGATGATCCACCAAAGTCTTGTTAGCCATCATTCATTATATCAATCGTTCAAGTGTGTTGATTTTAAGAGGTTGAAGTTGGGTTATGCGAATGGTTCACTCAAGTCCATTTTTTCATTCAATTCATTCCATTTTTCAATACCATAGCTTGCTTATGCTCATTTCGAAGTATTCGGTTTCAAAGTCAATCAGTTTCATTCGAATGCCATTCAAAATACATTAACCCACTCATTCATAAAAGATCCATCACAAAACATGAAAATGTCCAAAACATGAAAAATTACAAGAAGTTACAACTTTGACCAATTGTTGACTTTGGTCAACAATTGACTTTTTGGTCAACTTTGACCAAAGTCAACCCAATCCCTTTCCATCAAAAAAACCTAGACCCCCAATTATGATCCTAGCCCTATCTTCCAAGTTGACCATTGATCCTCCGGTTTTTGCCAAGTGTGCATGATTTCCTCAAAATCCAATTATATGTCATGTTGCTTAAACCCACACAAGCCAAAACAACACTTTAATGCAGAACCATACATCACCATATGACTGCACTCTCCTTGCACCAAGACCTGCTATGAAACGTGAGCAGACATGACCCTAAAGAACCAAGCGGCCACAAACTTATCAGCTGACAGAACTACATCGGATGATGCAGTGAAGCTGTGGGACCAAGTAAACTAATGCGCCATCAAGCTAGTGCAGGACCAGGAAGTCTATCAGCTAGGGAAAATGTTACGACTGCTGACGAGGATCATCTGAATTACGAAAGGAAAATATCTGCTGCTCTAAGACAAGCTTCAGTTGATGCCGTTGGACGGGTTTTTCGCAATATTCAAAGTTAAGCTGATAAATAGGCGTGCTATGAAAATAGTCCCCTTGTTATGGTTAAGGCTGGAAGCAAGGGCAGTTTACTAAGATTAGTGCAACACTCCATGTGCCTTGGACTGTAACTTTCCCTGGTTCGCTTGTCATGCGGAATCCCTTGAGGACTCACTTGTGCTAGTTGGGACAATCATAAGGGGCTTCATTCAACAGAAATGTTTCTGCTACCCTTGAACCAGGCCAATATTACATTGCTCATGTTGTGGTTGAAAGCTCTTTTCTTACTGGGTTGAACCCACTTGAATGTTTCGTTCATTCAGTGATGAATCGTGACAGTTATCTCAATGACGATGCAGACCTTCCTGGGACATTGACCCACAAGCTTATGTTCTCCATGCATGATATGTATGATGGATATGACGGGTCCGCGAGAAACTTATATCGGAACTAACTCATTCAGTTTTCTTATGATGCTGAAGGGAAGTCATCTTGTGATAGCAATTTTCTGAGGTTGTACACTTACCAAGTTAAGGCAACAAGGCTCACAAAAATCCTACAACAACAATGTAAGACCCCAATTTTGGGCCCTAAGATCCCTCATGGCCCATATCATTCATATCATAACCTCAAGGATCATTGCATGCCTTCGCTCCCCTCCTAGTGGGTAGATTGCCTTGTGGTTTGTTTCTTGATCACCAGGCATACTTTGCATTTGTATATCTTTGCTTTCATATGTTTATCATTCAAAAAGTACAAAAATATTGTCTGTTTAACCTTGTTGCTTGCAGTTGAAGCAATCATCAGCAATTAGGTCAAACTCAGTCATTGATCAGTCAAAGCAATGGATGATGGCCATTCTTGCAGAATTTGGGCATCATGGTCAATAATCAAAGGTTCATACATCTTGAAACATCATTTGAAATCAAATTCTCAAGGAATTAGGGTTTGGAAATCATCAGAAGAAGTTCAATCAGTCCAAAACCCTAGAAAAGTCAAACTTGGTCAACTGTTGATTTAATCAAGGATTTGATGGATAGAATTGATTTGAAAGAGCTCATTCATGCTTGTATAAGCCTCATCTATCATGTTCAACCTCATCATGGAAGAAAATCAAGCCAATCAGAAAATTTTCCAGAAATGGAAAGTGGACCTGTAATTTCAACTGCCAAAAATGGAAACTTCTTGATCTTAAACTTACTTCATGATACAAGCTTCAAATGAATTTTTGCCCAACATGAAAGTTGAAGATCTTGTTCTCCCATTTTCAAAAAGTCCAAGAACATCAAAATCCCATGTGTGGTTGTCAAGATATGATCAAATCATTTTCACCAAATTTTGAACTTCAACAAGCCATATCTCTCAAACCATAAGGCCAAATTTGGTGGGGTTTTTTCCTACACACCACATTTTTCATCCTCTTTCCAAAAATATAAATTTCATGACCTAAAACCTCACCATTCAAAATGGCATTTTTGGACCTTTTTCATTTAAAATCAAGTTTGACTCAAGTTTGACTTTTTGAGTTTTAGACTTTTTCTCATTTTTGCCAATTGGGAAATGTTCCATATGTCATTTGTGACTTGCTCCAATCCCAAATTCATGTCCATACCATCATTCCACCACCTTTTTGGATCAAAATTCAAATTTGGCAAAATGTGCAAAAAGGAAGTACACAAACAAAACACATACAGCATTTTTCTGTACCACCAAAAACAGCAAATATACTGTCCTTTTTGCAGCCTGTAGCAGCCCAATTTCTCAGCAAATACACCTCCATTTCACACTTATGCAAGTTTAGCAACTTTTGGCAAATTACTTCATTAAGCTTAAGCAAGTTTAGCTTGTCATTAGTAGAGGTTAAACAGCACATATAAGGGCATTTTTCTGCCAATTGACAACCCTAGAAGCTGCAGCCACCAACCAGAATTCTCTCTCACTCTCATCTTGCATTTTTGCAAAAGCACAAATCCTGCACAACCATTCAAAGAAACTCAAATACCTTTGGTTCCTCCCTGTTCCAGACAACATTTAGAGGCTTTTTGAACCATCAAATACTAACTGGGATTCTCATTCGAGTACTGCTTCTTCAAGAGCACTGTTAATGGCAGATCTCGAGCTGGACCAAGCTATGCATTCTTGAGTTAAATTTCTGCAAGCACTCAACCTTTGGAAGCTGTGTGACTATCTGTTTCAAGCTATATCCATCAATCCATCACTATTTCCAGTTTGTCTTCAAAAGCAAGTTAGTTTTCGATCCTCTTCTTTCTCCAAACTATTATGTGTTTATGAAAGGTCCTTCCATACTTGTTCTAATGCAGCTTGAACCATGTTGAATGATCTATTGGATTGAGAGAAATCTGATTTCATTTCTTTGTGAGCAAATGATTTTTTGATCGATTTGCCATGCTGGTTTTATTTCGATGGAATGTGATGATATATTTGTGATACTGGATGATTGTTGAGGAGTTTGGCATACCTAATTTCGATTTCTGAGCATAATGAATTTTCGAGTTGCATGAGGACTGTGACTGTATGCTGTTCATGCCAAACTTAACCCTGCCCAGTTTTTCTCATGAATGATTAAGTGTTTTGTTGTTGGTTGAGTTTAGGTGATGGTAGTAGTTGCTGAACCTTGTTTGTTTACCATGCTAAATGATTTTGTGTTGATGGATAACATGTTGGACACCATGCTGCTAGCTTGCTATTGTTCTTGATGATTACATGATTTGATGAGCATACCCTGCTGCTGTTATATTGGTTCTGTTATGTACTGTTGTGTGGTTCAATTGAATCATGTTTTGTTTGATGCTTGGTTGAAATCATGTTTGTGGATTACATGAAGTGCCTTGCTATGTGAACTGCACCAGATTTTTCCATGATCATGCTTGTGTATTGCTGAATGATGTGCTGTTGTTGGTTTGCTTGCTATGAGAACATGATACCAAGGCCTTGATGTTGTGATTGCTTGCCCAAATTTTGTATGATGATGTTGTTGAACCCTGCTTGCTATAACATGTTTGTCCATGTGCTATTGTTGGATTTTTTTTTTTATTGTAACCGCTCGATGATAAGTGCACTGTTGTATTGAACCAAATATCATGTTCAGAAAATCCAATGTGAATTATGTTATGTGCTGTTGCATGCTGTTGTTCATGTTTTGTGTTATAATGATGATGACACAATGTTAACTTTGCTTGCTAAGTCCATGCTGTTGTATGCTGTCATGTACTGTTGTTTTGTTTGATGTGATGCTGTTGAGCACATGCTGCAATGCCTACCCTGCTGCCTCTTACATCCTAAGGCCCGTCCTTGAACTTGCAATGAAGTTACCATGTTGATTGCATTTGAGAACCATGCTGATAAACCCTGTTGCTTTCTCATTGAAATCCATTTTATGTCAGTTGTTTGCTGTTATGATTGAACTGCCCAGGGATTCCACTTGCTGTGTTTGGTCTTGTTGTTATCTTGATAATGCTTAATATGTACATGCTTCTATCCATGCCAAACCATAAACTTTGCCCAGTTTTTTTTCCACAATGCCATGTTGAATGCTATTGTTGTTTGTATTTACTGCATGATGACAGTACCTCCTTGCCATGATTAATGGTTAATGCTCTTGACTGCTTGCTATGTAATCATTGCCACGCCGTGTGTGTGATTCAAATTGAATGATCGATTTGTTTGATGATGGATAAATATGAATGCTGCTGTTGTTAGAAACCTGCTGTTTCCTTCCAGAAGGCATGCTTTCATGATTGCATGAACATTGGCTGTTGTTATTGCTCATGTTGCATAATACATTTCCCTGCCATGCTGTCGTGTTTGTTTGATCGAAATTGGCTTATTTGATGCTGTTTGCATGAACCACATTGCCAAAACCCTAGGATGCATGAGAACTTAGCAACTTAAACAACCATTGGCCGTGCACTATTCCATTAAGAAATGGACCAATTACAACATTTTATTTGCCTTGCCAAAGCTGTGTCGTTTCACTTAAGTTGGCAGAAATTACAAGTCTGCCATCATTGACTCTCATGTTGACCAATTGCCATACCATCTTGTTCATGTTTGCATCATTATTTCATCCAACTTCACAAATTTATTTCTCATTTTAATTTTCATCAAAAAATTATGAAATTTTTTCCTCATGATCATGAATGTGTCCTTCATTTAATTGTGATTTTTAATGAATTTTTCCATTGGCTGGATTTTTTTATGATAATTATTTTCTTCACATGTATGCCAAAATGATACATTGTGCCATTTCAATTGTGAAATTGTCATATTGCATCCATTGCCTTTGAAATTTTTTGTGGTAAAACTTGACACATTGATCTTCATTTCCATATAAAGTTTGTGGATTTCCCATTTGTGGTTTGATAGATATGAATTTTTGAATTAGGGTGTGACAATTTGTGTCACACCAATGATATGCAAATGTATGATTTTTGTTCACATGCTTCCCCTTATCCAAATCACTTGAAATTTTGCATGAATGATCCCTTGTATGTCTAATTGATGTATGAATTTTCTTGGAATTAATCATGCTGTTTTCCATTTGATTGAGAATTTTCTTCCATGCTTGGTCATTTGTTGACTTTTTGTGCTATGCCTTGCCAAATCCTTTATGAAATTCTCAAATCTTATTGTATGACCATGAATTTTCATATGTGATAACTAGACACTTCAAGCTTTGCATTAGTGTTAATCTCACTCATTTCTCTTCTGTTTTCAAATTGATATGATTTTTTGAAGTTGACCCATGCTTGTTGACTTTCACCATGCTTGCTTGAACTTGGTTTGACTTCATGAATTTCATTGACTGCCTTCCTCTCATCCAAATGCCATGAAATTTTACATGTATACCATGTTAGATGTTAGGATTGAGTGTGATTTATTTCATAATTTTTGAAAATGTTTGAGTTGACTTTTGAATGAAGTCTTTGCTGTTGACTTTTGTGTGCTTCTCTTGCCATGCTTTGCATTCATTTGTGTATGAAATGACCTTGATGCATGATGCAAGTTTGAATCCAATTGTATTTGCTTCTTACACGATTGGAGTTGACTTTGATTGAATATTGCTTGCTGCCTTGGCCTTTTTCTTTCATCTTTGACCCTAGGCTAGTCCTAGTGGTCTTCTGAGCTTACAATTGAGCTGTTTGTTTCAGGTTGAGCACCAATGCCCCAAAGACCTTTCAATTTTGATTGAGTTGGTTTGTTTATCATGTGCTAACCACTTGTTTTGTAGGTGACTCATATGCTTGAGTCTTTGTGCCTTGCACAATTGGTCCTTCTGTGTGACTATTGGTTCATTTTCTTTTGCTTTTGATTGTTGACTTGTTTACTAATGAGTTTGACTTTTTTCAGGTGCTTTAGTTGCCTAAGTTCTTTGAACTTACTTGCTTGCTTTGCTTTATAGCATTTGCTTTGAGGTATAATTACTTCTTCTTCATGTAGTCTGGAGACCCGGTCTGTTATTTGACCGGGCAAACTGTCTGAAGTCCTCCTTAAGAGGCAATGCCTGTGTTTGTTTATATTCGTCCTAAGCAGGAAAAGTCCTTCAAGTAAGGCAATTGGTGGAAGGTAGGGATAAGCAATCTATCCCCCACTATTCAGTGTGTCCTCTCTTTGCTCCCAGTACCTGGTTGAAGCAATAAGATAAATACCCAAGATCTAATCGAGTCAATAATGTGGAGAGAGTTCCTACTTTCTGAACTCCCACACTTTCTTTGATGCTCTCTCTGATATGAGATTGAAGCAATGAGGCACACCCCTCATCTCCTTTTCATCTGCTTCACCTGAGCCCCTCAATGGCCAGGTTAAGAGCAACCTTTACCCATTACAGTGGACTGTCAAAGTCAAACCCTCTTGTATGAGCCCCCAATGTTTGGCTATAGAGTGTGCTGTTTGATATTCATTGTTTGATTGATTGCTTCATATGCACTTGTTTGCCTGTATGTTATGCATTTATCATCATCATCAATTGCCATTAGTGCATGATCATACCATTTGTCTGTGTGACTTTTGTTATTGTGGTTTGCCCATTGAGGACAATTGTAAGTCCATTGCTTTGGCATTTGCTCCTGTGATATGGAAGGATAGAGTGTAAGACCTCATTGGTCACTCATATCTTCTGTTTATCTGTTTGTATGTGAGGATACAGTTGTAAGTCCCTGTAAGTTGGCATCTGTTATCCTGTGATCATAATTTGATCTGTTTGATTTGTATGTGAGGTTGCAGTTGTAAGTCCCTGTGAGTTGGCATCTGCTTTCCTGTGATCATAGTTTGTTTCATCTGTTTGTGTGAGAGGTTGCAATTATAAGTCCCTGTAAGTTGGCATTTGCATACCTGTGATCATGTTGTTGCTTTTGTTCTTGTATGTGAGGATCCATTGTAAGTCCCTGTGATGTGGCATTGGATTTCCTGTGAGCATGCTGTGGAGTTAACCTAAGTCCAGATAAATTGGCAGTTGATTTCCATATTTCTCATCTCTGTTTTTCTTTTGAGGAGATCGGTGTAAGTCCATTGAGTGGCATCTGATATCCTGTTCTATTTTAGGAGACTGGTGTAAATCCATTTGTTGGTATCCGGTATCCGCTTTTGTTTCTTTTCCTGTGGAGATTAGTGTAAGACCATTGAGTGGCTTCTGATATCCCGTTTTGTTTTAGGAGATTGGTATAAGACCATTGATTAGCATCCGATATCCGCCTTTGCTTTGTTTGTTTGTTATTATTAACTGCTATTCCAAAGGACACACTTGAATCATCTGCTATATGATTTCAAGAAGTGAACCTTCTAAGAAGTTTTACTATCCATCCCTCATCCATTCATCATTCATTACGTCTTAGAACCTTTTCACACCTTATCTTTTAAACTTGACATAAGTGTTGTGCAAACATCTTCATGTTTTCTAACTAAAAACCTGGACTCAAGTCCTTGACCTTTTTTCAAAACTTCATTTTCATAATACTTCTTTGAATTGATCTTAATCATACTTTGACTTCATTTTCATAATCATAATCAGTAACTCCACTCATTCACTTGTTTTGGCTTTGTCCATTAATGCTTTCATACATGAGCTATAGGTTTGATTTATCTTAGTGGTTGATGTTAATCTCACCTTCTGTCTTTAGTGATTGAATTGTAAGTCTTCCTCGCCTATTATAGGGTTAACCCCTCCCTGGCCAGTTGAAGCTTTTCTCACATGGTGGACGTTGTTGTTTGTATAAGGTTGAGTTTTCTCCCGTGGATAACGTAAGACCTAGGGTTTGTGTTTAAAATTGAACCTAACCCACTTTTGGAAATCTTTTAGCCGAACTACGGCGTTCTGATCCTTACCTTTGATGGAAGGTACGTAGGCAACGGGTTCATCCGTTCGAACCCAATAATAATAAAACTTGTATATTCTTTTCTCACCATCCCAATCATGTTTGCACAACCTTTATGTCATAATAAATAATAATCTTTCATAACAAGTGTGAAAAGGGCTCCCTAGGAGTACCTAGGACGTAGTGGGTGCCTAACACCTTCCCATTGCGTAATTTACCCCTTACCCAGACTCTCTGATCTTTTTATTAGTTTTCTACGTGTAAAACTTCTTAGGCTTTTGTTCGCTTTTTAGCCAGTCCTTTGGATAAATAAAAGTGCGGTGGCGACTCGAAATTTTTCATGTATCTCTTAGCTTATGATTTAACCAATAGATCATATAGCGACGAATACACCGCTACAGAAAAGTGGCGACTCTGCTGGGGATCGAACCCAGAATCTCTGGTTGTATTGCCTACTTTTCACCCTTGTTGTGCTATATTGTTATTCTTTATCTGACATATTTTTGTACAATTTGGGATGAATGTATTGATTGTAATGTGTGAATTGCTTGATATACATTTGCTGTGTGCTTTGGTGATCTGTGAGATGAGTTCTATACCCGAACTCGAGTGCTCTCTAGGATAGGAGAATGGCATAGTCTTGTCGACTGGTGTGGAGTAGTCCTTAGCCAGTTGACTTGCAAGTCCATTCACTTGGTGGAGGTCATGTTGAACTAATAATGTCACACAAGTTATTTGTGGTTAGGCATTATTCTTTCAATCATGTTCCGCAGAAGCCAAGGACCTTAGTTTACCAAACCCATCTTGGCCTATTTTTAGGACCGTAGTGCGGAGGTCGTTCAGATGTCAGTTCTGATACGATTGTTACGCGATACTACACTCATAAGAGTTTCTCTTGAGAATATTCTTGGAATACGAGTATTCGTTCCTCCGAAAATATTCGAAAGATGGAACGATGATTATGGGAACCTCTGATAGAACATGTCTGGCAGGTTTAAACCCTAGTACACTCCCTTTGGGTGGTTCTTAACCGAAACTCCATGCTCGTGACTCTCAACAAACCCGTGATTCGTGGTTGAGTCGTTCAAACATTGTTAATATCAATGGATCCCGGATTAGGTGTAAAACCTAAAATCCACCAAAGCGGCTGGTTGATATTAGGAATGTTTGAACCGGTTCATGTACCGTTAATATCAATGGAACTTGGGTGTCGATAAGGTGAAAACCTAAATCCACCAAAATGGATGATTGATATTAGGGATACATAGAGCTTTCCCACGACCTTTGTTTGGTGTACTTTGCTTGATCCTTGAGTGTGATTGTTGCATTCATGCATTCACGCATTCATCCGCATTCATGTCATCAAAAGAGAAAATTTTCAAGGAACTTAAAGGGTTATTTGCAAAATTTTCAGACATGGAAAGACCAAAAAGGCATACAAAGAAGTACAGCTTTAAGCAGCCTGATGTAAAAGAGTTAAGGAATCTGACATCATATGTATTAGATCCCTTGGGTTTCAAGGCTCGATATGGGAAGCTTCTGCCGTTGCTGACTACTCAAGTGGATGAGGGATTGATGAGCACTCTTGCTCAGTTCTATGATCCGCTCTATCATTGCTTCTTATTTCCGGACTTCCAGTTGTTGCCGACTTTGGAAGAATACTCTCACCTTATTGGGATTCCTATTCTGAATCAAGTGCCGTTCAGTGGCTTAGAGAGTATTCCATCTGCTCGAGAGATTTCCAGCTTGTTGCACATAGATGAAGATCTGATTAGAGCTAATCTGACTACCAAAGGCGGAATTCAGGGTTTTCCTTCCGAGTTCCTCATTGCCCAAGCTACCTTTTATGGGAAGGCCATGAGTGAGGATGCCTTTGAGGCTCTATTCGTATTGCTTATCTATGGATTGGTGCTATTTCCCAACTTCGACAAGTTCGTCGACATGAACGCCATTAGGATCTTTTCAGTCCTTAATCCGGTTCCGACCTTGTTGGGTGATGCATATGTCTCCTTGCATCTGAGGAATATGAAGAATGGAGGAGTCATTGTCTGCTGTTTACCCCTGCTGTACAAGTGGTTTATTTCGCACTTGCCTCAGACAGTCGCTTTCAAGGAGAACAAGGGATGTCTACGGTGGTCTCAGAGACTTATGTCTCTCACCAATGATGATATCACCTGGTATGATCGCGTGTACGATACCGTCCAGATCATCAATTCCTGTGGTGAATTCCCCAATGTGCCTCTTCTTGGTACATGTGGTGGGATTACTTACAACCCTACGCTTGCACGTCGTCAGCTTGGGTTCCCCCTAAAGGATAAACCCCATAACATTCTGTTAGAAGGTGTGTTCTTTCAGGAGGGTAAAGATCCCCAAGGCCTGAAAGCCAGATTTGTCCGCGCTTGGCGCAATATTCGCATAAAGAGTAGGAATGAATTGGGTCCGAAGAACTGCATTGCTTTGGAACCATACACCTCTTGGGTCAGACAGAGGGCTGCTACCTACTTGATGCCATATGATCATCCGAGACCTACACTGTTGGATGTGGCTGGGCCTTCAACCCTCCCTACCCAACGTGTAGAGGAGTTGAGAGAAGAAGACCTTTCGCGTGCCTGGATCCGCGAGAGAGAAGAATTGCTGCAGCAGCTCAAGGAGAAAGATGATATGATTGAATTTCTCGAGCACCGAGTGATCGACGATCCGAACGACACTTGGACTTCTCTGCTTCCTCAGTCTTCCAAATTCTGGAAAAGGAAGTATGATCAACTTGCAAAGGAGAAGGCTGATATGGAGGCTGCCTATGAGAGAGAGATCAAGAAGTTGTACACTTCTCGTCTTCCAGCATCCCGAGCTAATAGGGATCCATAGGATGTTATTTACCTTTTCTCTTTGTAATATTTAAAAGAATGCTGTACTTCTTTGTCTTAATATTTTGAATGAAATATTTTCCATGAGCAATTAAAATGTTTAATATTCAAAATATTGCAAATGTACCCTAAGGGTTCCTTGAAAATCAAAACATTTGCACGAGCATTGCATGCATCATTCTTGCATAAACAGGTACCCGTTTTTCTGGTCTTCTGGTTCTAACCCCCTGCTCTTCATTTATTTTGAAGACAAGCTGACTCACCGGTATTATACAAGGGTCAACTCTGCAAGGATTATGGAGCAATTGGAACAAGAGAACCAGAGTTTAAGGGATGAAGTCGCCAGACTTGGCGCTCTGATGGAGCAACTTCTTGCTGCCCAGAATCAGCCTGCTCCTCAACAACCAGCAACTCCGGTTCAGCGGACGGTTATATCAGAGATAACTACTTCATCGGTGCCTGTCAGTGCCCAGCAGCCTAACGCCATGCCTCCCGGTTTTCCTTGGGGGATGCCTCCTGGCTTTATGCCTGATCTGCCAGCTCCAACATTCGCTCAAATGCCGGCATCTAGCCCGGTCCCTATTCCTGTTCCTCCTGTCGTGCATACCATGCCGAGGGTAGACGACACCATTTATCACTCCGAAGCGTCTGAGGGCTCAGATGTACATGAGAAAATGGATGCAATGAACGATCAATTCCTCGAGCTGAGAAAGGAATTGAGAACTCTCAGAGGCAAAGATCTCTTCGGCAAGTCAGCAGCCGAACTTTGTCTAGTTCCCGGTGTGAAGATACCAGTTAAATTCAAGGTCCCAGACTTTGAAAAGTATAAAGGGAACACTTGTCCTTTGGCACATCTGGTCATGTATGCCAGAAAGATGTCCACGCAGACAGACAACGATCAACTCTTGATCCACTATTTCCAAGACAGTTTGTCTGGTGCTGCTCTCCGTTGGTACATGAGCCTGGACAGTGCCAACATCCGCTCTTTCAATGATCTTGGCGAAGCTTTCGTCAAGCAATATAAATATAACGTTGACATGGCGCCTGACAGAGATCAACTCAGGTCTATGTCACAAAAGGACAAAGAGTCGTTCAAGGAGTACGCCCAGAGATGGCGTGAGCTGGCAGCTCAAATCACTCCACCATTAGAAGAGAAAGAGATGACCAAGATCTTTCTGAAGACTCTTGGGTCATTCTACTATGAGAGAATGGTGGCCAGCGCTCCCTCTGATTTCACCGAGATGGTGAACATGGGGATGCGTCTTGAAGAAGGCGTCCGTGAAGGACGGTTGTCTAAAGATGATGGTTCTTCCTCTAAGCGTTATGGAGCGTTTAAGAGGAAAGAAGGTGAAGCGCATGCTGTGCAGTCTCAGCCAAAACATCGAAGACCCTCTGTTCAGAGGAAGCCTGCACGTCATTCCAGACATCAGCATCAGGTGGCCAGTGTGGCACCTGTATTCAAGGATAATGCTCAACAGTATCAGCATCAGCAGCAATATCCACAACCACAATACCAACAACAACAGCAGCGTCCACAGCAACAGGCTTACCAGCCTCGTGGAAGTACAACCAACCAAGCGAATATGAATTATGATAGGAAGAAGGTCAGCTTCGACCCTATTCCGATGACATATACAGAGCTTTATCCCTCCTTGTTGGAGAGGAAGTTGGTTTCTCCCAGGGATCCTCCTGCTATTCCTGCAAACCCGCAATGGTGGTACAAACCAGACCAGCATTGTGTCTACCATTCCGGTGCTCCGGGCCACAACGTTGAGAACTGTTTCCCGCTGAAGAATAAGGTTCAAGACCTTATGAGAAGCGGAATTCTGAGTTTTGAAGACTCCAATCCGAATGTTACCAGGAACCCATTGCCTTCGCATGGGAAATCTGTGAATATGATTCAGGAAGACCTTGGGAGATACAAAGTGAAGTACATCAGCCATATTCGGCGGTCGTTGGTTGATTTACATAGAATGCTGTGTCAGCACAGTTATTTGGAGCATAACCATGACCAGTGCCGTGTCTGTTCTGTCAACCGCTTAGGTTGTGATCAGGTTCGCAGAGAGCTTCAGATGATGTTGAATGAAGGTACCATTGAGATTCTCCAGAATCGCAATGTGGATGTTGTTGAGCCCGAAGTGAGTGTCATCTCCCCGGTGTTCAAGCTGCCAGAACCGGTTGTTATTCGTTACAATAGCAACAAGCCTAAGGCTTCACCTTCTTTGGTTATCAAACCGGCAGGCCCTGTGCCTTATTCATCTGATAAAGCTGTACCTTTCAGGTATAGTCCTGTTGCTGTCCAGGATGGGGTTGAGGTACCTCTGCCGTCAACTTCTGTGACCACTATTGCTGATGTTAGTGGATTGACCCGCAGTGGTCGTGTCTTTTCTGCGCCTGCTAAGGCTGTTGCTTCTGAATCTGTTGTACATCCCGTAGGGAATGCTGTGAATGTTCAGAATCCTGCACTTGATGTTGCCAAACCCTCCTCGTCTGTACAAAAGACTCCTGTTTCTTCAGATGGCCCGAGTGGCATTGTTGATGAAGAATCTGATGAGATGCTGAGGCTCATCAGAAAGAGTGAGTACAATATTGTAGACCAGCTTCTACACACGCCCTCCAAGATTTCTATTCTTTCTCTATTGCTGAACTCAGAGCCCCATCGGGAATCTCTGCAGAAAGTCTTGGACCTGGCATATGTCGATCACGACGTCACCTTGGAACAATTTGATAGCATTGTTGCAAACATTACCGCCTGCAACACCTTGAGCTTTTGTGACGCTGATCTCCCTGAGGAGGGAAGAGACCACAACATGGCTTTACATATCTCTATGAATTGCAAATCGGATGCAATGTCCAATGTACTGGTGGACACTGGATCATCTCTGAATGTATTGCCGAAATCCACACTCTCACGTTTGTCATATCAAGGTCCTCCTATGAGGCAGAGTGGGGTTGTTGTTAAAGCTTTTGATGGGTCGCGTAAGACCGTGATTGGGGAAGTGGATCTCCCAATCAAGATTGGACCAAGTGATTTCCAGATCACTTTTCAAGTAATGGATATTCACCCATCATACAGCTGTCTCTTGGGCAGACCATGGATTCACGAGGCTGGCGCCGTGACATCCACCCTACACCAAAAGTTGAAGTTTGTGAAGAACAAGAAATTGGTTGTAGTAGGGGGAGAAAAGGCTCTCCTGGTCAGTAATCTGTCTTCCTTCTCGTACATTGATGCAGAGGATGAAGTTGGAACTCAGTTTCAAGCTTTATCTATTGATGAACCTGTCGAGAAGAAGTCTCCTTCATTCACTTCCTACCGAGATGCAAAGCTGGCCATTGAATGTGGTGCAGTTGCTGGATTAGGGAAAGTGCTTGAACTTGAAGATAACCGTTCCCGGGCTGGCATTGGCTATGGTTCTGGGGCATTCAATGAGCAAGGTCTGTTCACCAGTGGAGGATTCATCCATGCTGATCAACCTGCAGAAGAGGAAGCTGCTGCTATCATTGAAGAAGAAGATGCAGAAGACTTGAACAATTTTATTATTCCTGGTGGTGTCTGCCACAATTGGGTCGCTGTGGATGTTCCTACAGTTACCCATAGATCAGAGTAATTGTTCATTTTGTTTAAAACCCTTCTCCCATGCCAAAAGGAGAAGTGATGACATTGTTGGCAAAGCATATATACAATGATATTTTCATTCGATTTTTGCATTGTTAAACATTTGTTTTTCCTTTGTTTTCACTTTTTGCTTTTCTTTATGAAATCAGTGATCACAAAAAACCATAAAAACAAAAATAAAAGCTGTAAAAGCAACATTTTTCATCTGCATAATGATTTGTTTGCCTAAATTCTGAAGTTTTTCTTAACCAAAATCATTATGCAGGTTGATCCTAAAACCCATTGAACATAATGATCCAACGCCATCTCCCAATTTTGAATTCCCTGTATTTGAGGCAGAGGAAGATGACGTTGAAGAGATTCCTGATGAGATCACCCGTCTCCTTGAGCACGAAGAGAAGATCATTCAGCCGCATCTCGAAGACTTGGAAACAGTCAACTTGGGATCTGAAAATTGTGAGCGCCTGGTGAAGATTGGGGCACTTCTTGAAGGGTCTGTTAAGGAAGATTTGATCAGCTTGCTACGAGAATATTCAGATATCTTTGCTTGGTCCTATGAAGACATGCCGGGTTTAGATACAGATATTGTGCAACATTTCCTGCCTTTGAAGCCTGAGTGCGTGCCTGTGAAGCAGAAGCTCAGAAGGACTCATCCAGATATGGCAGTGAAGATCAAAGAGGAAGTTCAGAAGCAAATTGATGCGGGGTTTCTGGTGACTTCGACATATCCTCTATGGGTGGCCAATATTGTGCCTGTTCCTAAGAAGGACGGAAAAGTCCGTATGTGCGTTGATTATAGAGATTTGAATAAAGCTAGCCCAAAAGATGATTTTCCTCTACCACACATTGACATGTTGGTAGACAATACAGCTAAATTCAAAGTCTTTTCCTTTATGGACGGATTTTCCGGATATAATCAAATCAAGATGGCACCAGAGGATATGGAGAAGACAACATTCATCACACCTTGGGGAACATTCTGTTATCGAGTGATGCCCTTCGGTTTGAAGAACGCCGGAGCCACGTATCAACGAGCTATGACTACCTTGTTTCATGATATGATGCACAAGGAGATAGAAGTCTATGTTGATGATATGATTGCCAAGTCCCGAACGGAAGTTGAGCATATTGAGCATTTGTTGAAGCTTTTTCAGCGTTTGAGGAAATTCCAGCTTCGTCTGAATCCGAACAAATGTACCTTTGGAGTCCGTTCCGGAAAGTTGTTGGGTTTTGTGGTAAGTGAAAGAGGTATTGAGGTTGATCCCGCCAAGGTCAAAGCAATACAAGAGATGCCCGCACCCAAAACTGAGAAGCAAGTCCGAGGTTTTCTTGGCCGCTTGAACTACATTTCCAGATTTATATCCCACATGACTGCCACATGTGCGCCGATATTCAAGCTCCTCCGGAAAGATCAGTCTCATGATTGGACCGAGGATTGCCAGAAAGCTTTCGACAGTATCAAGGATTATCTGTCCGAACCTCCGATCTTGTCTCCGCCAGTGGAAGGAAGACCTCTGATTATGTACTTAACAGTTCTTGAAGATTCGATGGGTTGTGTACTCGGTCAACAAGATGAATCAGGGAAGAAGGAGTTTGCTATCTACTACCTCAGTAAGAAGTTCACTGATTGTGAGTCTCGGTACTCTATGCTTGAGAAGACGTGCTGTGCTTTAGCTTGGGCAGCTAGGCGTTTGCGCCAGTACATGATAAATCATACAACTTGGTTGATATCCAGAATGGATCCAATTAAGTATATCTTCGAGAAGCCTGCTTTAACTGGGAGGATTGCCCGTTGGCAGATGCTGTTGTCTGAGTATGATATCGAGTATCGAGCTCAGAAAGCTATCAAAGGTAGTATCTTGGCTGACCATCTAGCGCACCAGCCAATTGAAGATCATCAGTCTGTTCAGTATGACTTCCCGGACGAGGAAATTCTGTATTTGAAGATGAAAGATTGCGATGAGCCTACACTTGATGAAGGTCCAGAACCTGGTTCCAGATGGACGATGGTGTTTGATGGCGCTGTTAATCAATATGGAAATGGAATTGGGGCAATAATTGTTAATCCCCAGGGATCGCACATTCCATTTACAGCAAGGCTAACTTTCAAATGCACGAATAATATGGCGGAGTATGAAGCCTGTATTATGGGACTTGAAGAATGCATTGATTTGAGAATCAAATATCTTGATGTCTATGGTGATTCAGCTTTGGTTGTCAATCAGATCAAAGGTGAATGGGAGACGAATCAACCAAGTCTCATCCCGTACAGAGATTATGCAAGGAGAATTTCAACTTTCTTCACAGAAGTTGAATTTTATCATATTCCTCGAGAGGATAATCGGATGGCAGATGCCCTTGCTACACTTGCTTCCATGATTGTTGTCAGATGGTGGAATGATGTCCCCAACATTACTGTGATGCGCCTGGATAGACCCGCTCACATATTTGCAATCGAAGAAGTGAAAGATGACAAGCCTTGGTATTTTGATATCAAGAATTTCCTCCAGAACCAGGTATACCCGCCTGGGGCATCAAACAAAGATAGGAAAACTTTGAGAAGGTTGTCAGGCAGCTTCTACCTCAGTGGAGAAGTGCTGTACAAGAGAAATTTTGATATGGTTTTGCTCAGATGCGTGGATAGACACGAAGCAAACCTATTGATGACTGAGGTCCATGAGGGTTCATTTGGTACTCATTCCAATGGACATGCCATGGCTAAGAAGATGTTGAGAGCAGGCTACTATTGGCTGACAATGGAGTCTGACTGTTGCAAGTATGTGAAGAAATGTCACAAGTGTCAAATTTATGCGGATAAGATTCATATTCCTCCGACACTCCTGAATGTGATTTCATCACCATGGCCTTTCTCTATGTGGGGAATCGACATGATCGGCATGATTGAGCCGAAAGCGTCCAACGGACATCGGTTTATTCTCGTAGCAATTGATTACTTCACCAAATGGGTTGAAGCCGCTTCGTACGCGAATGTAACCAGACAGGTGGTTGTGAAGTTTATCAAGAATCAGCTGATTTGCCGTTATGGTGTGCCAGAGAGGATCATTACTGATAATGGATCCAATCTGAATAATAAGATGATGGATGAGTTGTGCGCTGAATTCAAGATTGCACACCATAATTCCTCTCCTTACAGACCTAAGATGAATGGGGCTGTTGAAGCTGCTAACAAGAATATCAAGAGAATTATCCAGAAGATGACTGTCACGTACAAAGATTGGCATGAGATGCTGCCATTTGCTTTGCATGGATATCGTACGTCTGTACGCACTTCAACAGGGGCAACCCCTTTCTCTCTTGTTTATGGCATGGAAGCCGTTCTCCCAGTAGAGGTGGAGATCCCATCAATGCGAGTCTTGATGGAGGCCAAGTTGACTGATGCTGAATGGATTCAGAGTCGTTACGACCAACTGAATTTGATTGAAGAGAAGAGATTAACTGCCATGTGCCATGGTCAGTTGTATCAACAGAGAATGAAGAAAGCATTCGACAAGAAGGTCAAGCCTCGTGTGTTCCGAGAAGGTGACCTTGTGCTCAAGAAAGTTTTGTCTTTCGCGCCCGATTCCAGGGGCAAGTGGACTCCAAACTACGAGGGTCCATATGTTGTTAAGAGAGCCTTTTCAGGCGGAGCTTTGATGCTTACAACAATGGATGGGGAGGATTTCACTCGTCCTGTGAATTCAGATGCAGTCAAGAGATACTTTGCCTAAAAAAAAAAAGTATATGCAAAAAAAAAAAAAAAAAAAAAAAAAAAAAAAAAACAGAATGAAAAAACAGAATAGCTCGCTAAGTTGAAAACCCGAAAGGGCGGCTTAGGCAAAAATGAGCGTCTCGGTGGAGAACCCGCAAGGGTAATCCAGGCAAAAATTAGAGACTTGAAAAAGAGAAATATTTGTATCCCGCTAGATTGAGTACCTCACTCTGGGGCAATCTAGGCAAGAATTAGGGACTTTGGCAAGTAACTGCATTCTGACAAGACTTTCTGGTTCATCAGTCGTCATTTCGTCAGAAGATTCTCGATTCGTCGTCAACTGAAGCTTCGGATACATCGAGATTCAAATTGGTAGAGAAAGGATCATTATGTTCAATGTAGCCCTCTTCCAATATATATCACTGATTTCAAATTTGTACAGATCTATGGAGTCTTGCCATTTGCAGACTACCATTCTATCAAATCAATTTGAGCTTTTTATCCAATTATTTGCACTCTTATTTGTTTCAATTCAACAAATGTTTTGCATGTTTTAAATTGATAAAATGTCATTGTTTTAAACAAATTAATTTTTCAAAATTTTTGTTTAAACAAAGTGAACATTCACAAGATTGAAAGGATATTCAAGAATATCTTAGTGCTCTCCCAAGGGTGGCATGATTCCCAACAGGTAAGACATTGGTTCATATTCCTGGTTTGGTGGTATCTTCTTTCTTCAAATCCTTGTTGGGGTTGTTCCCCAGTACAGTCGTAAGTGTTTTGTTGTTGAAGACTTCGTTTTCTCCAGCAGCAGTTTTTCCCCAGCATGGGTATTTTGTTTAGAAGTTTCGGTGGTTGATGGTTTATCATCTTGGTGCCCCGTCACTTTCTCCAGTGGGTCATAACCCCAGACTTTATTTGCCTCCTCAGCACAGTCATGAGTGTAACTGATTGATTGGTACTCCTCTCGGAGTCGCGAGTATAACTATTATTAATATCCCCACCAGAGTTGCAAGTGGAGTTGTTACTGCTTTTCCCCCATGCAGTGTGCCAGCAGGAGCTGTCTGTTTCCTCAGCACGTTTGTTTTCTTTTGAAGACTCGGTAAGTCAATGGTTTGATACCCGGTACTTTACCTTCTCCCCGGCGAAGTCGTCTGCGGAATTTTTGCTATCTCTCCATCAGGTTTTTATTCTCTTCAGCAGAGCAGGATTTATTTTCCTGAGCAGTTTTGATTTGGGTTGACATCCCAGTATATTGCAATCATCTTTTCCTCAGCCTAGTCTGCAGAATGTTTGTTGCGGCAGTTTCGCCTGTTGAATACTCCTTCAATCCCGATATGGTCGGATGATGGCTTTTGCCTCCAGTGAACGGATTTATTTCCTGACCGGTTGTGATCCCCAGTAGAGTGGCTTATATTGCAGAATCTACTTGTTGTGATCAGGTTGCTGTATATTCTCCCCAAGTGGAGTGGTTCATCGCAGAATATATTTGTTTGATTTGTCCTCCCTCAGTGGTTTGTTCCCAAGAGAGTAGCCGACAGTTTTCCCCAGTAGAATTGCTTATGCAGTCAGATTCTATTTGGATAATATCATTCTCCCTCAGTGGATTGTTTCCCAGCGGAGTTATGTGGATTTGCTTCTACAGCAGTTTGTGCCTGTGCAATGCACCTTTTTTGTTTCTCAGTTGACACCGGGATCCCCTGCAGATACTTTGGGACTTCTCTTGTTCCACTACAGATTTGTCTTGGTGGCTGTCTTGCCCGTTGTGACTTTCTGTACCCTGATTGGGTTGTTTCCTGATATCTATGATTCTCTGCTTCTTCAGCAGTACTTGCAGATCTTTGCTTTACAGCATGTAGATCTCCGCAGATTGGCTCTCCAGTTGGTTTTTCCCCTGGAAGTATAATACCGGATGTTTGTTCCTGAACCTGTTTGTGTTAGAATTGTCTGTTTTGTCAGCATTCATCAAACATAAATCACGCATATTCATGCATATTCATTAAACATTCAGATATTCATGTTGCATTTCTTGCCATATATCTTTTGTTTGTCGTGTCTCCTGCTATGGTGATATGGATCTCTTTACAGATCTCCCCAAGCAGATGTTGGGTGTTTAAAATCTCTCCATATAGAACCAACCCCGTAAGCAGAAAATGTTGTCTTTCCTTCTGCAGTTCCCCACTGAGATATATCCTCGTGGATGACGGTTTCTTCCGTATCCTCCCAACACATATATTGGGATGGATTTTCCTATTTGAGTTATATCCTCATTAGGACGTGTCTTTATTCAGTCTGTCTTTTCGGATCATTCCCGAATCGGCTATTTGTCAAATATCTTGTACTTCCCAGTGGGTTGTTCCCCAGCGGAATGTTTTTGGGCCTCTACCCAGTAACCGGTAGTTATAAGTCCTACTTTTCCTGGCTTTCTTAACAGAATTTGTGGTTATACACCTTTTTATTCTCCAGCCCGAGTTTTTGGTCTTCTACCTCGTACCCGGTAGTTGTAAATCCTATTTTCCTGCTCTTCAGCAGTTGGTGGTTTGTTATAAACCCTATTTTGGTTTCCCGTGCGGATTTGTGATTTGTTCTATCCCCACGTAGAGTTTTTGGTTTTCTACCCCGTATTCGGTAGATGTAAACCCTAATTTTGTGGTTATCTTCATTCAATATTTGATGATGATTGTCCTTCGCCTGTATAAGTTGCTCAGATTAGCACTTATATATTCAGCAAGTCTTTTGTGGATAATTGCCGTATGCTAGCAATTTTATCCCCAGTGGGTCTTTTCACCGTATGCTTGTGATTTGTTCCCTGGATCATTGATTCTTTATCAATGCATCCCCAGCTAGTCTTCTGTCGATAATTGCCGGATGCTTGCAATTTATCCTCAGCAGTTCGCCTTTCATTTACCCTTTTTGTTGGTAATGTCTGTTGCTCCCTTTTGATTGGTTATCATTATATACCTAATTTGGTATCCCGATGCCTTTCTGTTCGGTTGATTTATCCTTCATTAACCCAGTAACCGGTTGTGGATAATCTTCCATGCGAGTATATTATTCACGGTCTGCCGGTAATGAATAATATATCTCATGCGCTCTTTAGTTGGAATCCTTTGTTGATTTTCCTCAACTCAGCAAGATTCGTATTCTTTGTAGAATCGAATAGCCATCCTTTAACCAGTTTGTGTTTTGGATGATGAGTGTTTTGGAAGTGAAAACCAATTCACGTCTTCGGATTTTATCCTATAAACAACCCAGTAACCGGTTCAGGATAATTTTCCCTTTCGAGTATATTATTCACGGTCTGCCGGTAATGAATAATATGTCTCATCTGAGTATTCTATCCACGTTCTGACGGTAATGAATATTATATCTCGTTCACTCTTGAGTCAATCTTTTGATTGTTTTCCCCTCAGAGTAAGATTCATTTTCCTTGTGGAATTGAATGTCCATCCTATAAACAAGTTTGCTTTTCTAGCTCTCTTCGGGATGATGAGTGTGTTGGAAGTGGAATCCAATTCACGCTTTGGTCGGTCACCTATTATATACCCAATAACCGGTATCCTTGGTGTTCCCTCCTTTCTGCTCCCTATTATGACCTCGGTCCCCCTGTGGAGTCAGATTTTCCTGAGTTTGTTACCCGTATGCTTGGTAATATCTCATTTCTTTGTTGCTTCCCCAGTGGAGTTTTTTGTTGCTTCTCCCCAGGAGTCAGCTTGTGTCTCTCCAATGGATTTATTTTCCATTTGGAATTCTTTTCCCTAGTGTGAGTTCTTCACTCCCCAGTGAGTTCTCCTGTCTGTTTTCTGTTTTCCTAATCAGAGTCGTGTCTTGATCACGTTGTGTCAGTCTTATATTCCCCAGTTTAGAGTCGTGTATTGTTCACACATTTCTTTTTCTTTTACTATCCCCATAGAGTCTTGTTAGAGTCTCTGTTCCTGGTGAGTGTATTATTCCGATGGATCGTCTTTTCTTCTGTATGAATCATATTCCCCACAGACTTTGTGTCTTTTGCATGCATACATCTGCATCATGAGGTCTCTTAGGGACCAAAATTTGTCTCATTACTGTTATTTAAGCCCATTCTACCGCGTCGAGATGAAGATTTCTAAACTTCACTTCTCCGGCTAGAATGACCTTAAATAGGGGCATCTGTAAGACCCCAATTTTGGGCCCTAAGATCCCTCATGGCCCATATCATTCATATCATAACCTCAAGGATCATTGCATGCCTTCGCTCCCCTCCTAGTGGGTAGATTGCCTTGTGGTTTGTTTCTTGATCACCAAGCATACTTTGCATTTGTATATCTTTGCTTTCATATGTTTATCATTCAAAAAGTACAAAAATATTGTCTGTTTAACCTTGTTGCTTGCAGTTGAAGCAATCATCAGCAATTAGGTCAAACTCAGTCATTGATCAGTCAAAGCAATGGATGATGGCCATTCTTGCAGAATTTGGGCATCATGGTCAATAATCAAAGGTTCATACATCTTGAAACATCATTTGAAATCAAATTCTCAAGGAATTAGGGTTTGGAAATCATCAGAAGAAGTTCAATCAGTCCAAAACCCTAGAAAAGTCAAACTTGGTCAACTGTTGATTTAATCAAGGATTTGATGGATAGAATTGATTTGAAAGAGCTCATTCATGCTTGTATAAGCCTCATCTATCATGTTCAACCTCATCATGGAAGAAAATCAAGCCAATCAGAAAATTTTCCAGAAATGGAAAGTGGACCTGTAATTTCAACTGCCAAAAATGGAAACTTCTTGATCTTAAACTTACTTCATGATACAAGCTTCAAATGAATTTTTGCCCAACATGAAAGTTGAAGATCTTGTTCTCCCATTTTCAAAAAGTCCAAGAACATCAAAATCCCATGTGTGGTTGTCAAGATATGATCAAATCATTTTCACCAAATTTTGAACTTCAACAAGCCATATCTCTCAAACCATAAGGCCAAATTTGGTGGGGTTTTTTCCTACACACCACATTTTTCATCCTCTTTCCAAAAATATAAATTTCATGACCTAAAACCTCACCATTCAAAATGGCATTTTTGGACCTTTTTCATTTAAAATCAAGTTTGACTCAAGTTTGACTTTTTGAGTTTTAGACTTTTTCTCATTTTTGCCAATTGGGAAATGTTCCATATGTCATTTGTGACTTGCTCCAATCCCAAATTCATGTCCATACCATCATTCCACCACCTTTTTGGATCAAAATTCAAATTTGGCAAAATGTGCAAAAAGGAAGTACACAAACAAAACACATACAGCATTTTTCTGTACCACCAAAAACAGCAAATATACTGTCCTTTTTGCAGCCTGTAGCAGCCCAATTTCTCAGCAAATACACCTCCATTTCACACTTATGCAAGTTTAGCAACTTTTGGCAAATTACTTCATTAAGCTTAAGCAAGTTTAGCTTGTCATTAGTAGAGGTTAAACAGCACATATAAGGGCATTTTTCTGCCAATTGACAACCCTAGAAGCTGCAGCCACCAACCAGAATTCTCTCTCACTCTCATCTTGCATTTTTGCAAAAGCACAAATCCTGCACAACCATTCAAAGAAACTCAAATACCTTTGGTTCCTCCCTGTTCCAGACAACATTTAGAGGCTTTTTGAACCATCAAATACTAACTGGGATTCTCATTCGAGTACTGCTTCTTCAAGAGCACTGTTAATGGCAGATCTCGAGCTGGACCAAGCTATGCATTCTTGAGTTAAATTTCTGCAAGCACTCAACCTTTGGAAGCTGTGTGACTATCTGTTTCAAGCTATATCCATCAATCCATCACTATTTCCAGTTTGTCTTCAAAAGCAAGTTAGTTTTCGATCCTCTTCTTTCTCCAAACTATTATGTGTTTATGAAAGGTCCTTCCATACTTGTTCTAATGCAGCTTGAACCATGTTGAATGATCTATTGGATTGAGAGAAATCTGATTTCATTTCTTTGTGAGCAAATGATTTTTTGATCGATTTGCCATGCTGGTTTTATTTCGATGGAATGTGATGATATATTTGTGATACTGGATGATTGTTGAGGAGTTTGGCATACCTAATTTCGATTTCTGAGCATAATGAATTTTCGAGTTGCATGAGGACTGTGACTGTATGCTGTTCATGCCAAACTTAACCCTGCCCAGTTTTTCTCATGAATGATTAAGTGTTTTGTTGTTGGTTGAGTTTAGGTGATGGTAGTAGTTGCTGAACCTTGTTTGTTTACCATGCTAAATGATTTTGTGTTGATGGATAACATGTTGGACACCATGCTGCTAGCTTGCTATTGTTCTTGATGATTACATGATTTGATGAGCATACCCTGCTGCTGTTATATTGGTTCTGTTATGTACTGTTGTGTGGTTCAATTGAATCATGTTTTGTTTGATGCTTGGTTGAAATCATGTTTGTGGATTACATGAAGTGCCTTGCTATGTGAACTGCACCAGATTTTTCCATGATCATGCTTGTGTATTGCTGAATGATGTGCTGTTGTTGGTTTGCTTGCTATGAGAACATGATACCAAGGCCTTGATGTTGTGATTGCTTGCCCAAATTTTGTATGATGATGTTGTTGAACCCTGCTTGCTATAACATGTTTGTCCATGTGCTATTGTTGGATTTTTTTTTTTTATTGTAACCGCTCGATGATAAGTGCACTGTTGTATTGAACCAAATATCATGTTCAGAAAATCCAATGTGAATTATGTTATGTGCTGTTGCATGCTGTTGTTCATGTTTTGTGTTATAATGATGATGACACAATGTTAACTTTGCTTGCTAAGTCCATGCTGTTGTATGCTGTCATGTACTGTTGTTTTGTTTGATGTGATGCTGTTGAGCACATGCTGCAATGCCTACCCTGCTGCCTCTTACATCCTAAGGCCCGTCCTTGAACTTGCAATGAAGTTACCATGTTGATTGCATTTGAGAACCATGCTGATAAACCCTGTTGCTTTCTCATTGAAATCCATTTTATGTCAGTTGTTTGCTGTTATGATTGAACTGCCCAGGGATTCCACTTGCTGTGTTTGGTCTTGTTGTTATCTTGATAATGCTTAATATGTACATGCTTCTATCCATGCCAAACCATAAACTTTGCCCAGTTTTTTTTCCACAATGCCATGTTGAATGCTATTGTTGTTTGTATTTACTGCATGATGACAGTACCTCCTTGCCATGATTAATGGTTAATGCTCTTGACTGCTTGCTATGTAATCATTGCCACGCCGTGTGTGTGATTCAAATTGAATGATCGATTTGTTTGATGATGGATAAATATGAATGCTGCTGTTGTTAGAAACCTGCTGTTTCCTTCCAGAAGGCATGCTTTCATGATTGCATGAACATTGGCTGTTGTTATTGCTCATGTTGCATAATACATTTCCCTGCCATGCTGTCGTGTTTGTTTGATCGAAATTGGCTTATTTGATGCTGTTTGCATGAACCACATTGCCAAAACCCTAGGATGCATGAGAACTTAGCAACTTAAACAACCATTGGCCGTGCACTATTCCATTAAGAAATGGACCAATTACAACATTTTATTTGCCTTGCCAAAGCTGTGTCGTTTCACTTAAGTTGGCAGAAATTACAAGTCTGCCATCATTGACTCTCATGTTGACCAATTGCCATACCATCTTGTTCATGTTTGCATCATTATTTCATCCAACTTCACAAATTTATTTCTCATTTTAATTTTCATCAAAAAATTATGAAATTTTTTCCTCATGATCATGAATGTGTCCTTCATTTAATTGTGATTTTTAATGAATTTTTCCATTGGCTGGATTTTTTTATGATAATTATTTTCTTCACATGTATGCCAAAATGATACATTGTGCCATTTCAATTGTGAAATTGTCATATTGCATCCATTGCCTTTGAAATTTTTTGTGGTAAAACTTGACACATTGATCTTCATTTCCATATAAAGTTTGTGGATTTCCCATTTGTGGTTTGATAGATATGAATTTTTGAATTAGGGTGTGACAATTTGTGTCACACCAATGATATGCAAATGTATGATTTTTGTTCACATGCTTCCCCTTATCCAAATCACTTGAAATTTTGCATGAATGATCCCTTGTATGTCTAATTGATGTATGAATTTTCTTGGAATTAATCATGCTGTTTTCCATTTGATTGAGAATTTTCTTCCATGCTTGGTCATTTGTTGACTTTTTGTGCTATGCCTTGCCAAATCCTTTATGAAATTCTCAAATCTTATTGTATGACCATGAATTTTCATATGTGATAACTAGACACTTCAAGCTTTGCATTAGTGTTAATCTCACTCATTTCTCTTCTGTTTTCAAATTGATATGATTTTTTGAAGTTGACCCATGCTTGTTGACTTTCACCATGCTTGCTTGAACTTGGTTTGACTTCATGAATTTCATTGACTGCCTTCCTCTCATCCAAATGCCATGAAATTTTACATGTATACCATGTTAGATGTTAGGATTGAGTGTGATTTATTTCATAATTTTTGAAAATGTTTGAGTTGACTTTTGAATGAAGTCTTTGCTGTTGACTTTTGTGTGCTTCTCTTGCCATGCTTTGCATTCATTTGTGTATGAAATGACCTTGATGCATGATGCAAGTTTGAATCCAATTGTATTTGCTTCTTACACGATTGGAGTTGACTTTGATTGAATATTGCTTGCTGCCTTGGCCTTTTTCTTTCATCTTTGACCCTAGGCTAGTCCTAGTGGTCTTCTGAGCTTACAATTGAGCTGTTTGTTTCAGGTTGAGCACCAATGCCCCAAAGACCTTTCAATTTTGATTGAGTTGGTTTGTTTATCATGTGCTAACCACTTGTTTTGTAGGTGACTCATATGCTTGAGTCTTTGTGCCTTGCACAATTGGTCCTTCTGTGTGACTATTGGTTCATTTTCTTTTGCTTTTGATTGTTGACTTGTTTACTAATGAGTTTGACTTTTTTCAGGTGCTTTAGTTGCCTAAGTTCTTTGAACTTACTTGCTTGCTTTGCTTTATAGCATTTGCTTTGAGGTATAATTACTTCTTCTTCATGTAGTCTGGAGACCCGGTCTGTTATTTGACCGGGCAAACTGTCTGAAGTCCTCCTTAAGAGGCAATGCCTGTGTTTGTTTATATTCGTCCTAAGCAGGAAAAGTCCTTCAAGTAAGGCAATTGGTGGAAGGTAGGGATAAGCAATCTATCCCCCACTATTCAGTGTGTCCTCTCTTTGCTCCCAGTACCTGGTTGAAGCAATAAGATAAATACCCAAGATCTAATCGAGTCAATAATGTGGAGAGAGTTCCTACTTTCTGAACTCCCACACTTTCTTTGATGCTCTCTCTGATATGAGATTGAAGCAATGAGGCACACCCCTCATCTCCTTTTCATCTGCTTCACCTGAGCCCCTCAATGGCCAGGTTAAGAGCAACCTTTACCCATTACAGTGGACTGTCAAAGTCAAACCCTCTTGTATGAGCCCCCAATGTTTGGCTATAGAGTGTGCTGTTTGATATTCATTGTTTGATTGATTGCTTCATATGCACTTGTTTGCCTGTATGTTATGCATTTATCATCATCATCAATTGCCATTAGTGCATGATCATACCATTTGTCTGTGTGACTTTTGTTATTGTGGTTTGCCCATTGAGGACAATTGTAAGTCCATTGCTTTGGCATTTGCTCCTGTGATATGGAAGGATAGAGTGTAAGACCTCATTGGTCACTCATATCTTCTGTTTATCTGTTTGTATGTGAGGATACAGTTGTAAGTCCCTGTAAGTTGGCATCTGTTATCCTGTGATCATAATTTGATCTGTTTGATTTGTATGTGAGGTTGCAGTTGTAAGTCCCTGTGAGTTGGCATCTGCTTTCCCGTGATCATAGTTTGTTTCATCTGTTTGTGTGAGAGGTTGCAATTATAAGTCCCTGTAAGTTGGCATTTGCATACCTGTGATCATGTTGTTGCTTTTGTTCTTGTATGTGAGGATCCATTGTAAGTCCCTGTGATGTGGCATTGGATTTCCTGTGAGCATGCTGTGGAGTTAACCTAAGTCCAGATAAATTGGCAGTTGATTTCCATATTTCTCATCTCTGTTTTTCTTTTGAGGAGATCGGTGTAAGTCCATTGAGTGGCATCTGATATCCTGTTCTATTTTAGGAGACTGGTGTAAATCCATTTGTTGGTATCCGGTATCCGCTTTTGTTTCTTTTCCTGTGGAGATTAGTGTAAGACCATTGAGTGGCTTCTGATATCCCGTTTTGTTTTAGGAGATTGGTATAAGACCATTGATTGGCATCCGATATCCGCCTTTGCTTTGTTTGTTTGTTATTATTAACTGCTATTCCAAAGGACACACTTGAATCATCTGCTATATGATTTCAAGAAGTGAACCTTCTAAGAAGTTTTACTATCCATCCCTCATCCATTCATCATTCATTACGTCTTAGAACCTTTTCACACCTTATCTTTTAAACTTGACATAAGTGTTGTGCAAACATCTTCATGTTTTCTAACTAAAAACCTGGACTCAAGTCCTTGACCTTTTTTCAAAACTTCATTTTCATAATACTTCTTTGAATTGATCTTAATCATACTTTGACTTCATTTTCATAATCATAATCAGTAACTCCACTCATTCACTTGTTTTGGCTTTGTCCATTAATGCTTTCATACATGAGCTATAGGTTTGATTTATCTTAGTGGTTGATGTTAATCTCACCTTCTGTCTTTAGTGATTGAATTGTAAGTCTTCCTCGCCTATTATAGGGTTAACCCCTCCCTGGCCAGTTGAAGCTTTTCTCACATGGTGGACGTTGTTGTTTGTATAAGGTTGAGTTTTCTCCCGTGGATAACGTAAGACCTAGGGTTTGTGTTTAAAATTGAACCTAACCCACTTTTGGAAATCTTTTAGCCGAACTACGGCGTTCTGATCCTTACCTTTGATGGAAGGTACGTAGGCAACGGGTTCATCCGTTCGAACCCAATAATAATAAAACTTGTATATTCTTTTCTCACCATCCCAATCATGTTTGCACAACCTTTATGTCATAATAAATAATAATCTTTCATAACAAGTGTGAAAAGGGCTCCCTAGGAGTACCTAGGACGTAGTGGGTGCCTAACACCTTCCCATTGCGTAATTTACCCCTTACCCAGACTCTCTGATCTTTTTATTAGTTTTCTACGTGTAAAACTTCTTAGGCTTTTGTTCGCTTTTTAGCCAGTCCTTTGGATAAATAAAAGTGCGGTGGCGACTCGAAATTTTTCATGTATCTCTTAGCTTATGATTTAACCAATAGATCATATAGCGACGAATACACCGCTACAAACAACAGTCCATAATCAGTCACAATGGCCACAACATAAATCAGTTCCAACTTCTAACCAATTTCCCAATTGTCAAAAAGCAGAGTGAAGAAAAATAGGCACTGCATAATAATAGAGCCATAACAAGGTAACCTACCCAATGACACAACTGCAATGAAACCTGACGCATCGAGTTAGAAACGCATCATCCAAATGCAAAGCAGCAAAGCATGTTGTTTAAACTGAGGCAGATGCAAAATCCTCACCAAACTGTGCTGCAGCCGAAACCATGAGCAAGCCAGACTTACAATCCTGCAGAACACAACACCATGAGCTGCAACACCACATGAACACATCAGTTACATGACAAACAACACAAGTGTCTTGAAGTTCACTTTGTCACCTGCAGCTAATTCAGGCCACACAAACCAATTAGGACAGCAAATAGCAGGGTACAACAAACATGGTAATGCAAAGTCCAATTGAGCAGTTGGAAGAAAAACACATTCACATATCATGATCAAGGTTGTACCAATTAATTACAATGTGAAGCATTACATACAAAACCATGTTGCAGCCTGAAGTACTTCCAGTTTTCGAGCTACCTGACCAACAAAACAAGCCATGAGCATCCAATGCAATTCACCCCAACCAATCAACGAACACCCACATCATGGAAGCTCAAGAGTTTCCACCTCCACACCAGGATATCCTCAAAGCTCAAATGTCCGCATCATTACCTCAGCGATCCTTGTGGAAATTATGGCAGTTGGAAAGCCGGTGATGTTGGTTTCAATAACTAGGCAGCACGTCAATTCTAAATTAGGACTGCAAAGACCGGACTGCTTTGCCGTAAGAGCGGGGTTCATACTGGTCATGGCTATGGTGGACAGTCATCGGCTCTTTGTAGGCGTGAGCCTTCTATTCAACTGTTACAACCTTCTTCGAATGACAGCCTTGTTGTTATTTGCCATGCTTTAGCTTGTCGCTGGCTTGACTTAACGGCGATGGCCCTGCATCCAGAATTACAACCCAAACCCCATCCCATCACGAATGCTAACAAAGCCGCAAGTAGCGTTCATCATAGCATCATTAACCTGCAAGCATCAAGTGAATCATGTTACGGCAGTGCATACGACGACAATGAGTGATCCAACTCGAGTTGCAGCATCAGCGATGATTCCGTTTCCCTGCAGTAACAACAGTTCACATCAGAAGGCTACCAAAATTAACACTAAAAATAAAATACAAACCTAAATAACTTTCATTCAAAATAAATAATAGAATTAGGATTAACTGAGTTTGGACCCTGCTGCTAACTCATTCCTTTGTAAACTCATTAAACCAGTCATTCACGTTTTTTTTCTTTCTACACTCATCACTAACCAAGTTACAATCATATAACTAACTGAGTAAGTGTCCAATAACCAACTGAGTATGTGGTCAACTTAGTGAGTTTAATCTAATAAACTCCTAGCCTAACTCCAATCCTCCATTCAATCCGAACCTGCACTCTATAAATTCACTCCTCCTCTCACTATTTCGGGGCTAGACTCTCACAATCTTCATCACTCTCAATCACACGTGATTCTCACAGTTCCCTCCCAATTCCTCACTACACGCTCTCCATTACCGTAACTGTTAGAGCTTCAACACCAGAAGCTCTAATCAGTTGAGCTTTAACCTTCATCATCCTCTCTGATACAACGAATCACAGGCGCATATCAAGAAGAAGTTATCTCCTTAGATTGGAGATTGGAGGAGAAGAAGATTGCTTCGCATTCGTACAGAAGAAGGAAGACGGAGGAAACACTTGAAGCAAAAAGAACTCAGAACAAGATTTCTCACCTGGAAATAGAGAGTTCGTCGGCGCAGCCATAATCTCCGACAAGGTGAGTTTCAAATTCTCTCTCCTTTCATTTTGTTATCGCTATGATGTAGAAGATATGTAGATGACTTAGCCGTAATTCCCGAAGCTCCGATTTTAGGAGATCGGCGTCGGACGTAGGTTTTTGTTTTAGGATTTCCGATTATCTCTCGCCGATGTGAGAAACTCTGGAAGGAAGTAGAGATTTCACCGTCGTATTCGTGATCGACATCTTGAGTCGGTTAGTACATAGGATTCCTTTGAGTTAATCCATCGTCGCCGCCAAGGACTGCCTTCGGTCCGGCGGAGCATGTAACCGCGGTGTCGCCGGGAGTTGCATCGTATTTAAATTAGCATTAAGTCATTGGTAGCTCGCGACGTCTAACATGAGGTCGACGTCACCGTCGTGCTTCAATAATCCACTTCCACGACGCTAATTCCAGTGGCATCCGTGGCCAATTATAGTGGCATCCATGGCCAATTACAGTGGCACTCCTTGGTTGCCACGTTGGATTTTGATTGGGCCTGAGGATTAGGCTTTAGGTTACACTTGCTGAACGTCACCATATCCTTCCTGTTAAATGATGCGGTGCTTTTCGCAAGTATACGAACGCGCCAGAGTAATATAAAAGATTGTCGAATCCACAGAGACCAAGTGTCAATCTATCGTTATCTATTGTTATGGTGTTTATCAAATGCAATCAAAATAGGTGTTTTAAGAGTGTGCAATGAAAAGTAAAGTATTGAAATAAATTTTATTAATAAAGACAGGGTCGAATGTAATTCACGTAATCAATGGATAATCCAAGTACTTGCTAATAGAGCTACTTCTGGGCAATGTTTCCTACTTTGAAAAGAACTAATTTAATAGGAACTGTCGCTTTCGCGTATTCAGAACCGAGTTGTACTCCCTAATCAAACCCTCTTATTGTCACTTATAAAAAGGCGCGCATTGAGTTAGAGTAGTAAACCTATTTTTAAGAAATATAGTATCTTGACTAAGTTAAAAAGTATTATAACCTGGATTTCTTAACCCAAAGAGGTTCTCACGAACCAGACTCTAAACTTATAAACACGTCCGAAAATAGTTTTAAAATCTCTTTTCTTCTTTATGTTAAAAACTCCTAATGAACTAGACAAAGCGCTTTCGCTGTTTGTGAAATAGTTAAAAACAATTAAGCTTAAAAAGACGTTGGACGGCTTTCGATCTTACCCAACGGAATTGAAGTGCGGGAAAACTTAAGTTGAAAGTTAAAATAGCCCTTAAGTGTTTCTACGAACAATTGTACGGATTATCGGTTCAATTATGATCCTTACATTCTAACCTTATAAATTTAGTTAGACATGGTAAAGTAAAAGTGCATTAAAGTAAATAAAAGTAGTGCAAGTGCGGAAAGTAAATAAAAGTAGTGCGAGTGCGAGAAATAAATAATTTAAAGCGAGTGCTAGGAAATAAATAAAAGTAAAGCGAGTGCGAGGAAATAAATAAAAGTAAAGCGAGTGCGAGGAAATAAATAAAAGTAAAGCGGGTGCGAGAAATAAATAAAGTAAAGCGAGTGCGAGAAAATAAATAAAAGTAAAGCGAGTGCGAGGAAATAAATAAAAGTAAAGCGAGTGCGAGAAAATAAATAAGATAAAGACAAGTAATAAAAAACCTGCTCCAATCGGAGGGTTGAATAAATTGCAATGCGGAAATGAAAATGGCGGCAGGATTAACTTCCTTCCAAAGTGCTCCAAACTCGATTACAGACTCTATCACAGACTCGATTACACAATTGTAGTAACACTCCAATGCGAAGCGATTACCACTTTATAAAACTGAATATATGCCTAAGTGAAACAAAGTTGCTCGGAGTTTGCCTCTGCTCTAAGTTTGGATGCTTGTAAAAGTGAATTCGAGTTTCTATTTATAAGCAAGTAAAAAGATGGAAATGACTTGGATGCCCTTCAACTTGAAAATGGAGGGAAACTATTTTCCTCTTGTAGCGCCCGCCACAAGGCCATGGCGCCCGCCACAAGGCCAAAGTGAGGCGCCTTAGTGGATGTAGTGGAGAACGTGGGAGTTGAGGGAATTTGAGCTTGGACACGTCATGGCTTGGTCTGTGGCGCCCGCCATTGGATAGGCCATAAGAGCAAAATGCTGAATTTTAGGGTTTTTGGCTCTTTTTCGCTCCTTTTCTCGATCGGGGCTCCGATTAAAGTGAAAACCTGAAAACAAAGGAAAACATGCCAATAACACAACAAAATGATAATAAAACAACTATAATGCATGTGAAATCGGAGTCAAAAATACGGTAAATTTTAGTGTTATCAAACTCTCCCACACTTAAACCTTTGCTTGTCCTCAAGCAAAACATTGAAAAGCTCATAAAAGAAAATTTGTGTAAACGAGTGCTTCAGGTAAAAATTCTAAGTTCAAGTCGGGATGCAGTGATAGGTACTAACTGAGTGAACTAAGGGTATCATGATGACATTGATCCGCAAATACGGGCATAAACTTCATTCCAATATTAACCAACCCATATCATCCCACAACACCTAGGCCTGCCTCTTCATCTCTTTTTATATCCTTTTCATTCAGGCGCAATCACATTAAGCCTGTTATCCGTACATGCTTCATAATAGAGTGGCCTGTTAGTGATTATGATCAGAGCTTGGGGTTTCTGGCACATAAATATGTGTAAACCCTTTATTGGACTCAACTGTAGTTGTGGGGGATCGAATCATAATCCGCCCTACCGAGTTCAGTGCCAGATACCTCTGAACCAACTAGCAGTGGGTACTGCTTTTCTTTTTCTTTTTCTTTTTGTAGCAATTTTTTTTCACAATTCTTTGGTTTAAATGACTTTGTGAGGGTCACCTATACCGGAGTTGCCTTTTTGCTTTCTTTTAGTTTTTTTGTTTTTCTGGATCATTAACTTATTTGCATCGGTCCCTTACGTAGAGGATGTGTAGGCCAAAGCTGACTGCTGAGATAAACTACTGAGGACTTAGACGGAAATGATGATTAAGGCCATGGTATATGGGGTTTCGGGAATGATTCCTATATTTATGAAGCTTATGGTGCTAAAACAGATACTGATGTTTCGCAAAGTTCTCCCAAGTCACCGCATCCTTACTCAAAACATGTCCTTAAAACCTGAAGACTTTCGGAATAACACTATTTTCTTTTGCAAAAAAAAAAAATTGGTGGGGCTAAAGGTGTGGGGAGGTAGGATTGTACTAAAGATATACTATATTTGGTGACTCGTCAGACTTATGCATTATACTAAAAAGCAAAATAAACAACTAAAAGGAAATAACAATAAATAAACTATCTAAAAACAACAAAGAAAAAGTGATAAAGGAAAAACGAGAAAAGGTAATAAAGAAAAGACGATAGAGTCTCCTCCCACACTTAAATCGAACATTGTCCCCAATGTTTCGAAATAAGATAAGGAAGAGTTACCTGGCAACCTATTGCCGACCACTAGTGCCCTTGCCATCCTGAGGTGGACGACGGGATCGGGTATGACGACGATCTCTCTGAACCATCCTCGCCATCAGGGCATCCTGAGCGGTCCTCACCTCTCGAAGGTTACCTATAATGGAACCTTGAGTGGCTTTAATTAGTGCCATGTTACTCTGGTGGTAGTTTTGTTGACGGGCTTGTGAATCTGTGATCGTTTGCAGAGACTGTAGAACAGTGTCATAGGACCTGTCGGACCTCCGCTGCGATTCTTGCATGAAGTTCATATTATCCGTCATTTGTTGCTGGAGGGTGGAGAGTAGGTCGTCACGCCTTTGCTCTCTAGCCAGGTGGTCACGCCATATCTCCTATGTAATATAGAAGCCAGGAGTGGTACCTGCAGAAGAAGAAGATGGTGCAGTGTGTGGTGGTGAAGGATGATGGGGGGACACATGTGGTACGGGAGATCTCTCTCTCCGATCATATTCATCATCAGTGTCATGTCCCGCCTCATCAGGAATATTAGGAGGAAGAGGACCCAAAACAGGTGGAGCCTCTAAATCGTAGGTCCAATTCCTTTCATCTCGTACATCTGTACATCTAGTGCACGGTAAAACAACAGACGGGATGGCTACACCATGAACCATAAGCATATAGCCTCCTTCTCTCCTCGAGCGGAACAATTTCATGTATCTCAGAAATTTTAGGTTAATTGTGCGAGGAGGTAAGGGGTTTAGGGTAGCCATCTCATCGTTCAGGTTAAGCGCCCGAGCAATAGATGTAATCAATCCACCAAAAGAAATCGGTCCCGCTTTATTCACAGTTAAAATCATATGAGTAAGCATGAACGGGACCGAATTAATACGTCTATTTGTGAGGCTTCCTTGTAAAAATAGAAGCTCTATAGCATTAACCTTATTTGGATTCTCCCGGCCAAAAATAGTGCATGCCAACAGATATCTAAAAACTCTGATGGTCGGGTTATGGATAGTTGAGGCAAGAACTCCTTCAAAAGAGTTTATGGAAGTGTTTGATAAACACTCCCAGAAGGAAAATACCTCAACAGACCATTCGGAATCCAAAGGGGTCTCACAAATAGCACCTTCCCCATGAGGGATCCCTAACAAGCTGGCTAGTTCGTCGGTAATGAATTGGTATTCAACAGCAAACATTCTAAATTTGACAGTACCAACTGTGCTAGCAGTGTTAGGCTTGACAATATAAATTAAGGAACTCAAAAATTCAATTGTCAACTGCTCATAGGTAGGTTCTTTATTGGAAAAGAAATTATGCAAACCTAAATTATCTAATAAATGAAATATGCTATGATAGATACCTAAAGTGTAGAGACAGTTTTCGTCAACATACCTTGTCGGGAGGATTTCCCGATTTTGCAACCATTCAATAATTTTTCTTTGTCGATCCCCCGGTTTCCCTGCTCAAATAATGAATCCGTTAAACTCCATTTGAATGCTCTTGAAAAGTGATGAAGAAGATGAAGTTGTTTATGAAAAGGTTAGATTTTTATAAAATGCGACGGATGAAATCGAAAATGGAAAGTGGAATAATGATTTGTGTGGTGTGGTGGTTAGAAAAGTATGAGCTTTTTGTGGGTTCAAGGATGTTTTTCCAAGGTGAAAAAATGGGATTGGGAGGTTGTAAGTTGCAAAAATGGTGAAGAAAGGGGTTCTGCCCCGACCATTTACAGACGCTGTGGCGGGCGCCACAGGTCCTATGGCGGGCGCCACAAGGCAAAATCTGGCTGGGCCAGATTTTGGTCCTTTGGTTTGGGCTTCTCTTGTCTTTTGGCTTTGAGGGGTCTGGATAGCATTTGTCTTGTGATTCTCCTAATATCTTTGACTTGCATAATTTTATAAAAGTAAAAACAAAAAATAAAAGGTGAAACTGAAACAAAAACAAAAACAGAAATTAAATACAAATAAATAAATAACTGAAAAATTAAAATGCAAATAAAATAAAATATAAAACATATATAGATAAAAATAGAAATACTAATGTATAGATGTAGTTTATATAATATTCCAAATGCGATAATATAAGATGAGTTATGTAAATACGAGAAATATAAAAAATGAGATAAAATAAGATTAAATGGTGAGATCATGTAGTTGGGATGTCATCTTCCTGAGAGGAACCACGGAGCATGGCTACTTCTTGCTTGAGTTCTGCGATCTCCTGATATAGACAGTCGGCTTCAGTAGCATGGGTGAGATCAGACACTCCCATCTGTAAAGTAAGGTCAACCACCTCCTGTCTAAGCGCTACGATCTCTCTACGACACTCAGCAATCTGAGTGCGGATGTCAGGTGTCTGCAATGAAAGATTATTAGAGAAAACAGTGATTCTGGGAGATGGTGGTGTAGGTGTGTATTCAGCAATCGGTGGCGATCTCGGTTCCTCAACGGTCTCTCCCTGGCCCTCAAGAGCATAACTCCAATTCGCTGGATCATGCACACTGGTCATCATAGGGTCTGGCAATGTGAAGTAATGGATAGCCTCGCTGTCGACTAGCATTCGGAACTGACATGGGTGGAAAGAGGCTCTCCTCATCAATCCTCTGGTCAAACAGAAGTCGATGTCCATGGTCGTGTACCCACAGTAGGTCCGAAGATGTAACAGTTTGCGAGACAGACCTAAAGCGACAGCAATCTGAGTGATGATTCCGCCAACATGGATGACTCCTTCGGTAGATCTGGAGATACTGTTGAGACTATATAATAAAAAGTTTCCATATGCTACTGGGCGAGACTGGGATGCACAAAATAATAGGAAGATCTCCTCTTCACTCAGTAGTGTCTCTGCATTCGGCTTTCCCAGGAAGGAATGTGCTAATATCATCTGAAAGTATCTGAAGGCGGGGTTATGTATGACATGAGACAGCTGCATAGATGGATCCTGGCTTCCGCCACCTGAGATATCACTCCAAAACTTCTCCACCTCCTTACCCAGGAAATATCCCATAGGTGTCTCCGGGATAGCGTCAGGAGTGGTCTGGAAACCCAATAAGTCGTCGAACTCTTTCTGGCTGAAGGAGTACTCAACTCCGAAAAGCCTGAAAGCAGCATACCCATCTGGTCCAAAATATGGGTCATAGTCGAATGAACTCAGGAACTCCAAAGTCAGGTTCCTATATGTGTTACTCAAGTCATCAGCAAACTCGTCCCAGTGAAGCTGGTGGCTAAGGAATCGGATACTCGGCTCGATACCCAGTGCCTCCATACAGTGCTGATCAGGATAACGTGTGGGTGCCATAGGGCGCTGATACAGAGCGATGTAGCGCTCTCTCTAAGCATTATCTCTATAGGCCACGTGCTTGTCATCAAAATTTTGCATCCTGTAAAAGTTAAGAAAGTGATCCTGAAAATACAAACCATTCAAATCTTAGTCTCAATGCAAAATATGAAAAAATAAAATAAAAATAAGTAAATGCGAAAAAGTAAAATGAAAGAAAAACCATGGGTTGCCTCCCACGCAGCGCTTGTTTAACGTCAATAGCTTGACGATTAGAATTTATACACCTGTAGTAGTAGGAATTGGCGGATCAATCAGGGTGTGGCTCGAGTAGTATGCTGGAATGTCTCCTCCTTCGTAGAGCTTCAGTCTTTGTCCGTTTACAATGAATGGACTACAAGTATCGTTCTTGATTTCTACGGCTCCGGATCTCAGAATCTTGGATACTTCGAAAGGACCGGTCCATCTTGAACGTAGCTTTCCAGGGAAGAGTCGTAACCTAGAGTTAAAAAGGAGAACATGATCGCCTATATTGAAGTTTTTCTTTACTATTCTTTTGTCATGATAGGCTTTTGTCCTCTCTTTATATATTTTTGCATTCTCGTAGGCAGATTGCCTAAGTTCTTCTAGTTTATGAATGTCTAGGGTACGCTTTTCTCCAGCGGCTAGGTAGTCTAAATTCAAAGTTTTAATGGCCCAATAGGCCTTATGCTCTAATTCGAAAGGTAAGTGACAGGATTTTCCATAAACTAGTTGATAAGGAGTAGTTCCTATAGGGGTTTTGAAAGCGGTTCTATAGGCCCATAATGCTTCTTGAAGCTTCTGAGACCAGTCTTTCCTAGAAATAGAAACAGTTTTCTCTAGGATTTGTTTTATCTCCCTATTAGATACTTCTACTTGGCCACTAGTCTGTGGGTGGTATGGTGTTGCTACTCTATGCCTAACTCCATATTTTCTTAAAAGTTTGTCAAATATTCTCGATATAAAGTGTGATCCTCCATCGCTTATGACTAAACGTGGTGTTCCAAATCTAGGGAATATATAGTTTTTAAATAGTTTGATTACTAACCTAGTGTCGTTTGTGGGTGCAGCTATAGCTTCAATCCACTTAGACACATAGTCTACGGCTACTAAGATGTACCTATTTCCTAAGGATGGTGGGAAAGGTCCCATGAAATCTATACCCCATATGTCAAAGAGTTCTACTTCCTGAATGTTTCTTAGAGGCATTTCATCACGTCTTGAAATGTTTCCAGTGCGTTGGCATCTATCACATTTGACAATGTAAGCATAGACATCACGCCACATGGTAGGCCAGAATAGGCCAGCTTGAAGAATCTTGGCGTATGTCTTAGAGGTGCTTGCATGTCCACCATAAGGTGCAGAATGACAATGCTCGATAATACTATTTACCTCTTCTTCTAGAACGCAACGGCGAAAAATGCCATCTTTACCCCTTTTGAAAAGGAGCGGTTCGTCCCAATAGAAGTTTCTCACATCATGGAAGAATTTCTTCTTGCGGTGGTAGTCAAGATCAGGGGGTACTATATTAGTAACTAGGTAATTAACGAAATCTGCATACTAGGGTACATTACTTATTGCTAAGGAATTTTGAGGGTGCTCATAAGGATCTAGGTTATCATCTTCAATGGTTTCTACTCTAGCGATCAGTCTATCATAGGCGAAATCATCATTTATGGGTATTAGTTCTGGTTTTAGATGTTCTAGCCTAGAAAGGTGATCGGCTACTACATTTTCAGTGCCTTTTTTTATCTCTTATGTCTAAATCAAACTCTTGTAGTAATAGAATCCATCGGAGTAACCTGGGCTTGGCATCTTTTTTACTTAATAGGTAACGAATGGCAGCATGATCAGTGTAAACAATAATTTTTGCTCCTACTAGATAAGATCTAAATTTGTCTATAGCGAAAACTACAGCGAGTAATTCTTTTTCAGTTGTTGCGTAGTTAAGTTGGACAGCATCTAGGGTTCTACTGGCATAATAAATGGCATGTAATTTTTTATCTTTCCTTTGTCCTAGAACGGCTCCAACTGCATAATCACTAGCATCGCACATTATCTCAAAAGGTTCAGACCAATCAGGTGGTTTCATAATGGGTGCTGATACTAATGCTTGCTTTAAAAGATTAAATGCGTCATTACATTTTTCGTCGAAAATGAATTCAGCATCTTTCATTAAAAGTCCAGTTAAAGGTTTGGTTATTTTGGAGAAGTCCTTAATAAAACGCCGGTAGAATCCAGCGTGTCCAAGAAAGCTTCGAACTTCTCTGATGGTTTTTGGTGGTTTTAGGTTTTCTATAACTTCTATTTTAGCTTTATCTACCTCTATACCTTTTTCGGAAACTATATGTCCTAAAACTATTCCTTCGGTTACCATGAAATGACACTTTTCCCAGTTTAGCACGAGGTTCACCTCCACGCATCTCTCCAGGATTTTCTCAAGGTTAGCAAGACAATTTTAATCTTATTTCAACAAGGGGTGTCGCTTTCGTTGAAATCAAATCCGCAAACCGAGAAATCATTCATAAACACTTCCATGATACCATCTAGGTAATCTGCAAAGATTGACATCATGCAGCGTTGGAAAGTAGCTGGGGCATTACAGAGGCCGAACGACATTCGTCTGTAGGCAAAAGTTCCATAAGGGCATGTAAAGGTAGTTTTTTCTTGATCTTCAGGGTGGATAGGTATTTGGAAGAATCCAGAGTATCCATCTAGATAGCAGAAGTAAGAGTGTCTGGCTAGACGCTTCAACATTTGATCTATAAATGGTAAAGGGAAATGATCCTTCCTGGTTGCTTTATTTAATTTTCTATAATCTATACACATCCGCCATCCTCCTTCTAAACGTTTTGCTACATGTTCGCCTTTATCGTTTTGCACGACTGTGATGCCTCCCTTTTTAGGTACTACATGCACAGGGCTCACCCACTTACTATCCGAGATCTGGTAGATGATACCTGCCTCAAGTAACTTAAGAACTTCCTTTTTAACAACATCACTCATTATAGGGTTTATTCTTCTCTGATGTTCCCTAGAGGGTTTTGAATCTTCTTCGAGCGAAATCCGATGCATGCATACGGATGGACTTATACCTTTCAGGTCAGAGATATTATATCCTAAGGCTGAGGGATATCTTCGTAAAACGTCTAAAAGTTGGTTCGTTTCCTTTTGGCTCAAGGTAGCACTAACTATAACTGGACGGTTCATCTTTTCATCGAGGAACTCGTATCTCAGGTTCTTAGGTAGTTCCTTAAGTTCTAAGGTTGGTTTCTTAGGGCATGGCATAGGATCTGGGGTAAGGGATAAACATTCGTAAAGGTTATCATCGATGTAGGATTTCTTAAAGTCATCATCTTCCCTTATGAGAGTTGATGGTAACTTAATTGTTTTTATAATTTCTTTTTGTTCTAATTCTCTAACACATTCATCAATGATATCTAAGGCATAACATGAGTCTCCCATCACAGGTGCCATAAGAAATTTCGAAAGTATAAATTCTATTTTCTCGTCACCTACCTCAAATGTCAACTTTCCTTTCTTGACATCTATTATGGCTCCTGCAGTCGATAAGAATGGTCTACCTAGAAGGATCGGTATATCATTGTCCTCTTTGATGTCCATGACAACAAAATCAGTAAGGATAAATAACTGACCTATCCTAACAGGAACATCTTCTAAAATGCCTATCGGATATTTAACAGATCTATCGGCTAGCTGAAGTGACATCTTAGTGGGTTGTAATTCTCCTAAGTTTAACCTCTCACAAACTGCTAAAGGCATTAGGCTCACACTAGCTCCTAAGTCTAGAAAAGCTTTTTCGATGACATGATTACCCAAAAGGCAAGGGATGGAGAAATTTCCAGGATCTTTATCTTTCTTTGCTAATTTGTCCTCGGAAATAGCATTACATTCCAAAGGCTTCGGATCGTCAAGTCTACGTTTGTTGGTAAGGATGTCTTTGAGAAACTTTGCATAAGAAGGTATTTGGGTGATGGCTTCTGTGAAAGGGATTTCTACATGAAGTTTTTCTATGACTTTAATAAATTTTTGATACTGTTTATTGATCTGGGTTTGTTTGAGTCTTTGCGGATATGGTATAGGTGTTTTATATGGCAGGGGTGGTACGTAAGTTTTATCTTTAGGTTCTTCTCCTTTTTCTCGACCTTCCTGGTTTTCAGATTCCTCTGGTTCCTTTACTTCGTCCGTGGGTTTGGTACATTCCTTAGAAGTTCCGGGTTCACTCAATCTAGGTTTTGGTGGCTCATCATAAGCGTTCCCACTTCGTAGGGTAATGGCATTGGCTTGTCCTCTTGGATTTGGTTGAGGTTGTCCAGGGAATTGTCCTCCAGGTGTAGTCTGAGGGGCTTGGTTTAAAGCTACCTGAGAGATATGGGTTTCAAGCATTTTGGTATGAGTAACTATTTGGTCAACCTTGGTTCCTAACTGAGTAATCAATTCGTTAACATGAATGTTTTGGTTCATGAACTCCTTGTTTTGTTGGGTTTGAGCGGTGATAAAATTTTCCATAATTTTCTCAAGGCTCGGCTTTGGTGGTACAGGTTGCATAGGTTGATTAGATCTTGGGGCTTGATAACTAGGTCTCGGGGGTGCATTATTTTGAATAAGGTTATTGTTTTTATAGGAGAAGTTCGGGTGATTCCTCCATCCAGGGTTATAGGTATTCGAGTATGGGTTCCCTTGGGTGTAGTTCACTTGCTCAGAGTGGGTTTCGTTTAATAGATTGCATTCTGCAGATTGGTGTCCTTTGGTTCCACATATCTCACAATCCGACGAAACTGCGGCTACAGTATTCGGGTTTATGCACATATGCTCGACCTTAAGGGCTAATGCGTCCATTTTAGCTTGCATCATGTCTATAGAGCTTAGTTCATGCACTCCTCCTTGGGCTTCCTTCTTCTCAACTGTCGCTCGTTCGACTCCCCATGATTGATGGTTTTGAGCCATATCTTCGATGAGGGCACTAGCTTCAGGATAAGGTTTGTTCATCAGAGCACCGCCTGCGGCAGCGTCGATGGTCATTTTTGTGTTGTAATGAAGTCCATTATAGAAGGTTTGAATGATTAACCAATTTTCTAAACCATGATGTGGGCATGCTCGTAACAACTCTTTATATCTCTCCCAAGCTTCGAACAGCGATTCTCCTTGGTTTTGGGTAAATCTAGTTATATGGTCTCGAAGAACGGCAGTTTTACTCGGGGGAAAATATCTAGCAAGACAAACTCTTCTAAGGTTATCCCAAGTCGTAATGGAATTGGGTGGAAGGGAATCTAACCATGATAGGGCTTTATCTCTGAGGAAAAAAGGAAATAATCTTAAACGTATTGCCTCAGGAGAAGCTCCATTGGTTTTAAAAGTGTCTGCTAATTGAAGGAATATTTTTAAATGTTGGTTTGGGTTCTCAGTAGCGAGACCTGCGAATTGTCTCTGTTGCACTAGTTGTAACAGGGATGGTTTAAGTTCAAAATTATTAGCTGGGATGGTTGGGTTTACTATACTAGAACTAGATTCTTCATTAGATGGTTGAGCGAAGTCCTTAAGAGGTCTTTGGTTTTGATCTTCGGTCATAGCTCTCTTAATTCTATGAAAGAATAAACGTGTGCGAGCGTAACGTTCAGGTTCCGCCAGAGGGTATACTAAGCTTAAACTTCCGGTGCTGCGAGTTCTTCGCATTGACCAGCGGGAAATAGCCTAAGTCTAAACGATATAACAACAGGAAAATGAAATTTGACGAAATTGGTCCCCGACAACTGCGCCAAAAACTTGATGCGGTGCTTTTCGCAAGTATACGAACGCGTCAGAGTAATATAAAAGATTGTCAAATCCACAGAGACCAAGTGTCAATCTATCGTTATCTATTGTTATGGTGTTTATCAAAGGCAATCAAAATAGGTGTTTTTGGAGTGTGCAATGAAAAGTAAAGTATTGAAATAAATTTAATTAATAAAGACAGGGTCGAATGTAATTCACGTAATCAATGGATAATCCAAGTACTTGCTAATAGAGCTACTTATGGGTAATGTTTCCTACTTTGAAAAGAACTAATTTAACAGGAATTGTCGCTTTCGCGTATTCAGAACCGAGTTGTACTCCCTAATCAAACCCTCTTATTGTCACTTATAAAAAGGTGCATATTGCGTTAGAGTAGTAAACCTATTTTTAAGAAATATAGTATCTTGACTAAGTTGAAAAGTATTATAACCTGGATTTCTTAACCAAAACAGGTTCTCACGAACCAGACTCTAAACTTATAAACGCGTCCGAAAATAGTTTTAAAATCTCTTTTCTTCTTTATGTTAAAAACTCCTAATGAACTAGACAAAGCGCTTTCGCTGTTTTTGAAATAGTTAAAAACAATTAAGCTTAAAAAGACGTTGGACGGCTTTCGATCTTACCCAACGGAATTGAAGTGCGGGAAAACTTAAGTTGAAAGTTAAAATAGCCCTTAAGTGTTTCTACGAACAATTGTACGGATTATCGGTTCAATTATGATCCTTACATTCTAACCTTATAAATTTAGTTAGACATGGTAAAGTAAAAGTGCATTAAAGTAAATAAAAGTAGTGCGAGTGCGGAAAGTAAATAAAAGTAGTGCGAGTGCGAGAAATAAATAATTTAAAGCGAGTGCGAGGAAATAAATAAAAGTAAAGCGAGTACGAGGAAATAAATAAAAGTAAAGCGAGTGGGAGAAATAAATAAAGTAAAGCGAGTGCGAGAAAATAAATAAAATTAAAGTGAGTGCGAGGAAATAAATAAAAGTAAAGCGAGTGCGAGAAAATAAATAAGATAAAGACAAGTAATAAAAAACCTGCTCCAATCGGAGGGTTGAATAAATTGCAATGCGGAAATGAAAATGGCGGCAGGATTAACTTCCTTCCAAAGTGCTCCAAACTCGATTACAGACTCTATCACAGACTCGATTACACAATTGTAGTAACACTCCAATGCGAAGCGATTACCACTTTATAAAACTGAATATATGCCTAAGTGAAACAAAGTTGCTCTGAGTTTGCCTCTGCTCTAAGTTTGGATGCTTGTAAAAGTGAATTCGAGTTTCTATTTATAAGCAAGTAAAAAGATGGACTTGGATGCCCTTCAACTTGAAAATGGAGGGAAACTGTTTTCCTCTTGTGGCGTCCGCCACAAGGCCATGGCGCCCGCCACAAGGCCAAAGTGAGGCGCCTTAGTGGATGTAGTGGAGAACGTGAGAGTTGAGGGAAGTTGAGCTTGGACACGTCATGGCTTGGCCTGTGGCGCCCGCCATTGGGTTGGCCATAAGAGCAAAATGCTGAATTTTAGGGTTTTTGGCTCTTTTTCGCTCCTTTTCTCGATCGGGGCTCCGATTAAAGTGAAAACCTGAAAACAAAGGAAAACACACCAATAACACAACAAAATGATAATAAAACAACTAGAATGCATGTGAAATCGGAGTCGAAAATACGTAAATTTTAGTGTTATCATTAAACCTCCCTGTTGGTTAGGCACATGATTTTGTTCCTAATTTCTTGTTAATCCATGATTAGAGTTTATTAATCTCATTTTTTTTGCAATTTATTTTGATACTGTTTGTTAATCTTGACAGAAATATTAGATTTAATTCTTAGTTTTTAATTAGGAATTAACATAATCTTAGGGATAATTAGCTTAATGCATGTTTAATTAGGTAATTAGATAGAAATTAGGCTTAATCGTTTTTACATATTGTGTTTAGTTACTTAATTTTCCAGAATTAATTTTCATGTGATTAACCATGCCATGTTTAGAATTTCATTTGATTTGCCATGTTAAGTCTCATGTACGCGATTAATCTCATGTTGACTTGGTTATTTTTTTTGTTTATGGTTAATGGCTAAATTGAAGTTTCCATTTTAATTTGATTTGGTATATGTTTGTTCATCATCACCACTACACCACATCATATTATGATCATACCATATCATTCACTTGAATCAACATTTAAATTCCATTTTATTAATGCATACAAATCATAGTATTTTTTTGTGGTGGCATGTGAATGAGAGATCCAAACCATCCTACAAGTTATTCTTTTATTTTTATAATTTGTAAAGTGTAGTTTTCTCCTCATGTCTTTGTGTTGTATTGTGTGAGTTCCCCCCATTATGGGTTAAATGTCCCCCCTCCCCTTACTCATGTAATAGCTTAGATTTATTGCTTTCTAGCTAGTTTACTATGCATGTTAATAATCAAAGATAAAACACAAAACGATAAACAAAGCATTTTCAAAAGAAACAAAAGAAACTTGATCCAACGTCAAGTTATTTTCCTAATAAAAACTCACACCATTGCAACGTTAATGCTTGATCCAACGTCAAGCATTCTCCATTCACTCTGAGATCCATCATTCACCTCTCTTCTCCATTCTCTTCTCGAACTCATCCTATCTCTTACCTCCTTTCTTCACCCACTATTTTCATAATAAATTCAAACACTTGATTCAACATCAAGTTCCCTTTTCAAAACCTTTTTCATAACAAATTGAAATGCAAATGGGGTGTACGTGTTTGTACACAACATTCAAGTAATTGGGTTGTCGGCCGTACCTAGCCTGAGGACCCGACACTTGACTTTCCCCCTTAAAACATCTAATCATTCAAATAAGTTAAATCTAGGCGCTATGAGGAAGAAAAAGAATAGTTAGGACTTCATTGTCCTCTCGATTCCCAAGTACTTTGATTGTTGACTGTACCTAGTCAAGGGTTAGAGACTTGTCTCCCTCTAAGTTCCAATGATTAAACTTGCCAAATTCTTTTCATAATTCAAATCTCTTTTTTGGATGAAAAAGAGTGGTTAGGACCATGTTGTCCTCTCAACTCCCGAGTTATTGGACCGTTGACTGTATCTAGCCAAGGGTTTAATGCTTGTCTCCATGCATAAAATCAACCCTAACAAATCAAATCATCTTTTGCCTTAGCGCACACTTCAAAACCTTTCAATAAGGACGTGTTACTTCCGTTCTACCGTGAACGAAGCTTAAGCCTCCATGTGTGAGCAAGTAATGTTTAACTGCTAGAGTGTGAACCAAGCGTATCCACTTTACCGCAAACAAGCAAATACTTTCTGCTCCCATGACAGAGCATACAAGCAAGTGAACAGTAGCGCGCGAACGTCAATACTGTTCAGTAAAAACAACCAAACAAATACGTCATTTTTGAGCCGAACTACGAAGCTCTGACTTCCCTATTGCACGTATGGGGATACGTAGGCACAAGGGCCCAAATCCTTGGCGAGCACACTAACTTAAAACTTATTTTCTCTCCCATATCATCTTTCATCTCATTCTTAATAGAAAGCAACT